>NC_092781.1:18959010-19688177 GCF_047496795.1 Chiloscyllium punctatum | reverse complement strand
CACTGTCAGCCAGGAAGCATTACAGAGCGTCCTTTTCTGCTTTGGCCACACCATGAAGTTTGTCGCCAGCCTTCAACTATCCCACGATGACATGGAAGTTGTGGGACTGTAAATGTCTCCCCACACCGCCTCATTCCCCCTAACTTTCAGTGTCAGGCAAGGGCTTTATCATTGCCCCAACACTGCTCACGACCTACCTCGCTGCAATGCTTTACCTCACCACTGAGGTAAAGTCTCTGCTGGAGTCGTCCTAACCTGCCGATCATGAAGGGAATTTTCAACATCCACTGCCTTCACGAGTAAACCTAAGACAGGAACGTGCAGAGCACCCCCTTCTGTACAGACTCTACTGCTGTATTGTTAGCAGTGTTGCAGATCACCGTACACTGTTAATGAAGTTCCCACAAATCATCAAAAGCGGACTCAACAGACCATCAGATCTCCCTGCATGAATGCAGCAGCTGACAACACAAACCCGAAAAAACACACAGTACCTGCTCCAATTTTCCAATGACAGACACAGGTCAAATTTGTGTAAAGATTGTTCACCCATTCAGTGCCTTCCTCTCCTCAATTTCTGCTCCTGGCTTATAAACCATTACAACTATGCACAGCCCCAGTCACCTGAAATATTAGGAGTTCCGTTCTCCACAGAAGGAGTTAACAATGTAACTGCACAGTTTTCTGTATGTGAGTCACAATAATAGCAACAACACTATTGCCGGTGGAGGTGATAGTGGATGCGGGGGAGGTGATTACCTATCGTATTATCTCTTGGATAGTGATGCACGTATCCAGGTCGTGACGCAGACCTCGCATTTGAATCTCGCTATGGCTGATGGTATAATTAGAATTTGTTAAAGTATCTTCAACTAAGAATCTAATGAAATATTGAAACCACCATGTCGGGAAAAAAAACATGTCTCAGTCATTAATATCTAGTAGGGAAAGAAACCAGCTATCTTCACCTGGTAAGGCCTGCATGTAATTCCAGACCCACACCAATGTGGTTGATTCTCAACTGCCTTTTGAAATAACTAGCCATTTACTGATGTTAACAGCTATAAAATTTTAAAGAAATGAAAACGGATAGACATCGGCACCGGCAATTTACAGCATGTGATCTGCTGTGGTTAACAGTTGCAGCTCACCATTACCTTCTCAAAGACAACGTGGAAATGGAAATAAATCCTGAGGCCCACATTGAGATTCAAGTACATTAATGAATAAACGAAGATGTCCACACTCAGTGAGGAGACATAACTCAGTTTAATCAGTGTCTTGGAATGTATAGTCAAGGATACACAGTTTAATGGGCAGTATGTTCAAGGAAATGGGAAAAGGGAAAAAACGAAAAGAGGTTAATGTCACACATTACTTTTATCCAGATGGTTCTTAATAATCGCTTTGTCTGCTTCTTTTTCTCACTCTCTTTCTTGTTCCATCTATTCAACTCACTCTTTCTTCCCTTCACAACAATTACCCATGTCATCAGCATCAGTCGGAATATTTACTAGCTGCTGTCAAGTCTGATATGTGGAGAGAGGTATCAAAATGTTTTTTCTCTCGTCTGAGTTCAGATTTCCTAACACTTGATTGCTTTTCATTTCATATCGCCAGCATCTTTCTTTGTTTGATTTAACTATTGATTTTGTTCATTCATCGCTGCCGAGTGCAAAATTTCATGACCAGCAGCAATTGTCCTTGACTGCGAGGGCAATCCAAAAGGCAGTACAGAGCCAAGCACATACTTGCGGACTTGAAGTCACTCTTAGTCCAGACCCGGTAATAATGTTGGATTCTTTTTAGCAAAGGATGTTAGTGAAACAGTTAGGTTTTCAGACAAAATGCTGCAAGCAATATGGCTGTTAATCGTGAAATCCGCTTGCATTTTATCATTTTAATTTACGTTCTACCATCAGGTGTGGTTGGATTTGAAACCTGATCTTTAGTTAACTTGCCTGTGACTCTGAATTACCTGCCGAGGGACATAACTATGCTGATATATTGAAGTAACTTTAAAGGAAGTTTATGATTTAAAAAAAATTGTAATTGTCATAACGGCCAGAGGAGAGCTGGATCTATAAAGTCTGAAGAGATACTAAAGCGTAGATAATGGTTTGTTCATCAACAGTACTGACACGGAAGTGGATACTGTGGCCCTGATGGAGCTGCTTAGTGATGAGAGAATACCGTGACATAACTCATTTCAGATCAAAAAGGCCCTTCAGATTGTGAACAGTCTTGTTCTCAGATGTTTGTGAGGGAAGTTTTGAAATTCGAGCGTAATGAACGGAATTTGTGGCTGAAAATGAAAATATAAATAATCGAAGTATTCGTTTTATGGAATTAATAAATGAACAGATACAGAGAGACTTACCAGGAACACCAACAACGACAAGGGTGGGATAGTAACCCGCTTGAATAATCATGAGTGCACCGAATATCTTCGAACTTAATTCTGACCTGGAAAAATAGCGAAGACCGCTGGATAAGCTCCTGTCCATTGTTGAAACATTATTCCAGTCAAGTGTTCTCAGATTCTGATACATTGTTGTTACATTCCAGTCTAATTTTTTTAGATTCCGATCCATTGCTGGAACAATCCAGTCTAACGTTCTTAGATTATGATGCCTTGTTGGAACATTTCAGACTAACGTTGTCAGGTTCTGATATCTCCTACCTCTGTCTCTGCAGCTGCTGATCCCTATTAGTGTCGACATAACATTGTAACCACTGTTTCAACGAAATAATGTAAAAGGAAGAAGCACCCTCCTGAGAGCACAAGGGAATTCTGCAGTGTCACAATTAGAATCCATTAGACTCACTTCAATTAGTCACTGAACAAACAGTTCCAGTTAACCCCTCTCACGACAGTACTTTCAGCTCACAATAATAACTGGACTGGATTGAATCTTGTCATTGCAGGTCTATTGATATTATCTCCTTATGTCACTTGCTCTAATGAAGCCAGTGTTGACGAAGCATGAGAAATATTTTCCTTTCACCGGCTAGTTGACTCTGCTGTGTTGTGCATGTACAATGTTGTAGGTGACTGAACACCTCCCACCAACTCTTCCTCTTACATCTGACCCCCAACCAAACGCGTATAAAAAGCAAGCAATCAAAAGATTTTGACTGGGCCGAGTAGCCCTGACTGTTTACAGGAAGCGTGGAATAGGCTGGATGTTCCTCTAACTGTGGAATTAAAGCAACTTTGTATGTTCAACACCCAATGTTCATAGAGCATAGAGTCATAGATTCATAGAGATGTACAGCACGCAAACAGACCATTCAGCCCATTCCACTATTCCAAACAGTTATCCCAACCTAATCTAGTCCCACTTGCCAGCACCCGGTCCTTATCTCTACAAACCGTTCCTGGTCATATACCCATCCAGATGCCTTTTAAATGTTGCAGTTGTAGCCGCCTCCACCACTTGCTGTGGCAGCTCATTTCATGCATGTCCCACCCTCTGAGTGAAACGTTGCCCCATAGGTAGCTTTTATACCTTTCCACTCTCACCTTAAACCTATGCCCTCTAGTTCTGCGATTGCCCACCCCAGGCAAAAGAATTTGTCTATCTATTCTATAATGCCCCTCATGGTTTTATAAGCATCTGTACGGTTACCCCTCAGTCTCTGACTCAGGGAAAACAGCCCCATCCTTTTCAACACTTCCCTGTAGCTCAAATCCTCCAACACTGGGAAGCTTGTACATCTTCTCTGAACCCATTCAAGGTCCCCACGTTCTGCTGATGGGAATGAGAACAGAATTGCTTGCAACATTCCAAAAGTGGACTAACCAATTTCCTGTGCAGCCGCAACATGACCTCCCAACTCCTATACTCTGACCAAGAAAGGAAAGCATGCCAAACGCCTTCCTCACTACTCTATATACCTGCGACTCTGCTGTCAAGGAGCTATTAACCAACACTCCAAGGTCTCGTTGTTCAACAAAACTCTCTCGGACCATACCATTAAGAGTTGAGATTTGCTGATGTTTACTTTCCAAAAACGCAGTACCTCACAATTATCTAAATTCAACTCTATCTGCCATTCCTCAGCTCATTGGCCTATCTGATCAACATAGCGTTGGAACCTGAGGTGACCTTCCTCGTTGTCCAAAATATCTCCAAATTTTGTGTCATCTTCAAACTTACTAAGTATACCTCACCTCCAAATCGTTTATATAAATGACTAAAAGTAGTGGACCCAGCATTGATCCTTGTGGTCTCAAGTTTGAAAAAACAACCCTCCCACCACCGCCCTTCGACCTTTGAGTCAGTTCTCGATCCAAATTACTAGTTCTCCCTAAATGCCATGAGATCAAACCTGACGAATCAGTCTCCTACTCTTCAGTTAATTGCAGTGTATTTACTTGAAAGCAGTTACATTTACAGTTTTTGACTTGAGTCTTAAGCCAAACCTAGCATTTACAACAACCTTGTTCATTAAAACCCAGTGATTATGAGTCAAAAACAGAATTAATATGACGTTGGCAAGGAGGCTGAAAGGAATGAGGCAGTAGCTGTGGAGACTGGACACGACATCACATTACCCAGGACACCACCACGCTTCCCAAAAATTGGAATGAAATGTAATATCGAGAAAAGGAACAGATGACATTTGGAGATGGAATTGTGAAAGACAATGTGAAGTGAATACGATCGTTTCAAATGCGACACAGAGAATTATGTTTTATATTGACTATTTAATCACAGGGAAAATAGGCTGATAGGAATATTCATATGTGCACAGGATATTCAGAATTAAAACAGACACAAGGAACAAATCGTTATGGGTACAGGGATAAGCCAGAATAACAACAGTCGAGGTATAGCTCAGTCCATTGTGAATCAGAGACAATGGGCTGAGTTAGCACCATCTTCACTGTAGTTGTTTTGTAATATGCATGAAATGTTTTCAAACAGTGGATAAATTAACGATCCTTGAAGATGTGTCATTGAAGATATGAAGTCTGTGTCATCATCACCAATAATCTATTCCTGGTGTTTCTTGAAGAGCAGCTGCCTCTAAAATGTTTTTTGCAAAAACATAAATTTCCAGACCTTTGTACATTTAGCAGGATATTCTCTGTGACAACAGCTGTAATGGAACCAGTAATGAACGATATTGTCCAAATAAAACCATGTTGAACATCTGGACACAGCAAGGAAGGCAAAATGCCAGAGGTAATGGAAATCTGAAACTCAAAGAGAAAATGGTGGAGAAGCACATCACCTCAGGCAGAAGCTGAAGACAGATTCAGAGTTAACATATTTAGTCAGATGTGAAATTGTTCTGAATAAAAAAGACGTATTGTAATCAAAAGGTTGATTCTGTTTCTCTCTGCTCTGATGCAGCCAAACCAGATACCGTTTCTCACCACTTTTTTGTTTTTCCTCTGGACTGTGTCAATCTGCCTGATCTAAACTGAAACACTGAAGGTGTCCTTTCAATTGACTCTCAAGTATTTGGCTATGGACATTAAATGAGAAATAATAAACTTTCTGCATATGACAGTTCCCTTAATATTGATACTGTGCTGCATTGTGATTACTCGCCCTGGAATCCTTGAACTCAATGGCACTGACATCGCACAGCCAATCCTCTGAAAGATTGAAGATGATGCGGATCGAACTGTTAAAAATCAAGTATGTTGATAACTGTACCACGACATATTCATGGATTTTCGACAGCACTAGCAAAGTAAGACTTTATTGTCATCCCCAGATTCTCTGAGGAAGGTTACGGAGAGCTGCCCTCTTGAACCTGTTCGATCCAGATGGTGATGGCATTCACACAGAGCTCCATCATTTTTAACCTATGATGTGAAGGGACAACAGATTAGTTTCAAGTCAGGATGGCAAATAACTTGAAATACAACATGCAGCAATTGGTTTTTGCATTGCTCAGTCGTGGATTTTAACAATGAAGACCAAGTTTTGCTCAGGGTCTGAGATGCCACGTTCCAAGCGAAATCAACGTGATCCCAACGCTAATGGCAGAAGCAAATTACTGCCTGTGCTGAAATCTGTACTAAAAACAACCAATGCTGCAGATCACAACGTATCAGACAGCATCTATGGAAACATAGCAAGCTAACATATCGATTCTAGATAACTGTTCATCAGAGCTCCGATGAAGTCATCTGGACTCGAAAAGTTGACTTACTCACTTTCCATGGAAGCGCTCTGGCTCGTTGTGATCTCCAGTATTTGTTGTTTCCAGTCAGCTCAAAAGATGATTGCACATCATTTGAAACAATAAAGAACAAAATGTTACAAAGCTATCTGGTAGTACAATCTGTTCACTGTCCCAATAATTCTCAAAAGATAATTGATGCACGAATTTCCAACTCTTATGAGGAGACGTTTGTTATACTTTTGGTGAAGCTGTTCGGTTAAGTGCCCTGACAGAGAGACAGAAAGACGCTCCACTCTGTAGTATGGAGAGCAAAGCTATTTCTTCCAAAGTGGACTAGACGGTGCAAATGCACGCTATTGTCTGTTCCTGTTGGAAATTGATCATTCCGACCTCATCAGTTACTGATGCCCAACAGCAACACATCAGCAACTACCAGCATCCTAGGTGAACAGCATAAAGAGTAAGGAAAAGAGACGGGGTTCGGGCAGGATAACAGAGGAAGTGGCGTGACATAGAGTGGGAGGATAGTGGGAGTTGATCAGTGGAAGGGTCTGTCGCAGCAGTAGGGGGCAATGCAAGGGAACTACGACAGTAAGGAAAAAGTAATTAGGAGGCGGAATGGCAGATGAAGCATTAGTGATAGGGAAAGGTGTGTACTTGAAGAAGACCGATTTATAGCTGATCAAACGTTCTTGTTCTGGGAAATCTGGATCTGGGTCCCATTGAAAATTCAGAAAAGATTTCTTATAGTTTTCTTTTATACTTGATACTTGTTCATATTACACATGCTCTCTGTTTCTGTATCTGCACGTGTATGCGACATGTTTTTTTTTTCTCACATATTGTGTTGTCTCAGCATTTCTTTTCACTTTTCTGACAATTTCAAGAACGGTGTTTTTTTTTCCTCATAGTATGCTTCCATTTCAACGTAGTCATGAAATTATGATTTGACCCCCCTTGCGTATGAGTCTTCATTCTCAGCACTCTAGCTATTTCAAACAATCTTCATGAATGGGTTTATGCCCATCCTGCAGATGAAAAGATCCTTCGGCTATTGACCATTGCAGTGAATGTTATCAACAATATGCTCCAGTTGCACATAAAATACCAATGTTGCAGGATAAGGTGCCAAAACCGAGTCCAACATTAATGACTTACCAGCCTTATGATTAAAACAAGCAGAGAGACAAAGTGAAAAAGGAGAATTCAGCTTCATGCCCAAATTGTTTCTTATGGTTCTCTCATAAAGAACTCAATTGCATTCGTGTATAAATTCGCCAGTGTATGATAAACAAGGGACTGAGATTGTCAATTCTTCCTCTGTGACTCACATCTGGAGAACAGAAGGAATATCATGGTTTGTTATGATATTCATAGTATTTCTTGTGCACTATGCTTTCCAAAATCTCCATCCTTATTTCCTCATCCTTGATAGTACGGAGCCTCATCTCTACGATTACTCCAACTTTCAACTGACATTCATGTTTTATGATTCCTTCACTCACCATGGCCGTTAGATTGTCCCTGCCTCTTGATCATATTAACCTTTACATTCTGACCTGCTGCTTTGGTCCACAAACTCATTACTTTTTTGAAATCCACCCGACTTGCACCAGCAAACCTCCGGCTAAGATGGACGCCTCTCCTTTTTGTACAGGTCCCAGCTGCCCCGGAAAAGGTCCCAAAGATCCAAAATCTGAATGACACGTCCCACACTAGTTCTATCCTTCCGTATTATGTTTTGTAATTCCTTGCTTCACTACGAGAAATTAATCCCGAGAGATCCTGATTTTCAATTTATGCCCAGCTCCCCGAACTGTCCTTGCAAGACATTGTCACACTTTCTGCCAATGCCATTGGTATCAATGTGCATCCCGACCGCTGGCTGTTCATCCTCCCACTTCCATATGCCCTGAGCACGCTCGGAGGCCACCTTGACCCAGTTATCTGTGACGCAACATCTGAAGAAGTAATTATTCTGCTTTTGCAACACGGAGTCTGCCAGATCTGCAGAACGTTTCCAGCAATTTCTGGTTTTGTCAACAACGATCATTGCTTATTAACAAAAAAGCTTCTGACCTTAGTCAGGCAGAGGGTAGTGTATGTGTGGAATCAGCTGTCAGAGGAAGTGTTGGGGGCTGTAACAATGACATTCAAACAAAATTACGATGGGTATATGCATAAAAAAAGGTTTGGAAGAATTGTGTACACATCTCATAATTTTGTAGAACCCAATCAGGTCTCGTCTCAACTACTTCTTTCCAGTGAAAATAATCCTAATTCTCCTCCATCTCTCTTCATAGATAACTCCCTCCAGACCAGACAACATCCTGGTGAACATCCTATGCACACGCTCCAATGCATCTACATTATTTTGGTAATGTGTCAACCTGAACTGCATGCAGTATTCCAAATTTGTGTGGACCAAAGACTTCTACAACTGCAGCATGACCTGGCAACTCAGTACACCCTCCAATGTAAGAAAGCATGCCGTATGCCTTATTTACCACTCTAATGACCCGGGCTGCCATCTTTAAGGAACAATGGACCTGAACACCCTGATCTCTCTGTACGTCAATTTTCCCCATGACATTTCCATTTCCTGTATATTTAGCAATTGAATTGGATTTTTCAAAATCCAAAACCTAACATTTGTTGGGATTTAACTCAATCTGCTCGTTCCCTGCCCACCTCTGCAATCTATCTATATACTGCCGTATTCTCTTACAGACCCCCTTCACTATCTGCTCCTCTGCTAACTTTACAGGCATCTGCAAACTTACTTATCGGACAATCTAGACCGTACTCCAAGTCATTTATATATATCAAAGACAACAGTGCTCCCAGCACGTCGAACACCACTGATCAAAATTCTCTATTTTGAGAAATTCCCTTCCACTGCTACTCTCTGTCTCCTGTTGCCCAGATAGTTGTCTATCCATCTGGTTCGTACCCTGGAGATCAAGTGTTTCTCCTTCTCCGTCAGCCTGCCAGAATGAACCTTATCAAATGCCTTTCTGATGTTCATGTATGTGACGTATACAGCCCTTCCCTCAGCAATCAACTTTGTCACTTACTGAAATAATCTATGAAGTTGTAAGACATGACCTTCCGTGCACAAAACCATGCTGCCTGTCACTGACTAGCCCGTTTTACTACAAATCGAAATAGATCCCACTCCTCAGTATCTTGTCCAACAGTTTTCCGACCATTTACATCAGGTTCACCAGTCTTTTATTTACGTGTTTATCACTGTTCCCTTTCATAATCAAGAGTAAATCATTAAGCATTCTCCACTTCATTGGGACCTCACCCGTGTTCAAGAATGCTGCAAAGGTACCTGGTATGGCCCCACCTATTTCCTCTCTCGCTTCCTTCACTAACAGTGGATAGATCCCATTTAGACCTAGGCACTTGTGCACCTTCATGTCTTTTAGTAAAACCAAAATTACCTTCTTCCTTTTGCTGACTTGACTTGGAGGAGGCAAATATGTATCCCTAGCCTCAATATCCGCCATCTACCACCACCACAACTCCCCCTCTCCCCCTCCCCGCTTCGGTAAATACCGATCTTGTCTGACTGCACTGATAACTTCTCTCTTTTGTCCTTGAGTGGGTCAACAGTTTCCCTAGTTACTCTATTGCTATCGTATGTGACCTATCATATATGATAACAGGCTTTCGGAATTTCCTTAATACTGTTCGCTGGCTATATCTCATAACCACCTTCAGATTTCTTAATTCCTCGTTTCAGGTTGTTCTGACCTTCCAGATGTTCTTCCAAAGTTTTATCGACCTTCAGACGACTTCACCTTATGTACACTTTCTTTTCCCTCTTAGCACCTCTCACAATTTCACCTGACACAATTGATTCTGAGTCTGTGGTGCTATGATGCAGCAATGTAAACCACTGAGGCATCTTACCAAACTCTTCATTTTTTTTCCTGAAATGATGCAATATTCCAGTCAACTCGAGAGAATCTCTCGTTCAACGCCATCTAGTTTGGAGAAGAGGCATCTGTGAAAAAGCCAATCATTTTGTGCATGTCACACAATTCCAATTTAAACTTAATTATTTTGACGGGTAGGAACATGTGAAAGCCCAAGCGTCCCGCTACCGGCCCTCCACATTTGCCCAACAATGTTCGAGATTGTGGATCTAAAGTTGAGCTATTTAACCACTTGAGGGCCCAGACGACGTAAATCATCTTCAATCCTCAGATATCCTTCAAGAAAAGGATAAGGGTTCACAAATGGCATCATTGTATTTATACGATAGCTATTCAGAACACATTCTTATGGATACTGAGCATATCCCTATACATGGACTTCGCCACCTTCTGATGCTACTGACGTTTTTCCAGTCTCTTGCGTGTCGACAGTGAATATATCACTCAGTCCACAAATATAAATACCACATATATCATCTTTATTCAGCTTTGGAATGCTCATGTATTTGACTATTATCCGGTATTTCCCCCAAAAGCTACTTCAGTGAATAAGAATATTTTCAGGTTCAGCTTGACAAATATTTAAAATGAGAATATAGAACTGAGAGCAGAAGACACATACCAACAAACAGTGTCTCTCACACTTTCGCATGACACACACACACACATGCACAGTGTCTCGCTTCCTCTCTCACACACGTATACTCACAGTGTCTCTTTCGTTCACACACACGCACAAGCACAAAATCTCTCTCTCTCACACACACATTCATGTCGAGTGTTTTGCTCATACACACCCAGGCACACACACCGAAACGAACATACACGTACACACACAGGCAAAATGGTCTCTCAATACCTCAGTCACACAAATACACTCGCACAGTACCTCTCTCTCTCTCTCTCACGCAGGCAAACACAAAGACACAACACCAAAAGAAAGAAGGCAGCTTACCTAAGGTGGAGGAGGCAAGGGTCTCGCTCAGCTCTCGAGGAGTAACGGGAATGCGATGAAGGAGCTTAAAATTAATCTGAGGAGAGCCAGGACGTGTCACGATAAAGACTTGGCAGGAAGGATTAGGGAGAATCCAAAGGCATTTTACGAGATTATACGGAATAAGAGAATGATCAATGAAAGAGTAGGGCTGAGCAGGGATAGCAAATGGAACTTGTGTATAGAGTCTGAGGAGTTAGGGAAAACCATAAATGACTTCTTTTTCCTTCGGACTTTAAAAAAGAAAAGGACCTTTTAGTGAATGAAGCTATTGAGGAGCAGGTAAGCACGCTGGAATGGATAGAGATTGAGAAAGCCGATGTGCTTAAAATTTGACAAACATTAAGATTGACAAGTCGCCAGGGCGAGACCAGATTTGTCGTAGACTGCTTTGGGAAGCGAGAAATGTGATTGTTTCGCCGCTTGCGAAGATCTTTGCATCCTCGCTCTCCACCGGAGCCGTACGTGAGGACTGGAGGGAGGCAAATGTAATTCCTCTCTTCAAAACAGGTAATCGGGAAATCCCCATCGATTACAGAGCAGTAAGTCTCAAGTCTGCCATCTGCAAGGTGTTCGAAAGGATTCTGAGGGATAGGATTTATGACCATCTGGAAGAGGATGGCGTGATTAAATGCAGTCAGCATGGCTTTGTGAGGGGCAGGTCATGCCTTTTTGAGTTCTTTGAGGATGTTACTAGACAAGTTGATGAGGATCGAGCGGTGGATGTGCTGTATAAGGACGTCAGCAAGCATTTGATAAGGTCCCCCATAGTAGGCACATTCAGAAGGTCAGGAGGAATGGGATACAATGGAATGTAGCTGTCTGGATACAGAACTGGCTGGTCGACAGAAGACAGCGAGTGGTCGTGGAAGGAAAGTATTCTGCCTGGAGGTCAGTGGTGAGTGGTGTTCCACAAGGCTCTGTTGTTCGGGCTCTACACTTTGTAATTTTTATTAATGACTTGGATGAGGAGATTGAAGGATGGGTCAGCAAGTTTGCAGACGACACAAAGGTTGGAGGTGTCAGTGACAGGTTAGAGGACTGTTGTAGACTGCAGCGTGACATTGACAGGATGCAGAGATGGGCTGAGAGGTGGCAGATGGAGTTCAACCTGGATAAATACGAAGTGATGCATTTTGGAAGGTCGAACTTGAAAGTTGAATACAGGATTAATGACAAGATTTTTGGCAGTGTGGAGGAACAGAGGGATCTTGGTGAGCAGTACATAGATCCCTTAAAATTGCTGACCAAGTGGACAGGGTTGTTAAGAAAGCATGTAGTGTTTTGGCTTTCATAAACAGGGGGATTCAGTTTAAGAGCCATGAGATCTTGTTGCAGCTCTATAAAACTTTGGTTAGACCGCACTTGGAATACTGTGTTCAGTTCTGGTCGCCCTATTATTGCGAAGATGTGGATGCTTTAGAGAGGGTTCAGAGAAGGTTTACCAGGATGCTGCCTGGAATGGAGGGCTTATCTTACGAAGAGAGATTGACTGAGCTCGGACTTAATTCATTGCAAAAAAAGAATTAAGAGAGGGGACCAAATTGAGGTGCACAAGATAATGAGAGGCATAGAGAGAGTTGATAGACAGAGACTTTTTCCCAGGGCAGAAGTGTTAACACGAGGATTCATAGTTTTAAGCTGTTGGCAGAACGTTTAAAGGGGATGTCAGAGGCGGGTTCTTTGCGCAGAGAGTTGTGAGAGCATGGAATGCGTTGCCAGCAACAATTGAGGTCATTGCGGATATTTGAGAGACGGCTGGACATGCATATGGTCACAGAAATTTGAGGGTTCGTACATTAGGTTTACCTTACATGAGGTCGGCACAAACTTTGTGGCTGAAGGACCTGTTCTGTGCTGTACTGTTCAATGTTCTACCATTCTCTCACACAAATACTCGCATACACAATCGCTGTCTCTCCCTCGCAGACACATGCAAGCCCAGTATATTTCCCTCACTGTCACACACAACACAGAGAGATTCTCTTTCCCTGTCTCTCTCTCTCACACACAGAGACTCGTACACACGCAAACACTCTGCCTCCGTCTCTTTCGCTCACTTATTTCTGCAACAATACTTGAGCTCAGACCCTCACTGACTGTAACGTGTGACCAACTTTGTGAAAGGTGCATCCAATGTTCCTCACTGTCGCTGGGGTGAATTTAAAGAGGAGCAGGGAAATGGAATTCACAATAGATTAAAATAGCCTTCGTGTGTTCTCCTGTGTAGAAGTGTAGGAGGATAGTGAAAATGTGTGGGTATTTGAGAAGCCTCCGAAGGCATTTGAGCAGTGCTATCAATTCTCAAATTCTCTGAACTTATTTAAGCAGAAAGAAAATTAAGGGTTGCAAGTTAAGCTAGATATGGCTGCATGGAATACAGAACATGGAGAGCTAGAGATTGTGACAGAACAGACAGAGAGAGAGAGAGAGAGAGAGAGAGCTGACTTCTGCACCCTCCAGTGACAGCAGAAAAAAAATCCAAAACCATACTCAGCATTTATACACTCTATCCTACCACTCCTATCTCTCTGGATGTCATCAATCACAGTATTAGGTGCAAGAATGGTAAGAGTGGGAGCAACGTTCAAAATTTTCAAACTGCATTGACGTCGGTTTAAGAAGGCTTTACATCGATTTTGTAAAAGAAGGAATGGTAAAGCTTTGCTGCCCAATAATTGCCATCTCAATGGACAAGAATATCCAAGAAGACTTCCTCTCCTGAACATAAGATCTCATTCACACGCCTCCACCCAAGGAAGCAAAGTTGGAGCCAGATGACACCACACTCACAATAATTATGTCTAACAGATTTGTCAGATTAAGTGCAAAAGCCTATTTTGCGCATGTGTGGGATTGTGGATGTGGAGGTTTGCGCGTGTGACAGGGTTGTGTGTGTGGGTATGTGTGGGGTCCATGTGGGTGTAAGTGTGGCAAAGATGTGTGAGGGGTGTGTGTGTGTGGAACCATTGCACGAGGCGGTATGTGCTTGGGGTTTGTGTGCGGTTTTGTGTATGGGAGAATGCGTGGATGAGGGAGTGAATGGGTCGGCGGTGTGTGTTTCGTTATGTGTATTGGGTAGGCTCTGTGTGGGTGGGTGGTGTCAAATGAGTCTGGGCATGTGTGGTGGGAGGTTTGCGAGGAATGTGTGCTTCAGAGTGTGCCTGCGGTGTGTATGTGGTAGGGTTTAGTAGGGTGTGACTGGGCTCTGTATGTAAAATTGGCTGTATGTGTATCGTGGGCATTAGCAGCGTGTTTGGCGTGTGTTGGTGTGCATTCTGGGGATGTGCTTCGAGTTGTATGCGTGGGTTGGATTTGCTTTGGGTGTGCAAGGGAAAGTGTGGGATTGTGTATGGAGGGATGTGCGTTGGCTGTGTTTGGGAAAAATGTGTGTGGGTTGGCTTGTTAGTGTGGTGTGCGCTGTCTGTGTGGCACGGGCAGTCTGGAAGTGTGTGGGTGTGTTGGGTGTGTGAGAGGGGTATTTGGGAAGGTCGTGTGTGGAGTGTGCGTTGGGATTATGTGGGGGATGGGCTGTGAGTGGTCGGCATGTCGTGGTGTTCATGTGTGAGCGTGTACGTGTATGTCTAGTGGTGTGTTTGGGATGGTATATCTATTTGGGATCTGTGTGTACAGTGTGCTTTTGGGGTGGTGTGTGTGACGGTGTGTCTTGGGTGTGTGTTGGGGGAAGTGGGGTGTGTATAAGGGTGTGTGCATGGAGTCTGTGGGGTGTGAATGGGGGAATGTGGGAGAGATGTGAATATGGATTGTACACATGTGATGTGTGTACTGGTTGTTGAGTGTGGGAGTGTGTCTGCAGATCTTTGGGGCCTGGTTGTGTGATGCTGTGTGTGTGGGTTGTTTGGGTGTGTGTTGTGGCAGAGATTTTTGCGGTGGATTGTTGTGCGTGTGGTGTCTTGCATGTGAGGTCCTGGGCATCGAGGTATCTGTTTTTGTGGAAATGTGTCAGGAGGTTTTGTGTCGGGAGTGTCTACGTGAGAGATTGTAAGTTTGCAGGGGTTATGTGTTTTGGTGTTTGTCATTGACGTGTGTGTGCAGGTGTT
Source organism: Chiloscyllium punctatum (assembly GCF_047496795.1). Lineage (NCBI taxonomy): Eukaryota > Metazoa > Chordata > Chondrichthyes > Orectolobiformes > Hemiscylliidae > Chiloscyllium > Chiloscyllium punctatum. The sequence goes on along the minus strand of NC_092781.1, from coordinate 19,673,022 downwards.
GGGTCGGGTGTGAGGATATGGTGGTGTGCCTGTGGGGAAGTGCACGTGGTGCATGCATGTGGATATTATTCATAGAGTTATGCACACTGGGGAGTGGGCATCGAGAGCTGGGTGTTAGGATGTGCATTTGGGGGAACACACATGGCGGAATGCACATGGGGAGATCAGGTGGGGAATTGCACGTGCGAGTGTGTGCATACTCGTGTGCACATTGGGTAATGGGCATGGGGAAGTGCAAGTGCATGAATGCGGATGGGTGAGTGCACATAGGTTAATGAATATGGGGTGTGACCATGGGGTGTGTTTTGGTGATGACGCGTGTGGGAGTTCACAGGAGGGCGTGCAAGTGGAAGCGAGTGCGTGGGCCGGGTGTACATGGGCGAGGTGTGTATGGGGACGTGTGTATGAGTGGTGTGTGCATTGTGGGGGTGTGCATGGGTGCGATTGTGGCTTGGCTGAATGCATCTTATAATTAATATTTGAAGTCTTTGGTCAATTGCTTTCTTACTATTTGCAATGTATTTTAATGTTGTTACAATATAATGGAAGACAGTCGATTTTGGGTGGTATGCAGATAAGAGTGTGCTCTGCTTTTGTAATTTTGCGGCAAACTACTGGCATTTCCGCTTTTCACTGGTCTTTTATTTTTTCTCCCGTGGGGTGTTCATTTGGAAAGTTGCAATGTGATCATTCGACAAGTCTGAGGCCAGGACAGTTTTGAACAAGAACAAACTCCAGAGCAGAAGCATTGCCCTGAGGGCTATTGGACATGTTGCCCGCCGTGGGGTCCATGTTAGATGTGTCTGTTCATTACCCCGAGGTTTGATTTCCACTTTGGGATCCTGGATTTTCTGGATACCTGGCTAACTGGATCCTGTCTAATTGTGACCCTGTGGTTTTAAAACTAAGATTGATGCCTCAGGTTAAAGGAACATAACACTAACATATCAATCCCCCTCCCATTAAGTGTCTGATTTCAGGACTCTGCGGGGAGGAAATTCAAACCCTAAATGTGAAAGTCTGGTATGAGATGAATAAAGTATGAAGGTGAAAATTGACAGCAGGAGTAAAATAAAGGCTTGAAAATGTGAGAGGAGCGTGAAAAAGAAAATGAGAGGCATTCGAAATTGATAAATATCTGTCGTGTTAGTGCCTGGGGATGCAGTATTTCATCACGAAAATTGAGGTTATCTTGTTCCTGAGGCATTGCTGCCAGTAAGGAAGTTGCTGTGTCTCGATGGCGTGGAGCATGTGATAAATACAATGACTGCTTGAATAAATTCCTCGCTTTAAGGCTGCCTGAAAGGTCTGGAATTGCAATGTTCCAAAGTGTTCCGCAATTTGCTTCGAGCCAGATATTGTTGATCGATGTTCTGTGTGATGGAGATACAGGAAACCATTGTATCTTGTGGTGTAATTTTTTAAAAAGAGGCCTTTCATTCGCCGGTATAAGCTTTCTCTCCCTCTCCAACTGCCCGAAATGGAATTTTTATCTTGAATCCACAATGGGATGAAAAACCCTTCCGTGGGTCAGACGTTTCCTCCGGGGAGGCGCAGACATTGGCCCCATAGCGCCCACGTGATCTGTGTCTCTTTATTACCTCGTGGATTGATTTCCTCCGGGTGAACCTGTATTTTAGGGACCTTTGTTTTTCTGGGCCCTGTCGGATCAATGTGGTTTCCTTCAAAAAGAAATTTGAAGCCCCTCTCTCTCTCCCACCCCTCCCACCCCTCACACCGCCCACCCTCCCAACCCACCAGCTCCCCCCCCCCCCCCCCCCCCCCCCCCCCACCGCCATCCTCTTCTCTCTCTCTCTCTGAATTTCTAAGAGCTTAACGTCTAGATACAAACAGTTGGAGACACATAGACTCCGGGAGAGAGGACAATGGTGTGTGGGGAGTGGGATGCAGACTCCGGCAGTCTTGAGTAAGTTTGAGATATCTCCCTGGTCTCCGTTCTCTGTGTTTAGTAGCAGGGGATATAGCAGCTCAGGCCAGCAGTGGAAATCTTGCTGCGTTTCGGGAAAGTGTTGGATTGTGGAAGGCAGTGAACTTTGGGATCTTGCTGTGCTTTTGTTAATGAATTTATTATTTCAATTAATTTTTCGTTACTCTCCCAGTCTCTCCCCTGCCCCTGAAGATATTTGAGTTGCGAGATGAAACTCAGATGAAACAGAGACCGAGAGATTAAATTTATTTTGTCATGTGGAATTCTCAGACAAGAGCTGGAACCAGAGACAGACAGACCGAGAGTAGTATTATAAAGCATCCTGCTATCTTGTCATTCATTCACACATCACACACGAATGGGGCAAAGACCTGTGTGGCTGACGCAGTCTCTGAGGTTTTTTTCTGTGAACTCTGGAGTGGGGTATTTGGGGAGACAATTGGTAAAGAGGTGTCTTCTGCACAGTTTTATGCCACAAATTTCACTGGCTTCCTCCCTCTCTCTCTCTCTGCCTCCATATTCCCATCTGCCTGTCTCTACCATAGATTTCTATAAATCCCCGTTTCCCCTAACTTCTTCACATTTCCCCCGTTCACTCTCCCCGCTACTACCTCAGATACCTCCCCAGTTGTTTCAGAAACTGTACGATCGTACAGGTTTACCTCTCTCCGTCATTGCCCATTCACCTATCACCACACCGTTCTCTCTGTCTCTGCCCTCTGTGACCCTTATTTTGCTGCCAGAGTTTCATTCTCTCTGCTTTTCCATTCCCATATATCCCATTGTTCCATCACTGCCTGTCAATGGCATCTCTGTCTGCACTTCAATCGCTCGATTCCTCTATTTCCTTCCATCTTTTTCCTCTACTCTCTCTGCTTTTTCCCTTGTTATCAATGGGAATTTTCTCTCTTTTTGTTCCATCTGCTATTATGTCTGCCCAAATGTTTATTTTCTTTTTTGTTCTCTCTCTCTCTCTGTCTCGCTCTCTCACTCACTCTCTCTCTCCTTCACTCCATCTTGGTTTTCTCTTTCTGTGTCACTCCATGGGATCTTTCTCTCTCTACTACCTCTGTCTCGCTTACTGCTTCGCTCTCTTTCTAAATCTTTGTCGATTCTCTCTCTCCATGCCTCGGGTTTCACACTCTCTTTGTCTATGTTTCTTTCCCTTCAGTAAGTCCTTCTATCGCTCTATCCATTACTCTCTTTATCCTCTCTCTGTCCAGCGCAGTTTATCTCCCTGTGATCTGTCTGTGTCTGGGGCCAGATTAGAACTCGCTGCTGGAGTGCTTTTGACTGGGTTTGCCTTGGGAACTTCCTTCTGTTCCTGTCTTCCTCTGTCCCAGTCTCCCTCTGTCTCTCTCTCCCTCTGTCTCTCTCTCCCTCCAGCTTCCCCATTTCCTCCTCTGTCCTTAACTGTCTGTTTGTCTATCTGTAATGAAGAGTTTTGGTCCGATGACTCATTCCGGCTGAGTTTTATGCCCATACTGTTCTCGCTAAATTGAAAAAGGGAGGGCGTTATTCGATTCTCATTGAGGAGGGTCTGAATGGCGACTGGGATCTTGCGGTGCTGAAAAACAGTCAACGAAAAGGCCAGTGAGTATCTGACTGTAGTCCCTGTGCCGAACAACCATTAGGTTGTTGATCGGGACTCACTGAATGGAGGAGTGATGGGGGGATACAGTACGTGGAGGGAGACACAGACTCCATTTACGGTGGGGGTGATCATGGAGGAACTAGCAGGGTTCTGAAGCTGCACGGGGCACGAATACCAACTGACAGGCAGAAACATTTTATAAGGAGCAAAATATTTGTGATAGATGGAGACACAGGCAGGAAAAACACGGAGAAAGAGACAAAAATAGAGAAAAAGACAGAGAAAAAGATCAAAAGAGAGACAAACGAATGGACCTTGAGAAACAAAACAATGACACAAAACGAGGAAAAGAAAGAGAGAAAAAAGACAAAAAGAGAGAAATAGAGAATACCTCATTCGGTGTCAGACAGAGTTTCAGGAAAGACACAGAGTCTTCAGTGGTGGTACTGAACATTATGTGGGTCCCAGCTCTCTCTCTCTCTCTCTCTCTCTCTCTCTCACACACACACACACACACACACACACACAGGCACACATACACACACAGGCACACACACACACACACACACACAAACATCACAGGGAGACCAACCTGAAGTTTTAAATCAGCTAAAGCATCCATTTTGATTTCTGAAATAAGAACAGACGAGTATGAAAAAGGTCAGCAGGTCTAGCAGCAACTGTGAAGACAAATAAGAGTTAAGGTTTCAGATACAATTATCCTTCCTCAGCACTTATATTAGCGAGAAAAATGTTGGTTTATAGAGGAGGAAACATTGGGAGTCACGAATGCAGAAGACTAAACTGTGAGAAGTGCATGAAAAGTGCTGCTTATTCACATTATTCAGGCAAGGGAACTGAGTATTCTGCAGACAGAGAACACAGATTTATCCCACAGTGGAATACAGGATCTTCAAACAAAGCAACAGAAGAAGCGAATGAGACTAAACTTAAACAGTAAAATCGGCGATCTTACTTTTATTATGTTTCTAAGAATGAATATCAATGCAATTTCAGATGGATATCAAAGCTTTACATGGATCTGTTGTACCAGTGAATGTTTGCTCATTGTACATTTTTAAAATCAGATAATTAAACACTTGGACCACCTCCCTAACAATACAAGGAGGGATATCACGGCACTGTCCCACATTCTCGTTGACACTTCATCAGGAAAAGTTGGGAATTATCTGATTGATACAAACTATGTTTCTTTATGCGTCCATATTTCTTTCAGTCAGTCTGTGCTTGTCAGTGTGTCAGTATTTTTCTTTCTGTGCATGTATTTGTGTCAGTGTGTCTGTGTGTATTTCTATATGTTTGTCCGTGTGCGTCAGATTGCCTGCATGTGTGTGTTTCTATGTGTGTATATGCGTGTCAGTGTGACTGTGTGTGCTAGATTAACCTTAGGTATCTGTTTGTTTCTGTTTGATTGTCTGTGTGTGTCAGAATCTTTCTGTACGTCTGCACGTCCATGTGCGTCTCTATGTCTGTCTGTGCATGACTGTGTGTAGAAATGTGGCTGTATGTTTTTCTGTGTTTAAGGAGTTTCCGTTGCTGTATCTCTGTGTGTGTCTATCTCTGGCAAATCACCTCTGTGTGTTTGTAGTTGTGTGCATAAGCTCATGCATTTGAGTGTGTGTATTAGTGTGTGTTTCTGTATCTGCGTGTGTCTCTGTGCCGGTATCTCTATGCAGTGGGCTGTCTGTTCGTTTAGGGGTGAATCAATTCAAATGTGCTTAATCCCCTCCCCAATTTCTCCCTCTTTCTGTCCCTCTTATGGTTAATGTCATAAAATCGCCGTGTTGATGTGTCTCCAAATGTGGGTCTCTGTGTGTTTGTACCTGTAAGTCTATCCCTGGCTGCAATGTAAATCACTGGAGGGATGTTTGGGTTGATGAATGAGCTATTTGAAAAGTGATACATCAATGGCTGAGAGTCTCTCCCACCCACTTGCCGCCCTCTGGTGGCCTCACTACGCCACGATGAAAGCGGCTGATTTTTTGGGGGGAGAAAGCATTACAGCCTGTGAATGTCACAGGTTGCACCATTGTCTCACTCTTCAAAAAATGCATTTGGGACACAAAGCAGTTTTGTTCGAATGTCATTTGAACAGAAGGATACATAACTGGGAGGAGGAAGAAAGAGAGAGGGAGAATGTGAGAGTTTGATGGAGATGTGGAGGGTGACAGAACAAGATGAATTATGCCGAGGCTAGATCAGAGTGAGTGATACAGAGGTGAAAGCAAGAACTGCATAACTACAACCGAAATCTGGAACGTGGCTCTGGTTTCCTTTCCTTTTCTGCCAATCAGACCTCGGGGCCAAGTGTCATTCTTTCTCTCTCTACTTCAGAGTCTTCAACACAAAGGCGAGTTGTTCACTCTGCTGCTCATCACTTTCAAATGAACGTTTTATTACTATCAAATTGAGTTACAGATGTGGTCAGTCGAATGGCATATTTTCTTACTGGACCCCGAGTTAAGAGAGATATTTCAATGTGTCCTTGCAACCATCTGTGGGATAAGTTTGGAAAATCAGGAGCACCCTCAATCTGTTACCATAGCGACAGGTTGTTTCATCTCAGGAACAATGAACTAAAATGAGAAAATCCTGAATGGATTGATTAATGAGTGAATCTAATTGATCAGTGAATTTGGATCAAGAGGTATTTCAGTGCATTCTTCAGCTGCTGTCTAAACTTAGTCAGGGTCACTGCATAAATCGTGGTGTTTGTGCAGCAACTGAGGAGCTGAAGCATGAAGCCCAATTCCCGTACAAAGCTATGTAGAAATATAAATTTGTACCCAATAAAATGCATCCTTTGCCATATAAAATACAGCATTAACATTGACCATAACAGGAAGAAATTGGCAGAAATCGCAAACAGTAAAATCATGGATTTTCTTCGAATTTTCATTTCTGCGTCTGACTGAGTGTCCCTATTGGTATGAGCCCAGAGTCTGCTGCGGGCTTTGCTGGTCACTAATATGTGTCTGATGGTGAAAATATTGAGCAACCGAATCAGGATAAATGGGAGACCCGGCGTTAGAATGTGGTGGAGGAACTCAATTGTAGCCCAGACCCGAGAGAAAAGAACAGCGTTTCTTCCACGACAAAACCAAGGGAAGTTCTTCAGCAGATACCGAGATGTCAGCATAAAATACCATAATATGTTCTTTAAACAGCTCAGCACAGTCACTGCTCCCAGAACCAAAACTGCCATTTTCTCACTGCAATATTTACTTTTCAGCTTCTGGCAACAAATGGCCACAAAACGATCAAATGTGAAAGTGACGGTGAACCAGACAGAACAGTCAGTGGCTGCATAAATCAGGACGGCGTGGATATTGCACACGGGAATGGATTTCAGGAAATGAAAACGGTCCCGATATACAATGGGAATGTGTCTCAGTATCAAGTCGAGGACAATGACCAATAGATCCGCCACTGACATGGCCCCCAGGTAACGAATGACACATGGAGACAGTCCGCAGTCTTTGTAAAGCAGCACAAAGATCGTCAGTACATTAACTGTGAGGGAGGAAAACAAACGAATTATAATCCAGTCTGGATCTAAAGTTATCAGTTTGGTTGAGGACTGAGTAAAATTTGCAAGTTTCTCACTGTACACAGAGACTTACTGATGTAATTGAAACTGAACTAAAATATGGAACATTCTGGATTCTAACAAAAATGTGATGTAACGCATGAGACACAAAGCCTTCCCAAAACACGCAGGCACACATCCATTAAAACAAATGTTTTCTGGAACATTTCCATATGTGCGATCGCTCAATACGGATGGTGAAAACGTTGCCGTTCTGAAGGACTCTCTCTCAGTTCCTTGACGACAAACGGGGTTTGGAAATTTGTGTCTTTTAGTCTAAACAGTGGTTGTTCCTCTATCGTGAAAGAACGTATAAGCAGCGAAAACGTATTCACTCCTTTAAATACCTGAGCAGACTTAAAAACAATGGCTTCTTATTCCTAAATCGGGATCTCTTCCCTGTGGATCTTTTGTTTTTCAACTCACTGATGTCTGGCCGTTGTCAAATAATGTCAGCAATAGAATGCTGCATGGAATGTTCATCAAAAAAACTATTTGTATATTGTCGGATATAGAATGTTGCAGGTAATGTTTTAGTCATATTCCCAGATTCAGGAAAATATCAGTTCTCCAGTATGTATCACGTAGAGAGGAACAGAGTTAATTTTTTCTTCAGAAATATACAAAAATAAAATCCAACATGAGGCATTCAGACTAAAAGACCGAATGCAATATTAAATAAGTTTGTTTCTGAGTTGATGGTGTCCGGAACTCCATGCTACAGGATCTCCCAGTCATTGAACTCTCCGGATTCCTGTCATGACCAGGCAAAACTCGGACATGTCTAAACCAATTTCTTTCAAGCAAATATCGGCGGAGATACCCTCTTTCAGGAATATATGCCATCAGATTAAAACTCTAATGTTATTTCGAAAATCTTTTTTGAGAAAAGTCAAAAACAAACACTTGTTTTTCAGGTCTCAAAATTCACTTAACTAGGAGATGTTGTTAATTGATTTGACTCGCCTTATTTTATTGTTCAATAACATCTAATACTTACTGTTCTCGTTATAAAATAGATTGCATTCCTGTCGGGCGAATATCAAGAATTAGAAAGAAGTGTTCCAATCTCTGTAGTGGAAACAGGAGTTCCATTCCCCGGGAATTGGTATATGTATTGAACCAAGAAGGAACTTGACCATTTGGATGTGAACCGATTGGCGACCAAGATACAAGCAGAAATTTTGAACAATGTGGTCACTGGTGAAGGAAACAGGTCTCAGGAGAGGTTACGAAAATTTCCATGCCAATTAAAATGAAAGAGAGTATGCAGCAAATCAGTCATTTCAATTCAGGCACGGGTGATCACGTGCAAGTATGAGAAGGGAGACAGTTAACGCAGAACTGAAGGTGTTAGACTGAAACTCATGCAATAGACGAAACAAGATAAACGAGCTTTTCCCCAGATTTAATTTGGCAGTGTCAATATTCTGGGTTTCACAAAGACTTAGCTGCAAATGGATCAGGGCTGGGAAATAAATATTCAAGGAATTATGTCGTATTGAAAGACAAGCAGATGGGCGGAGAGGGCAGCGACACCCATTCGTAATAAACAAAAATGAACGTATTAACACAAAGAGAATGATGGTCAGAAGACGTAGAATCCGAGTAGGCTTTTTTTTATGAACTGCAAAGTGAAACATCTTGTCCCGTTGGGAGTTGTATACGGGCTTCCGAGCAGCAGTCAGGGAGAAAATACACTAGGAAGTGGAAAAGCCTTGTCAAAAAGACAATTTTATAAAAATCATGGTGGATTTCAATATGCAGTTGTACTTGGAAACACAGCTTGATCACAGATCTCAAAGAAAATGATTTTGTGACGTATACGAGATTTTGTTTTTGATCAGCATGTGGTAGTTCTGGATTTGGGGATGAATGAGGACAGAGACTTGTTTAGGGATCAGCAAGTGATGTAGCCTCTAGAAGACACTGATCGTTGTCACCATGCAGTTTGAGAACGTGAATCTAAAATCAGAGTAAATTTTATGTTAACTAAATGTAGCGACAAATATATGACAGAGTAAATGACAGAGCTGGAAATGAAACATATCAGGGAGTTTGGCGAGGAGCAATGGCAGAGGTTTCTGGCAGTAATTCGGGACACACAGCAGAAATACAGCCTCGGAATAAAACCCACTCTAATTTGAGAGAGACAGAACAGAGGTATTGACTGATGTACCAAGCTGTTTACGGTGGCTGGCAGTTAGAAGACAGGAAACTGCTTTCAACAGTTAGATATTTCCTCCATGACTCACGACGAAATTACAGAGTACTTTGAAGTGCATGGTAAAATAGGGCTAAGCCAGCACGACTTCGAAATTCAGAGGTCATACCTGATAATTCTGTTAGAATTCGTTGACGGATTAGAAAAAGGTAAGCTAGTGGATGTGATCTATTTGGATTTCCAGAACGCTTTTGATAAAGTGGAACTGCAGGAGCTGGCTGACTAAGATAAGTGCCCATGCTGAAGGAATGCACAGAGGATTTGCTGTGTGGGAGGAGATTTGGAATACTGGGGTATTTTTCAGGATGGCAGCCACTGACTATCTGAACTTCGGAGGGGTCAATGTTGGAGTCACAACTTTTCACGTTGTATATCAACGACCTGGACGAAGTCATTGCGGGAATTGTTGCTAAGCTTGCAGATGACACAAAAATGAGTGGAGGGACAGATAATGCGGTGGAGGCGGAGACGCAACAGAAAGTTAAATCGCTAAAAGTGACAGACAAGTTGATTAACATAATTTAGTACGCGTAAAGGATGCTTTATTACTCAAGTGATTAATTTTTAAAAGCGGGGAGGTTATGCTGAGCTGTTCAGAACGTTGGTTAAGCCACAATTGGAATACTGTGTTCAGTTCTGACAATCACGCGATAAGAAGGATGTGATTCACTGAATGAAATGCAGAGGAGATTCACCAGGATGTTGCCTGGGATAGGATCATCAGACAAAGTAGAAGACGTAGGCCATTCTACCAAAAAGCTGAAAACTCTCAATTAGCCTTTCCTTTCTTGTTCCATTGATTTTATTACTGAACAAAAAACTCCTATCCCTGCCTTTAATGTATTTAATGACTTGCCTCATAAACACACTGTGATGTGCAATTCCACATAATCACGAAAGATAAATCTAGTAATTGGAATACCGTCAACCAGCTGGAACTCAGTGTGAGAGTTCGCAGATTTAGTCAGCAAATCCTGACCATTTAGGAAGCCTTGGCTGACAGATATGAACAAGAAAATCAGAGGTTCGCTCTGAGAGGCAGCTCTGAGAGAGCTAGATTAGTGTCAAGGACTCTCCACGAGTAAAGAAACAGTGAGTTTTTGAAGACATACAGGCCAATGTGGAGTTAAATCAGTAAAGTTATCTCAATGCATTCGGATTATCGGGACCTTCTTTCATTAGAGAGATGACATGTGGCATAAACTGAGGATCACCCCATATCTGGCAAGGCGAGTGAATGAGATGTAGAATCCCTCATGGCAATCTCAGCCAGCAAGAAAATTGAAGGCATGTGGCTGGAATCCGTCTGTTTCACAACCCATCGATTCATCCCACTGACAGAGTCAATCCCTTAAACAGATTCACGACCATCTGATAGAAAAAGAGAGGTCCACGCTCCTTTGCCTTAAATGCACGACACCGTACTCTGAGAATCCGTCATCTGATTCCAGAATCCCACAGAAAAAAGAATCTTCTTTCCACATGTAGACTATCAAGGCTCCTCTCCATATTATTTCTTTCATAAAGTTGTAGTTGTACAGTTTTGTAAGTCTGGAAAGGGATGCATTCAAAGTCAGTTTTCCATTCTCTTTTTCTCAAGCATCGCTTCTTCTTCTCAACAGAACAGGACAATTTATCAGATCATTTCCTGGAAGCAAAACTGCAAAGTACAGGAAGGCGGCAGCAGGAGTCGTTCATATGCAGTTTGCAATATAAGGAAATTCTACTGACAAAGCCCTGAAATCAAGCAATGATGTTGCCACTCGTCTTTGCCAGCAAACCGCAGGCACAACTCCAGACAGAATGTAACTTTCTCTGATCTCAATTTCTTAATTTAGTCAATTCCGTTCCTATTTTACATGACACATATTGTTACATCCCATAAGATGGCCATTAATCCCATCGTTTCTCTTCTGACACTGTTAATCAGCAATTCACCTTTTGCCATTCCCAATAACCACGCACATTCCTCCTTTTCAGACAATAATTATTGCTTACTGGAATGAAACGCCTTCCATTACATTCTTCAGCAGAGCATTTCAGATCATAACCGCTCACGCGAAGACAACATCTTTGCTTGTGTTGCTTTTGCTTCTTTTGACAATTATTTTACATCTGTGTTTTTTTTTGTTCTCGATTCTTCCATCAACTCCAAACCATTTCTCTCTCTCTACTTTGAACAGCCCCTTCACGAGTTTGAGCACCTCCACCAAATCTCATCTGAACTTCGGCATCTCCAAGTGATACAGACTCAACCTTCTGCATATTGTCAACATCATTGAAGTTAGAGAGATTTACAGGTAATTGTACAAGGAAAACAAAAGGAGGATGGAATCTTCCGATTAGGATCCCTGCTGTTACTGCACGGCAGGTTGTTCAATCACTTCCAATGGTCAGACCGGATGTGGGAGTGATGTGCATTGGTCTGGTCTGTAGATTGAAAATAAGGATTAACAGGGATTGCAAAGAAGATTGTAAAATATGACAGCAAAAAATGAGAGCTCCTAAGTTATCACAAATAACTGAACACTTCGAGGCACTTTCATTCGGGAACAAGAAACTGGAGAAATGAACAATTAATTTATATTAAAATTACCAAGGGTATTTTCTCCGTAGATGTAGTGAAGGTGCTATTCACTTGTGGGGGAGCAAAGATTAATAATAAATGGTGCTGTTAATAAAGACAGTTGAAGAATAACAATAAGAGCGAGGGCAGAATGTGGAGCTTGTTATTGCGTGATCAGAGCAGGCAGATTTCATACGGACATAGTCAGAATGGACACAATGGGCCTAAAAGCCTTCTTCTGTGCTGTCATGACCCCATGCATTTGACAAGAAAGATTTGCCAGTATATGAAGGAGAAATTAACAGAAAATCCAGATATTTGTAGACGACGTGGGTGGGATGATGATCATGTGGAATGGAAAGAATTGAACAGATTGAGGGGAAATAGTTCTTCCATCTCTGTGTTCTACTTTATATACAATAAATAATAAAAATTTATGTGAGACATAAACTTAGCGAACTGAGTGATTACAGACTCAGGTATGGGATAGAGCAAAGGCAAGGCTATCTTGCAGTAAACCAGCTTATCATTAAACAAAACAATGTCTGGAATATTATTGTGCAGTGTGCCTGTATTCTCACGATTGAAACAGAGTGTAAGGTGGAAGTTCAGACTGAACTAGGTTTCAGGAACCCAACCGGGGATAAGGGAAACTTCTAAGCCTTTGAATGATAATTTCAGTGCCTTTCCAGGAGCAACGATAACTTGCTTTTGCATAACGCCTTCCACATTGTTGAACATTACACGATGCTTCAAGTAACACCTTCCGGCGTAGTTTGGCACTGCTCGAGGAAGATATAGGTGGAAAATAATCTGGACCAAGGACGGATGAGGACTTCAGGTAATAGTAGGAGAACACTCAACCCCTCAGCCTTGAACCAACAGTGAATTTAACAGACCTCAGCTTCTCTTTAGTGTCAGGTCTTCATTACCAAAGTTTCAAAATTCTATCCATCTCCTCTTTAAGTACTTCTAGAAATCTAGCCTTGGCAACTCTCTGTGTTACAGAATTCCACACAATCATTAACGATTATGAGAAGAATTGCCTTCACATCTTAGTTTTCAATTAGTGGTCCTTAATTATTTATCTATGTGCCCTGGTTCCAGATTCAAACACGAGTGGAAACGTCTTCCCAATATATCCCTTTCAAGCCCCCACTGAATCATTACTTTGAATAAAACATGGAACATAGAATAATACAGCACAGAACAGGCCCTTAGGCCCACGATATTGTGCCGAACATTTGTCTTAGCTTCAGCACCTATCCATGTACCTATCCAATTGCCACGTAAAGGTCACCAATGATTCTGACTCTGCCACTCCCACAGGCAGCGCATTCCGTGCCCCCACCACTCTCTGGGTAAAGAATCTACCCCTGACATCCACATATACCTTCTGCCCTTCACTTTAAATTTATGTCCCCTTGTAACACTCTGTTGTACCCGGGGAAAATGCCTCTGACTGTCTACTCTATCTATTCCTCTGATCATCTTAAAAACCTCGATCAAGTCACCCCTCATCCTTCGCCGTTCCAATGAGAAAAGGCCTAGCACTCTCAACCTATCCTTGTACGACCTATTCTCCATTCCAGGCAACTTTCTGGTAAATCTCCTCTGCACTCTCTCCAAAGCTTCCACATCTTTCCTAAAGTGAGGCGACCAGAACTGCACACAGTACTCCAAATGTGGCCTTACCAAGGTCCTGTACAGCTGCAACATCACCTCACTACTCTTGAATTCAATCCCTCTCCTAATGAACACAATCAATTCGATCACCTCAGGCAGGAAGATCTAATCTGAAACTCATAAAGAGTTGAAATCTTCTTGCAGGGTCTCAGCGTCGTGAAGTTCTATTAGCAGCTTCCGATGCTGGCAATATCGTCTCCAAAGTATATGATCAAAATTGTTTGTATATTCCAGGTATAGTCATAGCAAAACGACTACAGGTATAGCAAGATTTATATTTAAAACTCCAGCCCCCTCCCAATAAATGCCAAAATTCTTTTTTCGATCTGAATTACTTGCTGCACCTGGACGCTAAGATTTTGAGTTCCTGGAAGTCTCATCATTTAACCTACAAATATCAATGTTGATTCCTCCGAATAAATGAGCCTTTTGCGACATTGAACTCCTTCAACAACGTATGTGCTACCTCATACAATCTATCTATATTTCATGACAGATTATGCCTTAATTCATCACTATATAATTTACCATGTTTACCATTATAGGCTAATAAGGATAGATTGCATTCTGCCCCGTGTCTGTTATTCTTATAGCTCATAAATAATTGAGGATCCCAGCCATATTATTTAGGGACTGCACTACTTGCGTCATTCCAACCTGAAATAAGATCCATTAACTGTAAATTTGTCTTCTGTTTGTGATCCCTTTCTTAACACATCCTCATATATGACTACCTAAACGAACAGCTCCCATTTCGTGCAATGATATATTGTTGGAACTTTTTACCAATAATTATTTTAAATTCAAATAAACAATATCCAACCGTTCCTCTTTACTAGGTCGACGTCTCTGATCCTCAGAAAAATCCAAGCCAATGTTTCAAAAAATCGTTTCTCTTTCCCAACACCTTGTTTAATCTGTTTCACAATGTTTAGGTTTTATTATGTGTCGAGCAATTGCTACCTCACTAAGGGGAGAAAGAATGTTTCCAACAATCGATATGAAGCTCTGTTCTTTCATTTCCTGTTTCCTGTGGAGCTCCTTTGGAGAACAAAGCCATCACTGTCACTTTCGGGCGGCACGGTGGTGCAGTGGTTAGCACTGCTGCCTCACAGCGCCAAAGACCCGGGTTCAATTCCCACCTCAGATGACTAACTATATGGAGTTTGCACGTTCTCCCCGTGTCTGTGTGGGTTTCCCCCCCCCCCCCCAGTCAAAAGATGTGCAGGTTAGCTGAATTGGCCATGCTAAATTGCCCGTCGTGTTAGGTAAGGGGTAAATGTAGGGGTATGGGTGGGTTGCGCTTCAGTGGTGTGGACTTGTTGGGCTGAAGGGCCCGTTTCCACACTGTAAGTTATCTAATCTAATTTTTCAATTGACTGCAGCCCTCCTTGAATCCAGTATGCTCTGGAATATTTCAACCCATGCCTCCATTTTCGTTGCAGTCCCATCACATGAACCCTATAGACACAAGCCATGAAGTCCCAGTGATCTGTCTTGCCGTCAGGCCAATGGCTTTGTTCAAACGTTATCCCTTGTATTAAAGAGACTGCTTGAAGTTATTTCCTACCATTATTACCTGGCTTGTCTCTGTTTGAAATATTTCTATTGTACAGAACTGTGATGACCAAATGACTAACTTATTTTCTGGTTCATATTATGAATTCTTCTGCTCTATCCACTCTGGGGTTCCACGTGTATTTGAGGTACTTGCGCTCTTTTTACATTCACAGGAAACCTTTGCCGTTTGTTTTTATATCTATTTTCAATGTACATTTATCAGTTTTGATCACTTTTCCTGTCGTAGCTTTTGATTCGTCCCTTACCTTGACTGATTTTATTAAACACAAACAGATTATCACCCCAGAGAGCAGAGTAGATATCTTCAAAACGCGATGAAACATCCCCACAAAAAACCCACATCAATCAACAAGTCAGTCAAATGCTGTTGGTTCGACGCCAGTATTTGCACAATGCTTCAATGGGGTTCCTCATCCCATGATAGCGGTAATAGCGTCTAACACAGAGCTTCAATGGAAAAACGCAGTAAAGTTTCCAAGACGTGAGTCAAATCAGCTCAAACAATCTGTGACTGAAAGGAATTATAACACAAGGAACGTAAGATCATCATTTCAGAACTTTGTAACTACTCTGCAGAGCACATATTCATGGACAGGGACAAAATCAGAGGATACCATACTCACTATCAAAACAGAATAAGACAACAATATTCCATAAGGGATACCCTAAGGGTTAGGAACATAGGTTAGGCGGTTTTGCCCACCGAATGTGCTCCACAGTTCAATCGTGGCTGATAAGTTTTTAAAAATCCATTTTCCTGCTTTCTCCCCGTAGCCTTTGCTCCCCTTTGCAATCAATGGCTGATCTATCGCCGTCTTAAATATAGTCAATGACCTGACATCCACATCCTTCTGTGGCAATCGGTTTCGCTGATTCAGCACTCTCAGGCTAAAGACGTTCCTCCTTATCTCTGTTCTAAAGGGTCTTCTATTTTTCCGAAGGCTGTGTTCTAGGGTCCTTGTATCATTTCACAATGGAAATATCTTGCTAATATCCACTCTATTCAATTCATTCTTATTCGCAAAATTCCAATTAGATCCCCTCACCCTTCTAAACTCCATTGAGTACAACCAGAATCCTAAACAGTCCTCATATGTTAAGCATTTCATTCTTTGGATTGTCCTCGTGAACCTCCTCTGGACCCTCTCCAGGGTCACATCAATTTTCCTGATATACGGCACACAATATCATCAATTTTCCAATCCTCTGGGATCCTTCCTGAATACCGTAATAGCTGAAAGAATACTAACATAACCGCCATTGTCTCGAATGCTGTCTCCTTCAGAACTCTCAAGTGTACCCTATCTGGTCGACGTGGTTTATTCACTTCCAGACTTTTCAGTCTTTTCAGCACCTTCTCCTTGGTGATGACCACTATACTCATCCCTGCCTTGTGACTCACTTGATTTTTTGGGGGTTGTAACACGTGTATCCGGCCGTGAAAAGTGACGCACATTGCTCATCCAGTTCCTCAGTCATTTCTCTGTTCTCGATTTCTCCTTCTCCAGCAAAGTTTTCCTGCTGCTCAATGCCTACTTGTCCCTCTGGTTTGCCCTTTATATATCTAAAGTGGTCGACACTAGCCCCTTCACCCACCATCCCCATATTCACTGACCAAACTGTTCCATTTAACCATCAATCCTGGACTCACTAACCTGCACAGTCCCATTCACCCGTCATCCCAGACTCCTTGATCTGCACCGTGTCTGCTGTTTTAATGCTTCCATTTTAACTTTCTCACTACTATATATATCTAAATAAATTCTCAAATCTTTTTGAATATTAACCGCTAATTTACCCGTACATGTAATCTTCTTCCTTCTTATTTCTTTCTTCGTTGTCCTCGGTTCGTATTTTGATGATTCCCAGTCCTTTGCTTTCCAACTGCCCTTCACCCCATTGTGTGAATTGGGCACTGCGTTAACAAGGAAATGAATAACATAATGATATGTGGGATTAGTGGGAAGAAAACTATACCGATTCCAAGAGAGACAATACAGAACACTCCACAGTAGTGAGAAAGTTAAAATGGTTAGCACTGCGGCCTCACAGCGCCGGAGACCTGGGTTCAATTCCCGCTTCAGGCGACTGACTGTGTGGAGTTTGCACGTTCTCCCCGTATCTGCGTGGGTTTCCTTCGGGTGCTCCGGTTTTCTCCCACAGTCACAAAGTCGTGCAGGTCAGGTGAATTGGCCATGCTGAATTGCCCATAGTGTTAGGTGAGGGATATATGTAGGGGTAGGGGTGGGTTGTGCTTTGGCGGGTCGGTGTGGACTTGTTGGGCTGAAGGGCCTGTTTCCACACTATAATGTAATCTAATCTCAAGTAGTACAGCTATGGAAGTCCTCTACTGCACTGTAATGTTCTATAATCTAACTCGGTGTTTTACAGAGCAATTTGTGCATCCTGGTACATGAGTAACATCGGGTTATTCTGAAGACTCGGGAAATGGAATAATGTTATTTCTTGCAAAGTGTCTCTGATATGATCTTAAAGTTTTCTTTTTCTGCGTCTGTA
This sequence comes from Chiloscyllium punctatum, assembly GCF_047496795.1. Lineage (NCBI taxonomy): Eukaryota > Metazoa > Chordata > Chondrichthyes > Orectolobiformes > Hemiscylliidae > Chiloscyllium > Chiloscyllium punctatum. Next base: position 19,655,296 of record NC_092781.1, on the reverse strand, counting down.
AAGGGCAGTTAAGAGAAAGCAGCGGTTGTGATGTGTGTACTTGCGATGCCTGAAACTGACAAAACAAACACAAGTGCTTTCGAAATTTTTCTAAGATGTTTCCCTTTACACACTAGGGGTTGAAGGCCTGAGTTTATTAAGTATAGACCTGATAATGAGAGATCGTCTAATGATTATTTAATGTCTTGAAAATAACATTGCCAGTGAAAACCTGATGGATATTTCTCCTGAATGGGAGAATAACACTGGCGAAGTAACGTACAGATATTTGGAAGGGCAAGCACTGCTTAAGGATAATAAATGTGGCTTTGTGCATGTCAAATCATGTCTCATTAAATTGAGTTTATTGAAGAGGTAACAAAGAATTTGGATGAATGCATTATGGTAGACGCTGTCAGCATCAACTTCAGGAAACATTTCGACAAGATTGGGAGGCACATTAGTGAGGTTAGGTCACATGGATTCCAGGGTACATTGCCAATTGAATACAAAACTGGCTTAAAAGTAAACTTCGGAGTGGTGGTAGAGGTTTGTTTTTCATTCTCGAGGCCTGTAACCAGTGGCGTGTTGGAGGTCAATATGGTGTCGTGGAGAGTGAATATAATCTCCGAGTATAACTGGTCCTTGATCAGATAGGTTAGTGGACCAGGGAAAAGCAGATGGAGTTTAATTTAAACACATTTTGGGAACGTAAAGCTGACAAGCATTATACAGTTAATGGTTTGGACCTGTGGAATATTGCTGAACAAAGTGACTTAACGTCGTAGGTGCATGTTTCCTTGAAAGTTGTGTCTCAGTTTGACAGGGTGGTGATGAACACATTTGGCATTCTTGCTGTCATTGGTCAAAGCGTTGAACACAGACGTTGGGAGATAACGTCGCAGCTGTACAAGACCTTGGTGAGACCACTTTGAGAATGTAACCAAAAACTAGGTTGGTTCTGCTGAAAGAAGTACGTGGTAAAACATGAGAGGGTGCGGAGAAGATTCACAAGAATATCGAATGGTTTCAAGAGGTATGAGACAAGATTAATTCTTTGAGGTTTCCCGCGGAATTACGGAGGCTGGGGGGCGAATGGATAAAAGTTCATAAAATCATGAGGGGCATAAAGAGTGCGAATAAGCAAGGTATTTTTTTTCCTCAGCACAGTTGAGCGCATAACTAGATGGCATAGTTTTAAGGTGAGACGATAAAGTTTAGAAATGACCTGAGCAAAAAATTGTTCACGCATAGGGTGGTGCGTGTTCACAGTAAGCTGTCAAAAGAAATGGTGGAGTTTCGTAGAATTAAACATTTAAAAGACATGTGGATGGTTACATGAATATGAGGGATTTAGTTGGACATGGGAGACATGCTGACAAATGAGACGAGAACAGAATGGGATGTTTGGTCAATGTAGACAAGTTAAACTGAAGGATCTGGTTCCGTGTTCTGTGACTCCAGGAATCTCTGAGATGCATGAGTAGAAAAGCTAAAGGGGCCTTTCTATTGGCTACTCTCTTCACCACAATTTAATGGCTCAATTCTGTTCTCATTTAGTTAAAGATGATTGAAGTAGAATTCGATAGAGAAGTGAGTACATGTAATGAGATATCGACATGAAAGTGATGCTGAGACGACAACCAGATCAGGTCGAAAGTTAATGTCGGCGATTGAAGGCCCAGTCTTGATCATCAGTCCTACGTTGCTCTGTTCCATTCATTCCCTCAAATCTACTGGACAGCAGGAGTTGGAGGAGAATTACTCTCGTGTTCCGAAACAGAGGAGACCATTTAGAACCTCAAGATTGTTGCACATGGTTTGGGGTATTAGGGAAATGCAAGTGGAAAGTTCAAGCTGGTTACAAACGAAGCTCTTCATCTCTCCCTTTACAGAGCTTGCATTCTCTGCAACTTGTGCTTCATTTGTTGGTCCGTTTGTAAACCCAGATTCACTGTGAATACAGCTCTCCTGCTTCATTCACAGACGGTTCACAAACTGCATTTGTTTCACTGCAACATTTCATAACAGGACCCTTAGGAACATAACACCTGGTAACTTTCCAATAACAGAGCATGAGAACATTAGAAACAGAAGCAGGTAATTTGCATCGCTCCCATACCCCCAGGCACCCCTTGCTCATCGATAACATGATTAGATGATTTGCTCCCAAATTTTCTCAAATGCCAAGTTTTGTTTTTGCTCTCAACTCCCTGATATATAAAAATCTACTTTCTTGTCTTTAAATATTTTCAGTGACCTCGTTCCCCAACTCGCTTAAATAGCGAATTTCTAACATTCACTGCCCTCTGCTTGAATAAAACATTTCTTATCCTTACACCATGACCTATTTTTGTTTCAGCTGCAGAAACAGCGGGATCCTCGACCAGTGGGCTGACGGTAAGGTGAATCACTGATTATAATTACCTTGGAGCACACGCCAAGTAGGAGCGGACACTAAACTGCTGGGCAATTGAACAGTTATATTTGGGTAGTTTCGTCATCCGAATCGCAACTGAGGTAACGTCTCCCATCCACCCTCCTCGTATGACTAAAGAAGGTTTATGTGCCCCGAATTGGGAAAAATAATGTTTTATTACAGTCTTTATTTTTCTACATCTCTTTGGGAGTTTAATATCATGATAATATCGGTTAGGGCAGTTGAATGTTCCTCCTGCAGGGTGTGGGCGGTAAAAGCCATCACATGTATCTATGCTGTCTTCCTCTGCGCTAAGTACATCCAGCCACAGATCCGCAAAATCACATTGGGAAACTGGAACTGGAGACGAATGAACTTCAGATCATTTGGGAGACGGAGGGGCTTATTGAGAGTAGTTACAGGCAGGCAGTCACACCTCAGGTGCAAGAATAAGGCAAAAAGGTTTACAGTCAGGGGTCGGAAAAGGAACCAGCAGATAATGCAGGCAACTACTGTCGCCACTCCCCTGAATAAGTACACCGTTTTGAATACTGCTTGGGTGTATGACTCACCAGGAGTAATGAATAGGGTACAGGTCACTGGCACAGAGACTGTCCATGTTGCTCACACCTGAAGGTGACAGAGGAGCACAGCATGGTTCACTGGGGAATCCATAGTGAGGGGGACAGATAAAAGGTGAGTGGACGTTCCATGCTAGGAAAAAAACAGTGTTGTTATCCACGGTTCTGTTGCCTATGCCACGTGCTGGTGAGGCAAGGAATGCGGAGAGATATGAGTTAAACACGTGGCTACAGGGATGTTGCAGGTGGGAGGTTTTGGAATATTTGGATTATTGGCGTTTATTCTGAGGTACGTAAGATCTCTACAAACAGGATGGTCCACACCTGAATTAATCTGTAGAATAATCTTTGGGTGGAACGTTGCTCATGCTCTTCGGGCGAGTTTACACCAATTCAGCAGAGAGATGGGAAAATAAGTTGTAGTTCCAGTGTCCAGGAGGTGGAGAGGAGAAAGCTCAGAAATGAGGTTTCAACGTAGCAAAAGTTCACCGGCAAGCAAAAACGCTGTTTGAAGTGTATCTACTCAAACGCCAGGAGCATCCGAAATAAAATGCATGAGCTTGCAGCACTGATTGGTAGGTGGGACTTCGATGTTGAGGCCATTTCCGAGACTGGTATGGAACAGGGACAAGAATGGTGATTGCAATTTCCAGGACGTAAATGTTTCACTAAGAACAGAGACAAAAATTAAAATAGGGGGATATGTCGCATTGATCTTCAAGGGCAGTATTTCGGTAGCAGAAAATACGGTTGTGGACAAGTCTCCTGAGTCAGTCTGGGCTGAGCTTAGGAACAGAAAAGGTAAAGTCATCGTGCTGTGAGTTTTATGTTCGCCCTCGAATAGTTCCAGAGGTGAAGAGAAAAGGACAGCAAAGATAAATCTGGATAGAAGTAAAAGTAGCAGGGTAGTTGTTAAGTGGGGCTTGAATTTTCCAAACACTGACTGGAAATACTATACTTCGAGTATTTTAGATGGATCAGATTTTGGCCAATGCGTGCAGGATTGCTTGCTGACACAGTATATCGACAAATCCATATGGGGTCAGGTCACATTGGATTTGGTACATTGTAAAGAACCCGGCCAGTTATTTTATTTTTGTGAGCACCTTGGTGATAGTGACCACATTTCAGTTCTGTGTTCTTTCGCTGTGGAAAGGGATGGGTATGTTCCGCAGGGCAAGATAAATTGTTCGCGGAAAGACAATTATGATGCAATTTGGCAAGATTTTGTATGCATCGGATAGGAACAGAAACTGCAGTGGATAGTCACAATTGAAATGTGGAGTTTATTCAAAGCAAAGATACTGGGTGTCTTTAAGTTTATCTCTGCCAGGCAGGGAGGAAGTGGTCGACCGAAGGAGCCATGGTTTAATCAAGAGGTTGAATGTCTTTTCGAGAGAAAGAAGAATACAAATGTTGGGATGAAAGGTGAGGACTCTGTTAGAACGGTTTTACTTTACAAGTTATCCAGGAAAGACATAAAGAGTGATCTAAGAAGAGCGAGGAGAGTATATGAGAAATCGTTAGCAGATACGATCAAGGAAATCCCTAAAGATTTTCATACGTATATAAGGAATGCAAGAATGACTGGATAAAAATTAGGTCCAATCAATGATAGTAATGGAATCCGAGGAGAATAGGGAAAGCACTAAATGAAAATTTTTCGTCAGTTTTCACACTGAAAAAAGACGAAGTTGTCGAGGAGTATTTTGGTAGACAGGATTTAGTTTGACAATGAGGATGTGTTAGTAATTCTGAAAATTGTTATCATTGATCAGTCACTTGGGCCGGAGGTGATTAATCTTCGGATTCTCTGTGAAGCCAGGTAAGAGATTACACAGCCTTTCACATTTGTCTTTATGTCGTACTAGTCGACAGGAATAGTGACAGAAGATGTGAGCAGGGCAAATGTTGTCACCTTCTTCAAGAAGAGAGTATAGGCAACCCTGGTAATTATAGACCAGTGAACCTTACTTCTATTGTGATAAAGTGTTGGAAAGATTTATCAGAGATAAGAATCATAATCATCTGGAGGGGAATACGTTGATTAAGAATATTCAACACGGTTTTATTAAGAGTACGTCGTGCGACGTAAACAGTTTTGAATTCATTGATATTGAGAACAGTTAGACGAGGGTAAAGAGCTTGATGTTGTCTGCATGGATTTCAGTCAGGCGTTTGATAAGTTGACCCACGGTCGGCTAGTGCATAAAATAGGGAGGCATGAGATTGAGGATGACTTCGACTTTCGATCAAATATTGACTGACTGAAAGAAGAGAGTGTGGTGTTTGCTGGAAAATGTTCACCCTGGAGTTGAGATGCTAGTGGCGTACCGCAAGGATCTCTTTTGGGTCCACTGTTGCTTTTCATTTTGATATATGACCTGGATGTGAGGGAAGAGGAATTGCGAATTCCACTGATGTCGCTGGATTTTTGAATCGTACTGAAGGATATAGTAGGATACAGAGGCACACCTACAAGCTGCAGAGCTGGGCTGACAGGTGGAAAATGGAGTTTAATGTGGATAAACGTGATGTGATTCACTTTGGAAGGAGCAACAGAAAAATAGACTAGTGAGAATGGTAAGATTATTGATAATGTAGATGAGCACAGATATATTGGTGTCGACGAACATTGACCCTTAAAGCTGCCACTCAGGTTGATAGGGCTGGAAAGAAGGCAGACAGTTTGCTCGGTATTTTTGGTGATGGGATTGCGTTTTGCAACCACGCGGTCATGCTGCTGCTGGACAAAAAATCTGATGCAGCGACAATTGAAGTAACGTATACAATTTTTGTTTACCGTATTATAGGAAGGATGTGAATGCTTTGGGAAGAGTTTAGAAGAGATTTAAAGGGATGTTGCTTTGTATGGTGGGAAGATCTTATGAGGAAAGTCTGAGGGAATTGAAACTGTTTTCGTTAGAGAGAAGATGCTTGAGGGTTTACTTAATTGAGACACATAAGATAATCAAAACGTTAGATCGGGTAGACAATGATAGCCAATGTCTTCAGATGGCGATGGCTGGCACGACGGGACATTGCTTTAAATTGAGGGGTGATAGATATCGGACAGCTGTCAGAGTTTCTTTACTCAGAGAACAGCAGGGGCGTGGAACACACTGCCTACAACAGTAGTCTGGCCAGCTTTAGCGCGTTTCAATGATCTTTGAATAAACATACGGATGAAAATGTAATATTGTAGGATGGATACACTTCAGATTGGTTCCACAGGTCGGTGCAACGTCGAGAACCGAATTGCCTCTACTGCCCTATAATGTTCTATGTTCTATTGCCATGAACAAAGTAAGTGAACACAAGATTTCATTGAGCTTGATGTCAAGGCACTTTTTCACTTTGTATGGTGGGAAGACCTTATGAAGAAAGACTGAGGGAATTGAAACTGTTTTCGGTAGAGAGAAGACGTTTGAGAGTTTGCTTTATTGAGACACATAAGATAATCAAATCATTAGATCGGGTGGACAGTGATAGCCAATTTCGTCAGATGGTGATCGCTGGCACGAGGGGACATAACTTTAAATTGAGGGGTAATAGATATTGGACAGCTGTCAGAGTTTCTTTACTCAGAGAGCAGTAGGGGCGTGGAACACAATGCCTGCAACAATAGTCTGGCCAGCTTAAGTGCATTTCAGTGGTCATTGAATAAACATACGGATGAAAATGTAATATTGTAGGATTGATACTCTTCAGATTGGTTCCACAGGTCGGTGCAACGTCGAGGACCGAATTGCCTCTCCTGCCCTGTAATGTTCGATGTTCTATTGACATGAACAAAATAAGTGAACGCAAGAGTTCATTGAGGAGTGACTGAGCTTGATGTCAAGGCACCATTTCACTGAGGATGACATCAATGATCTCAACAAAATTGTACTAGTGGCAATTGGTTGCAATACCGACACGGATTGGAGTGCTTTTAAGTTCAAAGGAAATAGTTTCTGGCTCGTTGATCTTAATCCCCTCAATCCGAGGCGATCTTTGCAAGACATCTTCGGGATATTTTCATCAGCGCAAACATCTTTAACTCCTTAATTCTTGTTTTTCTTCCAACAGAAAGTCAGTCTTGGAGATTTTAACTGAATATTGCACAATCTTGCAAACAATTTGCCTCACCTCAGCTCCTGAAGCACTCTGTATCCATGTGCAGGATAGCCTGTATAACATTCAAACTTGTGATATTAAATCAGTGGTAATATTCCTGCAATAGTACTAGCAGATAATGCACTATTCCACACTAATAGGAGCGAATTGAACAACTTACGTTGGCTTCGCAGCAATATGAGGAACCTTTAAGCCTATTAAAACCATTAGAAAAGAAAAGGGTTTGCCCATTCCTTCCCCCTAACTATAACATAGTCAAAGAAGGCGTCGAGTATTTTGGATTGGATCAGAGCCACTCAAAACTATTTTAAGAAGACAGCCTGGATTGCAACATTTTCTTATTTTCAAGGTAAATGTAAAATATCTGTTCCAGTTGTTATATATCTGGTGAAACTACTCAATGTTATTCAAAACACAACGAATTTAACAAGCGTAATTAAAATACAATCAAAGAAAGAGCGATTTCGAATAACGTAGCTCTTCAAAAACTCAACAGAGTTGTATAAATTGTAGCTATTAGTAATTAAGCGTTCAAATAAAGGAACATCGCAAAAAAAAGCCTTTGATTAAAAAAAATAGATTCAGATTCTCATGTGCAATTCTCCCATCCACCAGGGAAAAAAATCCTGAGAAAGATCAGAGAGTGCAACCAAGGGACATTCACTGAAGCTTTCAACTCTTCTGAGACCCCAATAGCTAACATTCCCCAATGTTAGTAAGAAAACAATACTTAGAAATCCTCATCAATGCGAGTCGACCGCATCAATTCAGGCTGCAGTGTTATAAACCCAAGGCCTCCCAAGATATTTAACCAGGTGGACATAACGATGCAGCTCAGCACCTTTCGTTCAATGTCTTTCTTAAAAGAGACAAGGGCAACATAACCTCTTCAGGTCTAACATCATCAGTCGAGTAAGCACATTAAGATCTTAATCAGGAAGCAGGGGGAGCCAGTCAGGGCCGAGACGCTTTGCAATCGGGCATGGAAGAAATCTTGGTGAGCCACTTGATTTACGTAGACAGGTGCAGGAAGAGGTCACTATGCCGCTCGACTCACTAGTACAGGGACCTATTCTGTAATTGATGCTCCATTATGATGCTCCATCATAAATGGATTCGATTTAGCACAGACACACTGCTCCGCTTTATTCCCGCGGCTCCATTGCCAGTGGATCACACGTGGAATTTTAACATGGTTTTGTTGCAGTGACGAGCGAAGCCAAACGTTTTGCGTGAAGTTTCAATTTGGCAAGACACTGAAAGTTAGAAGCTGTTGGCAATGGCTAACTGTTTCAGAAAGATAGTTGTTGTTGGGATGCTGACAACATGATGTTCAGTGCTGGGTCCCCCACCAATTGAACGTTAATGTGTGGAGAGTTCATTCAGAACCTGTATCTCTCTGTCAATCGATGTGGGGCTCTACAGAGGCATATAAACTTTTAGAATTTCCTATCCCAAGTAAATATGTAATTTCTCACCCGAGCATTGTCTCTTTTAGACATAAGTGCTCGCAACCAAACTTCAAATTTCAACACAATCTCTTCTTATTCTCTCGCAGCGCTACAGATTAAATTAACAGCTTCTTCACTTTCTCCTCATTGCACCATCATCTCAGGTATTAGACTGGTGACGGTCGTTTGAACTGTATCTGTAGCAGTTTTACAAAGGTGAGTAAAACTGTACTCAGTGCCCCTAAAACTCTCTTATCCATACTCGGCAATTGCTGGAAGACGGGTTTACATATGTCTTTGAACTGTCTTAGTAAAACATATGACCCAATTACAGCCCCGTATGTGATATTTCTGTTGCCTCATGATCAATGACACGCAGTCCAATTGTGAAAGCAACTGTTCCTAATCTGGCACCATTTCCTAAATGCAAAATGAGATGTATGTTTTTTTTCCCTCCATCCAAAACGCTTATATGCATTTTAAAATTACTGTGCTCCAAAAACTGATACACGTGGTAGCACATGAGCAACGGCTGTCAGTCCAGAAAAGGACGCTAATCTGTCTAAGTTGTCTCTGCCTACCAATTCTCAACTCTTGTAGTGTTCTCAAGCCCCTTACCCACAGACCTTCGCTTAAGTGTCAATAACTTGTAAAAAGTATTCTGCAAATTCAAGTAAACCACGAAAACTTGCTTTCATTTGTGGACACCTGAACAAGCACAAACGCCGCTTGTTTATCAAATCTGACTTCCCTTTCCTGTATCTAAGCTTTTTCCTCAAACTCATATCTTGAATCCCCATGTGTCCAGTTATCACCTTTCTAACAAAAGATACTGATATGTTTCTTACATCTGACATCAAGTTGTGCAATATTTAACTTTTTTTCTGTTTTCCCTTTCAATTTATCGTTTTAAATATTTAAATATTTAGGTTTAACATACCTAATTTCCAGTCTGTTGGCATGAGAATTTCAAGAATACAAAGAAATTTGAAAGATATTCAAACATTCTTTCTTTTCGATCCAACATCGTACAAGCTCAGGCATAAGGCTAGATGTTTAGATTTGGATTTGTCGGCGGAGATTGGTGGGATCGAAGGGTCTATTACAGAGCTGCATGACGCTGCAACTTTTTCACTGGCTCCATTGTCATCTCCATGAAAACTCTGGGATGAAGCACATCTCATGCAACAACTTACCAAACTTCACTTAATTTAGTTTTTTTCAGCTGGTGCTCATTATTAATTCCAATCTCCCAGTTTCGCACTTTCCTGCAGCATTTCTGGAAACATTTCTCTGCCCTCCTGTGTGGTGATGGAACGAATGTTTTCCCCCCAGCGGGCAAGGCAACCTCCATCACCAATTGAATGTACAGGAGGATGGTACCCACTCATTTTCAGAAAGTGAAAGAATCACAACAGTACAAGGAAATTGTCACCTCAAGGTCACTGTCAGCACAGTCCTCCCCCGAATGTGAGGTCGCAGGTTATGCTCAAAGAGGTGACACAAAGCTGTGAAAACATCTGGAGTCAGCTATTTTGTGATACTTGGCCATCTGGTGAATTATGAGAGACACGGCTAAAAGGGTTGACTGGTGGGACAGCGGTTAGCACTTCTACCTCACAGTGCCATAAACCGAATTTGGATTCCAGCTGAGATGACTATCTATGTGGAGTTTGCACATTTTCCTCATGTCGTCGTCGGTTTGCTCTTGTCTCCTCCAACAGGTCAAAGACGTGCGGGTTAGGTGAATTGGCCATGTTAAATTGCCCATACTGATCGTTGCATAATTATTTGGTCTGCGGGTTACGTTTTGGAGGGACAGAAGTGGGCTTGTTGGGCCGAAGGGCCTGTTTCTGTATTGGAAGGAATCTAATCTAAAAGCTTGCATTGTTAACGCCTGCAGCTCGCCTCTCAGCCGTGGAACATTCTATGGTTTTTAAAGTGTGTCAAACGACTTTCTGTGTCTTTTTTACTGAGAACTTTATAGAATGGATGACTATGTTTTTTGCATCGTAAAACCCCGATAGCATACGGTGCAAAGCAATAACAGGAAAAGAACAGAGCTTGTGGTTTCAAAAAATATAAGTTCCATCCATTATGTTATCGGCGATATAGACGATGCAGTGAACTAAGCAATGTTACGCTGGTGTGTGTTTGCAAAAAAACGCTTGTGTTTAATAAATGCCATCTGATTGATTTCCAGATTCAAATTTGTGGAATTATTTATTCTATCTGAAACAAATCGGTGTAGTCAGCAGGATCCTGGCTACTGGTCTAGACAGCTGGCCACTGTCCAGTAACCGGAGAAGAGTACTGAATAACATTGCAAAGAATCAGAGGTCAGTAATTATTGACTTGTTAAAAGTGAAGGATAGAGTGGCAGTGCTGACGCGTCGGAGGTGAGCGCAAACAGACAGGGAAGGACTTCTTTACCGAGCATCTAGTCCGAGAGGTAGTTCAAAGGGGAGATACCCCATGCAAAAGTCTTCACGCTAAAGTAGGAGTGGAGACTGGAAAATGACACTGGAGACATGATATTCCGATGTCAATGTTAATATTCCTTTCTGGGAAAAGGACATAGAATAAATTTGTGAGATCCAGGAGAGATCAATTTCAGTAGGAATGAACTCAAGGGAGATGCAGCCGGTGCAAAAACACACAACATCAGTGGGTAGTGGGTAAATCCGATCGTTGGACAAAAGTGCGTGAGTAAAAACGTTCCTTATTAGGGAAGAACACGAATATAAATGGGGAAACCCACTTCAGCGTCAAGAGATTCACACGGGGTATCTCCCGTTTGAACTACCTCACGGACGAGATGCGAGGGAAAGATGTCCCTCCCTGTTTGTTTGCGCTCACTTCTGACGTCACAGGGCTGCCACTCTTGCATTCACTTCCAACAAGTCATTAATTACTGATGTCTGATTCTTTGCAAAATTGTTCAGTATTCTTGACCAATTACTGGACAGTGGACCCCTGGGTTTTCACATGAATCAATATATGACAGGCAGACATCCATTGATAAAGCAAATGAGAAAGGGAGAGACAGCAATCCTTCCAGGACCGACATCAACACCGAAAATTGTTCTTGGGTGAAAAGAAAGAAAGGACCAAGAAAGTTGCAGTTCGTTTCGTTCACAAATTGACCGGCCTCATCGGTCAAATGTTGGAATCCACAAAGAAATGGACCAAAGAAAACAAAATCCTTCAATTCAGAATGGGCGAATTGGAAAAGTGTATCCAGTTTTTGGACTATGATCAGTAACGGTCATTGCCACATTATAGTTCTGGAGATGATCCATCCACACCGCTTCCAATATTGAATGCGCCGTCTAAGGAGGTAATATTGTATTCAATGCAAGTGCGGGACAATGGAGAGAATGCTCAATTCCATCACAAACCGTTCACCACTTGTGAACAATGGCTCGTGTGCTGCCGAAAGACCAATTGCGTGAATGCCAAATTTTGGTCAGAATTAGACATGATCTGGATGCACCACCGACTACATCTTAAGGATATCTACCAACCTGTCTGGGCTGCGGATCGACGGCCAAGTCGTGCCTCGCATAGGCGGGTCTGACAAATGTCATGTTGTACAACAGAGAAAACATGACGATGGTAATGGTCGGTGGCTCAAGTTGTCCCTGACAGTACATCAATGGAGGACAAACAAGAAGCTTCTGGTAGATGGAGGGCCAAACTCCAACGAGTGTTGGGCAAACCGCTCACCAGTTGATACTAAAATAAGCAATAATAAACAATAGAAGGGAGAAGATCCGCCCGAATATGGCAACAACTCTTTGATACCTATATAGCAAAGACAGGAAATCCACAGGCAAATCACTCTGAACAAACATTTACACAGGTTTTCAAGGACGGGATGTCACTCGCGCAACAGGCAATCCTAAAGTTGGGAGTCGTTGTCCTACAATGCAACAAAGCCTTGATAGAATGTGTATCGGACGTTAACGAAGGGATGCGAGATAAGAAAACCCGGGCGAATAAACCTCGAAGGAGTGGGCGCCATGAAAGAAAGGAATTGAACTACACAGAGAGGCTGAACAGGCTGGGGCAGTTTGCCCTGGAGCGTCGGAGGCTGATGGGTGACCTTACAGAGGTTTAAAAAATTATGAGGGGCATGGATAGGATATGCAGAAAAAGTCTTTTTCCTGGGGTCGGGGAGTCCAGAACTAGACAGCATCGGTTTCGGGTGAGAGAAGCAAGATATAAATGAGATCTAAGGGGCAACGTTTTCACGCAGATGGTGGTACGTGCATGGAATGAGCTGCCAGAGGCTGTGGTGGGGGCTGGTACAATTGCATCATTTAAGATGCATTTGGATGGGTATATGAATAGGAAGGGTTTGGAGAAATATGGGCCGGCTGCTGGCAGGTGGGGCTAGATTGGGTTGGGATATCTGGTCGGCATGGACAGATTGGACCGAACGGTCTGTTTCCATGCTGTATATCTCTATGACTCTATAACTCTAAACAAAACCAACACACTCTTGTCGAAATTGTGGCAACAAGGGCCACTTTACCAAGTTTTGAAGGGAACCTAGACAGAGCAAAGCAAAGTCTGGAAGTGTCTATCAATAATTTGACTAAAGGATCCAATCTGAAGACACTTGTTGGGTAAAACATGGCAAACCAACAAACAGCCATATCACATCAGACTGACGTCCGCCAGCCCCCATGGGGATGAGTGATAAGGAGAGTAGGATTTACGTGTCTGCATTAGTTGGAGGTAGACAATGTCAGATGCTTGTAGACAAGGGAGCCTCCATGTCTATTACTGATCCACCACTTCTCAAAACGAACAAAGTGGTTTCTGGAGCGGGGATTTACGGACATCTAACTCTTGTGCATTTGAGCGAGACCACTCTAGCCAAGATCAATAACCTTTATATAATGATGTGTATGTAAAAATAACTCGGGAATCATTAAAGGGAATGATGTCATGAAGGATTACGAGATCCTTATAGATTGTGGGAAGGGTAAATTAATCTAGCCCCTTTCTTATGGGAAAACGGAAACGAAATGACGACTAGTGTGAGTTATGTGGCTACCGTCCACACCACATCCCCCATAGGACGTGATTGGCAACTGTAGCATAACCACTTTGGTGCCATGTTTGGCTCCGGGGGTATGGGCAGAAAGTAAACTAGATAGAAGCTTGAATAAAATCGACCCCATTGTCGTGGTGGGCTCTGAACACAAGCTGCAACGGAAATATCCTTTAAAACCGTATGCTTGACGGGCTGATGTGGAAATTGTAAGTGGACTGGTGGAAAAGGGAATTCCCAGGGAAACGACGTACATTGCAAATTCCCCACGTGCCCAGTCAGTACACCTGACCGGATTTACAGACTGAAAATTGATTACATGGCCTTAATTAAGGTAATTCTAAATTACTCAATATAGTCGCCAGTACAGGCATAACCTTAACTGGACTCTCCCCGTTTGCAAAATAAATCTTTTCTGTACTGAATATTGCAAATCGATTCTGCTCTATCGCCCTCCATCGTGATTCCCAACATAAGTTTTCATTTATCTTTGTGGATATACAATATATGTGAATTAGACTTCCAAAGGCTTCCATAATAGTCCAGCCACATTTCACCGTCTAAAGAGTAATGTACTGAGCAATGTCGATTTGGCCCATAGCAGGACAAAACACCAATATGTCGATTTCATTATCCTGCCTTCTGAGACAAAACCAGGACATCAGGAAGATCTGTAATTAGTCCTCAAACACTTGCAGGATAGAGGGTTAAAAGCCAGACCGCAAGAGCACAGGCTGAAAAAAGTAAGGTTTTTATTTAATTGGGACAATTCAACTCCCAAGGCACGAAAGAAGTGCCTGTACTGGAGAACCGCAATACAACAAATGCCACCACCTGTGATAGTCAGTCGTGTGAGAACGGTATTGGGCTTGTTTAATGACTGCTGGAATGCTATCCCAGAGTTTGCCAAATTTATTGATCCCATACAATGATTGGTAAAAGGGGTTAGACCAGCGATGGATTCAGTTGACTGGGGATGGGAGTAAGACGACTCTTCTATGAAACTGAAAATCATGTTAATGTCAGCACAAGGACAGGATGCTCAGGTGTGAGTAAAGACTTCGACACTTAATGTAAGATCGAGGGGACATTTATTCGGGTGTGGTAACCCAGTTCCATGACGATGATCAGCGAACGATATTGTACTTGCCCTTTCAGAGGGACAGGCAGTGGATGGATTGTCCAGATGTATAGCTGTGTTAATCTGTGACCCCTTTGTGGTGACTGGGAATGTGACCTTACATGCTCAGCATCTTTGTCATCATAATTCTGTCTTTTATCCACATCACACGCATGGGTTGAGGTCATGGGAAGCCATCCGCTGTGACCACTGTTTAGGCTTCGTCAAACATACAGCATCGTCCACAATGGTAGATGGACGGGACAACTGGGGTTTCTTTGTGGGGACTCCTGCTGCACATGGAGTTTTAGGTGACCAGCGAACGTTCTGGGGGAACCTGCAGCGGGGGAAACGCCAGGACAGTTGGTTGAATAAGTGCATTGTGAGTGCTTTGTTCAATCCAAATGTTCAGTGGGTCAGAGTAGGCGTGGGTTGCATGTCAATGCAATGTAATCCCACTCTCAGTTCCTTACCCCATTCAGTTGCCGAGGAATTTCCTCTGGGAGCATACTGAGACTTGGGTTAGTCAATAAGATGACAGCTTCAAAACAATTCGGATTGCAATTCAGAATGATTACGTTGGAATTGACAATTGTGCCTAATTTGTCTGTGGCCTACACACCTGCCCCTGGCTCCGTGCAAACGATTGTAGGTCTTGCTACCTTGCCTCCGTGGTCCCGTCTGCTCGCCTTCTCTGAACAAGCACCAGCTACCTTTGAAATAGTTCATAACTGAGATTGAGCGGTTCTTTATGATCGTTTTCCCTGTGTATGAGACAACTAAGGGAGCTAGGGAACTGATTAATATGACCTCAATCTCGTAAAAATTGGCTAACAACACTGCCGAGGGCGTTGAGGAAATAGGCCCTGCCATCTCTGAGTTTACGGCGGGTTTGCTGCCACCCACCCAGTTGCTGTGCAGAAACGTCTGGCCCTCCATTATTTGCCTGCGGCACAGAGATTTACATTTGCTGTTCTCGACTCCGACTGATGCACTTACGTTCTGGAAGCCGTACATAATATGACTAATTTGGCTGACGACGTACAACACGAGGCAGATAAGATTACAACGCAGGCGAGGCAATTCCATGATTATGAGCCACCAATCTGTCTTGATTGGCTACTCGGCGGATATTGGAGCTCTTATATTTTCCATGCAATGATTGTTCTCGTAGTTATTGTTATTGGTTGCTGTGCCTTAATGACACTTTTTCAATTCTTAAAATACTTACTGCTCGTGTTATGACAATGGCTCATCCACATTCTGACGTTACTGCTCGTCTCCTCCAGAAGGGTGATTGGCAACCAGTGGAGCTTTGTTTGTAAATGGTCTAGAGTCCACGGTCCCCGTTGCTTTTGAAGCCTGGTGCGGGTTGGTGGGGGAGGGGTGTGTGTGTGTGTGCTGAATTCGGGTATTTTGCGACACTTGGCCAAAACCTGATTTGCTGACGCCTGCAGCTTGTCTCTCAGCCATGGAAAATTCGATGGTTTATAAAGTGTGTGAAACGACTTTGTTTATTTTTTAATTTTCTTTCACTGGAACGGCTTTATGCGATTTCATTTTCTTGGGAGAATTCCGTTCGCATGCGGAGCGACGCAATAAAAAGAAAATCAGCAGAGTTTGTGGTTTTAACGAATGAATGATCCATCCATCCCATAATCGTGGAAACGGACAATGCAGTGAAATAAGCAATGTTCAGCTGCTGTCTGTGTCCCACAAATGCTTTTGTTGAATAAATGATATTTGATTGATTTCTAGATTTGAAACCTTTTTTTACTGACAACAACCACATTTGAGATTGAAACTGGGTTCACAATTTGCACCTCCCTAACTGCATTTTGAGACAAGGATAAGTGACTGGATGAATGACCAAAAGAGAACTGCAACCGGCACGGTGGAGGTATTGGTGCATTCTGAAACAGCAGTGAAGCAGAAGTGAAGACTGGGGATATTATGGAGGTGGTGGCAGACAGGTTGGATGATAGAGGTATATTGAGACATGAATTAGCTGAGGACAAAATGGGGTCAGGTGGTCATCAACACGTTTGTTCCTCCTCAGATGTTTGTAATTGAAGGGTATGAAATTCATAGAATAGCAATGTCGTTTGTGACTGAAAGTAAATGCAACAATTTAAGTCGTTCTTGAAAGCGTAAATAGCATCGGCGTTCAAACTAGTTCACAGAATGAATAAATGGACATAAATTGACTTACCAGGAATACCAGCAATAGCGAGGATGGGATAGTAACCTGCCTGAATAATCAACAGTATGGCATGTATCCGCTTTTCTAACCATAGTCCAGACAGAGAAATCCAGTAAAGACCCAATGATAAACTCCTGTTCATTGTTTGAACATTCCAATCTGTTTGTCTCAGATTCTGATCCATTTTGGAACATTCCAGTCGATTCGACTCAGCTCCTGATCTCTCCCACTCTTTGGAGCTGCTGACCCCAATCCTGTTGAGGATGACGCTGCCACCGATACTGGGGAAAAACACAGTGAAAAATGTCCCTTATAAATAGAACAGGGAAAACCTCCAGTCACATAATTGTGTTCCATGGAGATTTTCATCAATCACAGTCACTGAACCAGCAGCTCTAATTAACTCTTTCCGTTTCAGTGTGACAACAATACTTGGTTTGGGTGGAATGTTGACATCGCTTGGTGTGGGTTTTATCACTCATCTCAATTATTCCAATAATTGTACAGGCAGTGTAGAAAGGTGACGCTTACTCTTTGCACGCTAAAATGGTTTTTCTGTATTATCCGCATATAATGCTGGATGTTACTGTGTTCTGAAGAGGCAATCGAGAGTTTGGAAATACACTGAAGTCTTCTCCACCATAACAACAGTCAACTGAATAACTGTTACTGGCCACATCTGTTCTGAACACGTTAAGGAAATATGGATTACACTGGTCGTTCGTCTCGCTAAATTAAGAAGGTTGAAGGTTTTACTTTTAATACAATGCACTTCCGTAACGTACTTCTGAAGCAGCAAACACATTTTTGCACAGTTTATATCTGTTAAAGCTATAACATTTCTGATCATTTGGCCTTAATCCAAAAGTAAATTGTCCATTTATAATTACCATGGATCAAAAAATCAGAGACAGAATCTCTGTGATTGATTAAGAAACAGAAAGGAATAGAATGAAAAGTTTGTGGAGACCCCCCATAAACACGTTTCTTTATTTTTGTGGGAATAAAATAAAATACTGAAAGTAAACGCATATATTTGGAAGAAGGATTGACGATGTAAACAAACCATGAAAATTTGAACGGGATGTGAAAAAATGATTTTAAGTCCACTGTTTAACCAATGTGTGTGCAGATGCATAAGATTATTTTGGTGTGCACAAGACACAAGAATTAACAACGAAGATGCAGTTAGCAAATAATGCATGCAATGTTCAAGACGTATAAAACTTCATTTGATTCTCAGCTGAGGTGTTACTTGCCCCTTCTCTGAACACTCTCTGGGATTCACTGCTCCAGTCTCTCATTCTTATCAGTATGAGTGCTATAGGTTCCTGCTTCGAGTGTCTCTCCTTTTTTGATGTATCCCATTTTCTAATGGAAAATAAATGTATTGACCTGCTGCTTTCTGTAAACACCTGACGTCTGTAAGATTATTGGAGGGAAAAGTTCGACATCAAACGCAGTATTTAAACGTATTACCCTGTTATACATACAGTCCATGAAGGACTACAGCGCATCGGATTTGCCGAAACAACTAGGGAAATACATCAGAACGAGAGAGGGACAGAGGTGGAAGTGATAGACGTGGAACGTTCATTGATCATATTTCGTGCAAAAACAGTATCAAACGCAGGCAGGGTCGGCGCAGGCCTTTGGTGATTTGGAGTGAGACACAGCTTCATCAGACATTTTTGATTCTTTTCAACAGAAGAAGCTAGATTTGGAAGGCTTGAAATGGAGGGTGTAAGTGGCACCGAGAGAGAGAGAGAGAGAGAGAGACAGAGAGACAGAAAGAGAGAGAGAGAGATTGAAAGAGAGACAGTGATGGTGTGTGTGAAAGACAGAACGATGATGAGAGGGAGAAATAATAAAACCACGTCGTCTCCTTGTCAAGCATTGACACCCACAGGTAAACATTTGTGTGATTCAGCCGAGGTCTGAGATGGGCGCAGAGAAGACCCACAAGTAAAGTGGGGACAGGATTCTGCATAGAAGCCAGTCTGATCCCACTGCTCCCACGGCATCCCTCTCTCACTGCAGTTCTCAACTTAACTTCCACGCTCCCAGCAGTCTCTCCCATCTCTTTCTTTAACTCCCTGTGTCGCTAAATCTCTCAGAGCTTTATCCTGGTTCTACATTATTTCTCTCTCTACAACTCTCCGCATCCACGCTCATTTCTGGAAATGTGTATTCGTTCATGCTTTGCGATCGTAGCATTCCTATGAATTAATCTTCATAATTTCATACCTCATTACTGTGGGATATCGCTGTTCCTGTTTGTGCATCATTCCATCTGTATCCAAACACCATCCTATTTCCACTATCTGCATCATCATCTCTCCAAAACGGCATCTTTATATCTGCAATTCTCTCGAGCCGGTTTCCCGTTTCTTTTCTTTGCATGCCTCTCCATCCTCCCATTTGTCATCTTTTTTTTTTCCTTTTCAAACTTTCTCTCTTTCTGTCCGCGCTTCTGTTTACTTTTTTTCTCCTTGGCTTTGTCCCTTCTGTCCAACTGTTCTTTCTTCTGTCTTGCTCTGAGTCTTCAGGTTCCCTCCCTGAAAGGTCTTTCTGTCTGTTCTTTGCTTCCCAGTCTCTGTCTCTCTCTTACTTTCTGTTTTACCCCCGGGGTTCCATTTCTATGTTTAGAAGCCTGTTCGTCTCCCAGGATATTCGTCAGTCTTAGTCCCTTCCCGGTCTTTCGGAAGTTTCTTTACCTAGATTTATTTACCGGTCTCTTTGTGACCATCTGCCCTTTGCTGTTTTTCTCGCAGCATTCTCTGTCTGTAAACCTCCTTCTCTCTCGGTTAATTTCTCTCTGTCCTGATCTTTGTGCTCCTCCATTTGTTTTGTTTTCTATTTCCCTCTCTCCTTATCTTGCTCTGTCTGCATGAAGTAACATTCACGGTAAGGAGAAGGCAGTTGATGCTATTGGACTGCAACGTTGTCCTGTATAAAGACTGATTTTTTTTTCTCTGCACGTTCTCAGTATGTCCTCCATGGAAGGGCCCGGGATTCCCAGAGGGAAAGTACTGTGTTGGATGACGATACAGATAGAATTTTATATGTGGTGCTTTGATGAGGCAGGAACTATTCAGGAGGGGTAGTTTGCGAAGGCGGTAAGGAGATGAAGGTGCAGAGAGAAGGGCAATTACTCAGGAGCGTTACTCCTGATATAAGGGAAGCTGAGAGAGATTGACAGAGAAAGTATGGTAGAGGATGAGAAAGATTGACAGGGAGGGCATGGGACAGGCTGACAACTGTTAACATGGAGAGTAGGGGAGAGGTTGAGAGAGATCGGCAGGGAGGGAATGGAGGAGGCTGAGAAACATTGACAGTAAAGGTATGTGAGAAGTTAAGGGATGATTAGGAAGAGAGAGAGAGGTAAAGGGAGGATGTGAGGGGAAGAAGAGACTGCGAGATGGGACAAGGTGCAGACATTGTGGGGCAGGGCAAGTTATCATGAATTTGGAATCGTTTCCCATAGGAACTGTAAGACATGAGGCTGGTCAGGAGCATCAGATGGATGTATCGAACAAGGAGCTGTTTCTCTGTTTAGAATTTCTATCTTGACGTGAATTACATGTAAATTAGAGACTATGGAATTCCTGTCCTCTCAACGATTGTTAATCGATGGACTTTTTTATATAGAGGTGGATAATGGAAGACCCATAGAGGGGTCAATTCGGTGGGTGATAAAGATGAACAAGAGGAGGCAGGTAGACAGTCGCAAGTCCTTCTGCCTGAGGCGGTGAGAGATTAGCCGCAAATTGACAGTGAAGGTTTTGGGCAGGGTTGGGTGTGTTTGGTGAGACAGACTGGGAGACAGATTGTTAGGGAAGAGAGTCTACATTACGGGCAGAGTGTGCACGGGACAGAGTAATGTGGATTTGGTATCTCAAAGGGGAATTGTATTATATGAGGCTTTCTTCAATCTGTGATTTCGGAGTAGAAAAGAATTCCAAAGATTGAAACAGGTCACTTGGCTCATAGAAAACCCACCAAATGTCCAAGTTAGCCATATTCAAACCCGACCTGCAACGCTGCAATCCCCATGCCTAATTCATCCAACCTACGCCCTAAGGGCAATTTAACACGCACGGTTTTGGACTGTGGGATGACACCGGAGAAAACCCGCACACACACAGCGAGAATGTGAGAATGCCACGCGAACAACTGAATAAGACTGGAACTGAACGTGGGTTCTAGGTCCTGTGAGGCAGCGGTGAGAACCACTGCGCCATAGTGTCGTACTTTTGTAACGGTATTTCTATCCTTCTTTCGCTCTCTTTGGTTTTCGCTCAGTCTTTTCGGATCTTTCATCCTCCCTCCGTCTTTTTTGCCATTCTGCATCCCGGAGTTATTCTACCCTCACTCTCTCCTCTCTTTTGGCGCGAATCACTTGGCCCCGATCCCCTAGCTGGGTTATATTTGGACTCGTTGGTACAGGATATGTGAATAGCTAATCGTGGGCTTTTCCTGTTCCTAGTGTTATCTGAGATTGACATCCTGCGTCTTTAAACACTTCCTCAATGAGGGACAGTCAGGCGATGCCGAAGGACTGAGATTTTGCTGTACATGAAGGCACTCAGTCAGAAAGTAGGTTTAATGACTGCATACATTCACTATGTCCTCCTACCCAGGGTCTGGGACTGAGCGAGGGGTGGAGGGTATGAGAAACAGATGAGATACCAACGGTCTTTGTACACATGAGTGTTTAATGGAGGAGCTATGGACGGGCCACTTTTGGTCGGTATTGAGACACGGCAATTGCGGGGAAGGGGTCGGAAAAATTGTTGTATTGGAACACTGAAAGATTCAGTGAGCGAAAAGCCCTGAGCTACCCATGCCTTGGGAATGATTGATGGGGACAGTACAGAGTGACCTTTCCTCTGTATCAAACCAAGGGCTGTCCCTGCCTTGAGAATGCTTGGAGGGGGCAATGTGCATACTGATTTCAACAATTTCAAACCCCATGCTGAACATGGCCTGTGTGTTTGACCACGGCCAGTGTGGCAGGCTCTTCACGCTGTACATAAATCTGCCCTTTACATATTCTGAAGTGATTTATGGGGACAGTGCAGAGTGAATTAATCCTGTGTCTAATATCGTGCTGTCTCACTTCTGGAAGTGATCAATAGGGATACTGTGGGAATGATTTTATATAATGATCTGCATATTTTACAGTGGGGAAATGCAGGAGGATCATTATTCCCTATCTAATCCCATGTGGTCCTTATCCTTTAACCAAAACATGCGGTGCTGAAAAAACACAGCAGGTCAGACAGCATCAAAGAAGCAAGAGAGTTGAAGTTTCGTGCAAAAGCTCTTCAACATTTCTGATGAAGTCACTATTACCGAAACATCATCTCCCCTGCTCGTCCAATGCTGTCTGATCTGCTGTGCTTTTCCAGTGCCAGAATTTTAGACTCTGATCTACAGTGTCTGCAACCCTCACTTTTTCCTTGATGGAGAGAGTGCAGAGTGAGTTTTAATCTATTTATTGAACAACGAAAAAAAGAACTAACAAATTTACATCCCAGGAACAGGCACTTCGGCACTCCAAGACTAAGCCAATCCAAAGCCACTGTTTAAACCTATCGCCCAATTCCTCCGGATCTCTATTTCTTTGCTTCCCACCAATTCATGTATCTGTCCAGATGCATCTTTAAGGAATCTACAGTGCCTGCCTCTACTACCTCGGCTGGTAATGTTTTACAAGCACCGACATTCTCTGTGTAAAGTGATTTCCACGTGTTTCCTCTTAGAATTTTCATCTCTCATCTTGAATGCATGACCTTTCGTTATAAAATCCACCACCCTGGGAAATAGCTTATCTCGATCCACACTGTCTGTAACCTTCATGAGTTGGGAGGTCACAATCTGATCCACCCTCATTCTCCTTTTTTGTAATGAAAACATTCCTATCCTATTCAACCTGTCGTCAGAGCTAGCACTCTCCATACCAGGCAACATTCTCAGAAACCTTCTCTGCACCCTCTCCAAATCGTCCTCAGCGTTTTTGTAATGTGGTGACCAGAGTTTTACACCGTTTTCAAAATGCGGCTGAATCAAAATCTTGTACAAATTTAAAACTACCTGTCTGCTCTTATGCTCAACACCACGTCCGGTGAAGGCAAGCATACTATATGCCGTCTTGACCGCTCTATCCACCTGTGCAGCCACCTTCACGGTAAAATAGACCTGAACATCCAGGTTTCTCTTGCTCATCAACATTTCCGAAGGCTCTTCCGTTTACAGTATCGTTCGCTGTGGAATTAGATTCTCCAAAATACATCACCTCACATTTGTCAGGATTGAGCTCCAACTGCCACTACTCTGCCCAACTCTCCAGTCTGAGACGGACAAATGCTGTCTCATCCCGGAATGAACATGTCGTTCCTTGTTTAATGGCGACAGTGCAGTAAAATTTATTATGCATAGAACGATATGTTTTGCATTTCATGAGAGTTTTTGATGGGGGCATTGCAGATGGAGCTTTCATTTGTACACAACACCACACTATACCTGCCCTGAAACTGGCTGATTGCGACATTGACGTGGGAGATCCAAATGTGCTCCGTATGTGTCCGAGGAGTGTTTGATGGGAACAGTATAAGAAGAAGCATTAAATTTGAACTAACACCGTGTTGTACCTGTCCTGGATGATTTTTATGGAGACAGGGTATGGCATGTTTTAATGAATATCCAACTCCATGTTGAGCATGACCCAGGCATACATAAAGTGCTCGCGTGGGGAAAGGTTTAACCCCATGCTGTGCCTGTCCTGGGAGTGTTTGATGGGGACAGTGCAGCGTGAGTTTCATTCTAACCACTGTCCGTTTTCGAGCAGAGTTGGTTGACACAGTGTGCGATGTGATTTAATCAACTCGTACCCATGCTGACCCGGGCCTGTGTTTTAGACAAAGGCCAGTACAGCAGGAAGTCTCCTTCATATCGAAGTCGATGCTTTCGCTATTCTGGCATACATGAGATGGAAAGTGCACAATTACCGTTATTCTTTCTCTGGCACTTTGCTGAAAGTGTCCTGTAAGTGTGTGATGGACATTAATACAGATGAAGCTTTATTATCTTCCCAATATCGCACTTAGCTGTCCTTCAATGTTTCATGGGGCTCGTGTAGACAGAACTTTAAAAAGTATCGACCCCGTTCCGTACCTACCCTGAGATTGTTTAATGGGCACAGAGTAACGGAATACCTAACATGTATCAAAAGCTGTTCTGTATCTGTACAGATAGAGCTTGATGAAGACAAGAGCTGAGGATTTAATTTGTACCCAACCAGATGACAGCAGAGAATGAGCTTTAACTTGTATTTTAAATTGTCTTCACCCCCTCCTTAGAATGTTTGATATGAACAGCTTTGAGGAAGCTTTAACTTGTTTTTACCCCAATGGTGTACGTTCCCATAAGTGTTCGACGGTTGCAGTGTAGTCTGCTTTACTCTGTATCGAATGCTGTGGGTATCTCAAACCCTGGGAGTGTTTAATGGAGGAGAGCGTCGATGAAGGTGATTTCAATGTAACAGCATGCTGTATGTGTCTGAATATGTTACTCAATATTGTTCCTGTCCCAATGGATTTCTTGCTGGAAGTTTGTGTGTTGATTTAATCAATACCTCAGTGTATGCTGAACACAGACTGGGAACGTGAAAATACCGAGTGTAGTAGGAGCTTTACTCTGTGTCTACCTCCGTTCTGTAAGCATCCTTCAGTGTTCCCGCAGCTTTATTCTGTCTCTCATCCCGGTATGCATCTGTTTTAGAGTGTTTTTGGGGGGAAATAGACTGAGCTTTACTCTGTATCTCACACTGAACAGTCTCTGTCCAGGAAGTCCTTGACAGATAAAGTGTGTGGTGTGAATTGTTCAATGACTAACACATGCCAAACATGTCCCGCAAATTTGACCATTGACCAGTGTATTTGGAGATTCACGTTTCTATCTAGCTCGGTCTGTTCCAGTTCTGGGAATGTTTGATGGGGACAGGAATAGTGGAAATTCAATTAACATCTAACCTTGTGCTGAAACTACCTTGAGATTGGTTGATGACGACAGTGTAAATGAAGATATTAATCTAAAACTAACGCTGTGCTGTGCCTGTGCTTCAGTGGTTGATATAGGCAGGGTGGGCTGATGATTTAAGGAATATAAAACCCTTCAGTGAACATGGTTTGGAAATTTGAAAAGGGGGTTCACTCTGTATTTAAGCCGGTGCTGCACCTGTCCTGGAGTGTTTGTTTAATCACAGTGTAGATGATGATCCAAACATATATTGTACCTGTGCTGGAGTGTTTGTTTAATCACAGTGTAGATGATGATCCAAACATATATTGTACCTGTGCTGGAGTGTTTGTTTAATCACAGTGTAGATGATGATCCAAACATATATTGTACCTGTCCTGGAGTGTTTGTTTAATCACAGTGTAGATGATGATCCAAACATATATTGTACCTGTGCTGGAGTGTTTGTTTAATCACAGTGTAGATGATGATCCAAACATATATTGTACCTGTCCTGGAGTGTTTGTTTAATCACAGTGTAGATGATGATCCAAACATATATTGTACCTGTGCTGGAGTGTTTGTTTAATCACAGTGTAGATGATGATCCAAACATATATTGTACCTGTCCTGGAGTGTTTGTTTAATCACAGTGTAGATGATGATCCAAACATATATTGTACCTGTGCTGGAGTGTTTGTTTAATCACAGTGTAGATGATGATCCAAACATATATTGTACCTGTGCTGGAGTGTTTGTTTAATCACAGTGTAGATGATGATCCAAACATATATTGTACCTGTGCTGGAGTGTTTGTTTAATCACAGTGTAGATGATGATCCAAACATATATTGTACCTGTGCTGGAGTGTTTGTTTAATCACAGTGTAGATGATGATCCAAACATATATTGTACCTGTGCTGGAGTGTTTGTTTAATCACAGTGTAGATGATGATCCAAACATATATTGTACCTGTGCTGGAGTGTTTGTTTAATCACAGTGTAGATGATGATCCAAACATATATTGTACCTGTGCTGGAGTGTTTGTTTAATCACAGTGTAGATGATGATCCAAACATATATTGTACCTGTGCTGGAGTGTTTGTTTAATCACAGTGTAGATGATGATCCAAACATATATTGTACCTGTCCTGGAGTGTTTGTTTAATCACAGTGTAGATGATGATCCAAACATATATTGTACCTGTGCTGGAGTGTTTGTTTAATCACAGTGTAGATGATGATCCAAACATATATTGTACCTGTGCTGGAGTGTTTGTTTAATCACAGTGTAGATGATGATCCAAACATATATTGTACCTGTGCTGGAGTGTTTGTTTAATCACAGTGTAGATGATGATCCAAACATATATTGTACCTGTGCTGGAGTGTTTGTTTAATCACAGTGTAGATGATGATCCAAACATATATTGTACCTGTGCTGGAGTGTTTGTTTAATCACAGTGTAGATGATGATCCAAACATATATTGTACCTGTGCTGGAGTGTTTGTTTAATCACAGTGTAGATGATGATCCAAACATATATTGTACCTGTGCTGGAGTGTTTGTTTAATCACAGTGTAGATGATGATCCAAACATATATTGTACCTGTCCTGGAGTGTTTGTTTAATCACAGTGTAGATGATGATCCAAACATATATTGTACCTGTGCTGGAGTGTTTGTTTAATCACAGTGTAGATGATGATCCAAACATATATTGTACCTGTGCTGGAGTGTTTGTTTAATCACAGTGTAGATGATGATCCAAACATATATTGTACCTGTGCTGGAGTGTTTGTTTAATCACAGTGTAGATGATGATCCAAACATATATTGTACCTGTGCTGGAGTGTTTGTTTAATCACAGTGTAGATGATGATCCAAACATATATTGTACCTGTGCTGGAGTGTTTGTTTAATCACAGTGTAGATGATGATCCAAACATATATTGTACCTGTGCTGGAGTGTTTGTTTAATCACAGTGTAGATGATGATCCAAACATATATTGTACCTGTCCTGGAGTGTTTGTTTAATCACAGTGTAGATGATGATCCAAACATATATTGTACCTGTGCTGGAGTGTTTGTTTAATCACAGTGTAGATGATGATCCAAACATATATTGTACCTGTGCTGGAGTGTTTGTTTAATCACAGTGTAGATGATGATCCAAACATATATTGTACCTGTCCTGGAGTGTTTGTTTAATCACAGTGTAGATGATGATCCAAACATATATTGTACCTGTGCTGGAGTGTTTGTTTAATCACAGTGTAGATGATGATCCAAACATATATTGTACCTGTCCTGGAGTGTTTGTTTAATCACAGTGTAGATGATGATCCAAACATATATTGTACCTGTCCTGGAGTGTTTGTTTAATCACAGTGTAGATGATGATCCAAACATATATTGTACCTGTGCTGGAGTGTTTGTTTAATCACAGTGTAGATGATGATCCAAACATATATTGTACCTGTCCTGGAGTGTTTGTTTAATCACAGTGTAGATGATGATCCAAACATATATTGTACCTGTCCTGGAGTGTTTGTTTAATCACAGTGTAGATGATGATCCAAACATATATTGTACCTGTCCTGGAGTGTTTGTTTAATCACAGTGTAGATGATGATCCAAACATATATTGTACCTGTGCTGGGAAGATTTGATGCGGCAAGTATGAAGGGAGTTTTAATTTGAGATTTGTGCTGCGTATGTCCTAGGAGTATTCGGTGGGGCATAGAGACGACAGAGATGTACTGACAGTTTAAAAGCATAAAAGTAGTCTTACTTTCAGAATAAAGGTTTAGAGGCTGGACATGTTCCGAGTATTAGAAAAGTACTCGGTTTCAGGTGCGCTACTTATGCCCCATAAGTTCTATTCAATACCTGACCATGTGATGTAACTGTCCTTTCGCGTTTGATGTGGACAGGGCAGAACGTGATGATGTTGCTCCGTCAAAGAGGGTTTTTTGTTCTCGTCTTTTTGAAGTAGTGTCCCAATGACAGAGTTGCCGAAATATCTGAATTGGCGACTTTAATAATGACTAACAGATTCTACCTCAGGAAACAATCAAGGATTTTTTTTAGGTTTGGTTGTTTTTTAAACATTTCTGCGATGAAAGAATAGTGACCAGTCCTCCCAGTTCAGCGTTTTATTTTTAATTGGTTTAGGTTTAATGCTCCAGGTCAAGGAAAGCTGCTTGGAAAAAGGTTGTTGGATTAACAGAGATTTTTTTACTGATTCTCTCTTACATTTCTCTCCTGTAAGATCCTGCTTTTGAATATACCCTTTTTCCAAGGAGTGTGTATGCTAGAAATTGGAACAGCACCATTACGTTGCAATAGAGTCAATTTTGTTTTTATATATTTTAAGTCATTCTATATTCTGCTGAATTTTACATGTGTGTCATTCTTTACTTTGTAAATACCTTCTGCTGCTTTTATAAACCAGAGTAGCTTGACAACCCACATTACTCTTGGAATAGCCACCTTACATTTGTTTAAAAAGCTAAAACAATTCAGGTCTGGGCGATCTTCTTGTAATGTTTTGTGGGGCTCTGATTTGGTCCATAGCAAGAGTGAGTTTCAATTTAACTCAGATGCTGTGGCTCACTTGTCCCGAGTGTGCTTCATGTCGGAGAGTTTAGATGTATTTTTAACTTGTAACTTATCCAGTTTTGTTCCTGTCCTGGGAGTCCTTGCTGCAGACAGTGCTGATCTGATTTATTCATGCTGAACGTGGTCAGAACTTCGAGAAAGGTTCATTTAGGTGTGGCTTTTCCGTGTATCGAAACCGGTACTGTCCATATCCTAGTAAGAAGATGGAGACAGTGCAGTGTGAGAATTGTTCCGCATCTAACCATTTTATACATCAGTTCCATTTACCTGTATGAGTGCAGATTCACCCCTGATCCACTGACCGCTCAGTAGTGGCAATGACTACGTTCTATCACGTGGTCTGCAGAAATTCATCAAGGATCCTTCCATCGCACATTTCAATTTAATGGCACACTATATGGTTACTTTCTGTTCCAAAGCACTCACTATCCTTTCATGAAAATATGTCGCTGTTCAATCAATGTCGCTTGTTTAATAGCCTCCCTTATCGCATTCTAAGTCTTCCCATAGCTTACAGGCCACAACAGTTCAAGACGGCAACTCACCATCACCTTCTCAGGGGAAACCAGGGAAAGGATGATCAATACTGGTCTAACCAGCAATGCCTTCGTCTCATAAATTAGTTAGAAATAAAAAAAGAGCAAACATTTCTCATGTCGGACACAGGTCTGGGTTTCGAGAATTAAGGCTGATCGGGTCCAGTCAGTTCCTTGGTTGTTGTGAACAGTGAAAAGGATATTTTTTTTTGAACTATTCTGTTAGTCTGGCAGAGGAAAGAACTAAGTACCGAGCATGACATGTACACTGACTATCATTTACCACATTACTGAGCTGTGAGATGGACAGGAGAATGTAAAAGGTATTCGTACCTGGATTCGAGAACATTTGGTTACAATGGTAATATTGCCATGAAAATTATTATATGTCAATATTAGCACATTACTGTTATACAAGGAATGTGTAATGGTACGTTTCCAAATCCATGCATTTAATATTAGTTTGACCTTGGATGAGCAAAAATGAGGGATTATCCAAAGATGACATGCCATTCGGTGGTGTGGAGGACCACTGCTTAGCACTGCTGCATTACAGCACCAGGACCCTGGTTCGATGCAAGCCTGAGTGTAGTTTGCATATTCTCCCCGTGTCTACACGGGTTTCCTCCCACAATCTTAAGGTGTATAGTTGAGTTGAATTGGCCGTGTTAAAATGCGCATAGTGTTCAGAATTGTGTAGCTTGGCTCCATTAATCAGAGGATAAGATAGGGAAACACGTCTGGGTGGATTACACTTTGGAGGGTTGATGTCTACTTCTTGGGCTGAAGGGCCTGTTTCCACATTATTGGGATTCTGTTTCTTTAAATTCATAAATGATGTGATTTTGCTGTTAATATTTAGGACAATACTGAACACATTTATTTATAAAATTTCATCTTGAGTCAGAAACAAGGATGTTGACCTGGCAATATGCTTGGCCATGAATGTGGCTGCGAGGTTCTGTTTCGACACTGACATTGCCGACCTGACGTGCACTGGATATTGTTTATGAGGAACACAACTTCAGTAAAAATTCGCTGAACGGGTCTATCACCTTCATACCACCTTCATTTAGGATCGGATCCAAGGTGCAAATTTGCAGAGCCTAGGTGATGCAACAGAAGTCATCAGTAGCAATAAACGTGTGAAGCATGGTTTTCTGGAAAGTCATTTGTATGACTGTGAGACTATGTTTGAATCTGAACTGGTCCCAGTGCCAGTCGATTTCCAGTCTTCCATATACACTTCCCAGTTGTTCAGGGATGTCCTTAACTGATCGGTTGCGAGTGGTTGTGTGAATAATCGTCCAGAACAAGTCTGGAAGCTTTCTGGACAAATATGGGATATGCCCCCTGTGTTGGAGGCAGTGGTGGAGCCCAGTTGTACTGAACCTGAATGCAATCTGTTTAAAATAGATTTTCAATGTATTTGCTGATGGTAAAATGGTGTGTACACTGATCTGAACATGAATCAGTTGTTTACGGTGTTGGCTAACTTCTGTAATAATTCACTGTGTATTCTAGTAATTTAATTATTGATCACTGTAATTACCTTCAACTGAAAAGTTCAAAAAAATTCGTTTTATTTGAAAATAAGTCTGCAATAGAGTGTTATTAACTCTATCGTGGAAAGTGTAAAACTGGACTCCTGAATATTTCTGCCAGAGAGATTAAGCAACAGTCGGACCATTGTCTGCAGTGTCACATTCTGTCATCTTGAGTGTTTACCAGACAGCGCCATCACCATATCATTAAGGTTTACAGCATGGCAACACGCCCTTCGGCCCAACATGTCGTTGCTGGTCAGTTTTCAAAGCTAAACTTCTCTCACGTGACTGCGCTGAATTCATATCCTTCCATCCCTAACTGATCCATGTACCTGTCAAAACCTTCCTTTTCAGACAAAATTGTACTCGCTTTCCAATTTAGTTAGCATCATAATAACCTTGTTCTGCACTCTTTCCACTTTAATGATATCCTCTCTGCAGCCAGTACTAAACACAATTCTCCAAATGTAGCCTCATCCATGTTTTGCAAAACTGTAAAAAGGCGAACCAAATCGTCTTCTCAATGGTTTCACCAACGAAGCATGCCAAAAGGCTCCTTCACAGTCTCTTGACCTTTGATTCCAATTTCAATTAACTGTGAATCGACACCCCTGGATCCCTTTGTTCTGCAGCACTCATCAGTGCTGTATCATTGACTGTTACTACGCACAGCGGGAAACCACTCTGTTCATTATACCAGACACACAAAAAAACTCACTTCACCTCGTTATCTATTCAAGCAATAGAGAGCTCACCAAATTCCACTGATTAACAAAAATATCGGCTCATCTCAGTGGTTCGATATTCTCAAAGATTCAAAGTAACATTTGATTGTGTTTAGTATTCTGGGGCATTTATTTAAACTGTTGGTAAATTCAAATGGTGGTTAAAACAACTGAGGTATCCAGTTGACAGCCAACTGCTACATATTTTCAACTTTCCAATACAGTTACATATAGGTGCTTTATGGTTTTAGGCTTTCACACTAACTTAAAATTCGAACCCATACCGTCAAATTCATAACACCTCCACCATTAAGAAAAAAAACCTTCATAATGAAAAGGTGGCTTCACTTTTCTCTCGAATTCTTAATCGTATTCGCATAAAATACGTTGGACAGTGTTCAAAATTTGTATATATATAGTATATATAGGTATCTGTTCAAAGTTATATACACTTCTTTCCTTTAAGTCCGCAATAACGCATCTACTATCACAATGTATACGCAATGTATACTGTACGCAACATGTGAGATTTGGAAAGTAATTTCTGTAACTTAAGACCCAAATGTCATAGTCTCATTTCATTTTCTAAAAATCGTTCCAAATATGTAAGAAGCTTGTGATCCGTGTACAAAACCGCCTCTGAGACATTGTTCATCACCTAAACATTAAAATGTTTTATGGCCTTAAGCAAACTCAGTAACTTCTTTTCGATGGCATAGTACTTTTGCTGGTGGGTGTTGAGTTTCTTTGAAACGCAACCAAATGACAGTTCAATTCCATCATCATCTACCTGTAGCAGTATACATCCACTCCTATATCACTAGCATCGAATGTAACTTTGAAGGGTTTTGAAACGTTTGGTGCAGCGAAAGCTGATGCCGTCGTTAATAATGCTATTGCATTGTCAAATTGATTTTGGCATTGCTCTGTCCACCAAACTTGTGTGTTGTTCTTCAACAAATCTGTTAATGGATTTACTGTGCTCCTGAAGTTTGCAAAAATATGCGGTCGAATGCGCTCAGTTCGAAAAAAAACTGAACCACTTCTTTCTTCCAGGTCGGCTGTGGTATTTCAGCGATGGATTTCGTCTTTGCATGCATTTGGGCCAATCTACCAAGACCAAAGTTATGTTCCAAGGATGTCACCGCTGCCTCTACGAATTCTGTTTTCTTTAGGTTTATTACTAGTTTTGCTTCTCTTCAGTGTTTAAAGAGATCTGCCAACTGCACCATGTGACTTTCGAGGACTCATTGACGATCACTAAATAATCTAGACAGAAGGCTTACGTTGTTAATGCAGTCACAAATCTGTTCATGAGTCTTTGGAATGTGGTTGGTGCTTCCTTCCTTCCAATGAGTATCATTTTGAATTGATATCGTCTATTTGGATTGACAAATGTGAACATTCCTTTCAATTTCTTGGATAAAGCTACCTGCTAATAACCACGGAGGGAGTCAACATTTGTGATTCAACTGGCTTGTCCAACATCCTCTCAATTGTCCTCCAAAATGGGTATTGTGTATACGTCAGATATTGATAGGACGTTAATCTTCCGGTAATACACACAAAGTCATTGAATCCCCGCAAGTTTGAACGAACTTGATTGGCGAACCCCACCCAGTCTGACTCATTTGATGATACCTTTCTTGAATGTCGCATTCTCTTCGGTCTGGCCCTGTGTGGTTTTGAAAGCATTAAGCCTGTAGACGTGTTGCTTTGTGGGAACAGAATTTCCGACGTCTACCTCAGGCATAATAGCATTCGTCCTCCACAACATACTTCTCCATATGTACTCATACTGCTGCAACATCCTGTCATCTGGGTTCTTTGCTCGTGAGGAAGGTAGTTCAATAAACAACAACATTACTAACGGACTTCCTCATTGCTTAACGAATTTTGAGACATATCAAAGTCCAGAACGTCTCAATGTGATTCCTCAGTAGGCGTGTCACCAATTTCACCAGTTCCTTCTTACTGATTTCACCATATTCACATGACATAAGCGAAACAAGTATTTTTTCCGACCTGGCTTTATTACCAGATAGATTACCTGCTCAGCTATTTCTCAATTTGCTAGGGACAATTAAAATTGGCTTTGAATGGATTTCTACCACTAGTAACAATACTAATACATCATGCCCACAGGAAAACGTCCGAATTTCAGAGTTTTTGTTTTATCATTCTATGCCGTGCCCTCTTCAGGTGCTGTTTAAATACCACACATAACTGATTTAATCTCTCCATTCCCTCCGATACATAATCCAAGTGTGACATGTCTGACTTACTTTCTGTCCATTTCTTTTCAAATAATTTAAAAGGGCCTCTCACGTCATGTGCGAACTGAGTATATTCATTTGGGGCATCTCTAATGGCAAACAACACGAGTCGGATGCCATTATGCCAATCATTCAAGTAATCCTGACAACACGCTTTTAACGTGTCCTTCAGACTATGATGACACCTTTCTAAAGCTCCCTAGAATTCAGTATGGAACACATTTGATTTTAAACTGCTGTGTGCCTAACATATCCATAAATTTTATTGAACACCTCAACGGTCAAATTATACACTTGTTTTGAGTGAATCCCTCTGAGTAGTTCATAGCGCGTGAATAAGCTTATAACTCTTCTTCTACGCTTTGCCTTAATACTTTGCAATAGCATACCGGAAATAGGGTAGACACGTTCATTATCGTTAGCAAGTACTGGTTTCCTCTTTTCGGTATCGGGAAGGGATCGACACACACAAACAGAAACCACGTGGAAGGATCTTTGCAAGTGGGAATCAGCAACAAATGTTCCCGTTTTATTACTGCCTTATTGGCATTTTGACATTGACGTCCAAAATTAACGTCCAATACCCTTGTGCATTCCAGGCCAATAGAAATGTGTTTGCAGCTTAGCCTGAGACTTCTGTGCAACTGAGTGAACTCCTACCGGTAATTCATGTGCTACCCGTACCAATTTCTGTTTGCATGCTACTGTCAACACAATCTGGTGGAGTTCAGCCAATCTGTACTCTTCCCTTACCTGCTGTGGTTTCCATTTCCGTCTGAGGATTCAATCTTTGAGATAATAACACTCAAAATATTGTCGGGCACCTTCTATGAGTATCCAACTATCTATCTATCTATCTATCTATCTATCTATCTATCTATCTATCTATCTATCTATCTATCTATCTATCTATCTATCTATCTATCTATCTATCTATCTATCTATCTATCTATCTATCTATCTATCTATCTATCTATCTATCTATCTATCTATCCATGTATCTATCTAGGGTGTAGATTTACTCGCTGAGATGTAGGTTTGATATCCAGACGTTTCATTACCCACATCATTAGTGGCGAACTCCAAGTGAAGCGAAGCTGTTGTCTCCTGCATTCTATTTATATGTTGGTCCTGGATGGGCTTCCTGGGGTGTGTGGTGATTATATTTCCTGTTCGTTTTCTGAGGTGTTGATAAATGGTTTCTAGATCTATGTGTATTTTATGGCGTTGTGGTTGGAGTGCCAGGCCTCTAGGAATTCTCTGGCATGTCTTTGCTTAGCCTGTCCCAGGAGAGATGTGCTGTCTCAGTCGAAATTGTGATTTATTTTCATCCGTGTGTAGGGCTAAGAGGGACAGAGGGCCGTCTCTTTTTGTAGCCAGCTGGTGTTCTTGTATCCTGTGAGGGACAGAGGGCCGTCTCTTTTTGAAGCCAGCTGGATGTTCTTGTATCCTGTGGTTAACTTTCTTCCTGTTTGTCATACGTAGTGTTTGTGGTAGTCCTTGCATGGAATTTTGTAGATTAAGTTGGTTTTGTCCATGGGTTGTACAGGGACTTTTAAGTTTGTTAATTTTTCTTTGAGAGTGTTGGTGGGTTTGTGCACGACTGGGATTGCGAGTGTTCTCAGTCGTCTGGCTGCCATTTCTGAAACTTCCTTGATGTATGGTAAGGTGGTTAGGGTTTCTGGCTGTATTTGGTCTGCTTGTCGTGGTTTGTTCTTGAGGAATCTGCAGGCTGTATTTTTTGAGTATCCTTTCTTCTTGAACACGTTGTTACAGTGATTCTCCTCTGTTTTCTGAAATTCGTCTGTGCTGCAGTGTGTCGTGGCTCGTTGGAATAGTGTTCTGATGCAGCTTCGTTTGTGTGTGTTGGGATGGTTGCTGGTGTAGGTACGTATTTGTTCAGTGTTAGTTGATTGTCTGTATACGCAGGTTTGTCATTCTCCGTTGTCCTTTCTTTCGACTATGACATCCAGGAATGCGAGTTTGTTGTCGGTTTCTACCTCCTCGGGGAACTTTATGTTTGTGAGGGTGTTGTTGATGATGTTAAATGTCTCTTCTATCTTGTTTCGTTTTTTGATGACAAAGGTGTCATCTACATAGCGGATAAAGATTTTTGGTTTGATGGTTGGTCG
This sequence comes from Chiloscyllium punctatum, assembly GCF_047496795.1. Classification (NCBI taxonomy): domain Eukaryota; kingdom Metazoa; phylum Chordata; class Chondrichthyes; order Orectolobiformes; family Hemiscylliidae; genus Chiloscyllium; species Chiloscyllium punctatum. Next base: position 19,619,495 of record NC_092781.1, on the reverse strand, counting down.
GGCTGTTTGTTCTAGTTTTTGCATTACCGTAGGGTTCTCAGGGAAATCACAGTTAACCTGATTTACAGCTCCAGTGTGATTGGAAATTGAAGGTAGGGAGACAGTTCTGCAAGTATGAGTGTCTGAAGAGATGCCAATTAACTTGTTAGGAGGGGATGCTTTACTACATTTAGAGGTAAGGTTGGAGTGCACACAGCAGGGCTTGGTCATAGAAAAGGCCAATACACAATTAATGATGCAAAAAGTTAAAGATGTTCATGTGTATTGGATAGGGGATATAGCAAGTAATATTCAAGACATTTGGGAGACGTGGGAAGCAGAAGTGTTCACAATATTGACGAAAGCAGGACCACCTAAGTCTGAGCTGCACTGTACAGTGATATTTGATGAGTCTCAGGATGAGGTGTTATAGAGGCAGTGGCAGCAGGAAGTCACTGCTCCCCAGCATTTGAGAAGTGAAGCAATACTCTTAGGGGAACAGGGACTGATTCTGAAAATAGAGAGACATGCGTTCCTGGAAAAGTGGTGTGGTAAATCAGGCGCCAGACCACATATACCCTTACTGGTAAATAAGGGATATTAATCTAAAGACTTAAGAGCTCTGGTCAGGCTTGGCGAAACAGTTAGATAATGGCATATGCGCACGACAGGGATTTGGGACTCCAGGGATGGCAGCTGTATTAAAATCCTAACATGCTTCAACTTGACAGGGAATCCGAAGTAAGCCAAGGTAACACGCCAGCGGAGCATGCCAGTGATAGTGGAGAAAGGTTATCAACATGGTGATGAGCGTTTGGATGCATTACTAACTACTTTGTGGTCACAGCATGATACAGATGTGGGGACACTGAAATCAGTTAGCCCCGTGGTAATACGTTTCAAACCAGGAGCTGGGGCATTCGTGAAATTTCTGACGAATGGAGTTATCCTAAGGTTAGTTATACAATCGAAAATTAGTTCAGTAAATGGGTTTGCCTTCATTCAGAAAGTAGTTAAGCAGGTGCTGCTGTCTTTGGGAATCAAACAGAAGTTTGGGTGCATGAATCATCCCCAGTCACAGGGTATGGTGCGAAGGTTTAATGGGAAATTGAAAGCCAAATTAAACAAGATCTGCGCAAGCACCAACCTTAATTGGGTTGATGCGCTGCCACTAATGAGTTATCGCATGCAGACTAATCACATGACCAATCTAACACCGCGTGAGATGCTCACAGATAGACCTTCGCCAGTGCCCAGGGGGAGAGGCCCATACAAAGGCCGAGCTTGGAGCAGTTAAGCTTCGAACTTAAGTAATATATGCAGCAGCTAACTGTGATACCTGAGAATATCCACCTGCAGGAAACACAAAGGGAACCGCCACATGTCAACGAGGAAGGGCCTACTAAACCCGGGGAGTGGGTGTACGTGCGGGTTTTTCAAAGACGCTGGAATGGGGCGAGGAGAGAGGGACCTTTCGTTGTGACTAAGGTATCACCTACCGCCATCCAAATGGAAGGACGGCACATATGCCTTAATCATGCTAATAAGTCTCTCCCACCGGCACAAACTAACTTTGACACAGAGCTAAGTGGAGCTGAAGCTGAGGAACTTGGACACGGGCAGGACACACAGAAGGCTAGTACTCCTCAGCAGGGTTTCAAACAAGGTACAGGTTATTGGGGATACACATCATTCTCGAAATGATTGTGATGGAGATGTGGAGCATAGTACTCCTGGCAGCGGGGAGTGGCAAGACATGGGGGATGCCCCTGATACACACCTTGCTGATGCCAGACGTGCATACTCAAACTTGGACACCATTCAATTGGCAGACCTAGACTTGTAATGCCAGCGTCTATCATGCTGGGGTGGGGGGGGGGGGGGGGGGTAAAGACGTATGAGAAGTGCAGACCTCGCTGCATTATCATGGACATGCGCCTGTGACAATGCCTGGTATCAATGGGCAAACAATACGGTTCTAATGATGGCTAGACAGGACTTTTTCTTGTGTACAAAGGCAAACCCCACATTCTATGTTGTCCATATCCCTTATAACTGGAACACCTGTACTCATTGGTGTTAGCAGCACTCCAGCCGAACTCTTAACTTGGATGATCCGTATTACAAGCAATCGCATTGCCACTTGGTGACTCCTACTTCAGGCCTCTACGTTCTATCAGCAGGATGATGTGGGCAGGCAGCAACTCCAATGGTGGTGTGGCTATAGCACCCCGTGATCCACAAGTAAGACTAATTACACGTTCCCCATGGTTGCTTTCAGGTTCTGGAAGGATTTGAGTTTTGAATGCCTTCAGCGAAATAGCTCCACACTCGTAGGTTATTTTAAGGGTCTTTGCGGGAATACGATTGAACTTGAGGTGCACACCACGTTTGGGTTTGTGTTAAATTCTCAACGCATCCCACTGGCAGAGACTTGGTGGCTCTGTGGTATAAAGGACTGTTGCTCCCGACGCTGCCTGCTGACTGGTGTGGCAGCTGTGCTCGTGTAATGCTCCTACACGAGGTAGTTATATCGCCACACGCACAGCTTGACGCCACGTCACAGTCAGCTTTGCCCCAACTAAGTGACAGTATGTCCCTGATCCGACAATTCGGATTGATAGCAGAGGACAGCCAAGAGATATTCCGAATGAGTTTAAGGCCCGCAATGAGATTGCCGCGGGATGGGAAGCTATCACCCCTGTGATAGGTGTTAACAAGAATGCTGAATGGATTAATTACATTTATTACAACCAACCGACGTTCACCAACTGTACTGATGATGACCTTGTGGCCTTGGAAGATCAATTGGATCCTAATATCAAAATAACGTGGCAAAAAGATAGTCCTTAGGTTGGATACTGGTAGAAAAAGGCGGGTTTGTGTGATGTTTGGGGAACAAATATCACAGTGTACCTTTATACCAAACAACATTAGCACTGGGGGATATTTTACTAAAGCAACGTAAAATCTAAAGTATCTAAGACAATGTGTGTTTTCATCATCAGACATTTGATAGGCTGAATAAAATCTCACTGTCTTGGGGAGAATGGTTAGTCAAGATTGGTCTTATTGTCGGTGCGGTTTTGCTTGTTGTTGCCTTCATCCTTTGTTGTGCCTTACCTTTTATTAATTCATTTTCAGTTCGTGCCATTACATGGCAAATTGTGGTCATTTCAGCAACCCCGGGAAGTGCTTACTCCTCAGATGGAACCCTACCGTTCTATTAGTATGATCTAACAACCACCACGGTGCAAGGAATTTGCTCACGTGGGGACGTCAATGTTAATTCTGAAGAACGCGCAGGGCCTAGATTGAGGGATCTTGGGTCTTCTTACCTGGTCTAGTTATTAGAGGACAGGTTTTTGGCCCAAGGGACCTCAGGCATGGAGGAAGAATCATTTAAGTCCCAGACTCCGAAGTTTATTTCGTCCGTTTTGGGACCGATATTGTTTGTATTGGGCACGAGAGAGGCTGAGCTAATTGTCTTCTTTCTCTGGGTGGGACAAGTAGGTTTCAAAGAGGAGGAATATGGAAAAGACAGAAAGCATGGGAAGGATTAAAGCATGAAGACAACTCTCAATCTGTCTTCTGTGAAAGGCAGGATGGGATAGCCATAGTAGAACGTTCTTACACCAATTAGCAGAGTAAGGTTAAGGCTGAAAGGTCACTATGTCGTGTTGAGATAACTAAAGTAATAAAGCAAGTTATTTTGTTAAGCGTTATGTAGACGGGATAGGGACCGTAAATATTTGGAACATGACATTAAATTATCTAATTCATAGTTAGTAGTGTCAGCATCGCACAGGACACTATTGCAATAGATGGAATAGCTAAATATCTGTCATGACATGTTAGTCTGGAATGGAAAGATCACTGTAACAGGGTTAGCAATAAATATCTAACCGAAATATTAGAATAACGTTAAGGATAATGTACAACTGAAGAGACAATATTGTGTGGCCAGAGTGAGATACTTTGATATAGTTGGACATGCTGATAAGCTTACAGAAACATGATTAAAATTAAAAAAAATAAAAAATCGACGGATCCTGAGGTTCGGCGGCATTCTAGAATCTGTTTTCTCAGTGTCACGGTTTTTTGTTTGCAAATAAAAGACCTACTTCTTGAAGAACTCTCTGCATCTCCTTGTTGTTCTCTGTATTTTCTCCACAACACCTTCCACTCTTTTACAATTCTTTTATAATGTTTTTCAAACATTTGGCAGTGTTTTCTTCTCATTGTTTTGTAGTGGAGGATCCTCCCTTCTCCCAATTTCTAACCAACGTAGGATGACATTCTTGCTGGAAGCATATTTGCCTTATGCACTGATATATATTCATCTGCCATCTCTGCTGCTCTTCTCACTTCTTGAATGTGTTTCTTCATTCACATGAATACTCATTAACTTTGGAAGAGAGTTTTTAAACTGCTCCTGCAGAATAATCTCTCTTAAAGACACATGGTTATAATAATTTTTTTTCTGTCCCTCACTCATCTGTCAAAATTACCATGTTTAATTCTTTCGAACTCAACAAAGGTGTGACCTGGTTCACTCTTCTGTTTCTGAAGAGTTGCCTCAATGCTTCTGGTACCAATTCATAAGCTATCAAAATAGCCTGTTTTACATCTTCATAGTTCTCTCGATCCCTCGTGTGACAGGTCCACAAGTACGCCACTAGCTCTGGCTAGCTGACGTATCTAACCTAGCATTTCCCACATGTCCTCTGATCACTCCATCTGCCCAACCAAGTTTTCAAATGAAATAAAGAAGGATCGAGTGTTTCACATCAATCTGTGGCAGTGATTTACCACACACAGACACACAGACACAGACCCAGACACACACACACACATCATTCCTTCTCTCTTCATTTGCAACGTGTTAACTTGACTGCTGATGAAATCGCAAATTCTGAAGTTCAAACTCTTTATCCCTTTCTCTTTCTTTTCTCTCTTTTCCTCTCACCCTTTCATCGCTCTCTGTCTTTGTTTCACCTTCTTCACTGTCTCTGTACTCAGCTAAGTACCTTGGCCCTTTCTTTTTCTGTTTGTGCTCTATCTCTTCTCTTTATGTCTCCCTTTCTTCATCTCTAACTCAATTTTCCTCAATTATAATGTAAATTTTCTTTTTGTACTCGACTGCACTTTTTTGTTTCTCTGGCGTACCTAATTGCTTGAGTAACGCCCGTACGATTTCAGCTTTACTTTTGTCCGTGATTAAACCCAATTCTAACATATTTTCCAATTCTAAAAGTACGATGTTTTCTTTCTTTAGAAACATTCTTGGCAAATTTGGGAATCTTCGTCAAACCCCAGAATTTATTTTGCTATTTTCAGAGCCATTTATTTCTCTTTTAATTTCTTCAAACACAAATAACCGAAATCAATCTAATTCTCTACTCTACATTACATTTAAATTTATAGAACACGCATTGGCAAGCGTTTAAATGTGTTGTGTTTTTCCGTACGCCAAATCTGTTCAAATGTGTCAAAATCTCAGACTGGGTCTGCCTAAACCCGTCCAAACTAAGGACCTCAGCCCCCAAAATGTGAGGGCATGGTGGTAAATTTCTATCCTTTCAATGCAAACAATCATAAAATATCACCTTGCCTCGTAATTTGTTAAAGTTCGAGTGACAGGGAACTATCAGTCAGTATTTATCACTATTGCACTATTGAACAAAAATATCAATGTTATTCTTTAACGCTAATAGTGAATATTAAACAACAACTTTTTATAACTCTAAATCTCCTTTCTATTGAAGGTTTACTATTTACCTGGCATTCTATGACAATATCCTGATCCAATAAATTCCAAATTAACTTTACAGCAAGTTATTTTTCAAAACCAGAAAATGGCTGTGGCTCCCGTGTCGATCTTCCTCTGTTTGTAGATCTCCCTGGGCCATCTTTGGGCTTTGGCTGCACAGATGTTTCAGATGAAAAACGGACCTTTGACAGAGAGTGTAGGCAATGGCAATGCTTCAATGGCAGTCGGTGCCCTTTCTGGCCAACAGTCCAAATGCCTTCTTTTAACCCCCAAACATCGGATCGTCTCATTTGTTCAATGTTATCAAAACAGTAACTTTAAACTCGATTGATCTTTAGTATCATGAGGCAGAATATACACTGATTGTTTCAATTAAAATCGTTGTTAAAACAGCTGATGAACTAGTTCAAATCCAATATTTATATATTTTCCATTTACCAGAGCACGCTACGACAGCCAGTCAATCACCTGACAGGTGCTTGCCAGCTTTCAGCTTTCAGTTTCTCTTCATGTACAATACACGCCATCAACTTCGTAACAATCTGTAAGTCCTACCCTGCTTTGTTTTACCAAAATACAATGCCTCGCATCTCACTAAAGTAAACTCCATCTGACTTTCTCTGCTCACTGTCCCTGCTGATCAGATCTTGTTGAATTCCATGATAAACCTCTTACATTCCTGCTACACCAACAATCTTTGTGTTATACAAAAATTGTTATCCAAATCATTTCCATATCCAAATGGGTCTCCCTGAATCCCGATAGATGTAATCTTACGCAACAACATGCAAAGTAAACCCTTGACAAAGGCCTTGTGGACAATGATTTCCCACACCTAACACCTTGCTAAATGTCCCTTCAAAATAACTTATTGTCTCTCCAAATGTCTGCAGATCCTGTCACTCAGAATCCCCACCAGCAACTTGTGCGGCAGAAATGTTAGCCTCAATTTTGAGGCATTTACCTCCATTTGTTTTTAAATGCTGAGACAGCATTTGCCAGTATCCAATCTTTGTGATCTTCACCCGTGTCTGTCGATGATACTCGTACATTATTTGTGGGATCTGTCCTACTGATAGAACATCGGCGAAAGTGAGGTCTGCAGATGCTGGAGATCCGAGTCAAAATGACAATATTGCTTGGAAAGCACAGCAGGTTAGGCAGCTTCGCAGGAGAAGGAAATTCGACGCTGCTGGCAAAAACACTTCATCAAGAATGAGGCTTTTCCCCTGAAACGTCGATTTTCCTACTTAAAGAACATAATCTGGCAGAGGTGAAGTATAGTCAAAATAGTACACAATATTGATTTCGGATCCCATGAATCAGTATATCTCAATTTGAACAAAGCATGGAGCGTGTGAAGAGAAAGTCCTCGGCGTGACTGGCTTCAAAGTTCATCACCAACGGGGTCTCCACGGCACCACCTGCTAACCGAGCCACCAGAGGACTGAAAAGGATGTATCCAACAGACGCCGGACGGACAGTTCTCAACAAACATAACCATTTACGAATAGGCATCAATCTAACGGCAGTCGAATCACAATCTGCAAAATTTATGCAATCTGCAACCTCATAGACTGGCATTTCTCTCACTCGACTTACAATCGAGATTGGATCAATGAAGAGTGCAGAAGGACATGGTTCAGTTGCCACACACACCAGACCTTGTTACCAAGTGGCAACCTGGAGGTGTTCTTGTAATATTCAATTACAAAACAGGATGAATTGCATTCAAAGAGCAGAAGCAGCAAGTAATGAACAGAGCTAACCGATCCCACAACGAAATAAACAGTCAACAGCCATGTCACACTTAGTCGTTAAAAGCAGTGGACTCTGAAACACACCCTTTGGGGGAGGAGTCTGCTCTTCAAAACATAAATCCTCAGCTGTGGGTGGAGCCCAGCACATCCCGGCAAAATTATAATAATCTTCAGCTAGCATTGACGACATTTAAAAATCCTTTTAGTGTTCGCCAGCAACACAGATGCTAATCTTCAGACACTTCAAAACGCTACATATGATAGGAAGAAATGGCTGGAGACATTGGACACAGCAAAGGGAGTGGATCTTGACAATATTCAACTCCAGAAATTGTGGCTGCCAAAGCCAAGCTATTCCAGTGCAATAAGAGCACTGCCATCTGCCATCAAGATGTTTAAGAGCCCAAATATCCCCTGTACACAAAAATCAGAATACTGCAATTGTGACCAGGCACTGACACATCGGCGGAAAGATGACCATGTGAACGTGAGATACGTGTCAGCAACAATGCCACTAATCAGCAATAATCTGCTCGGTGTCATCCAGTGAACATTCTAATAGATTCAGTACTCCTGATGCCTTACAAGCTTAGTTCAAGAGTGTGGAACTCCGGAAGGAAAGTGAGAGTAATTGGTTTTTAACATTAAAGCATCTTTTGTCAGAGCGTGACATTCGGAGCTCAAGTAAAGTAATATTTAATTGGAATCTGAGGCAAACTCACTGCTGTTTGGATTCATCATCATCAAAAAAAGAATGTTGTTGCTCCTGTCAATAAATCGAAATCCAGGACTTCTCTGCAGCCATTCCTCGGGAGAATGCATGTCCAATGCGCAACCATTTTCAGCTGCTTCAATGACCTTCCCTGGGTCAGAGTTGGGTCAGATATGGGAATGTTCACTGGTTTTACCATTCTCCAGACACTGAAGCAGTCCATTTTTAAACCCAATAAGGTTTTGAAAATATCCAGGCTTGGACTGACAACTGAGAAGTGATATTCATGCCTTTCATAAATACTAGAGAAATAGAGAATGAAACCATCCTTCTTTGCTGGTCAATGATGTTATCATTATTCAGTCCACAACACAGTGCTTGCCAGCATCCTACATCTTAGTATTGACCAGATATTGGACTTACTATCTGTATAACTAACTCTGTCTTCAACAGCAGCGAGAGGCTTGGACAATATTGATTTCGGATCCCATGAATCAGTATATCTCAAATTGAACAAGTCAACAGTGTGACGGATTACACGTCAGTAATAAACCAGGACAAATGAAACATAGTTAATTTCTAGCTCATTCACAAACATTTATCTTCATCGTCACTCCTCAGTAATAGCGTTGTATCCCATTTACAAGATGAACTGCAGCAGGACTTATTAGACAACACTTTCCAACCCATGAACACGTACAAGGAAAAAGACAACAGGTAGAGCGGAAAACCAACCATCGAATTGCTCACTCCTTCATATGGCAACATGTGATGGAGTTCAATTTTGATTTCACAAGTATCAGCTCCTCGCATCATAAATTCAGTCCAGCAGAAAATGCAGCAAGGCATGGACAGCAGCCAGGCTTGAGCTGACAAGTAAAATATCAGGTTTGCTTCAGAAAAGTTGCCACCAATACCCATCTCCATCGAGAGAGATGCTGGCCACTTGATATTCATTGACAACGTCATCACTGAACCGCCCACGAACAACATCTTGAGAAATACCATTTCTACAAAAACTGAACTGAACTCAGCATATGCAGTCGAAGGTTCAGGAGCAAATTAAATACTATTATCCTTCAGTAATTGGAACATTTCCCTCCTCGAAGTCTGTACTCCACGTTCAATTCAGGAGGATGCTGGAATACTCTCCATTTGCCTGGACATGTACAACTCCAGCAACTCTCAAAAAGGTTGATACGATCCGTGACCAAGGAGCCTTCTCAATAGGTAACGCATTACCAAACACACATTTCCTTCACCAGCTGAATATGCTAGCAACAGTGTTGTCACAATGGTACTCCATTTTTTTCTGAAACCAGTTCCTTGGCTCAAGGAGACTCTGTACTTGATTTCTTTCAGAGGGGGAATAATCCGGGCCTGGCTTCGATCACTCTGATTAGGTGCAGATATGAAATGGATTTCGAGTGTCCTTTTGTTTATATGAAAACAAATGAGAAATCGGACAAAAGGCTGTCATGTTTTATAAGTTACATCGATAATGAAAGGGGAATGATCAGTTCTACAGCTGGACTGAGCATGTTTTAGTACGGTCATGTACTGGGACGTTCAATAGGGAGCTCTGTTGAGACGATCTCTCTTTTCTGCCCTTCAAAGTCAACATGTAAGTATGTGTTCCATTAAAGCTTTTTTTTAAGGGAGAGTGTTAATTGGGAAGAGTACAATTAAGTCGTGTTGGATAGGTTGAGTTCTGTAGGGTTTCTTTATTATGTTCTTTCTGTTCCATTGTGTCAATAATGTTTTGTCTGCTTTAAAATCTAGTAGTCACTCCAAATAGCTTAACCGGATTATTTTCAAATGGGCACGTACCAAAACAAATTACAAAGTTATGGTCTGGGGCTGCCTGGTACAGAATGTTTTGAGTGATCTGGCTTAAGCCAGAATTGCATGCACAATCAACAACATGATATGCACACGTTTTGCAAGCCCCTAAATAAAGCAAATTCTAAACACTGGATAAATAATGACGAGAGGGACGAGTGCAGATGATACATCGGAAGGTTATGACTTGGAATCAAAGATTAAACCGTTGCAGCAGGGGATAGACAAGAAGAACAAGCTCAGCAGTTTTGCAAAAGGCAATCGTAAAAGGTAGAAGACACTTAACCATTTCTGCCGAAAACTGGTTTTGGGGTGTGTCCACATGAAATAGAGAAAGTTAATAGTTCTTAAGTAGATTGACATAGTACATGCTGAGAAGATGTTTTCTTTCTTAGGAGAGTCTAGGAACACATAATATAGTTACACAGTAAATAAACGCAAATTTCTAGTGGAGGTGAGAATGACCCTCTTCTGTCACTGTAGAGTGTCTCACAGAGAGCTATCTAGTAACAGCTTTTGTGTTAATTGAAGGCTTGTATCAGCAGACTCTTGCCAGGATGTGGAATCATGGGTATCTCAGAAAGCGGAAGTGAGCAATATCGGATAAGAGATGATCGTATTTAATGACAGAGGAGGCTTGAGCGGCCGAATTGCCTACTCCTGATCGTCTCTCTTATGGTTTTCTGGGAATGGATGGAGTTATTTCCACTGGGTGGTGTGTTACCTGACACAGAGGATGATGGTTTTAGTTGTTAGAAGCCAGTTTTATCAGCTTCTGGTATTCTGCGAGATTTGTTCCAGACCGAACCTTCTTAATTGCTTCATCATTTAATTGCCCTCCACTATAAATCCAGGAGTGGGGATGTTTGCCGATGACCACACAATGTTCCGCTGTATTTGTGACTCTTTCGATACTGATGCAGTCCATGGTGACATACAGCAAAATCTGCAAAATGTATAGGCTTGGTCTGAAAAGTGGCAATTAATATTCATACCGCACAAATGTCAGACAATGACCATCCTGAAGAATGGAAAATTGCATGATCGCCATTCTGCATCTAATGTCATTGCCATAGCTGAATCTTTTGGTCTTAATATTCTGAGGTTTATTCAAGACTCTATTAAAGTTACAGCAGCAGACCAATGCCTGCCACAATCTCCGAGGCTCAAGTCAGACATGTGATAAAATACTCCCCACTTCTCTGAATGAGTGTAATTCTAAAAGTACTCAACCAGCTAGACCCTTTCAAAGATCAAACAGCCCACTCTATCAGTCTCTATCCTCACTCACGTACCCTGGCCACCACTGAAATTCAACAGCAGGTCTGTGTACCTTGACCCTCCTCTGACAGCATCTTCCACACTCAGTACCGCTGCCATTTGAAAATAAAGGACAATACTTCGGGATTGGTGTTCGTCATTCTGTTGATTCTAACAATATTTGTGAAAAGGCCAAAGATAGACTCACAATTGGAATGTTAATTTAAGTCAATCTGATTTTAAAAAGCTGAGGAGAAATTTCGTTGAAGTAAGCGGGAAATAACAATGAGAACATTAATCTGAAACAGTGTAATACTAAATATGTAGAGCAGAGGATAAAATGGTTCGAAGAAAACAAGTTTTTGCAAAGTAAATGTGTCCAGCTATTTGATGTTGGCAAGAACATCACGGAGACCTTCAGCAGATTTTCTTACTCAACGCAGAGAATGGCAAATCAACACAGTAAAGAACATGAAAGACAAACAGTATAAACCATGTGTAGATGCAGACATTTTGATGTTATGGCAGCCACCTTGAATATTAACCAATTATTTCAAAGCAGGCACTAGATTCCAAAACCGAGTGCTATTTAAATGTGTGAATTTGAGTACCTTGAAACAATCCGATTGAAAACAAATCAAAAAGTGATCAAGCTTATATTAGAAGAGGATTTTTGATACTTGGTGTGACAGCGAAATGTCAGCTGAAGCGTAAATATCTGGCACTCACAGAAATCTTTAAGCATTCTTATTAAGCACGATCTAAAAGGTATTACTGCACTATTAACTAACATTCCCGACACTAGGGTTCGAAAGGGAGTCGTTTAAGATACCAGAACGCGACAGAGAATGGCGTTCGTGGTGGGGAATTAGCATAATGGGAAGTTAGCATTCCTGAAAGCCTTTTCGTAGCTGTAAGTTTGTTCGATTAAGCTTTATTGTTTCGTTATTCAGCTGCGACTTGTAATTACAGAAAGGGCGTACCATTAGGATTTCGTTTCATATGGGAATATTTCGCGGACAGAGGGAAAGTTGTCGATCCTGGCAGTTATGCACTCTTAGAGGTGGACATATAAATTGTTATGTGTCCATTACAAAGAGAGTGTAAGGATTTCATTTCATTTAGGCACTATCGTTTTATAACATTTTGCGAGGCGAGATGCTTATTCTGAGTGTTTAGGTTTTTAGATAAGATAATATTCGTTTAGTAAACTCCAATGTGGACAGATCCCGAAACATAGCTGGACACATCAATAATTTAGTAAAGCTCGTAAATGGCATAATTTTCTCTGTCAGTCAATTAACAGAATACAAGAGCAAGAAGCTCATCTTGTAACTGCTCAATTAATTATTTCAGTCACATCTTCTAGTCAGCACATCACATGGGAGAATGGAACTAAGCTGGAGAATTTACAGAGGAGATTTGTTGCCTTGTGAAAGTAAAAGTGAAGTTATGTGAAACGTTAGCAATGGAGGATGCTGAGAGAAGGGTGCACACGTTGTTAGGAGCCAGATAGAGAGAGGGAGAGGACATCTTCTTTCTTGTCTGCAGCTCAGCTGCCAGGGGCGAAGTTTTAAAGTAATTGGTTGAATTATTAGATGGACAGTGAGGAAAGTTGTTATATTACCAAAAGTAAGGCAGGGACCTGGAACGTCTACCTGGAAGAGGGGTACAACAAGAAAACTCTCAAACCATTTAAAAGAAGTTTCCGGGATATACTTTGGAAATCTGATGAACGACATGGAGTCAGAACAACTGCATTACAAAAAAAGAGAAATTAAGCTCAATACCACTTCTGAGAATCCACTGAAGACAGTGTATTGTGACCTTGCTTGCATTGTGTAATTGTCTGAAGTTTCGAAATTCATAAATCAGATATGAACAACGTACTGTCCTGAAGGGAAAGGGCAAGAAGGAACAGTCTGTAAATTGGTTAGCACCACAATATAAATGATCCAATACTTTCTACAGAATGCTACATCACTACATATTTATCTATCCTGTGTAAATGTCCAAACCCCGTGGTCACTCGACAGCTGCATGTCCATAATGACAGGTATATCTGACCTGGTTTGTTCTGTCACATTATTTACCTTATTAAAAAAAGAAAGAAATTCGGGATGGCAAGAAGTGCCAGAGATTAACGTGTCTGTCCTTTAGGAGGAGTTTGCAGAGAGAAGAAGGCTTGTGCAGGTTGTGGGATATTAAAGGGATATGGATGCTCGAGGTGCTGAAGAAGATTGTAAAGTCAGGTATAGTTTTATGCTTTGGTTAAAGTGAAAAGTCAGATGAGCCACCTCAATCAATATTTTGGCCACAGCAGACGCTGAGAAAATGCCCTCCACGAAGCTTGACAAAAGTGATAACTGGAGGAATTATCACATGATTTATCTCTCTCTGTTTCATCCAGAAATTAAAGGGGGGCCCGCACAGAGAATCGGGCACAGGAGGTATACAACCGTAGCCCACACTTGTGACAGGTGAACTGATCTGTTGAACAGATTATGGTCAATGTTGCAAATTCATTTCACACCAGTTGAAACACATTTTTTTGACAACAAGATATATTCTAATCTGAGGCACTGTTGAAATGATCACTGATCAGGAAGTGATACCTAGATGTAAATGTCTTCAAAGAGTCATTTTCGTTGAAACTGTTTCAGTTCAGTTTCGCATTCAGGTATAGATACAGAATAATTGTTTAAATTATGAACTGATCAAGCCCAAGCGAGTTCGGCAGTTGTAGCTCCTCAAATCCATTCTAGAAATGAGTCCCACAAAAAGTTCAGGAAAATTACAGTCTCCCTCTCTTTCATTAGCAGCGTCTGCCCCTCTCACGGATCGTGGATACGTACTCCAAAATCCGATCAGGGAGGTCACCGACCCTCTCTCCCGACTATGCAGAGTCAGCTGCTGGCACCTATTCGAGTCGGAACCTTCGCATTCACAACAGAAAGATGCAAGGCTTGATAATGGGCCAACTCATTTACAACACAACAGCATTATTTTTCTGGAAATCAAACCAACCAGACAAATTGCATATTATTTTCATTGCGCCTAAAAATTGCTAAGCTCTGGGCCAAACCCCAACAAGCAGCCAAAACACATTCAAAAACAGTAGCCACTCTCCCCTACATCAAAAACATCTCGGAAAAGACAGACACACTTGTCATTATGGTAGCCCACAAACCCACCAACACACTAAAGCAGCTGCTAAAGAACTTGAATGTCGCTATTCAGACAACAAGGAAAGCTAATGTCGTTTACAAAATACCTTGAAAGAACTACACTACATTGGATAAACAGGCAGAAAACTAAACACCAGGACACGTGAACATAAACTCGCCACAAAAAGTCATGAACCATGACACACTCATTCGTTTCCTTCTATAAGGATGAGGAAGCACCACCACTTTGACTGGGAAACCACATCCACCCTAGAACAAGCCGAACAGAGACATGTCCGTGAATTCCAAGAAGCGTGGCATTCCAACTGGAGCTCGATCAACAAACACGGTGATTTGGAGCCCATTTACCACCCCATGAGAAGAAGAACAGCAAAAAACTTCGCTTCAGACATGAGGACACAATTGGGAATTATTTGATAACCCAAGGACAGCTGAACATGTAAATAGAAAGCGGGCCATGCAACCGGTGCTTCATCTGGAGGCTCGTTGGTAATGTTGCCTAGTATGTTGACGAAACGACTGAAAACGAACATTTCAGGTCAGCGAGCAAACCTACACCTACAACTTCAACCTGATCTACAAATCTTCTCAAAACTCACTGTCCTCAATGTTCTGTAACCCTACCCACTTGTATAAATTTCCGACAATCACTCCTTCATTTTTAACATCCTACAAACCCACAATGCCCCCAGGTTTGAAAATGCAGTCCTCCTCCTGCAGAAGATTGCAGACATATGGGCGGATGGAGTTACTGAATGGGGTTAAACATAATCAGGGACTCGAGGGTGAAGGAGATTCAAAACTATGGCTCAAGTACAGGCAGCTAGGTTGAGGGGAATACTTGGAAGTATGTTGGGAATGCAGGCATTTAGTGAAGAAGGATATCATGACGGCAAGAAGTGGGCACAGGATTGAATTGGCTGAGAAGTTTAGGCTGTATCTGACGATGTTACTTGAGTGTATTAAAGGGAAATGAATTACTAGAGAGATAATAGGACACGCAAAGTCGGAAGTGAACATGTATGTGTAGAACTGCAGGCCATGGGCGAGGTTCTCAATGAATATTTCTCCACTTTGTTTGCCGTGGAGAAAGACCTGAAGACTTGGGAATTCGTAATGTTAGTGGTGATAATTTGACGCCAGTCCATAACAAAGTTCAATTGGTGTTGGATGTGATAGAATGCACGAAGGTGCATAAGTCATCTGGTCTTGACCAGATATATGCAAGAACACAGCAAGACGCTAGGCAAGAAATTGCAGCACCCTCCCTGATATTTTTGCATCACTGTTAGCTACGCTTCTGATCTCTGAGTGAAGAGAATGTTCTAAAGTTACTCAAGAACTGCTGCAAAGACTGGGAACATTCGAACAGTAAACTTAACACCTGTGGCAGGCAAATTATTTTGAGAAGATTCTGAGAGATAAGATTTCCATACATTTGGAAAGAAAGGGTGTCAATAGAAATACTCAGCATGGCAGATCAAGCCTGAACATGTGTTCGACGGCTTTGAATAAGTGACCAGGAAGGTTGAAGGAGGCAGTGAGGTGGATATCGTCTCTATGGATTTCGATTATGCCTTTGATATGCTGACATATTTTAGTTTGCTCTGGAACGGTACGTTACATGGAATACAAGAGGATATACAATTGGCTTGATGGTATAAAGCAGAGGGAAATAAATGGAAGAATACTTGTCGGATTGGAGTCCTGTGACGACTGGAGTAACTCACTGGTCGGTGCTGGATCCATTGCTGTCTGTTATGTGTATCAATGATTTGATTTGAAATCTACAAATTATTATGAGTAAGTTTGCAGATGACAGGAAAACATGAGGTATTGTGTAGAGTGTGCGGGTTATTAGAAATTACAGCAAGACGTTGACTGGTTGAGGAACAGTGCCAAGAAATGGCAAATTCTGTTAATATAGATAAATGTAAGGTCTTGCATTTTGGAAAGTCAAATAAAGGCTAGAGTTTTATAGTGAATGAGAGGGCCTTAGGGGTTGTAGGGGAAAAGAGAGACCTTGGATTTCAGGTGCACGGTTGTCTGAAACTGGAATCATCAGTAGAGAGGGCAGTCAAGAAGGCTTTTGCAACACTTGCCTTCTTGTTGGCATTGAGTCAAGATGTGAGCAAGTTATACTGATATTAAAATGGACATTGACGAGGCCGGACTTGGCGTATTCTGTTCAGTTTTGATTGTGTTCACCTTGCAATCGCATGGCTGTTATCAAAGTGGCAAATGTATGGAAGAAAGAAGTGGAGTTTCCCAGGAGTAAATGGTCTGAGTTACAGAGAAAATGAGGACTGGAGTTGCTGGAGATCAGAGTCGAGAAAGTGGTGCTGGTGAAGCACAGCAGGCCAGGCAGCATCTGAGGAGCAGGAAAATCGACGTTTCTGGCATAAACTCTTGATCAGGAAAGAGCCTGGTGAAATAAGGGGGTAGAGATATAAATGGGACGGGAATGGTACTGGGGATTAGGTAGCTGTGAGGGCGTTCGTTAAATGAACTAGGGGACAATGACGATCGGTCCTAGAAGATAGTAGAACGGCAAGGTGGGAAGAAAGGTGGATAGGTAAGACAGGTCATAAGGGCAGTGCTGAGTTGGAAGATTGAATCTGGTTAAACAGGGAAGGGGACATGACAAACTGGTAAAATTCCCATTAGTCTCTTGTGGTTGGAGTGACCCAGCGGGAAGATGAGGCGTTCTTCCTCCATGCACATTTGGTTCTTGTTAAGCGATGGAGGAGTCCCAGCACCTGAAAAGGCTTGTAGTGATTTGGTTAGAGAGATTTGAAGACTTCAGTTGAACGCAAAGTGGCAGACAGGGAACTTGAAATGTACTGGAAACCACTGGATGTCACAGAGTTTGGAGGCTTGTACTGACTGGAGGGCAGAAAGACTGATACACCATTGTAAAATTTGCTGGTGTTGAAGGATCTGCAGTGCAGAATGAAGCACAGAGTGAAGGAACATTTTCAGGGCTGGATGAGAGTATACCAATGGGGAGTTATAGTGGCTTGAAGAGATGACAAAGATTGGAATGATGATAAGTGCCTGAATGCATCCAACCACTGCAATTCAGAGAGACATATGAAGGGTACCATGAGCGTCAATTGGCTGCAGCAGCTACGCAGAGATAGTGCAGCTGTCGGCGTTTACAGATATAGGGAGGTTAGGATCAGTTGCAGAAGTTTAGAGAGAAAGGAAAATGTTAGGGACAGAAATGTGAAACACAGGGGAAGGTTTTTAAATTGCGTGCGATGCGAGAGGGCTGTAGGAATTGGGAAGCAATCAGAAATGTGGATTCTTGTTTTACCTGTGCAGGGATTTTAGGGATATTTGTGCTGCTGAAGGAGCTTAGAGAGAGTGTGCTGCAGACGCTGGCAGAGGACGACACTCTGCTGGACGAATTTACAGAGATCGAGGTTATTGCAGAGACTGGAGACGTTTACAGATGTAAGGAGGGCTATGACGGCTGATATAGATTGCACAGTTGGTTTGATGAACTGCAGACGATCATACAAGCAGAGAATATTTTTAGAGGAGGAGGAAGTACCAGAGAAAGAGAAGGTTGCAGTTTTGGAAGAGGTGTCCGTGTGTGTCCTGAGGTCACAGAATCAGGGCGGCTGTAGGGATTAGAGGAGCACACAAAGTTAGGGACCCTGTCGGACACGGTGCTGCAGAAATAGCGAGGGTTCAAGCAGCTCAAGGACGTTACCAATGGAAGGGTTGTGATCCAGCAGGAGGAGGGTAGAGATTGTGCGGATTGTAGGGATTCGAGGACGCTTGACAGAGAGGGAGTATTTTGTGTTCTGAAAAAGTTCCAGTGAAATGGAGGAAAGTAGGAACTGAAGGAGGTCGAAGAATGTGTTTCTGATAAAGCATAACCGGGCAGGCAGCATCCGAGGCCCTGGAGAATCGACATGTCAAGCACAAGTTCTTCATCACAGAGACAATGAGTGTCACATACAAATATTGGAGAGGGTCAGCAGTTGGCTATTCAGCCCGTCGAGGATGCCCCAATATCCATTCTGATTACAACTGATCATATAACTCAGTGCCTTCCACCTGCTTTCTCCCATATGTTTTGATACTGTAGTTGCTCGTAGTGGTCATAGATAAAGTTTAAAAACACAACACCAGGTTATCGTCCAACACGTTTAATTGGAAGCTCTAGCTTCTGGAGCGCTGCTCCTTCATGGGGTAGTTGTGGAGTAAAAGATTGTAAAACACAGATAATATGGCAAAAGATTACAGTATGACGTAACAGAAATTATGTATTGAAAAAGTCCTTGATTGTTAGTTATGTCTTGCGTCTGTTAGAATGACCACATCGGTTTGAGTTCTTTCATATGGATATCACAATATTTTTTATTAAATACATTCTTACGTGATCTTTCACAAAGAGTGTCTGTCAGCCCAGATAATGTATTACACCTGTTGGACTACAACCAGTTATTTTTTGCATTTTTTAACTTTGTACACCCTTGTCCACAGCGGCATCTCCAAATCACAATTGTCATAGAGATAGGTATGTTTTCAGTGATGGAGGACGTTACAGTGATGTGGAAGTTCGGGGCGATCACGGAGCTTACAGTAATACAGAGTGTTGTATAGTGTGGGGAGTTGACCGTGATGCAGAACGAGTTGGTGGGTACGTTACGAAGATCAGTAGGTTTGGAGTGACTGGAAGAGGTTACCGTGATAAGAGGGTCGGAGTCACTGGCGATGGTTACAGAGATAAGGAAGTCTTTATTTGTGGATTTCTCTCTCTCTCTCTCTCTCTCTCTCTCTCTCTTTCTCTCTCTCGTTGATGCAATTTTAAATCTGATATTTTACTGGAGCAGTATATTTTTATACTGTTGGAGACAGACAGCAAACATTGCAGAGAAAGGAGGCTCAGAGATTAAAATAGCTTTAGTTTAATGTTTACATTCAGATCTAAAGAATAACATGATACTGTTTCCATTTGTTAGTGGAATCTGGGAGTTCATTGTAATTTATATTTTAACATATGGTGAGCTGTTCTGCATACTTGTTTTAAATAGCAGAGATGTTCATCACCAAGTCATAGGAGTCTTTAGGCTCATGTATGAGATTTGAACAGAATTAAACAGCTTCAGTCTGAGATTGCGACAGTTTTGAACAGATGAAGTGGACGGAAGATCCCAGCAGATTTAAACATTTGCCAATTGATGTCCTAGATCTTTGAATAAACCGGAGGTGAAATAATTTATGTAATTTTGGTTATTTATGTTTGGTTACATTAACGTGAGAGAAATTGCTTCAAAATTAGTAAAAAGATTCTGGGGTTTGAAGATCATTTCCAAATTTGAGAGGAAACTTTAGAAAGACAGAAGAAGGCCATACCTTTAGAACGAGCAAGTCGGTTAGAATTGGATCTAAGTAAATCTGAAAATGTGAGGGAGTTGAAAAAAGCATTTGGGTTTTTCAGACAAGCAAGTAAGTGCAGTTGATGTAGGAAAATTCAATTGCCATTGAGAAAAATGGAGCCAGTGGAAAAACAAAGTGAAAGAACAGCCATGAGAGTAAAAAGGAAAGATAGAAGGTTCTAAGTTGAGCAAAGAGAAAGAGAAGCAAAAGAGAAAGAGAGAGAATGGTAGGAAAAATAGAGAGAAAGAGAGAGTGATGAAAAGGAAATGGAGAGTGAATTTGAACTTCAGAAGTTGTGAATTATTCAGGAAAGTTAAGTTAACAGCATGAAGATGAAGAGCGAAGGTACTGTTATAGAAAATACATTCACACACTGCCTCTTTTAATTAGAACATCTCAAAGCCCTCTTTATTCCATTTGAGAAATGGGATAGGCAGACAGAGTGAGCTGAGAAGTTGTCGGCAATGTGAGTTCAGACTGAGCTGGTCAGCAGAGCTCATAAGGTATTTGCAGTGATGTCAGATGAGGGGGAACGCGATTGTAAAGATGACAAATAGGCTAGATTGAGTATTTGTGAATTGTAACCAGATGACAGGGGTTCGGAATCAAACAGAAGGAATCCGGTCATTATTATGTAGAATTCGACAGTGTTAAACATAGTAATATTGAGAGATGCGCACGAACCTTAAGGCAAAAAAAAGGTAAGGCTCTTGAGACTCTAAGAGAGATTATTCTGCTGGAGGACATCAACAACCCACTTCTAGATGTGATAAGAATTCAACTGGAAGAACAGAAAGTTCAAGAAGTGAGGGGAGCAGCAGAGACAACAGATGAATATATTTTGTTGCTTAAGGCAATGTTTAGTTTCCTGCAACAAATTCGTCTTGTGAGAGAAGGAATCTGGGAGAAGGTGAGGTCCTGCACAACATATCAAAGAGGAGATCCCACTGTTTTGTTTTGCCACAGGGTGAAAAAGGAACCCAATGGAGTGAAAGGGAGTTGATAGGTATCAATATTTTTATTGCAATGCAGTTGGCAATGGGACAATTTTTTACACTGCCAGAAGGTGGGACACTTGGAGTCAACGTGCTCTTCGTTAAAAAAAGAAACACTTTTGGGAAAGAATTGCTAAAAGAGGCTAAGCCAGTGGCATTAGTGAAAGAAGTGAAGGATATGCAAAAACTCGAGTGCACGGCCTCGGCAGGGGGCTGAGTACGGAGTAGAGTGCCTGATCTGTGCCAAGAATTCGTCTCTGTTTTCTCAAATAAAAGTTGCAATCTTTCTGATCTGTTACCACAGAGCGTGGCCATTTGTGGGAAAGATGGAGAGAAATTTAACATTTCCCTACATACGATTAGGATGGAGTGCCAAAGCAACTCTGTGGAAGTAACAGTGTCCGTTTCAAGAATACAGATTGGATTTGCAACGTTTAGCGCGATCCAAGTTGGGAGTGACAACCTTCATCGTGGAAAGCAAAAAGAAGACCAGGTAACTTTGGAGTAAAATGAAAACGATCCTGGAATTTTGCCGGACTGCAAAGTAAAAATATTCCATGACCATAAGTCTCAGAACGAAGCAAAAACCAAATAGAATGATTAAGGAGTTGAGGTTCAGTTAGAGGACCCCGTGTTTGTTGTAATGGTGCAGTTAAAAACCTGAACGGTGGAGGGTCAGTCAGAATTGTTTAGTACTGAAACGTTAATGAACTTATAGCAGAATGAGATGAGATAAGAAAAGATATGATAGCACGAACAGTTGCAAGAATACTGACAGAAGAAAATATAATGAGATTTCGTTGGGACAGGAGGAGGTGGACAGGTGAGTGCTGTGGTGTTACTTTTGCAGACAGCTTCTGACCAATGGACACAGTTTAGTGAGAAAGTGATTACACATTTGTGTACCATGTTAGGAAAACAGAAATTGATTGCCTGCATAATTCCAAAATGCAGGTAAGCACGATCGTATGTTTTGACACTTAAAGTCACTTTCAGGCCCAGACAGTGATATGAGAAGGATAGGGTCAAACAATTTCAGAAATTATTGGCAGAAAGGATTCAAGTGTTTGAGCTGAGAGCTGACGATTAGAAATAGTCAGAGCAGGTTACGTTAGAAACTGCGGGAATATTGAATCATCAGCAAAATGTGACCAATTGGCTCATTGACTGACTAGCTGATATATCTAAGGAAGAACACATTGCCGAAACACGCACAACTTATGCCACCTGCCTGCAGACAATGATCATTACTAACCTGCTGAAAATGTATGTTCAACAAATCCCCGTTTGGGTGACTGTTAAGAATGTTGAGAGAATGGGTAGGAAAAAAGGTGTCTGAAAACTCAGAAGTTTAAGCTTGGGTACTGAGAATGGTGATGAACAGGAACGTTAGTTTGGGTTAGTTTTACACATACACAAACTTGGGGGCAGACACACGTGCTCACTAAAAATGGTTCACGACAATGGGAGATACCATGAAAGTCGCTGGATATCAGTAAAACCGCTTTGACTCATCTGATGAGAATGAATACTATAAAAAACGATTTAACAAGTTGTCTCTGAGGAGGGGATCACTGGCCATACCGAGATGACATGAACAAACAAAGCAAAGAAGTTGCAGTTTTGTGACATATAACAACTATATATTATCTAAATTCCAATGAAGAGCAGCTCCTTCTTGCAGCATGAAACGTATTATTTACCCACAGCAGTCAGATACTAGCAGAATGCATTGATGTGGCACAACATCAATGGACATTATATTGCTATCAACAGCCCGACACAGAGCAACACACTAAATGGAGAGTGGCTGCCGAACTCAGCAAGATGAGCAGGGTTTAACTTCATCATCCAATGAACTCATGAAGATCAAAAAGACAGGTATTAATAACAATTGGATGCATCAGATGTGAAAGTGGTACTGAATGCCCAAAAACACCTGGAAAGTATCTCTAACATTCGTACAAATGTGTTTGTTATATTGATTATTGTAATGATACCAGTATGTAAGAGCAAATAGTGTATTAAACAGTGCTGACACAGAGAATATGTGAACTGAAGGACTACATCATTCCCTAAAACAGCAGGTGTCGTGAGTATATCTCGATGTTTGTACCAGGAGGGGGATGTTTTTTTTTCCCAGCCGACGACGAAGTAGACAAGAACGTTGCCTGGGTCTTCTTTTTTAGCAAAGGCAAGACAGTCGACAGGGTTTTGACACTGATGAACAGCAGGTGCTCAAAGTTCGACTTATAAATGCCACTGAGTTAAACCGGATATGATCAATTTCTCAGTGTGAAGAAACGTGAAGGAGTTGATCGGGTTTCTGTAAATAGGCGGTTCTTTTCAAATAATAATTCCAATAAAGGGCATTTTTACAATGCCTAGTTTGGTCACAGCTAAAGTTTACTGAAAGTTTGTCCTTTAATAAAAACTGAAAGGGCAAGTTTGATTCTGCAGTATTCTTAATTTTTTAGGTAACAGTAAAACAGAAAGGCATTGTACAGTAACTGAAAAAGGAGCATGACAATTCCACTGTCGGCTCTGTTTCTCTGTCCACAGAGGCTGACAGACCTGCTGCTTTTCTCCAGCAAGTTCTGCTTCTGATTTCAATAACTGCCTGAAACTCTTTGAAGCAGGAGATTTGCTCAATTCTTTCCCCTCAGTGTGAATTCAATGAAATTACAGGACAATGAACAACTGAGTGAATCCCCCTCCACAAACAGAGGTGGACAGCAGTCACTCCTTGTGGATGTATTGTTTAATTTATTTTCACAATAAATGCATTTGCTCGTCCCATCTGCACTGTAAACTATCTGGTACAGTATCAGGGAACTGTCAGAGAAAATCACTTCTGTCTTACGACCCAGGCGAATGGCTTCGCCCCAGTTCAACAAGATCAGACTGATGAGTTTTACTACACACAAAATGTGTTGTAATGCCCTTTGCAACCTTCGCTTTTGCGCATATGATCGCTCTTGTATTTAAAGAAAAGTGTCGTGAAGTAAGAGCAGCAAAAAGAGCAGAATGCAGCGCCAGTATCCCCTCTTTTACATATTATTGCACTGTGTGGCCAGCGTTTATTGATTATCTCTCATCGCCCTTCAGAAGATGGTGATCAATTGCTTTTATGAACTGTTGCATTCCATGGCGTAATATGGTTCATTTCTGGACTCGCTCATGTGCCCTCGGTTCAAGGACTGACTGAACCCCCTTCCTACACACTCAGAAGACAAGTGGCCTCTCCGGCGTGAACTCGCTAGTCAGCAAGAGAATGGGTGAACATCTGAAACGCATTCGTCACGCATGAGCAACTGAGTAGCTTCTCCTCCATTTGAACTAATTGGTGAGACAGACATGTGAAAGATATAGTCAGTCCTTACCGACATGAAGAACATATGCACAATCTTTCTTCACCATCTGAAATTGTCAGTGTATGAGCAGTTCAGATGACTGAATGAATCTCTTCTCATACAAGGAGCTAGTGAATGGCCTCTCCCCAATGCAAGTACATTGGTGTACAGTGAGCGTGAAGGGATATCTGAGCATCTGGCCACAGGGTGTGCAGCTGAACGATTTCTACTTATAGTGCACTCGGAGGCAGGATCAAAGGCCGGATCACTGAGAGAATACATTTCCACACACAGTGCAGGTGAAATACTTGTCATCAATGTGAACTTGTTGGTACACATTCAGTCAGATGCATATCTGAATCTCTTTGAAATTTAGGTGCAATTCAAAAGCCTCTACTCAGTGTGAATTCGCCAGTCTATCTGGATTTCGGTTGGCTCCATAAATAATTTCGCACACATGGAGCAGCTGATTGGCTCCTCTCCAGTGTGATGAATTGACTGATTGCCAGCAGAGTTGGCTCATTAATTCGCTTCCCGCAGTCTCGGCACTCCTTCAATTCTCCATCGTTAGGGTGGATATGTGTGTATCTATTTAATCGACCAGTTGGAAATTTCACAGCGCACAGATCAGTCATTTACTCCATCCCTGTACGAATGATACATTTTTAAAAACTATGAATGATTGAAGATCTTTCCACAAACCGTACCGTGGAACACTTATTATGTGGCTGTCTAAGTGTTTCTTTAGCTGTGATGTTTGTATTCTTTTCGCCAAGGGACAGAACTAATGTTTCTCATTCCATATTCAAAGCATGGCAATACTCAAGTTCTAATTAATTGAGTAACTCTGTTGAAGATTGATAGAGAGTTCTGTTGAAGATGCATATCTCTCCATTCTTTCCACTGGAAAATCAAATGACAATAGTTAGTCCAAAGACAAAATTTCAATTCAGGCGATTCCAGTTTCTATGATAAACTTCTGCCTCTCTTGTTACACAAGTGGCTTTTGGCGAATCCTCTCTACCCACCGCCCGATGTTTCCTACCTGACAATAGAGTGGACCCTCGTTGAAGCAATTAACGGTAGGGCCGACCATAATGTAGTAATAAACATAGGCCTCGGAGTCAGTTGTATAATTCTTTGAAATTTGCTTCACAGGCAGAGCTTAATATAGTTTGATTGACCTTTTGCATGACGGATTACGGACGTCATGTTAAGGTATTACGGGAAGATGGTGAGGTATCGTTTGGAGTACTGTATGCAATTCTGATCGCCCTGCTTTAAGAAGGATGATATTAAATCGGAGAAGATTCAGAAAACACTTAGCTGGAAATGGAGGGGTTGAATTATGAACAACCGACAGGATAGGCTTGGACTTCTTTTACTGAAGCGCAGCAGTTTGAGGAGTGACTCGACTGAGTTCCTAAACTTATGAGGATCAGAGATCTGGTAAAAGGCAACGCATTTTTCCCCTCTGGCAGTGTCCTTCAAAATTAGGAGACAAAACTTTAAGTGAGAGCATAATGTTTTAAAAAAGAACATAGAACACAGAATACATGCCCTTCGGTGTAGTCCAGGCTTTTCGGCCCTCAATGTTTCTCCAAGCCGTGGAAGCAATCTGAAGTTCATCGCTTCCGCGTTAAGCCATATGTTTATCCAATGACAATTTAAATGCACTTAAAGTTGGCGAGGTCACTGTTGTTGCAGACAATACGTTCCACATCCCTAGCACTCTCTGAGTAATGATACTACCTCTGACAGCTGTTCGAAATCTATCATCCATTAATGTAAAGCTATGTCCCCTCTTGATGGCCATCACCATGAGAGGAAAAAGGGTCTCACTGTTCACTCGATCTAACCCCCTGATTGTCTTACATGTCTCATGTCACCACGAAAACTTCGTCTATTTAATAAATACAGCCTCAACTCCCTCCACCGTTCTTCAATAGACACTCACTGCATAACAGAAAACATCCTCAGAAATCTCCTCTGAAACCTTTCCAAAGTTTCCAACTTATTTTTATAATGTGGTGTCCAGAACTGCATTGGATAATCCAAGAGCAGACACATCAGAAATTTGCATAGCTAAAGAATGATCTCGCGTTCCGAAAATCAATACCACTGCCATTAAACACGATCACCCTGAATGCCTTCTTATCAATCCTATAAAACTGGTTGGCATCTTTCAGGGATCTTTTTGCCAGTCATTGATACTGAACTGCTCATCAGCACGACCAAGAATCTTACCATAAGCCCAGTACTCTTTATTTCTGTTTCTCCTTCCAAAGCAAATTACCTCACAATTACTCGCATTAAAGTCCATTTGCCACGACTCAACCCAACTCTGCGGTTTATCAATGTCATTGTGTAACTTGCAACATCCTTCGGTACTATCGATAACTCCACCAAACTGCGTGTCATTCGCAAATTTACTAATCCTTCCTTCCATGCCCTCATTAAGGAATTGATAAAAATGACAAACAACAGTGGATCCAAAACTGATCCTTGCAATTCATTACAAGTAACAGAATTCCAGGATGAACATTCAACCGTTTCCTCCTATCTACAACCAGCTCGTGGATTTCTGATCCAATCCGGTAATTTACCCTGAATCTCTTGCCACCGTATGCGTTTTTTTTTGCATTGCCTACCGCGGGGAAGCTTCTCCAAAGCGTGACTGAAATCCAACTACACTACAACAACCGCTTTATCCTTATTCACCTGTTTGGTCATCATTTCAAATAACCTAATCAGGTTTGTGATACAAAACCTACCTTTCAGAAAACCGTGCTGAGCCTCCGTAATCAAATCATTGATCTCGAGATGATTATCCTCCATGCTTCGGACAAAATTCCTACCAAAAGCTCTGCAATCTCCTCCTTGGCTTCGCCGTGAATCCTGGCATAAATATCATCCAGCCCAGGGGACTTATTCAACTTTTACACTTTCCAGAATTGCTTACATCTCTGCCCTGTGAACCTCATTCCCATTTTACCGAGTGGCCTGTATCTCAGCATTCTCCTCGACAACATTGTCTTTTTCCAGTGTAAGCCCTGACGAAAAATATCATTTCGCGCTTCTCCGTCTCTTCAGAATTCACACACAACTTCTCACTAACTCTGATTGGCTCGAATCTTTCTCTAGTCGTTTCTGGCGTACTGATAGAAAGCTCGAGTGCTTTCTTTGATCCCATCTACCAACGACTTCGCATGACCCCTCCTGGCTCTTCTCAGCACTGTCCTTCAGACTTTCCTGGCTAACCTGTAACTCCAAAGTGTCCGAACTGACACTTCACGTCGCATCCTAACAAAAGCAGTCTTCTTCGTCTTGACAAGAGATCCGAGTTCTTTAATGAACGACATCTGTCTCACTCGACCACTTGCTACCTGCCTGACTGATATCTGCTTATCAAGGACACGCAAGATCTGTTTCTTGATTAAGTTCCAAATTTAAAATTTTCCCAAACACCTGCAGTTTCCTTTCCCATGCTGTGCATCCTTAATTTTGCCTAACACATTATAATTGCACACCTCTCAGCAATAGCTCTTGCCATGCCTTATATACCTATTGCTTTCGATACTTACTGAAACATAACCAAATTGTGTTCACGATCAACAACGTGCTCAACTACCTGAAAATCTAACACCTGGCTAGGTTCATTATCCACTACTAATTCCAATGTGGCCTCGCCCCTTGCCTCCATATTGCGTCAAGAAACCATCCTGCACACATTCAACAAAAAAACTGACCCAGCTAAAGTAGTTGAATTATAGTATTTCCAGTCAATTTTAAAAGTTAACTTTCCCCAAAACAACTACTTTGTTACTCTCGCTCCTATCCAGAATGATCTTTTCTTCCTTTTCACTACTTCTCTGGAACTACTTGGAAGCCTCCAGAAAACTCCCAACAGTGTGATTTCTTCTTTCATGTTTCTAACCTTAGCCCATATTACCTAAGGAGACGAGTCCACAAACGTCCTTTCTGCCGCTGTAATGCTGTCCTTGACAAAACAATCACACCTTTCCCACTTGCAGCATCTTCTCTGTCCTTACTAAAACATAAAAATCCTCGAACATACAATAACCATTGCTGTGACTGCTATATCCATGTTTCTAAAATGGCAACAATATCGAAGTCCTAGGTAACAACACATGCGGCACCTTCACCCACCTTAATTCAGACGATCCTGGCATTGAAGTAGACAGACGACAAACCACCTTACTGCTTGCCATTGCACTCCTGCAACCTTGAAACCTCATTTTGACCTCAATACTCAACACTTCCTGGACAGTGGAACTACAAGTTGGTTTCCAAACCAACTGCTGGATTAGTTGAAACCATTCCGAATACCATGAGCAAACTTTTCTCGCAGGATATTGATACCCCTCTGGCCCAGGTGCAGACCATCCTGTGTGTAGAGGTCCCACCTAACCAAGAATGAGCCCCAATTATCCAGGTTTCCGAAACCCTCTTTTATGCACCATCAGTGTCGCCACATGCTCTACTCCTGTCTCTCCCTGTTCTTTGTCTCGCTCGCGCGTGGCTCGGGCAGCAAACCAGAGATATATACTCTGATGTTCTAACTCTCAGACATGAGACATAATTTGTACAAAGAGAGTGGTTCGTGTCTTTAATAATCTACCACTGGAATTGATTGATGCAAGTATATTACAACGTTTAAAAGACATTGGAGAAGTAAATGAATAGGAAAGGTTTGGAGGGACATAGGACAAATACCGGAAGTCGGGACTAGTTTAGTTACAGAACATGATCACTGTGGACACGTTGAACTGAAGAGCGTCCGAAGCTGTATGATTCTATGGTTCTATAACTCAACAAATTCTCCCTGAAGATGAATTCCTCCTCCCACATCCCCATTTGTAAACATCCATCCTCATGCTCCCATTGCGTTCCCCTTGCAAATGATTTCCTCGAAGAAAAATTGGCAAAAAAAGTCAACTGAAAATAATACTAGTTATTTCAGGATTGAAATTTTGAAGAAACGCACATTTGCCATGGTTTGAATTTTCTGTGTGCTTATATTTTTATTAACCAGACCTTTGTGAATAAAAGCCTGTCTATGAGTGGTGTGCATGTTGACCCCAATGAACATGGCGGCCTTCAATCAGGCCACCAATATGCTTTAGACATGCTCCCCATTCCTGGTCAGGTTCAAACCAGGGATTCCAGCTTCTTATTCCAATTGGAAACATTTCACAGCGTTTACAAGACTTCCCAAACTGTGTTCTCTCCACTTCACTGATACACACGGTGTATTCTTACCCTTTGCGGACATCAACTCGCAGCAGCCAGACCGAGACAATCCCTCCGGTACAACCACAATGCACCTGCGCACAATAAGAGCAGAGTCACATGTGCACCGCCGCTCAATGTCAGTTGTGCCTTTTCCATGCCAAGATTTTATCGACCAAACACGCAATCATTTAGAGTACTCACTATCCCTTTGTTTTTCAGGGAGACAAGGGTATGCAGCCACTAAGTGACATCATGGAGTACAAACTGTGAAGAGAAACTCTGAGTGGAGAGCTCCATATGGTTGAAAATTTACATTGACAATCCGGGAAAAATATTTTAATAGAAACTTTCAACACTTCCATATTTTAGAAATTTATTTGGCTCTATGATGTGTTTCTGAAGTGTTTTCACTCTTGTCGTCTCATGACTGAGTCGAAAGAAATGCAGCACCACTGGGGTGAAAAGAATATCTCTCCAACCTTTAACCTTGCAGTCCATTAACTGTCTCTGCTGCATAATTTCAGCTTGAGTTACTGGGAGTGTAGTTAGGGGGATGCACGGATCTGGTGCCAAGGGCTGAGCTCTTCAGCCAGCAAGTCAAGGCCTTCTTAAAATGATAAGTTCCCAGGATCAGCACCCTGGGAGTACCTTTTCGCCAGGAAGCTGGTTTCAGTTCATTTTGAACAGCTGTTGGAGGATTTATTAGGAAAAAAAAGTTGTGTTGATTACCAAAGAATCATGCATTTATAGAGTGCCACCGATCATCCAAATCGATCTCAAAGCATTTCATTTCCAGTAAAACACTTTCCAAATTGCAAACACTTGAGGAGATTTAGATCTCCATTCTTGCACACTGAGATCCACGGGCAGTGATCTAACGATGACATGTTCAACTGTTTACATTAATGTTGTACGGAGGATAAAAATCGGGAGCAGGTCACTCAGATTAACTTCTCTTCCACCCTCTCTCCTTCCAATTGTTGAATTGTCTAAAAGCAACCGTTATTTTGTCTACCGTATTTCATCTCTGAAAATGCATTTTGTGCAATTAAAATTCTTTGAAAAATACCAATAACATGCCCTGAAATCCCTTAAAAATCCCTTACAATTTCAATTTAAGCATCTTCTCTCAGGCCAACATCCTTATCAATTCGCTGCATTGACAGGTTATGTTCTTCGCATGACAAACACAGAATTTCCAAAATCCAAACATTTATATCTTGCTGACCAGATTTGTGGTATGTGATATTCAAGAGAGCAGAAGAAATTGTTCAAGGATGTAGAATGATAGAATCCCTTCGGTGCGTAAGCAGACCATTCACCTCACTGAGTCTACATCAAATTTTCAAACAGAATCAATCCCCACTTTGTCCCTGTAATCTGACTTTTCCCAAGGCTAACCAACTTCACCTGCTCTCCCGAAGTGTTTTCCCCGAACACTGCGGCCACTTTAGCACGCATAACCTACTCGACTTGTCTGCTTTGGGCTGGGTGAGCAACCAGAAACATCTGAAGGAAACTCACGCAGACTCGTGGAGAATGTGCAAACTCTGCAGAGCACATGGATTGAATTAAACGCGGATCTGTTCTGCCGTGAAGCTGCAGTGCTACCCACTGATCCATCTTGACCATGATTTAAAATGACCACTGAAATGAAATGCAATATCCTCACGAAACCGGGAGAACCTCTCGGTCAATGCCCTCTAACTGGCAGAAGAAACATCGGTGATATAACCAACCGTTTTGTTCATCTCTTCTAACCCCAAATGAGGACAAGTACGTTTCATAGATGTAAAGATGTGAAATTCGAGCATCCCACATCCTTACCTTAGCACTTGCC
Source organism: Chiloscyllium punctatum (assembly GCF_047496795.1). Taxonomy (NCBI): domain Eukaryota; kingdom Metazoa; phylum Chordata; class Chondrichthyes; order Orectolobiformes; family Hemiscylliidae; genus Chiloscyllium; species Chiloscyllium punctatum. The sequence continues at coordinate 19,588,140 of NC_092781.1, read as the reverse complement.
CCATCAAAGCTAGGGATTGCACATCAAAATTTGAACGATTTAATCAATTCAGGACCCACAAGACTGCAGTGGTCGAAAGTCATCGTCACTCGCCAGTGAATCCCCAATTTGCAACGACCAGTTCATTTGGCTCAAAGGGGTATTGAGAATTTCTTAGTGAGCTTGGTTCAGGAACACCCCAAAGTCCTTTTAATCATATAAAATGTGCAAGAGGATAACTAGGGAAAGGGTTGGCCCAGTCAAGAAGAAAGGATTTGCGTACAGTTAGACAAAATTGGTAAGATTCTTTATGGGTACTTTGTGTCAGTATTCAGCAAAGAGAGTGAATTGGCGGATGTTGATGATCTGGATGTATCTTTAATTATTGGAGGGAAATTAGGTATGAGGAGGGAGGAAGTATTGGGTATTCGCAGGCATTTAAATGGACGAGCCTGCAGGTCCGGATGGGATCTATCTCATTTTCCTGAGGGAATTGAAAGAGGAATAATCTGGGGTTTCAACAGATATCTGCAGCCTCCTTAATCAGGAGAGGGATCCCATAGAAATGGAGATTTGCTGATGTTGTTCGCTTGTTTCAGAATGGTAGTTGGGCTCATCCAGATTAATACAAACGTGTGAGCCTAACGTCAGTGGTAGAAAGCTACTGGAGAAGATACTGAGGGATAGGATATATGACAATTCGGAAGAAACTGTGCTTGTCAGTGATAGGAAGCAGCAAGGGTTTGTACAGTGAATGTCATGTCTTGCAAATAGAATTCTTTGAAGAAGTGAGAAAGTTGATTGTTGAGGGAAGGAATGAGGATGGCATACACATGAACTTATGTAAGACTTCTGAGAAGGTTCCACATAATAGGCTGATGAAGAAGGTAAAGTCGCATGGGATCCATGGTACTCTTGATAGATGGATCGAGAAATAATTGGGCAACAGGAGACAGAGTGTAGCAGTGGACGCAAGCTTGTCAAAATGGAGGCGTGTCAATAGTAGTGTTCCAAAGTGATCCTTGCTGGGACGACAGTTACTTGTGGTATACAGAAATGATTTCGAGGAAGGTGCATGTTGCCTGATTAGCAAGTTTGCAGATGACAATAAGATTGGTCGAGAGCCAGATAGTGAAGGGGACTGTCAGAGCATACAGCACGAAATAGATAGATTAGAGACTTGGGAAGGCACTTGGCCAATGGAGTTCAATCCAAACAAATGCGAGATGATATGTGTTGGATGATCCAAATCAAGAGAGAATTTAGAAGTAATTGAAAAAGCCCTGTCGAAAGAAAAGATGTTCACAGATATTTGGATGTGCAGGTACATTGTTCCCTGAAGATGGCAATGTAAGTAAGTAGAGTGGTCAAGCATGCTTTCTTTCATTGGATGGTGTATAGAGTGCAAGGGTTGGATGGTCATGTGACAGCTGCAAAAGACTTTGGTTCAGCCATGTTAGGAATACTGCATACAGTCCTGTTCAGCATATTACCAAAAGGATGTGGATGTTTTGGCGAAGGTGCATAGGAGGTTCACCAGGACGCTGCCTGTAATGGAGGGTACTGGCTATGAGCAGAATTTTAATAGATTCACATTATTTTTATTGGAACTAAGGAAGTTGCCGAGGGACCTCATTGGTCAGAGTATTGACTAAAGGCTTTGGGACAACACTTTGTGGTTGTGATGGACATTGGGGGGGACCACTTTTAGAATACTGCTTTATATTTCTGGTCCTTTTGCTTTCGGACGAATGTTGTTTTCCGAGAAAGATTGTAGATCAAATTTACAAGAATATTCTTTGAACTGGAAGGTTTGAGTTATATGGAGACGTTGGATAAGTAGCTACTTCTTTTTCCGGACAGTGTCAGAGGAGTGGTAGCATTATACACTTGATACAGTCATGAGTGGCATGGATAAAGTGAATAGCCAAGATCCTTTTCCCAGGGTAGGGAGTCCAAAACTGGAGTGTCTAGGTTTAAGGTGCATCAGAAATGATTCAGAAGAGTCCCGAGAGATAATTTCCTTACAGAAATGGTAGTGCATGGCTGGAACGAGCTGCAAGTGGAAGTGGGAACGGTGGGTACAATTATAACCTTTAAACACATGTGGACAAATACAGAGATAGGAAACTATTGGAGGGGTATGGGTGAGGAGCAGGCAAGTGGCATTACTTAACTGCAAGATACCTTGTCAGTATGAACGAGATAGACAAAGGGACTCTTGCGCTGGGACTATAAGAGAGTGACGAGTCCAGTAAAGCATCAGTTGTTGACCGACAAGCAGTAGGCACTACAACAAGACGTGGTGGTGCCTTTGTGCGCCTCTTGCTGCAAGTAAACAAGGAGATGACGAAAAGCTAAATGGTGTTTTGGTCTTCATAGCAAGGGACTTCGACTACAGGGCAAGGGATAAATTGTTACAATTGTGCAGGGTTTGTTTGAGCCCAAACCTGGAATATTGTATGCAGCTGTGGTCTATTTTTCTGTGGAAGGATGTTCTGATGATGAAAGGAGGACAGAAAAGTTTTAATGGACGAATTATTGTAATGGCAGCTCAGATGTATGAAATGAGATTGGATCTTTTAGAATTGTATTCAATGGGTTTAATTGATGATGAGGTATTTCATGGAAAACTGTAAAATTATAACACGAGTAGACGGGATAAATTCGAGAAGGATGTTGTGGATAATTATAGAGGATACACGAGCGAGTCACAGCCTAAAGATAGATGGTGGGCCAATTAGGACAGAGATGAGAAAAAATCTCTTCATCCAGAGAGTGGGAAACTGTGGAAGTTTCTGCCACGTAAGGTCGCTGAAACCAAAATATTGAATGTTTTCAAGATCGTGTTGAATGTTGTTTTTTGGGTTACAAGTGATTTGGGGGAAAGTGGGAGCAGGGAACCGAGTTGGATGATCAGTTGTGAGCATGTTGAATGGTGCTGCAGACTGGAAGCTCCGAATGACTTACCTCTTCCCCGATTTTCTGTGGTTTAGTATTTCAAATGGTGAAGGGACAAGGAGCAGTACACAAAAAAGGAAGAATTTGTTGGAATTAACAAATTGAGTACGTAGGCTTGAGCAACCATCCAAAGACTAGAAGTCCAGTTAACACAGTGCTTTATTCTCCAGATTTGTGTTGAATGGAGTGTCAGATTGAGAATTCCTGGAGTTGGTTGAGAACGTAAACCTTAAACACCAAAAAACATTTCATAATCATAGTCAATGCACGATCTTTCGGCAGGAGCCTTGTTAGTCTTGTTATCTCATAAGGTATGACCATGTAAAACTGAGGTGAAAACTGTCTTCACTGAGAGCATGGTGATGTGGAATTCCCTTCCACAAAAGGCTACAGAAGTCAAACTACTGTAACAGAAATAGATGAATCTCTGGATGCTTACAGTGTCCTGGGTTGTGTGGATAGTGTCACATTCTGGCTGTGATTTAGAGGATTAACTATTCCACGCTTTCCTCTGCCACTCTCCGTCTGTACGTGTCCATCTTCTTCTGTTTCTCTGTCCCCCACATTCTCATGGTTTCTCTCACTCTGCGCTTCTTCCAGTTATTTCATCGTCTTTGAATTGTTTGTGTTTGTCCAATTACATTCGTCTTTATTTATCGTCATTGTTCTCTCTCTCTTTCTCTTCCACATTGTCTCCATTTCCCTCATTCTCTGTGCCCTTCTGTTTCTGTGACTTAATGTCTTTACGTTATGTTATCTTTGCCTGCGTCTCTATTGCAGCACTCTCTTACCTCGACTCCACTCAAGCTTCACCTTCAATTTCTCTCCTTGCTTGTTTTCCTTCTGCCTTTCTCGTATATCTCTCTATCTATGTCCGATCTGTCTGCGATTTTCTTTCCTCGCACATTCTGGCTCTGTCCCTCAATCTCTCTCCCAATTCTGTACGCACGTTATCTCTCTCTCTGGCCACCCTGCTGATAGTCACACTTCACAGTCTCTGTCTCTGTCTCTGTCTCTGTCTCTCTCTCTCTCTCTCTGTGTGCACGCAGCGTTTTAGAATTAGTCAATTTGGATTCATGTTGCCTTCAGTGAGCTGCCATTTGTTTGTTTGCAATTCAATGCTGTGTGTCCAGATGGTGAATGAAGAGTCGGAGAGAACCAGTAGATGGTGGCTTCTCTTCCAATGAGCACATTGCGTAAATGGATCTCAATGCATTGCCCCTCAGTGGGATTGGTAAGACTTACCTCTTAGGACTCACACAACAGAGCAGTAAAGGCCGAGGCTCCAGCCACGGCCAGTGTCCTTCTCTCTCTCTCTCTCTCACACACACACACGCACACGCACACCCACACACACACACACACACATACCAACACACACAGCCACAGAGTCAACCACACAAGGACACCTTCCTTGAAGAAGCTCCCTTCCTCCCACTACAAGGATTTCAGTGAGTCCCTCTCTCACTGCACCCACCAGGTCATCTCCTCAGCCCAGAAGCTCTTGAGCCACGTTCTCAAACAGACTCGCTACCACAGCCACATCTCCTTCCACAGCACCTGCCTATGGAACCGACTGACCCCACACGGACTCTGGACTATGTTCAGACCAACGAAATTTGGACCCAACCAGGACAACCAGTACCTACAACAAATCCGAAGCCTCCAGCAACAGACTCCCGTTTGGGTCCTCCGCTCCACGCTTGCAGCCACGCGCCGCTACCTACATTCCCTACAGTCAGCCCTGCCCCAGCTCAGGACATCACTCGCACAGACCTGCAAAGGATCTCGACTGTTCATCAACCACAGAAGAATCCAGACACTAAACAATCAGTTCTTCCTAGACATATCGGAAATTAAAGACAGTAAGTAGCAAAAACTTTCATGTACTTATCCCCACTCTCTGCGTTCCTCAACTGTCCCAGAAATTTCCGTCAGCGTCCGAAATCAGTCCGGTGCCATGAACCACGTGACCACTGCAGCGCCCACGGCAACAACCGCCGCCGCGAACCATGACGTCACTTCCGCCCACACCGACCTTGCAGCCTCGCGATCGCCGCCCAGACAAACGCCTCCACAATCGCCAGGAAGAACATCGCCGATAGATTCGTAGCCTCCGCAGGATGCACGGCTATCGGGAATAATACAGTTTCTGCCGTCGCCACAGCCACTTCAGCCCCCTGGGTTGCCGTCACCGCAGCTACTTCCACCAACAGTGACATCAGTCACCTGCCCGACGAAGACGCAGCATGTGTCTCTGCCCCACGCCGATCTCCATTCGCACGCCTAACCCCGCCCCAACGCAGAACCCCAGCCCTGCACTGATATCCATCCCGCCACCGATCCCCTCCCCAACGCCTAACCCCGCCCCCAATCCCAGCTCCAGCCCCACATCAGGTCCTAGCTCCCAGCCCTGCCGTATATTCACGATCCCTCCAGAATTGCCCCTCTCTGAGGATGAAAGATCAGTCCTTGGCAGAGGCCTAACCTTCATTCCCCTAAGCTCTCGGATAAATGAGTTCAATACGCAGAGAGACATTGAACAATTCTTCCGCTGCCTTCGCCTCCGCGCCTACTTCTTCAACCAGGATTGTCGCCAAACCTCTGAGGACCCCCTTCTCCCGCGTTCAACACAGTCCATCCATCTGCACACCCCGTGCTGTCTCTTAACTGCCCACGATCTCTTCATAGCCAACTGCCGCCGTGATATTAACTACCTTAATCTCTCCACCCCCTCACCCACTCCAATCTCTCACCCTCAGAATGTGCTGCCCTCCACTCACTCCGTCCCAACCCCAACCTCACTATCAAACTGGCAGACAAGGGAGGCACCTTAGTAGTTTGGCGCACCGACCTTTACACCACTGAGGCTAAACGCCAGCTCGCGGACACCTCCTCCTACTGCCCCCTTGACCATGAACCCACCTCCCACTACCGAAACATCATCTCCCAGGCCATCCGTAATCTTATCAACTCAAGAGACCTCCAATTCACCGCCTCCAACCTCATAGTCTCACAACCCAGCACCGCCTGTTTCTACCTCCTGCCAAAAATCCACCAACCCGACTGCCAAGGCCGACCCTTTGTCTCAGCCTGCTCCTGCCCCACCAAACTCATCTCTGCATATCTCAACACGGTCCTGTCCCCCTTAGTCCAAGAACTCCCCACCCACGCACTCCACCTACTCCATGAGTTTCGCTTCCCCGGTCCCCAATGCCTTATCTTCACCATGGACATCCAGTCCCTATACACCTCCATCCCCCATCACGAAGGACTCAAAGCGCTTCGCTTCTTCCTTTCCCGCTGTACCAACCAGTACCCTTCCACTGACATCCTCATTTGACTCACGGAACTAGTCCTCACTCTGAACAACTTATCTTTCCAATCCTCCCACTTCCCCCAAACCAAGGGGGTAGCCCTGGGCACCCGCATGGACCCCAGCTATGCCTGCCTCTTCGTAAGATATGTCGAACAGTCCATCTTCCACAGCTGCACTGGCACCACGCCCCACCTTTTCTTCCGCTCCATTAATGACTGTATTGGCGAGGACTCGTGCTCCCACGAGGAAGTTGAACTTTACCAACAGTTTTCACCCCGAACACAAGTTTACCTGGACCGTCTCAGACACCTCCCTCCCCTTCCAAGACCTTTCCATTTCTATCTCAGGCGACTGAATCAGCACGGACATTTACTCTACACCGATCGACTCCCACAGCTGCCACAGACTACACCTCCTCCCACCCTGCCCCCTGTAAAAACGCCATCCCATATTCCCAATTCCTTCCTCTCGGCCGCACCTGCTCCCAGGAGGACCAGTTCCAATACCGAACAACCCAGATGGCTTCCTTCTTCAAAGACCGCAATCTCGCCCAAGACGTGATCGACGATGCCCTCCACTGCATCTCCTCCACTTCCCGGCCCTCTGCCCTTTAGCCCCGCCCCTCCAATCGCCACAAGGACAGAAGTCCACTGGTACTCACCTACCACCCCACCAACCTCCATATACATCGTATCATCCGTCGTCATTTCCCCAACCTCCAAACGGACCCCAGCACCAGGGATATATTTCCCTCCCCTCCCTTATCAGCGTTCCGAAAAGACTACTGCCTCCGTGTCTCCCTCGTCTGGTCCACACCCCCCAGCAACCCAACCACCACTCCCGGCACCTTCCCCTGCAACTGCAAGAAATGCAAAACTTGCGCCCTCACCTCTCCCCTGACATCTCTCCAAGGTCACAAGGGATCCTTCCATATCGGCCACAAATTCACCTGCTCCTCCACGCACATCATTTACTGCATCCGCTGCACCCGGTGTGGCCTCCCCTATATTGGGGAGACCGTCCGCCTACTTATGGAACATTTCAGAGAACTCCTCTTGGACACCCAGAACAACCAACCCAACCACCCCGTGGCTCAACACTTCAACTCCCCCTCACACTCCATCAAGGACATGCAGGTCCTTGGACTCCTCCATCGCCAGACCATAGCAACATGACAGCTGGAGGAAGAGCACCTCATCTTCCGCTTAGGAACCCTCCAACCACAAGGGATGAACTCAGGTTTCTCCAGTTGCCACATTTCCCCTCCCCCCACCTTGTCTCAGTCCCAACCCTCGAACTCAGCACCACCTTCCTAACCTGCAATCTTCTTCCTGACCTCTCCGCTTCCACCTCTACTCTGGCCTATCACCCTCAGCTTATTTTCCTTCCACCTATCGCATTTCCAACGCCCCTCCCCCAAGTCCGTCCTCCCTACCTTTTACCTTAACCTGCTTGGCACACTTTCCTCATTCTTTAAGAAGGCCTTATGCCCGATACGACGATTCTCTTGCTCCTTGGATCCTGCCTGACCTGCTCCGCTTTTCCGGCAACACATTTTCAGCTCAATCAACCAAACATTCTCACTCACAAACATGTACACAATCATACTTACACGTACACATAGATACACAGAAACACACTCACATGCATCTACATACTCTCACAAAGAAGCAGACCCGTGGGTGTATTGAACTTATGAACTGGGTACCTGTTCTTTTGCTCAAAAATTCCGAGAAAACTGCCGGTCCAAACGTGAATTAAAAGAAGCTTGTTGCTGTTTTACGATCATGCAGAAAGGTTGGCACATGTCAGATATTGGATGGCTGTATCAAGAGACTCGGGACTCGGGGTGAATATGGCTTTTGTTCCTTCAGCACGCCTGAGATGGTGACTCCGGCTGTCCAAGATGGATGTCCAGAAAAGCAAGTGCCGAGCTGGTATTGCAATGATTCATCTACTTTTGTGTTGAAAGTTCTCTACTCTTGCTTGCTTTCATTGATTGATGTACAAGAAAACCTAGACCTCCTTGTACTGCCCCTTTATCTAACTTGGCTCCATTTCGGTAGTAATCTGCCTTCCTGTTCTTGCCACCAAAGTGGATATCCACACATTTATCCACAATAAACTGCATCTGCCATGCATCTGTCCACTCACCTAGCCTGTCCAGATCACCCTGTCATGTCCTAACATCCTCCCCACCCAGCTTTGTATCATCAGCAAATTTGCTAATATTACTTTTAAAAACATCATCTATATCATTAGTGTATTTTGTAAACAAATGCCGTCACAGCACTGATCCTCGCGGTACCTCACTGGTCACCGCCTTCCAAACCGAAAGGGAGCCATTTATCACTACTCTTTGTTTCCTGTCAGCCAACCAATTTTCAATCCAAGTCAATATTTTGCCCCCAATACCATGCACCCTAACTTTGCTCACTAACGTCCTTTGTGGGACTTTATCAAAGGCTTTCTGAAAGCCCAGGTACACTACATCCACTGGATCTGCCTTGTCCATCTTCAGAGTTACATCCTCAAAAATTTCCAGAAGATTAGTCAAGCATGATTTCCCCTTCATAAATCAATGCTGACTCTGATGTATCCTATTCCTGCTATACAGATGTGTCGTAATTTCATCCTTTATAATTGATACCAGCATCGTTCCCTCCACTGAGTCAGACTAACCTGTCTATAATTCTCTCTTCCTCCTTTCTTTCTCAATGGCTTTTGTCTTTATGTTCCTTTGTCTTGATATTGCCCATTTGGTATGGCAAACGCAGAAATTTATTTTGCTTTCTTTGATAAATGGACCTTACAATAAACATGTAGTAAGTCCAGCCTAGTGATTTAATTGTCTTGTCCAACTTTCTCTATGCAGTCCTGTAAGCTGGGTATTGGGTATGAGTCCGATTTTGTTATGGCGTTAGCCTTCCGATAGTCCACACAAAATCATTGAGCCCCATCAGGCTTGGGAAACAACAAGATAGTCAAACTCCACTCGCTCTGACTTCGTTCAATGCTATCTTCATTGAGCATCGCATCCACTTCCTTGTGGACATGTGTGGCTTTGCAAGGAGTCAGATTGTTATTTTATCGGAACACCATTTCCTACGTCGAGATCATGGGCAATAGCGTAGGTCCTCCCCATCTTATTCCTTAACATGTCCTCATATTGCTGTAAGACAATCTTCCAACACTGCTCATTACTTCAAAGACCGTCAGTTTAAACTGATCCCACTTCTTAAGGACTTCCACTTTAACGTATTTAAAGACACATAAAACTCCATATCATCTGGATTTGATTCCTCACTCAGTGGGGCAGTAATTAACACCTGTTTTTCATTTTCCTTCTCTCGATTATAATAAGCTTTCAACATATTCACTTGAAATTCGCGATACAGATTATTTTCTCCTACACGGCATCTCTATCAGACAATTTAACTGAATGCACTTTTCCCCAATTTGATAGGACAACTAAACCTGACTTGAACGCATCTCCTTCGCTCGGTAACAGTACTGATACGTCATGCCCCAAGGAAGACGTCCGAATTTCAATTTTTATGTATCAGTTGCTTCATTCTAAGCTGTGTCTTTCTTAGGTGTTATTTATCAACGTCTCCTACGAGATTTAATCTCACCATCACTTCTGATACATAAACCAAGAGTCAAATCTCTGATTTATGATCCTGTCAATGTCGGATTAATTAATTCAAATGGCCCCTCACTAAATGCAGGGAGTGAACTGAGTAGATCCACTTGGGGTATATCAAATGGCAAACAATACATATGGAGCACCTTTATTCTAATCATTTGGATAATCCTGACAGCACGATCTTAACATGGTCTTCAGTGTCTGATGGCAGCTTTCTCAAGCTCCCTGGGATTCACAACGGAGTGCCATTGATATAAAGTGTTGTATGCCTAAACTATCCAGGGCTTCCTTAAACTGAATGTCAATAAAATTAGACACTTGGACTGATGGAATTTCTTTGGGTAGCCCATACCGTGTGAAGAAAACTACCTACTCCTCGAACACTCTTTTTGCCTTAAACTACATCGTTGAATTGCCTTTGGAAATCTGGTAGACGCATCCATTATGTTGAGCAAGTACTGTTTTCCACGTTTAGTTTTTGGGAGGGGACTTACTCATTCAATTATAACCCTCGTGGAAGGTTCTTTCAAAGCAGGAATTGTCAACAAAGCTACTGATTTTATTACTGTCTGTGGCTTACCTAGTATTTGACAAGTATGACATGTGTGGCAAAAGCTAATCTCATCCTTGTGCATTCCAGGCAACTTTTTTTTGTACCTTAGCCTGAGTCTTGCGTACCCCTAGGTGACATCCTGCCGGTCGGTTATGTGGTACCCGTAAAAATCGCCTGCCTGTAGTCTACCATCAACACAATCTGGTGCACTTCTGCGCATTTCTCCTCTGCACTAACCTGCTGTTTTCTCCATTTTCGTCTTAGGATTCTATCTTTCAGGTAATAGCACTCAGGAATGTTCTCTGCTACATTTTCTGAGTGTGTGTCCATTTTTTAAATTGTCTCCTCTGTCTCTTGTAAGCCCAAGAGACTTTCAAGACTGAGCACTTCTGCCTGACCCTCTGCCTGTTTCGGATTTTCCTGCAGCATTATGTCAAATTGTTATCGGGTGTCTGTTAACGGTACCTCTATTCCATCATCTCTCATCTTGGTGTTTTGCTTCAGTCTATCGTAGTGGGAGTTGATTACTACGCAATCTGGGAAAATTCCAGGGCATTTTCTTCTTTTAACTCCTCCGTTTCCTGATCGTCATGGAGCTTCTCCAAAACAAGTGGTGTCACTCCCACCTTGGATTCTGCCAAATTATTCCCAAGAACAAACTGAATTCCTGGAACCGACAATCTGTCAATAACTCCCACGGTTACTTGTCCAGTCTTGAGTGTGCTCTGCAACCTGACCTTACAACGCTGAATTTGTGCCCATCTATCCCAGAATTACCACTCTTTCAGGTAACAGGTCAGGAATAATGCAAATACGTTCAGCTCTTACTATTAGAAACTGGTTAGATTCTGTATCTCTCAAAATTATAACTTATTTCCTTTTTCGCTCTGTTCTTTCTGAGCAAACTTTATGTGTGGAGGCGAATCTTTGATAGAGATCAGGCATGAACCCCATACCAAGCCCCTTCCTGGGATGTGCACTCTCCTGCAGCTTCTCGACCTTTCTTGGGGTTTCCTTTACTATATTCACTAATGTAACTAGCTTCGCCTCTTTTACCACATCTTTTCCCATAGTGCCTTGCTTTAACGAACAGCACTGTAACTACGTGGAACACTTTACAACAATAGAAAACAAAATCTGGGGCCTTTCATCTACTTTCCATCCCCTTGGGTTTCTTTTTTATAACCTGTGGTAAAACAATTACTAGTGTTTTCATCTCTTTGGTTCGTAGTATAGGATCGCCCCTTCTCCCAATTTCTATCGCTCACAGGATGAAACTCTTCCAGAAGCTAAACGTTACCTTATGCACCAATCTGCCACCTCTGCTACTCTTCTCACTTCTTGAACTTTCTGTTCATCCATATGAATACTTATACACTCTTTCAGCAGAATAATCTCTCTGAGAACCTCATAGGTCTTCTCTATTTTTAAGTCCCGCACCCATCCATCAATATTATTATGTTTAATTCTTTCAAATCCAAAATAAGTCTGACCTGGTTTCTTCATTATGTTTCTGTATCGGTGTCTATACACTTCTGGTTCCAATGTATCAAGCACTCAAATCAACCTATTTGACCTCTTCATAATCTCTTGACCCCTCATCTGACAGCGTAGCAAATACCTCACTGGGTCTGCCGACGAGTTTAGTCGGAACCAGCATTACCCACAATTCCACTGACCACTCCATTTGCCTTGCCAATGTTTGAAATGAAATAAAGAAAGCTTTGACAACTTTCTCATCAACATGTCATAGTTTTTTTTAACATGCTTATGTGGATCACTACCTTCTCACTTTGTCTCCATCCTGTTAACTTGACTTTCTTGACTAAGTTGCAATTTCTGAATTTGAAATTCTCCTTCTTTTTCCCTTTCTTCTCTCTCACTTTGTCCACCCCTTTCTACTCTCTCTCTCTCTTTGTTCAGTTCATAACCTTCTCTTTCTGTTCTTTTCCCTCCCTCTCTTTACTTATCTTCGAAATCTATTTTCCTCAATTGTATCTTCAGTGTTTTCTAACTTTACTGCACTTGTGTATTTCTCTGACATATCTAAGTGTTTGATTCATTCCCTTACAATTTCAGATTTACTTTCATCCTTGATTAAAACCATTTCTACCCTCTTCACTAATAGTAAAAGTATGCTCTCTATGTAAATGTCCTTTGCAAACTTGGGAACCATTTTTGAAACTCAGAACTTCTTCAGCAATTTTAAGAGCTATTTCTCGCATTTTTAATTTAATTAATCACAAGTAACTGAAATTTGAGAAATTATCTCACCTATCTTTCATTTAAAGATCTCGCACAATAATTGGCAAATGTTTAAATTTTCTGGGATCGTTCCCCTCAAAAATCTGTTCAAATCTGTCACAATCTCTGACAGGATCTTTGTACATCTGCACAATTCATGTAACCAAGACCCTACACTGTTGCAGCACGGTAGTAAACGCTTCTGCTAATTGAAGCAAATGCACATAAAATCTCACTTCGCCTCATAATCTGCTGAAGTATCAATGACAGAGACCTGCACAACATTCCACGATTTAATAAAAAGTATCGATTTTATTCTTTAACACTAAAAATGAACATTAAACAACAACTATTTCAAAGTATATATCTCTTTTCTCTTAAAGTTATGTTATCGACTTCCCAAACTGTAACAATATACTGCTCCAATAAATCGCATATTAAATTTATCGAAATTCAATGTTCAAAATCAGACAATGTCAGTCATTTCCACTGTGCATCGTCCTCTATTTGTATCTTCCTGGGTCGCCTTCTAAAATCTGCTGCATAGGAGTTTCATATGAAAAAGTTGCCTTTGACAGAGAATATGGTGATAGCAGTCTTTCAGGTGATGGCTCGTGCTCTTTCTGGCGAACCAACCAAAACACCTGCTTTTTATAACACAAACATTGGATCGTGTCTTTGGTTCGATATTGTCAAAGCAGCAAAAATTCAATTCGATTGGGTTTTTTCATCTTGAGCCATAATTTAAATTAATTGGTGCAATTAGAAATGCTGTGAAAACAATTGTGGTTTGTAAGTTACAGGCAAAGGTTATGTCTTACCGTTAAATGTTTCCATTGTCAGTCACATGACAAGTGCTTGCCAGCTTTCCTTCTCTCTGAAAGATACATTATAAACCTCCAACATCATAACAGCAAGGTCCATTTCTCTATTCAATATTGAAGCAAAACACTCACTTAGGGCCTCCACTACCTGTTCAGACTCGAGGCAAAAGTTACCTCTGTTATTACTGATTGGTCTGCACTATCAATAATCATGAATGTGTCATATGGTTTTGCCTTTTAGCTAATCCTTTCACCAAGGCTTTTTCATACCCCCTCCATTTCTCCTCAGTCCATTTTTGAGTTCTTTCCTAGCTTCCGTGTAATTCTATAGAGCTGTGCCAGATCCTTGCTTCCTCAAATATAAGTAGGGTTCCTTCTTCCTTTTGACGAAAATCTCCTCTGCCGTTATCATCCAAGGCTTCTTCAACTTAACATTTTTTGCCTGTCTCAGTGGGACAAAGATGTTTCACTCTCGCAAAAAATTCTCCACACACAGCCTCCACATTTCTGTTCTGTTTTTCTGGTCGAGGAACTGTTCCCAATTTATCTTCTACAGGTCTTGTATAATCGCAATATATTGACACTCCTGCAATTAAATACCTTGCTCTCCTGTCTGCTCCTATCCCCCTCCATGACTTTGTAAAGGTGAGGAAGTTGTGGTCCCTGTCACTGAAATGCACGCCCAGTGAGAGTTCTGATACCTGCCTTGGCTCGTTGCCGAGCACGCAATCCAAGATTGCCTCCACCGCAGTCAACCTACCTATATACTGAGTCAACAATCCCGCCTTGACACATTTGACAAATCGATTCCATTCAGGTCATCTGCACGTTGGTGGTTCTAAACAATACTGGGGAAATTAAGGTCAGCTATAACAACATTTCTGTTACATTTGTAGCTTTAAAGATCTGCTGTCCATTCTGTTCTTCCATTCTTCTCCAGTTATTGGGGCGTCTATAGAAAACACAAAATAAAGTGATTGCTCCTTTCCTGTTACTAGATTCCACCCAGTAGACAAACCTTCCTCAGCAGCCTCCTTTTCTGCAGCTGTGATGTACTCTCTATTTACGAGTATGATTCAGAAGACATTTATCAGGATATTGCCTGTGTTGGAGAAATGTCGTTGTTAAGTAAGATGTGACAGACTGACGTTGTTTACTGGATGGCAGACGAGATTGGGGTGGTGGGGACATGATTGGGATATGAGAAAGATACGAGGGGCCTAGACAGGGTAGATTGACTTCCACCAAGGAGTGTCAGTGAACATGTGGTATTCATTAAAGTTCAGGGTGAGGATATTTAGAGGAGATGGGATGCAAAATTGTTACAACCAGATGGTGGTCGGGAACTAGAAGGCACTGCCTGCAAGTGTTCGAGGCAGAAATCCTTAAGATCTTTCACAAGTATTAACGGACAAGGGCAAGACATGCAGCACAACGGCTCAGTACAGAAAAATACGATTCATATCATTTGCTGGTTAGCTTTGATCACGATAGAGGTTGGGCATTAATCGCCTTTTTTTCTGCATTGCATATCCTTCTGATACTAATCCAATCTGTTGGACAAAGCTCGAATTATTTTAGAATGCTCCCGCAACCGTTGGCGTCAGCTCCTCTGCAATTAAGCCTCCATTGCTTGAATCAGCCGCTGTTCAGACAACAGTTATTATGAGTGCGAAGTAACTTATTTATTCAATGTATCTTCAACAATCTTTAGTCTTTAAAAGTAGTTCGTTTTCTCCCGATTCCAATATATGAGGTATATACAGAATAATGTACACTTTTAAAAAAAATACGTTGTGCACCTGCCCTCCCACACTCGTGTTTGTTAAACCAGTGACTGATACACCTGCAAGTTTCAGAATTAATTTTCATCAGAGTATTTCAGCTTCATTAAAAGAAAAATACACCTGGATGAACGAAGTTACTTTGAATTATTTGCACAGTGACTGGAAACGCAATGAACAATTCTGTAACACAGCTCAGGTGTTCATAATGACTCGATGCCAGCTCAGAACAAAAACCAGAAAAATGTCTCTTAGGAACTGTCCTTTCTGCTCTATTTAAAGATTCCCCTTTACTGGTACGAAAGCATACTAGCTGCAATATGCATAAATACCTTTGAACCATTGACGGAATAGGCATCATGTTTTTGGCGATTATAGTTTCAATATATGACGAGAGAGCCATCATACAACGCACATTTAAGAAGATCGAGAGGATATACTTCCCAGTATTTGCTGCTGTCAGTGTCCCTCGTGAGTGACATCATCTGATGCCAATCCTCCAGATTGTGTTCCAAACATTTCTTATCCTCTTGATTATTTTTCCCGCTCTTGTGACAACACGGTGGTTCAGTGGCGAGCAGTGCTGCCTCAGAGCACCTAGGATCTGGGTTAGATTCCAGTCCTGGGCCTCTGCGGGGAGTTTGCATATTCTTCCCGTGACCACGTGGGTCTCCTTTCTGTGCTCCTGTCTCTTCCGCAGTACAACATTGCACAAGTGAGATGAATTGGTCATGTTAAATTGCCTGTTGTGTTCAAGAATACGAAGGTTAGGTGCATTAGTCAGGGAAAAGTCGAGCAATAGGGTCAGAGAATGGATCTGGGTGGATTACTCTTTGGATGGAAAATATGGAGTTGTTGGGCGAAAATGGCTTATTTCCACACAGTCGAATTTATAATTCCTGCGTTCTGGATAACTCCATCGTGTCTTGTGCAGGGACCGCTGTTTCCTGTTCACTCCTTTCATGTGCTTGCCTGTGTCTGATCCTAATTTAATGCTATTGTTTGCGATTGAAGTTGTTCATTATATTCTCGCACCCTGTGTCCCATTTGCAGTGATTCTGCTCCTTAACATTTTCACTGTAAGACACATTTTAGTGAGCAGCCGAGCCCGAAGGAGACTCTGGGCTCACATGAATGGGGAAAATCCCAGAGACACTGAGATGGTGAGCCAAAGACAATCCATACTTTTACTTTTTGCTATTTCTGTCAATTTCATTCTGCTGTGGGCAGTGTTCACTGTGAACACTTTAGTTAAGCGGATACGTGACCTGACTGGTACTTTTCCTGTCCTTCCGCACTTCCAAGAAATTGGCTTCATTCTCCAGATGTTGAGTTGCTGCACGAACACTGGGATCTACGCTGTGACCCAGGCTAGGTTCAGAGAACAGTTCAAGAATATGGTGATCTTCCCTTTCATTCTAATTGTTAACCAACTGAGAAAATTCAAGCACTAAACATTGCCAAGCATTAAATCTGAATGTTACGCTCAATTGTCCAAGAATTTCTTTTGTATCCATTCCCTGAGCCGCTGTGTTTATACTCACTTTGACATACACCAGAAATTTTGTTCAGTACCGAGACCCCAAGGAGTGTAGTCATCGAGTTGTTGCCTCATAATGATAGCGTCATACTGCCCGTTAACAGACCCTTCAATCTGACTCGGCCATGTTGACAGCATATGCTTCACTGATCTTGGACACTTTGCCAGCAACTTGTCCATGTCATTCTAAATCTTTCCTGTTCATCTAGATGCTTTTTAAATGTTGTATTTGTACCCACCCGTGAAACATCCTTTGACAGCTTGTCCCATATACACGCCATCCTCTACTTAAGTATGGTACACTTCAAAAAGCGTTTTCGATCTTTCTCCTCTCACCTTGAACCTACGCCATATTGTTTCTGATTCCCCTACTCTTGGAAAAACATATCTTGGCTGATCACTTTAATCAGGCCCCGCTTGACTTTGTTAATATCCATAAGCTTCCCCACAGCTTCTGATGCTCAGGGGAAAATGCCCCATAAGCGATACGAACTCACCCTGCAGTTCAAACTGTCGAAACTTGGACAAGATCCTTGCAAATCATTTGTCAACCCTTTTAAAACTAACAACAGGGCGAAGCACAACTCTGTGGCAATGCCAGTGGAGGAATAGTTGAATCAAGCTTGTTTCTCAGTTGGGGTGTTTGTTGATATTGGGAGAAATTCTGTGTACACGTGGGATTGGTGGTTGTGCGGAGCTGCAGTTAGAGAACAGAGCGAATGACGGGAAAGAGAAGGTACAAATGCCTCATTTGTGAGTCACAAGCAATGGCAAGTTTAGTCGCACCGTGGACTGTGCTTTGACACTACATATTAGATGTTTAGAACTCATGAACAAACTAATATTTTTGCTAATATATGTTTCACAACAGAGGAAAAATGAGGAAAGAATGTAATATCCCCAAGTATATCGGTAACAAAAATTTACTCAGAATGTGAACTGTGGGAAGGATGTTGTGATGCTGCACTGTGATTTAGACAAGTCAAGTGCATGGAAGATGCAGATTAATGTAGGTAAGTGCGTGTTTATTCATTTTGCGAGCAAAAACAGGAAGGCAGATTGTTATAGGAATGGCGTTTGATTAGAAAGGTGGTGTGGGGCGTGCAGTGAGGCCTCTGTGTCTGAACCTGTGGCTGCGGTGCAGCAGTTTTGACTGACACTGGTCTGCAACAGATTTGACAGAGCCTGGTCCTCGGCAGTATTTACCAGTCCCCAGACATAGTGCCATCGAAGCATAAAGCACGAATCTGACAACTCTATTCAACTAGTCACTGCCGAACATAATGCCAACAAACTAAATTGTTCCCACTTCTTTGTTTCTGTTTAATACCATGTTGAACGGGAAACTTTTCCTATCCATGCACTTATCCAAAATTGCTTGAAACGTTTTGCTTGTACCGACATCCAACACTTCCTCTGGTAGTTTATTCTTCAGGTGAAACCAAGTCTGTACAAAAGACGACATTTTCCCTCATGTCTTTTTAAATTCCTCATCACAGGAAATAAAATCACCGTTAAAGATAAATCTAATTGTACTCTCAGGAATTCATGAAATACTATCACATAGGTTCTCAACCTCCTACATTCCAATGTAAAATGTCATAGCTTTTCATTCAAACCTCCTGACACATCCTGTGAATGTGGCCTGAACCCTCTCCCGATCATTAAAATTCTTCTTATAAATGGTCGATGAAAAATGGATACAACATTCCAGAAGTGGCCTCACTAATGTATCATATGACCTCACTATGTCTCTCGCCACTCTGTTCACTCCACCCAAGAATTCCTGAAGATCATCAAAGATACTAAGATAGAAGAGGATGAAGTAATGGCCTTCTTTGATGTAACGGCCGGGTTTACATTAATCAACAATAACCTGGCCAAGGATACACTGACTACATTATTAGAAGACCCAAAGGCACATACAGCAAACACCACTAACTCCATCAACAAGGACATTAACATCAAGCTCATGGACCTATGCCTTACCACACTCTTCATGTTCTACAACAAAACCGACAGATAAACTAAAGAAACGCCCATGGGAGCTCCGATATCAGCTTTCTTAGCAGAGGCAGTTATGCAGAGACACAAACAAACTGCTCTGCCAAAAATCAAATCCAAACTTTGCATCCAACATATGGATGATACCTTTTATAACACTAAAGAAAACCTTCATGGCAATCAATAATAAATTTACTTCATACAATTCGCTACAGTGGAGGAAAACAACGTAAAGTTGCCATTCCTAGATGTCGCAGGATAGTGAATAGCCAATCAGAAACTTCAAACCAGTGTCTGCAGGATAACAACACATACGGGCCAAATATTGAATGAAAGAAGCAATCATCCCAACATACACATATGAAGGTGCATCAGAACATTATTTCAATTATTCAACACACTCTGAAGCGCAGAGCAACTACACAGAGCAGATGATAATCACTTACCATGTATTAAAAAAGAATGGGAACACAATGAGCACAGTACACAGATTTCTCAGCAACAAACCCAAACAAGCAGACAAAACACTTCCAGAAAATGTAGCCACTCTTCACTACATGAAAGATATTTCGAAAAAGACTGCCAGACTACTCAGACCCCTTTGTATCATGGTTGCCCGCAAATCTACCAACACACTAAAACAGCAGCAAATAGACTTGAAAGATCCTATACAGGCAATAAGCCAAACTAATGTAATTTACAAAATGCCGTGCAAGCACTGTAATAAACACTACATTGAACGAACAGGCAGAAAATTGGACACCAGGATACCTAAACACCAACTAGCCACAAAACGGCATAACCCTCTCTCACTAGTATCCTCACATACAGATAAGGAAGGACATCCCTTCGACTGGGGCAACATATCCATCCTCGGACAAGCCAATCAAAGACACGCACGAGAATTTCTAGAAGCATTACATTCCAACTTGTACTCTATTAACAAACACATCAAGGTAGCCCCCATCTACCACCCCCTCGAGAAAACGAACAGAATGTTACATCGCTATAGGGAATGACATCACCACAGGAAATTACATCACCAACACAAAAAGACCCAAACACATAAATAGAAAGCAGAAATTATCAGCAATGGTTCGCCTGCGACCCAGTGAAGATGTTAACGAGTCGGGTGATTAAACCTCTGGAAAGCGCCTTTCAGCTCAGCGAGCAAACCTACAACTATAACCTCAACCTGAGCTGCAAATGTCCACAAAACTCACTTATTCATTTTAATGTTCCAACTGAATAAAGAGATAAATTAATAGGTATAAAGACAGTTAGTCTGGTGGTTAGAATGATCGAGAGATCAACAGATATATAGATCGATAGATAGATGGATAGATAGATAGATAGATAGATAGATAGATAGATAGATAGATAGATAGATAGATAGATAGATAGATAGATAGATAGATAGATAGATAGATAGATAGATAGATAGATAGATAGATAGATAGATGGATAGATAGATAGATGGATAGATAGATAGATGGATAGATAGATAGATGGATAGATAGATAGATGGATAGATAGATAGATGGATAGATAGATAGATAGATAGATAGATAGATAGATAGATAGATAGATAGATAGATAGATAGATAGATAGATAGATAGATAGATAGATAGATAGATAGATAGATAGATAGTTAGATAGATACATAGAAATATAGATAGATAGATGGATGGATAGATAGATAGATAGATAGATAGATAGATAGATAGATAGATAGATAGATAGATAGATAGATAGATAGATAGATAGATAGATAGATAGATAGATAGATAGTTAGATAGATAGATACATAGAAAGATAGATTGATAGATGGATGGATAGATAGATAGATAGATAGATAGATAGATAGATAGACAGATAGATAGACAGATAGATAGACAGATAGATAGATAGATAGATAGATAGATAGATAGATAGATAGATAGATAGATAGATAGATAGATAGATAGATAGATAGATAGATAGATAGATAGATAGATAGATAGATAGATAGATAGATAGATAGATAGTTAGATAGAAAGGTTGATGGATGGATGGATGGATGGATGGATGGGTGGATGGATGGATGGATTGATGGATGGATAGATGATACTCGATTTAAAATGCTGAGTACCTAAGCTGTGCATAACCTCTTGCAACAGCCGAGCAGTAAAATGCGTCCCTTTGCCTGACTGAATCGCTGAATGTAGCCCATGTCATGTAAAGAAAGATATGACCTTCTCGAACACTTTCTTTGCCTTGATACTCCATAATGAAATTGCCTTTGAACATCCTGCAGACGCATTCCATATCAACAAGAACTGGTTCTCGATTTTTGTTCTCAGAAGGGGATCTATACAACAAATATAACTCCCGTGAAAGTTTCTTCGAATGTTGGAACTGGCATCACGGGGTTTGATTTTGTTGTCGGTTGTGGCTTAACGACGATTTTGCATGTAAGACAAGTTTAGTGAAACGTAGCCGCATGTGTCCATTCCAGGACAGTGAAAGTGTTTTGTTTTGTCATGTCCACACTGGAACACCTCTTGTGTGTATGGTACCAGAAACACAATCTGGTGCACGTCGGATCATTTCTCCTCTGCAACAACCTCCCATAGTCTTCATTTTTGCCTTCGGAATCTATCTTTCGGATAGTAATCCTCCAGAACTTTCACTGTGTTCTTTTCAGTGTTCGCATCCACATATGTAACTTCTATCATCTTGTCTTGCTGTCACAACTGTCTTATCCTTTCAGGATTGAACACTTCTGTCTGACGCAATCCGATCAAGTTGTGGTCAAATGTCCCCAACACGTTCAAATGCCGGACAACCAGATTCCCTCAAACTATTACAACACTTGGTAAACCCCTTCTTTTAATTGAAAATCAGCAACATAGATAAGATTTATCCCTTGCAATAATCCATGAAAATTAAAGAGGCCAAAAACTAGTTAAATTAAGAAAAGTAACAGATTTATTTCTTGAAATGTAACAGAGCATGTTTGAATAACAATTATTTGTAACTCCATCCTCGAACATATCGTTTATTTTCCCATCTATAATAGTCATCCGATAAAATGACTGATTAATATTTCCCAATAATTCAAATTTCAAGGTAGCTGGTGAATCTTCTCTTGGTATCGTCCTATGGACATTTTCTTCTTCTTGGGATTTATCTTTTGCAGGTCGTTGATAGATAGATGCCCCTGTTCCGAATATATGTGCAACATTCGTGACCAATAACAAGGCCGCTGCTCCCTGTGCCACTACCAAGTAGTCAAGGGCCAGATGGTTCTGTAAACGTGTGGATTCCCACTCTTGTTTCCATCACATCACCACAGCTCAGTATTACTCTTCTAAAACCAGACTCTCTGTGGGATAAGGGTCAATGTCTTATCTTCTAAACCACTGTCTTGTAATCTCCAAAGCCTCACGAATCAATTTGTCAAATAGGTGTACATGTCTAAGGCCAGATCTACAGTGCAACATTTTTTTTCTCTTTTTTTCTAAGCCTTCACCTATGCTCGTTACTTCCGAGGTGACAATTGCTTCTTCACACTTACATTGGTAACCTAAGGCTGCCATGCATTCTTGTATCCCACATGAGCTTATCAACAAAATTGAGATATTACTTATCCCTCCAAGTATAGTCTCTGTGCCTCGTATAGTGGCTCAATCATCAAGTTCACCAAGCAAAAACAAGGGCACGAACATCACCGACAGGAAGGTGTCAGTTCAGCACTCTTTGCCCTTCCCGTCCCACCATAACAAATGATCGGTTTACACTCACAATCTCCTCCAATCCCTCGACTGTGTTTAAACCCCTAGCCACATTGTAATCAAGTTTTCGCACTGGCCCTGTCTCTCACTTGGGCGAATTTAGCGATGTATAAATGAAGAGTGGCTAATTCCCCGTATACCACTTTAATTTATATTAGTCAGGCTCACAACATAGAACATAGAACATAGAACATAGAACAATACAGCACCGAACAGGCCCTTCGGCCCACGATGTTGTGCCGAACTTCTAACCTAGATTAAGCACCCATCCATGTACCTATCCAAATGCCGCTTAAAGGTCGCCAATTATTCTGACTCTACCACTCCCACGGGCAGCGCATTCCATGCCGCCACCACTCTCTGGGTAAAGAACCCACCCCTGACATCTCCCCTATACCTTCCACCCTTCACCTTAAATTTATGTCCCCTTGTAACACTCTGTTGTACCCGGGGAAAAAGTTTCTGACTGTCTACTCTATCTATTCCTCTGATCATCTTATAAACCTCTATCAAGTCACCCCTCATCCTTCGCCGTTCCAACGAGAAAAGGCCGAGAACTCTCAACCTATCCTCGTACGACCTACTCTCCATTCAAGGCAACATCCTGGTAAATCTTCTCTGCACCCTCTCCAAAGCTTCCACATCTTTCCTAAAGTGAGGCGACCAGAACTGCACACAGTACTCCAACTGTGGCCTCACCAAAGTCCTGTACAGCTGCAACATCACTTCACGACTCTTGAATTCAATCCCTCTGCTAATGAACGATAATACTCCATAGGCCTTCTTACAAACTCTATCCACCTGAGTGGCAACCTTCAAAGATCTATGGACATAGACCCCAAGATCCCTCTGTTCCTCCACCTGACTAAGAACCCTACCATTAACCCTGTATTCCGCATTCTTATTTGTCCTTCCAAAATGGACAACCTCACACTTGGCAGGGTTGAACTCCATCTGCCACTCCTCAGCCCAGCCCAACAAACTTACATCTGAGTATCATATCCCAGGCGTTCTTTTTCCAGTCTCCAAGATTCTGGATGTTGCGTGAGGTATCACCCCTCATAACTATAGCCCAGGCTATGTGCACGAGACGAATACTATCTTGTCCATTTGTGCTGAACGCAGATGCGAAGGGACTGATACTCTCACATTCACTCGTGACAGGTCATCAATTACTGCAGGTAGCGCCAACCTTTATTGGCAATTACTGTAGTCTATGTACCGCCAACCTTGTTTGGTGTCATTATTTGATGCCCAGGCAATGACCACTTACCTGGTCAAGTAGAAAGGACCGGCTCGCAACGGCAATTTCTTGTAGGTAAAAATATTACCAATACGAATTTAGACGTGATTTCAGACACAGTTTATTGAACTGAAGATTTTACGCATTGCAACGTGTTTTTAAACCAAAAACGTGGGGTTTACCCAGCTGACTCATGATTACAAAATTCAACGCCCTTTATATCTTTGAATTATCGCAAAGTATGCAGTTTCAGTCTCGGAATCTGAATGCCCCCTGACGGTCAGCGAGCTGCACCATGACTGTCATCCAAATACAGGAACCAGTTATTTTGGGATTGTGGTTTTGCATGATTTACTCTTTTTCTGCTCCTGCAGGCTTGAGAAAACATCAGTACAAACGTACAACTTGCACAAAATTTCAAAGAACACACCCAACATGCTTTGCAAATGTAGTCAACGATCTAAACAAGTTCCACTTCAGAGCATGGGCACGATCTTCGGGTATGGAGTGAACTATTTATGAATGAAATAGGCTTGTGTTGCTTTGAATGGAGGATAGTGATACTTTAGAATACTCCACCATAAAAGACATAGATTTATTTTTAGGTTATGATGTCATCAAGAAGCAAGGGAGCAGCCGCGAACACAACATCAAGGAGGAACAAATTGAAGGGTGGAAAAGCCACAAAAGGTGTTATATTTGTCTCTTGCATTCTGGTTGATTTGACTCAAGTCTTCAGTCTTGTCTTGGAGAAGCTCATCATAACCATCAACTCACCAACATTTTGGAAATCTGTCTCCCCTCTCTTACTTTACGTCCAATGAGAACTAAATTCCGTGACAATATCGGAAATAGAACAATACTGCACAGTCAAGGGACCTTTGGTCCACGATGTTGTTCCAAACGTGGACATAACTTAAACCAATCCCTCTTCCTACACATACCATATATCCATCCAGTCCTTGCATATCCATGTGCCTACGTAAAAGTTCCTGATGTGCACCTATCCTATCTGCATTCAACAAGACCCCTGCCCATATGTTTCAGACACCGACCGCTGTGTATAAATCTTGACCCTCACATCTCCTTTGAACATTCCCCCCTCACCATCAGTGCATGCATTCTAATAGCAGACATTTCAACGCTGGGAACCAAAAAATCGGACTGTCAACACTTTCTATGCGTGTCATAAGTTCGCAAATTTTGATCAAGCTCCCCTCACTGCCGCAAAGAAAACAAGGCGAATTTTTGGCGCTTCTTCTTTCACTTCGTGACCTTCAATGCAGGCAGCATCACCCTCTACAAAGCCTCCACATCCTTCCTGTAAAATGGTGACAGATGCATCAAATATTGGCCCGAATCTGTGAGTAGAAAGTCCTTTCTGTCGCTGTTTACCTGAACATTCAATGGCTCTGTAGCTAGGTTTCCCCATTCAAACTCCGGCACTCGTCGAAACATCTTCTCAACATCTCTCCCATCATATCTGTTCAGAGCTTTGTATGTTTCAATCACCTGACCCACTTTCAGTGAACTATAATGAATAAGTCATAAGGTGTTCGATGTGCATGATTAGAGAATATATTCAAAACATAAATTAACCAAGTGAATGCATATCGAAGCGTTTTCAATGTTAGGATACTCTCTATTAAAGCAACAACTATAAGTATACAGCGTACCCTCGCCCATACTTCACAAATGAGAGATACAATTGGAACAAAATCTTCCTAATCTCCTAAACCTTTGCAATGTCTCTGAATGATATGTATCATCGTGCGATCAATGGTAGTGAATGGGTGTGGATCAAACTTTGATGCAGGTACTGCAAATTTCACCGCAGACATTCAAGTATTTAATTGCAAACTTAATCGTTTTTTGCGTTACATTTGGATGTGTTCATAAAGACTGTAAACTTTTTTTTTGTTGGCACCGCTGTTATTTTGATTCATGCTGTGCACAAGGGCATTTTACATAATGAGTCATTGAATCAAAATGCAACAATAACACAATACACAATAACAAAAGCAACAACATACTTATGAATAGAAGCTATTGAATGGTTAAATGGACAGACGTTTGATCAGGTAGGTAACACAAAATAATGAAACCGTGCGCAGAATTCAGAACATCCAATTACCTCCTCAAACACAAACAGCCCTATCCAGATTCAATGGCTCCAATATTGACAGCATCACATCAGAGTAAAGAATAGAGTGAGGGAGTCAAATGAGATTGGAAATTAGCTCATCGTGCCATAATCCATTGGGGAGAGATTGTAATGGAACTAAAGTAAAAAGAAGATATTTTGTGCTGTCAATCTAGAGGGATTGGTTTCAATTTTCCAACACTTCAATGATATCAAGGGTGACAGAGTTAACCTGGCTGACAGAGCCCAGAAATTTCATTAGTAACGTCCCCAGAAGGATCGAGCAGCATTTGAATGACAATGCTCACTGCTTTAGTTGACTGTGACATTCAGTAATAAAAATGCAGTGTTTCAGCAGCAAATTGGTCAAATGAAATATAAAGAACATAAATAAAAATGCTGGTGAATCTCAGCAGCTCTGGCCGCATCTGCGGGAAAAAAAAACACAGTTAATGTTTCGAGTCTGGCGTCTCTTCAACCGAACAGCTTAATCTGTTGAATTGATTAAACAGTTGAATAATGATCCTTACTGGGGACCACAATTACAACCAAAATCGGAATGCTAAATTACTGAAATATCTAAAATACACATTAGAAACGATCTGGAAATGTGAAACACCAATGATCTGCAGAGACCATATAAATCAAATAAGATAAGGCTCTGTCCAATTTTATAACAGACAAATTCATTGTCGTCAGATTCTGAATCAGTTTTGTAATATTCTAGTAGACGATTCTTGAACTGTGGTCCAACTTTTTTACGGTGTCATCTCCTGCCCACAGACTTCAATCCTCCCTCTCCTTCCCTCCTCTAGCTTTTGTCCCCAGAGATGATGTGCAGCTGATGCGATGGGATACGAAAATAAAACCTTCACATTCAGTTTTAATACAAAAGGAGAATTGTCCAATGATACAGCTGGCCCACAATGGCTTCCATGTTCTGTTCACCGTTTTCTGACAAGCCAAAACTTTTAAGTCGTTATTATAGTAGAATACTCAATTTGATAATTACACAGGAGCATTGAGTCAAATTGCACTGAGGGTGCACTTTAGACCATCGTGTCTGATTCAACATTTTAATTCTAATCCCACCGACAACCACTTGAAAGTTAGAACAAAAAACAAAGGAACAAAGGAAATCTACAGCCCTGGAACAGGGCCTTCCTCCCTCCAAGCCTCAGCCGTTCCAAATACACCGTCTAAAGCTGTCGCCCAATTCCTAAGCATCTGCATACCTCTGTTCCCCACCAACTCATGCATATGTCCAGATGCATCTTCAATGAATCTACTGTACCTGTCTCTACTACCTATGCTGGCAAGGCGTTCCAGCCACCTACCACACTCTGTGAAATGTAATTGCCACGTCTGTCCCCGTTAAACGTTTCACCTCTCAACTTGAACGTGTGACCTCTCGTTATTGAATCCTTCACCCTGGAAAAAGCTTATCACTATCTACCCTCAATCAGGACACCCCACCAATCTCCTTTTTTACTAATGAAAACAGTCCTAGCCTACTCAAACGCTCTTCATTGCTAGCACATTCCATACTAGGCAATATCCTCTTAAAGGTTCAGTGCACCCTCTCCCAAGCATCCACATTCTTTTGGTAATGTGGTGACAAGAACTGTATACTGTAACCTAAATGCAGCCGAACCAAAGTCTTGTACAATATTAACATGACCTACTAACTCTTATACTCAATACCTCGTCCGATGAAGGCAAGCATACCATCTGCCTTACTGACTAGTCTCGCCAGCCACCTTAAGGGTACAATGGGTCAGAAATCTCAGAGCACTGTCCTCTTCAACCTTCTCCAAGGCTCTTCGGTTTACTGTATATATTTTTTCAGAATGAGACTTCCCAAAATTCACCACCTCACGTTTGCCTAGAATGAACTCCATCTGCCGCGCCTCCACCCAACTCTCCAGTCTATGTATATTCTCCTGTATTATTTGACAGTGCTCTGTGCTTTCCGCTACTCCACTATTTTTCGTGTCATCTGCAAACTTGTTGATCATACCAACAGTGCCCTCTGCCAGCTCATTTATGTATATGACAAACAACAGCACTGATCTCTTTGGAACACCACTAGTCACCTTTCTCCATTTTGAGAAACTGCCTTCAACTACGACTCTCTGTCTCCTGTTGCTCAACCTGTTCTTTATCCACCTAAGTGGAGCACTCTGCGCACCATGTGACTTCACTTTCTCCATTAGCTTACCATGGCCATCTAATCAAACGCCTTACTAAAGTTCACATGTATGACATCTACAGCCTTTCCATCATCTTATAACTTGTTCACATCATCAAAGAACCCAAATAAGTTGGTAAGGCACGATCTCCCCCGAACAATACCATATTGCCTATCACTGATAAGCCAGGTCTTTTTCAAATATACATAGACTTTATCGCTCAGAACCTTCTCCAGGAACTTGACCACCACTGACTTCAGGTTTACGCTATGCAGTTACCCGGAATATTACGACTACCCTTCTTGTACAGGCGGCCAACTTGAGAAATCCTCCAGTTCTCCGGCACCTCACCTGTGTTTAAGGATGCTACAATGGTACATGTCGCGGAGATACCTATTTCCTCTCTCGCCTCCCCGAGCAACCTGGCAGAGATCCCATCCGGTCCTGGTGACTTATTCACCTTAATAACATCCAGCTTACCCAAGACATCTTTCCTACTTAGGTCCACGTGATCCAGAGTAATCAAACTTCTCTCTCTATTCTCAACATTCATTCATGTCCCTCTCCTCAGTGAACACTGATGCAAAATTATCATTCTGAATCTCGCCCATTTTCTCAGATTGACACACAGCCTTCCCGCGATCCTTTAGTGGGATAATGCGTTCTTTCGTTACCCACTTGCTTCTTATATATGAATAAAGTGTTATGAAATTTTATTTAATTCTGCCGACTAAAGCTATTTCATGACCCCTTTTAGCACACTTGACTTCTCTTTTAAGACTGGACTTAGTCTCCCGATATTCCACCAGTGCCCGTTCTTTTCTTAGCTGCCTGGACATTAAATGTACTTTCCTTTTCCTCTTGGCTAGTCGTACGATTTCTCCTGTCATCCACGGTTCAAAAACTTTGCCTTTCCTATTCCTTGCTTTCAACATGACATGATTAGAATTGTGCTGGAAAAGCCCAGCAGGTCAGACATCATCCGAGGAGCAGGAATCTCGACGTTTCAGGCAAAAGCCATTCATCAGGAATGAGGCAGGGAGCCGCTGGGGTGGAGGGAAAAAATGGGAGGGTGTGGGTCTGGTGAGAATGTAGCTAAGAGTGCAATAGTTTGATGGAGGTGGAGATGAAGGTGATAGATCTGACAGGAGGGTGGAGCGGATCAGTGGGAAGGAAGATTGGCATGTCGGATAGGTCAGAGGATAGTGCTGAGCAGGCAAATAGGAACCGGAGTGAGGTGGAGGAAGGGGAAATGAGGAAACTGGTGAAGTCCACATTGATGACCTGTGGTTGGAATATTATGAGGTGGAAGATGAGTTTTTCTTCCTCCAGGTGTCGGGTGGTTAGAGAGTGGCGGTGGAGGAGACCAAGGGCCTGCATGTCCTCAGCAGATTGGGCCGGGGAGTCGAAATGATCGGCTACGGGGCGGTGTTATTTGAATTGGTGCGGGTGTCCTGGAGATGTTCCCTAAAGTGCTCTGCGAGAATACCAAGGAGACCACATCGAGAGCGATGGATACATTAAATGACAGTGTGGATATGCAGGTGAAACTTTGATAGATGTGCAAGGCTCCTTTGCGGCCAGAGATGGAGGTG
The DNA here is from genome assembly GCF_047496795.1 of Chiloscyllium punctatum. Taxonomy (NCBI): domain Eukaryota; kingdom Metazoa; phylum Chordata; class Chondrichthyes; order Orectolobiformes; family Hemiscylliidae; genus Chiloscyllium; species Chiloscyllium punctatum. The sequence goes on along the minus strand of NC_092781.1, from coordinate 19,558,333 downwards.
AGGAGGGAGGTGTGGGTGCAGGTTTTGCATTTCCTGCGGTGGCAGGGGAAGGTGCCAGGAGGAGACAGTGGGTTGTTGGGGGGCCGTGCACCTGACCAAGTAATCACGGAAGGAATAGTCTTTGCGGAAAGCGGATAGGGGTGGTGATGGAAATAAATCCCTGCTGGTGTGGTCTGTTTGTAGGTGGCGAAAATATCGGATGATGAGGATTATGCAGAGGTTGGTATGATCCAAGCTGAAGAATGGGGTGGGGGTGGGTGTCCGTCCTTGTTGCCGTTAGAAGGGTGGAGTTTCAAGGCAGAAGTGCGAACGTAGATGAGCTGCATTGGAGGGCATCTTCAACCACGTGTGAAGGGAAATTATGGTATTTAAAGAAGGAAGCCATCTGGTGTGTTCTGTGGTGGAACTGGTCCTCCTGGTAGCAGATACAGTGGAGGGGGAGTAATTGGGAATATGTCAAAGCATTTTTGCAGAATGTAGGGTGGGAAGAGGTGTACTCCAGGTAGCTGTGGTAGTTTCTGTGTTTCTAAATAATGTTAGTGTTAAGTCTGTCGCCATTGATGGCGACAGACAGGTCCTGGAAGGGGAGAGAGTTGTCAGAGATCGTCCAGGTGAATTTAAGGTCGGGGTGGAATGTGTTGGTAAAGTTGATAAACTGCTCAATCTCCACGCGGGAGCACAAGTCAACATTGATGCTGTCATCTATCTAGCGGAGGTAGAGGTGGATAGAGGTGCAAATGAAATTACAGAAGTTGGACCGTTCTACGTAGCCAACAGTGTAAGGCATAGGTGGGGAGCATGCGTGTGCCCATGGCTAGCGTTTGTTGTCTGAAGGAAGTGGGAGGATTCGAATGAGAGATTGTTAATGGTGAGAACCAGTTCAGCCAAACGAATGAGTGTCAGTGGAAGTTTACTTTGGGAGAGGAAGAAACGAAGGGCTTGGAGGCCATGGTAATGGCGGCTGGACGTGTGGAGGGATTAGATAAGATGGTGAAGATAAGGCTTTGGGAGCCGGTGAAATGCAAGTCTTGGAGGAGGTGCTGGCCGTGGGTGGTGTTTCGAATGTATAGGGGAGTTCCTGGACTAGTGGGTAGTATGAAAGTGTCGAGGCCGGTGGGGATGAGTTCTGTGGGGCAGGAGAAGGGTGTAACAATGTGTCGGCTATGCTGGTCAGGCTTGTGGATTTTGGGAGGGAGGTAGAATCGGGTGGTGTGCGTTCCCGAAATATGAGGTCAGAAGCTGTCGGTTTGAAATCTCCTGATGTTTTGAGGTTGAGTATGCTCTGGGAGATGATGATTTGGTGATGGGGTGAGGTAATAGTCGAGTGGCGGTCAGAGGAGGTGCCTTCGAGTTGGCTGCTGGCTTCAGCAGTGTCGAGGTTAGTGCGCCAAAGTACCACTGCGCTCCTTAATCCACTGGTTTGATGGGGAGGTTTCGATTGAAGGAGAGGGAGTGAAGGGATCCGCATTGTGAGGGTGAGAGGTGCATGGACATCCTGCACTATCTTCTATCTGTCTTTGAAAGTTTCCACCATATCAAATTTGGACTTCCTTCAAATAGCTGTGTCAAATCCACATTTCCCAACTCCTGCCTAATTTTGATATAATGAGCCAGTTTAGGACACTTCCCTTCGGATTGCTCTCATCGTTGTCTAAGAGTATTCTAAAACTTACAGAATTATGGTCACTTTTCCCACTTCAAATCCCCCACCGCAGCTTCTAAAACCTGGCCTGGCTCAGTCCCCAACACCAGGTATAAAATGGCCCCTTCCCTCGTCAGACTATTGACATGCAGCTTTGGAAAACTCTCCAGGACGCTTCTTACAAATTCTGCTCCGTCCAGACCTCTGACACAAAGTGCATCCCAGTCAATGTTGGGAAAATTAAAATATCCCATCACCACAATCCTGTTGCCTCTACACCTTTCCATAATCCATTTACCTAATTGTTCTTCTACCTCCCGTTCACTGCTGGGAGGCCTGTTCTACAGCCCCAACAATGTAACTGCACCCTTTTTATTTCTCAGCTCCAATAACGGCCACTACTTAAGCACTCCATAGTGACTGCTTTGAGCCCAGCCGTGATATAATAGCTGACCAGCAATGCAACTCCTCCTCTCTTTTACTTCCCTCCTTATCCTGCCTGAAACATCTATATCCTGGATTTATTTGCCTATCATGGCCTTCCTTCAACCAAGTCTCTGTGATTGCAATAACATCATATTTCCAGGCACCAATCCAAGCCCTAAGTTCATCTGCCTTCCACCTTATACTCCTTGCATTAAAGTATATACACATTAGGCCACCAGTTCTTTTGTGTTCACCTGCTCTCTGCCATTCTTCCCCTTATTAATGCTAACTTCTTGATTCTTACAGTCCCCAGTTTCCACCTCGCTGTCTACTTGTCTTCTCTTCTGGTTCCCATCCCCCTGCCGCATTAGTTAAAAACCTCCCCAACAGCAGGAGCAAAAACTTCCCCAAGGACATTAGTTCCAGTCTGGTTCAGGTGTATACTATCCAATTTGTAATAGTCCATAAAGGTTATGACGTTTCGAGTGCGTATCCATATACTGTTGTTTTTCGACGATGAAAGGTCGCATGCTGTAAATTGCACGAGAGTTGCTGTACAATATCACAAGCATGGTACTAAAATACGATCAACACATCTCCTGTCCCTCCTTGTGTCCACAATCTTTGACCATTGCTGGAGAACCATCAAAATGCCAATCACTTCATTACGCATCTGCAGTTTCGAAAATACGATCCCAATGCTGTGTTTGCCTTCCAGACGACAAACATAAGTTAAAATGTAAGCATCCCATGCCGAAAGTAATGCAGTGCTGGTCTGTGCAGTTGAATACCTTCTGTGGGCCTGTGCGAAAGTGATGGACGAGTCGACACTCAGGAATTCCATGACAAACCTAAACGCATTTGGTCCTTTCATCACCAACCTTATTCACAAGTGCGTACTGGATACTTACCAAATATGTCAAGCCGGATATTCCACCTCCCCCCACCCGCCCGCCTCCCCCATCCCCAACAATATTTGAACCGAGAAATCCAAAATCAGGTGCGTTGTGTTCAGGTCACACTAACTACAGCTGTACAAGAAATTCGGACACAACTTCATTAAGACCAGAAGGGTCATCAAGAAACTATAGTAAGACTGAGTAAGAGACTTAAATTAACCAGACATCCACATATTGTGACATGGCCTACAAGACAGTACGGCTGACAGAGTGAAGCCGTAAAGATTAGTGGACACAATACAGCAGTGTTTGATGCCCTGAATGCATTTTGTACTCAGTTCAAACAGAATTCAGTGAAATAGTACCACCTGCTTTGGGACCTACTGATAGATCTGTTTCCTCTGTCACCGGTGCAGATGTGAGATTGACAGGGAATTCAGACAGATGGACTCCCTGGTCATGTACGATGTGAACTAACTGAGCGAAGTGTTCAATGGCATCTCTAAATTCTCTTTGATTCAGTCTAAATTCCCAACCTGCTTAAAGAAGACCACCATCATCTTAACACCAAAGAAAACACATACAACCCGCTGCAATGATGACTGAACTGTGACTGTGTGATGATAATATTTCAATCTGCATTAAGGAACAACATTGGTAATTGGGAAATGAGTGAACTGCTGTTGATCTTTGTGTATGTGTGTGTACATAAAACTGAATGGATTGCAGTTTATTAATTAGACTGACCACCGTGGTTAAGGCAGGAAGGGCATGGTTCAGATGATGACTCTGAAAAAGGATCACTGCTCGAGAAGTGTCAATTCCGTTTTTCTCCACAGAGGAAGGTTAGTAAGATATGCTACTTTCTCCAGCATTTTCTGCTTCTGTTCGTTTTGAAAAGAGGGTGACGTTTCTGGCTACCAAGCAACTAACAGTGATCAAGTGCACAGCTGCAGAAACCTATGTTTTTTTCTCCTGTTAATTTCCCTAGCTTTATTTTCCTTTTGCTTTGGTGCTTTTTCCCTCTTATTTCTTGTGCCAGCTCCACACTGCAGCGAGACCGGAATGGTGGCCATGGCTTTTCTTGGCTTTCGTTACCTTTGGTACCAGCAGCAGGATTGTTCTCCTGCTGTTTGCGATCAGATGAAGACAAAATCATCCTGCAATGTGATACAGCAGCGACGATGGCAGCGGACGCTTCCAAATGGTGGTGTCAGCAAAGAAACATCTGCAGCCACAGCTGAACATGTGGGCTCGCCTGGCAGCGGTGTGAAGGACATCTGGTTGCAGAGTGAATGTGAGTTTGGTGGTGCCAAAGAAATGGTCCGAGTGACGAAGGGATGGTACCTGAAGTGGGGCAACTCCTATGTAGTTGGTTCCAGTTCACGTCATAATGAAGTGTTGGAGGTCTCCTATAAGATTGTTTCCTGGCATGGACTAGATCTGAAGGACTGAACTTCGTGGACGAAAGACTAGATCTGAACTGTTTACATCATCAATTTTTCTATTTTATTCCCATGGCGTATACTTTTGGATTATTTTGTTTCTTTACTTTTCTAACATTTCTTGTTTCCTAACAATGTGTTCATTGATCTCCGTACCTAGGCACCTTTGTACCTCCGGTGGCGCTGTATTGTGACGACTATAAAATTATCTGACTATAAAATTATCACCCGACACATTTCAGTATATGAGACACTGAAGTAAATCGATTCAGTTCAGTTATATTTGAAATTTTCAACCGACTTACATCCATTATTTGAATTTTCAGTTTTGTGGCAGTAAATTAGAATGTTTCAAGAAAACAGAGCATTGTAAAGTAGAGTTGATGAATTTTAGATTTGCAAATACAGAACATTGTACTGTTTTTGTTATATCCCGTTTGCACAGAAATGGAGATCTACTGGAATCCAGCGACTAATCACAGGGGGAAAGTTCGAATTAAATTTGGCGAAGATCTCTGTTTGGTACCATTAAGGATCACAAAACACGTCATTTTAATTCTGATTTCAGTCCAGAGATGCTTTCGAACTTGCTGAGTTTCTCCAACAATTTCTGTTTATAAATTTACATAAATGATGTAGCCGAGATTACCTCTCTCTGTCCTTCTCTCTTGCCACTGGAAAACGATAATATCCAGCACCAACCTCACGTGCAGCCTTTCCATTCGTGTCTGAGAACCTGTTACTTTCTTTGTAAACAACTAGCATACCTGAATGCTGCTGTCTAAAACATATAATTCGGTCTTCTCTCGGTTCCTCAGCACCGTTTGTAAAACAGGAATGTCAATCCTCAAGCCATTTTGGTCATTCTACCATTTATCTACTGTTTGTCATTGTTGGTGGTATGTCAACAATGAATAATTGAAGGAATTTTGTTGCTGAATCACTTTTCTTGAATTTTTCCAAAGGTATTTGTAAAGAAAAATTCCATCTTTCCCATAATGCAGACATTTGCTGATAAGGTACATCTAATGCTATTGGAAGTATTTTTAGCTCTTCAAGATGAAGGCGAGCTTTTATCTTATTTCACATAAGATAAAAGATTACAAGTCCTTTCTGCACCATCACTACATACATGCATTCCTACAAGTCACAACTTTTGTCTTCCTCGAATCTCCGTTTGGTATGAATTTCGAAACACGTTAGTCCAGTTTTTTTTTCATGAAGTTTTATTCATGAAAAATGTACCTTCCACCGTGGGACTTTTTATAATTGGACTGAACTCTACGATTTCAAATCAGGTTTTGCTGACGCAGTTTAGATTAGATGAGATTACTTAGATTAGACGATGCACATTTCTTGAAATGCTCACACAAGAGTTTTTTATTCTGTATCAATATGTAGATGGTGCTGCAATACACTGTGCAGCTTTGGCCCGATGTCTTCCGAATGTAGCAAACAAATGCCCGTGGGAACACGTGGCGAGCATTCGAGTTAAGAGCAGCACAAAACTGTCCTACCTGAGAGTCCATTTGAAAAGGATAAATCTTATCTACGCATATTGCAGTCATGTAGATTTTATTAAAGTAAGACAGGGCTTAGCTAAAATATACTGGGGACAGTTACGTGAAAGCAAATCATCAGAATAGCAGGGGTGTTTTCAATGATTACTCGCAGCAATTTCATTCACCATAAAACAATGAAGCAACAAGCCCAGAGCTGCATGCATTACATGGTATATTCAGGGGAAAGTGAGGTCCGCAGGTGTTGGAGTATCAGAGTTGAGACCGTATTGCTGGAAAGGCACAGCAGGTCAGACAGCATCCGAGGACCATGAAAACTCGACGCTTCAGGCATAAGCCCTTCGTCAGGACTTGAGGACTGGGAGAAATGGGAATGATGGATGCATTCCAGGAACGAATGGAGAAAAACATCGGGTACCATAAAGAATGCAGGTGGTGCAGGAAGAATTAAAATGGATAAGTCCTATTGGCCTGATGATAACTACCTCTGGTTAGTGAGAAGCATGAGAAAAGATTACTGATGGCTTGACCAAGATCTTTACATTCTTGCTCACCACCAAAGTGGTCATTGAGGATTGTCGAGCAGCTGATATTGTTTCTCCGTTGACTTCGGGACATAGTGATAATCCAGGCTACCATCCACAGGTGAGTATCACATCAGTGATTCAAAAGCATTTGGAGAGAATTCTGAGAGAAAGGATCCATGCGCATTTGGGAACGCATAGCTAAATTACGAACAGTCAGCATGGCTTTGAGTAGAGCACCTTATATTTTACTGCCATGAAATAAATTTTCGAGGCGGTGCAAACATGATTATTGAGGACAGAACAGTGGCTATTGTTCGTAAGGCTCATAAGCTCGTAGGGCTTTTGAAAAGCTCCTCACTGTAGGCTTATTCAGAATAGCAACATCCATGCGATCCGCGGTCACTTGGCTGCTTGCCTTTCCAGTAGAGTACAGTAGTTAGTGGCGGATGGCTGTTTTTCTGGTTGGAGTCGCGTGACTCATAGGGTTATGCAGGGACCTCTAGTGGGACCTCTGCTCTTTGTGATACAGACACACGCACAAATGCACACATATGAATGCATTCAAAAAAATGTAGATGGATGGATTAATATTTTTGCAGAGTAAAAAAGTTCAGTTAATTTATGAATAATTTAGTAGTTGATCAAAGTATCCAGTGATATAAAGATCAGTTCCAGATATTGGCGGAGAAATGGCAGACGAAGTTTAATACAGATAACTCTGTCTTACTACTTTTTTACAGATGAAATGTTAAGTACAAGCATACACTTAATGGCAGAACGAATTTTCAGGGATCCGGAAAGCACTGATGTGCAGGGATCTTCTGGTTCGTGACTATACCTCCCTGAATATGACCACGGTGGTAAAGCAGAATTGTGGCTTGATTGCTTTTAACGTTTGGGGAATGAAATAGAGGATTCAGGTTTGCATGTTGCAACTTAATAAGAATTTGAATTTGTCAAACGTAGAGTATTGAGTTCAGTGCTGACCGTTTCATTTCAGGAAGATGTGAGAGCTTTGGAGTGGGTGGGGAAGACATTTGCCATTATGTTTCCTGGATTGGAAAATATGAGCTTTATGGAGAAGCTAGAAAAATTGGGGCACTTCTTCTGAAGTGGCGAAGGCTGAGGCAAGACTTCTTAGAAATCCATAAAATTATGCGATGCATAGATAGAGTTAATGGTCAGAATCTATTTTCCAGAGTCGACAGATCTAGCATTAGGGAAGGGTAACATTTCAAACGAGACGGGAAGGCACTTTTTTTACAATAGAATTACAGGAATGTGCTGCCAAGGTAATGGTGAAGGTAGGTCCACTTGGGGCATCTAAGGGACTTTTAGATCAGCACATTAATATGCACGGAATGGAGTCATATGGCGCACAGACAGGCAAAAGAGATTAGTTTCATTTGGCGTCAAGTTCATTACATGATCATAGGCTGAAGCGCCTTTCCTTGGTGTTAAGTTGCATGTACCATGTTGATGAGTGAGGAACATGGGGTTTGAAAGCTCAAGGACACAATTAGAAGAGAAAATTGCGATCTGAGAACATCCTGGCAGATAAGATTAGGGAAAATCAAAAATGTGTTACAAGGATAAAAAAGGTAAAAAACTAATGAGGGAAATATTAAGGTGGATGACGGACAAAGGCCTACTCTGTGGGTGAAAATCAACGACATTGGCTACTGCGAATTGCATACTTCACACATGTCTTCCCTCAAGACAAGAAAGATTTAAGTGCAAACCGTTACCACATTACGTGTGAAGCTCTTGAGCAGATTCAGAGAAAAACACGGAGTTTTAGGTGGTTTTGGTGGATTTTGAATTGAACAAACATACCCATCTCAACACGACTTGTATCCTAGACTATTGCAGGAGATAACGAGTGAAATGCTGTACTGCTGACACAATTTTGGACTTATTTCCTGCTAAAAAACAATGGTAGGAAAGACTGCATGTGATTGGGCCACTGAGAAAATATACCCAAATTTCAATTTGAATTCCATTTAAATTTCAGGATTTGAATGCTAGTCAATATGTAATAGACCTGAGGATCCTAATGCTGGAACGGTATTGTTACTTTGGGAATGTTATTGGAGAGGTCTGGAAGAACCCAGAGGAATTGCTCTTTATATTTGATGGTTTGGAAGAAATAAAAGACAGTATTGATATTTCTGATGTTCTAAAAAATAGACCCTCAGTTCATGTGCACTGATCTTGAATGCTGGTGTGAAAGTATCTGACGCTGTGTGTAAAGTTTAATCCAGCACAAGCTGCTCCAGGGATCTTCTTGGTCAGCTGTCCCATTTATTGGAAATAGCTGAGTTCAGTGCCTGGCCTGAAATCCTGGGATTTGTTTATGATGAACGGAATGAATATTTCATCAGAATTATTGAAGATCAGCTGATGGCAGCGGCTGTTTTCAATTACGTGAAAGAGAACAAGATCCAATATATCATTGGCTACAACCCTTCGTACTACTCGATCCTCGGTCTGTTATTGAGTCCCTTCTTCAGAGAACAAGACGGGAAACTACAACAACTTCGAAGACCATCACCCAATCATATTCTGACTATAGTTACAACATTGTGGAAAGACCCCTGTACTGTATTACTGAAGCTTGGTGAGATGGCTTTCACAGGATTCTGAAGAGGAAGGTTGTATTCAGGAATATACTTCCTGTCTGGTTTCCTAATGGAACTATTGGTGAGAGATTAGACTCTGCACTGTGTGGTTTACACGCTCCCACACGTCGCCAGCCAAGAGTTTGTCGCTGCACTCGCGCAATGCCAGACCTCAGATCCCAGGGACATTGGGAAGCTCCGCAGTGAAGCCCTTGGGGAGGAAAAGGAGCTTGATGGATTGAGCCTGGCTCCTGGTGGGCTGTGGAATGTCAGTGAATTCTATGACACAATTAAACACCGCCGTGTACAAGGCAATTCTGAAGGATTCCAAAATCTGGCCCCCGAATGCCAAGTATTGAGGTAATTTTATGTTGGTTCTTAAATCCTTTCTGAATCTTCTCGAGTTAAGTAATATCCTTCCTGTAGCAGGGTCGCCAGAACTGCCAGATGGCAGTGTGATGTTGTCTCATTGTAACTGAGATTAGAATTAAAGAAGAAACAGAAATAGCGCAAATTTTGCTGTCGTTATCATTAAGATCATGGAGAGTATTCCTGATCAGGGATTTAGAATGAACTGAGGAGTATTGAGAGGTTTTGATTATGATGGTACTTTGTATAGATCTTCTGAGCTGAGATGAACGCTGGGATGTTTTGGAAGATCTGAAGCGTGGATTTGGTGTGAATTATCCATGAACTTTGAACTTGTTAACGTGCAATTTCCCTTCTAGACGTGACTCTCTGTAACTCTGTGCTCGAGCAGAAGGTTTCTGCCAGTTCTGACGCATTGACTTGATTAGTTCGCCAGAAAAAAGATAGTATGAAGCCTAATGTTAACTCCTGTGAGATTGTAAAACTGAACTCACAGTCATGACATGAACACTCTATCGCCCCAAAATCTTGGAATCATGGAGTAATGCAACATTGAAATAGCAGATCCTTCTTTCCAACTGATCCTCGCTGACCAGGTTTCCCAAACTAAACTAGTCCGATTTGTCTGCAATGATTTTTCTCACTTTGAACCTTTCCGATTCACGTACCTTTCCAGATAGCTTCGTCTGGATGTTCATTCTGCATACAAACCACCCTCCGTGGAAATATTTGCCCCACACGTTCCATCTCCTCGCCCCCTCGTCTCTCGGTCTCTGCTTGAAACACTAACCAGACTTCCACCATTAACTGATTAAATCCTGCCCTTCTTTACTGTACAAAAATGCAATAAACTCCATCTGCCGCTCCTCAGCCTAGTTTCCCAATTGGTCACGATCCTTTTATAATCACAGCTAACCTCCTTCGCTATTGAGCATACTAAAAAGAGATTGGTGTAAGGAAGGGGCTGAGCGTTATTTCCGAAGCACTAGCATGGACAGTGGAATTAACAGGATGAGGAAATGGCGATGGGGTGGGGACCATGAAAGTATCCGAGTCTGTGAGCTTATACATGCAATTGCCTGAAATGGAATAGGAGAAAGTGAAGGCAGGAGAAAGGTGCCACAGGAGGTCTACCAAATAAAGGGCATTTGTGTAAACTGAAAAAAAGGTGAATGAAATTTTCTCCATATGCAGCTGATTGAAGGGAATGGCGTCAGGACAGTCATGACAGTACTGGCTGTAGCAAGGTAACTGAGTAAGAATGGAACGAAAACGAATACACAAAGGCAGCATCACCAGGGCATCCAACACCAACACGTTTTAAACAGGGATGCTCCAGTGTTTACGCCCAGCAGCCGCACAAACACCCCTTACAACAGTACACGGGCTAGCAGCAGGGACAATGTTGTTTTTTTCATTTCCTGATCAGAACTGTTGTTTAACAGATGGATTTCCAGCAAAACTGTGTGAATGAGCTGCAATGGATTAAGTCCAAATCGGGCTCTGGGACCCACCAGGGGTGTTTGAAGGAAGCTGAAATGGATAGGGACTGATGGATCCTTCTCAGGGAAGATCCCAAGCACTGATAATTTTATTCAACTCCTTTTAACTGAGCATTACACGAGTTAGAGGAATTTCAACATGGGAGTTGAACTTTAACACAAACACACAAAACTAACCCTCAGCCTGAAGGCATCCCTTCATCAGTCTTGACTAGTCCTTGAACTGACTATCTCGTGATTCAAACTGACTAATTTTGACTTACCTCTTTAACCTGCCACACTCTGCATCCACCACCCTCCTAACCTGACAATCTGGCCATTTACCTCACCCATATGCCTACCGGGCTCTTTTGTGAATTCATTCACCAGATGAGAGCTTTTATCACCCGTCCCTAGTTGCCCTCAGGAGGTTATTTGTGTTCTATCTTTTTGAACTGTTGCAGTCCATCCATTCACTCACTCACTGATTCAGTCATTCATTCAGGCACGCACACACCCACACGTCACACATCAGAACGGGTTAGGTCTTCTGCTTCCTTTGAGCCTACAGCATATCAACGAAAATATCCATGGGATGCTACACTTCTCATTTCTCAAGAAGCCAGGCTGAAAAGACATTGCTTTAAAGAACATCGAAGTATGTAATAAATGCCAAAAGAGGTCATTTGCAAAAGAAGCAAAGGTGAAGTGAGGTAAGAGTTCTTCACTTAGCAAATAGTTGGTGTATGGAATGTGATGTCTGGGAATATGGTGGAGGCAGGTTCAATCGAGGCTTTCAACAAGGCACTGGATGATCATTTGGATATAAATGATGTGAAATGATATGGGGAGAGAAAAGCAAGAAATTAACACGAGTAATGATGCTCATTTCGAAGGCAGTGCAGGCACAATGGGCCAATTGGTCTCTTTCTGCACTTTTGCACTTCTGTGATTCTGCGTGATATCAGACCTCACCACAGCATAAGACCAGTGATAGTGAATTGACAGCGAGTTTTCTTTGTTCTTGTTTCTCTGTTCCAAATTCCTTGGGAAACTGAAATTCCATTGAAAGTGAAAATAGGTGATATATATCTCCAGTAATGGGGCTTTAGTCAAATATCATTGTTACTTGTCATTTATTAATTGCAGTAGAATCTTCCAATTTGTCCTGTTGGATTGCATTTTTAGATAAAAGAAGCTCTCATTTCACTTTATCATGTTTCTCGAAATATTTGAGACACACATGTTGCATAAATTTTGGTTTGACCAAATACTTGTCTCGCAACTTTTGTTTAGTTTCCAGATCAATGACCCGGGAGATTCATGAATAAAATTACATCTGTGGATCCGAGAAAACAAACCTGCACAATAGAGGGACTGGAGTAAGTAGCAGAATGTGAGATGTTTATAATGACTAGACATCTGACACTGTACTCTTCATAAAAAGTGATCAAGTTTAACCGTATCAGGAAGGACATTAATAACAAACAGTGGAAGTGAAATTGAACAAGAGTGGAAAGGTAAAACAGATGGCATTGTATTTGCCAGCTCTTGCAGGCCCACCCAGTAATCAAACTCTGAATTGATTGAAACTAAAATCGGGCTGAACAAGGTACGGAAGAACCGGGCAATCTCCTGTATTCTGTGTCTGTACCAGTGAAAGGACTGTCTATGACTGAGGAGCACAAACCGTAAAATACACACACTGCAGGAAGTACCAGGCTTTGTGGCATTGTATTTGACGTTGTCTGAAAATGTACTGTATCGGTAACAATTAAAAAGCACTGCGTGTTATTAATATCAATAACACTTTATTCACATTATTCAGTGAGAATGAAAAATAAGGTACATTACAATTGGTAAAACTAGTATAGTAATGGTATTGTTAAATATGGTGCACTTTTGTTAGAATTCATCTAACAAATATACTCCTATCAGTAACATTGTTCTTTATCCTGTAAATACTGTACATAGCTGCAGTATCCTTGTCCAGACTGAATCTTACCCATACTATCTTTTCTGCTTTCCATTATTTCCCTTGTTTGATCCAATTTCTGACATGAATGGTGTCAGTATCAGATTCTGGGACCCCTGACCTCATCTCTGCTGTCAGTGCACATTGCTCAGTGATGGATCTGACCCAAACTGTGGCTGTGGGGATTCCAAACCGTAAAATATAGATTCTGAAGTAAGTGCCAGATTGTGAGACAGTGTGGTTATAAGGACTGATTATCTGGCACTGTGATGACGACTGACAGTTGCTATTTCATTTACAACACCACATTATTTTTCGTCCTAGTAATAACTTATTAGTTAAAATGCCCACTATTTGTAATAGTGATTGTACAGTTTGAATGTAGTAGTGGCATTAAAGAATCTGACAATTTGTATCAGCAAAATTGTCAATAATAAAGGTTTTGTACATTATTGTTAACGTGTAATAGAACTATTAATCAGCACTACGTTACTAGTAACAGAGCTTTCATGAATTCCATAGTATTTATGTCAGTAACAGTAATTAAAATATTTTAAATATTCCATAATAAAGTAACACTGTACATTATTGTGATCAGTCATAGTGTTGTCACACATTATACATTGTATCACATTGTACATTATTAATACATAAGTCCATAAGAAATATGTAACATCTAATTTTCTCAACTTCTACCAGGTCTCGTCTCAACCTCCTATGATCCAGTGGGAAAAAATAATCCAGCCTATCTAGCCTTTCTTTATAACTTAAACCTTCCACACGAGGCAGAATCCCGGTAAATCTCTTCTGAACCCTCTACAGCTTAATAATATCCTTCCTATAACTGGGCGGCCAGAACCTGACACAGTATTCCAGAAGATGCCTCATCAATGTTCTGCACAACGTTAACATGACTTCCGAAATAAGTAGTAGGCCATTCAGCCCCTTCAGCCTCCTCTACCATTCAATAGGATAATGTCTGATCCAACACTTCCCCTTTTCTGCCCTTTCTCCATAATCCTTGATTCCCCGACTGGTCATGTATCTTTCTATCTCAGCCTTAAATACAGAAATGGGGACAGTTAGTAAGTTGCAGGGTGACAATAATATTGGTGGCAGAATAGCATTGAAGAAGGATTTGTTAGATTACAAAGGGATGTTGATCAAATGTGTCAATGGTCTGAAAATGGCAAATGGAGTTCAATCTGGATTAATGCAAGGTATTGCATTTTGGTACACCAAACAAGGGGTGGGCCTAGAATGAAATATAGGTCCTTGGGTAGTATTGCAGAACACAGGGACCTTGGGGTACCTGTACATAAAGCTTTGAAATTAGCCTCACATACGTTGTTGAGACATATGTTTGGCAGGCTTGCCTTAATTCCTGAGCCTTTTGAGTACAGGAGTTCGGAAGTCATGGGCGGCACGGTGGCACAGTGGTTAGCACTGCTGCCTCACAGCGCCAGAGACCCGGGTTCAATTCTCGCCTCAGGCGACTGACTGTGTGGAGTTTGCACGTTCTCCCCGTGTCTGCGTGGGTTTCCTCCGGGTGCTCCGGTTTCCTCCCACACTCCAAGATGTGCAGGTCAGGTGAATTGGCCATGCTAAATTGCCCGTAGTGTTAGGTAAGGGGTAGATGTAGATGTAGATGTAGGGGTAAGGGTGGGTTACGCTTCGGCGGGGCGGTGTGGACTTGTTGGGCCGGAGGGCCTGTTTCCACTCTGTAAGTAATCTAATCTACCGTTGTCCAGAACATTGATGAAGCATCTTCTGGAATACTGGGTCCGGTTCTAATCGCCCAGTCATTGGAAGGATATTATTTAGCTGGAGAGGGTTAAGATGTGATTTACCAGGATGCTGCAGAGTATGGGAGGTTTGAGTTACATAGAAAGGCTGGATAGGCTGGGATTTTTTCCACTGGTCACAGAGGTTTGAGAAGTGACTTGATAGAAGCTTATAAAATAATGCGTTAATTTTGTAGGTTTTTTTCCGAGTATGGGGGATCTCGAGAATCGGGTGCATATTTTTAAGGTGAGAAGAGAGATTTTATCAAGACTTAAGAGCATTTTTTCCCAGAGTGGTTGGTTCTCATGTGGAATAACTTTCCTACGGAATTTGTGGATGTGGTTACAATTGCAATGTTTAAAAGACATTTGGATACGTAGATGAATTGGAAAGGCTTGGAGGGATTTGGGCCAGGAGCATGAAGGTGGGGCTAGTTTAGTCTGGGATTATGTTTGGCATGGACTGGTAGGACTGAAGTGTCTGTTTCCATGCTGGCTGACTCAATAATTCGCCCCACAGCTCTCTATGGCATGGAATTCCAAAGACAACCCACAGACAGGAAAATTCTCCTCATCTCTGTCATAGAAAAAGGTGCGCTAATATAAGTCTATGTCCTCTGGTTCTAGACTTTCCTATGAAGGGAAATCTCCTCTCAGTATATACCCTGTCAGTCCCGTTAAGAATCCACTATGTTTTAATGAGATCACCTCTCATTTATCTAAAGTGCAGCAAGTAGTGTCACAGCCTGTTAAACCTTTGTTCCTAAGGCAATCTCCCCACACTGCAGATCATCCAAGTGAATCATCTCTGAACTGCATCCAATGAAATGAAACTTTTCCCTAAATTAAAAAAAAGCAAAGCTGCTCACAGCACTCCCGATGTGGTCTCACCAGCATCTTGTGCGACTGTAGGAAGACTTCCTGACTCTTGTCCTCCAAGCAACTTGAAATTAGATCAAACATTCCATTAGCATTATGTCCGGCACCCTGTCTGCTCGCTTTGTGTTTCCTGCACAGGTTCCCCTCAGTTTTTGTGTTGCAGCTTTCTGCATCTTTCCCCTATTTAAATAATACTGACCTATTATTTCCCTTCCAAAATGAACACTTTTATTCGTATCAGAGCGCTCATGTCAAATTTCACGTCTGCTTCACTTTAATTTCAATTTTCCATTTTTCCAACTCTCTCCGTCTCTAAACTCAAGCCCGACAAATATTTGCCACTCATATTCTGGTGCTCAAGTCCTTGTTTCCGCTCTCACTACAAATCAGTCACTAACATTTCTGAAGCTGAGCAATAATAAACTGGGAAGATCAGGAGTGAAACTATTTACCCCAAACTGAAAAATACAGACATGTTGGTGGGGGAGGGGGGGGAGGGAGGGTGGTGAGGGAAAGAAGTACTGGACGTTTATTCATAGCAACTAGGTGGCTACAACTGTAGATTAAGACTTGAGCCATATCATTTGCATCATTGAATATGCTACTAATATAATCAGTGAGAGATTACTGCAAAAAATGATATCCATTCAGAAATTGTGCCTGCTTTCCTCACAAACACCTGCATAGTTTTATTTGTCCCCTTTCTCGCTTTTCAGAAAATAATCCATTGTCGTCTTGGATGCCTGAGATGAATCAATCTCAATACACTTTCAGGCAGAACATTCCAAATCCTACCTATTTAATGCAGGAAATAACTTCCTCATTTTGCCATTGCTTCTCTTACCAATTACCCTAAATAAGTTGCTTCCTGGTTCCCAATTCTATCACCATTGGGAACATTTCTACCCAATGTACTCTGAGTTAATGGATGCACAAAGTTCTGAAAATATTTTATGCTATCTACTTAATGTTAGAACTGGTTCCCTTCACTATGCACAGAATAATCAAGAAAATTGAAATATTCCTCTGAATTCAATCTGACGAGATTTAAGAAAAGTATTGATGTAACCTTCGTTACATTGACTTGGGCGTCAATGTTGACATTTCTAAGTTCTTTACTGTTGGTAATGTAGACATTTTCTGCACTTAATCAAATATTAACTCGTTTTGATTTTAACACTTTGAGGATAGAGAACTAAAGCACTTTCTGCAAGTGGGACTGAGGGCTAAATATCAATCTCAGTACATGTTTCTGTAACCTTGTGCACTTGATTGCCACCTACAAGCATCCCCAGTCCCTCTATCACCAATGCTCGGTAGCAGCAGTGTGTATTATCGACAAGATGCACCGCATAAATTCATCAAAGATCCTTCATTAGTATCTTCTCAATCCATAACCACTTCCATCTAGAAGGACAAGTGCTGCAGGTACATTGGAGCACTTCCCCTGCAAGTACCCCTCCAAACCATTCACCATCCTGAGTAGGAAATATCACTGTCAGTGAGTCTGATTACTGGAATTTCCTCCCTAAGGCATTGTGGGTCAACCCACAATGGACAGTTAGACAGCAGCGGTTCAAGAAGCTCATCCCACCTTTTGAATTTGGCAAGCAGGAATGAGCAATAAATGCTGGCCCAGCCAACGATGCCCGATTCCCATGAATGACAAAAATGAGAAAACCTCAATTAGCAATTGTGATTTATTGCTCTTGATGTCAGGGAAGGCACTACATGAGTTCTGATGGGATGCTCCCAGGCTTCTCATTGTCATCTATGTCATTCAGGACCAAGGAACATTCCATCTGCTTCATGTCTCCAGTTTACTGGAATAGAATATCCATTATTTTACAGTTACGTCTGTGTCAGAATTACTGCTGTTAATAAACTTTGGTTCGTGTTCTTTTTATCTCCCCCTGGGTCCTTACTGCTGCCTTCTCTGTGTTTTGTGCTGAGAATCGTGCCCTCACTGTCAGAAAAAAACAGTCACTGATGGAGTTGTCCATCTGATTAAACATCTTAACCGACAATTCTGTCCCCTAATTGTTCCTCCGTGTACAAACTGAATCATCTGCAATGGATCAAGTGAGTCTTTATGAGCTGCTTTAGTATTCGATATACAAAATAGATTAGTTTCAATATGTTTCGATATTTTTTTATTGAGCGCTAACACCAGTCTTCCCGTTATTCACATAGTATTTCCATCTCGTTAGTTTCTGTTTAATCTTCAGCGTGTTTCAGATTGTGGGGAAATTAGTTCACTCCAAATGGTGAAAGAAAAGAGTCTTGAACTCACTCTGATCCAGACTGAGGGGGATTATGTCAATCTTGGAAGTTATAAGCATCACAGCGGTCATCACGTGAACATTTTTGGTTGATTCTGCACCCCACCCGCACATCTTTCAACCGGCTGTGCTCAAGGTTGAAATTCAATGAACCATTTCCCAGATTCCACTCCAGCTGAGGGAGGGCCATCTCTCATTGTGAGGTCAGAGGGTCACGACACACAGGGGCCCGGTCTCACAGTGTGGTTTCTAAATATCTCTGCCTCAATGCTTCCTGCTGGGGACATGCACAGGCACGAAGGAGCCAGAGTGGGACTCTGTCTGGGCTGCAATGGAACAGTGACAATTACTCTCAATATTCATGGGTCTGTGGGGTACATTACTCCAGAAAGCTGGAGGTTCAGATACCAGTTCCCAGTGAGCCTGCTGAGAGACGAATCTGTGCAGGAGGGAAAGGGGACTATGCCTTTCAGCTGAGAGGGACTCCTCTGCCAACAACATCCACTCTCTCTGGGTTCATTCAGAGTAACAGCCCTGCTTTGGATATTCCTGGGCTTCTGCTTTCCAGGAATCAGACTCCACAATCGAGCAGCTCCATGGAGAGAGAAAGAAAGGATAAGCTTGTGAATAGAACAGTGAGCACAACATCCTTGGTAACTGCACAAACCAATGTGTCCACAGGATTAAACTGCAGGACTTTCCTGGGAGTTATTTCTCACTGAGTGACAGAACTTTCCTACCGAGCCTATATCCCTCCAAACCCTTCATATTTCTGTACTCATCCAGATGCCTTCTAAATATTGCAATTGTACTAGCCTCCACCACTTCCACTGGCAGCACATTCAACACCCGCACATCCTCTGTGTGAAAACAAGTTGCCCCTTCGGTCTGTTTTTTATCATTCCCCTCTCACCTTAAACCTATGATCTCCAGTTCTAGACTCCTCACCCCCAGGGAAAAGACCTTGTCTATTTAGCCTATCCTTGCCCTTCACTATTTTATAAACATCTATAAGGTCACACTTTAGCCTCCGACGCTCCAGGGAAAACCAGCCTTTACAAACTGTCCGTATAGCTCTAATCCTCCAATCCTGGCAACATTCTTGTAAATCTTTTCTGACTCCTTTCAAGTTTCACAATATCTTTCTGACAGGAAGTAGATCAGAACTGCACATAATATTCCAAAAGTGGCCGAACCCACATCCGGTATATCTGCAAAATGACCTTCCAACTCCGATACTCAATATTCTGACTAATAAAGGAAAGCATACCAAACGCCTTCTTCATTAACCTATCTATCTGCGACTCTACGTTTAAGGAACTATGAACCTGCACCCCAAGGTCTCTTTGTTCAGCACCACTCTCTCGGACATTACCATTCAGTGTATAAGTCTTGCGAAGATTTGCTTTCCCAAAATGCAACATTTCTCATTTATAGAAATTAAACTCTATCTGACACTATTCAGCCCATTGGCCATTTGATCAAGATCCCGTTGTAATCTGTAAACTTCTTTGCTGTCCACTACACCTCCAATTTTGGTATCATCTGCAAACTTACTAACTATACGTTCTATGTTGACAACAAAAGTATATATATAAATATTGAAAAGTAGTGGACCCAGCAGAGATCTTTATAGCAATCCACTGTTCGCAGGCCTCAGTCTGAAAAAGAATCCTCCACCATCAGGTCTTCTACCTTCAAACCAGTTATGTATCCAATTTGCTCGTTCTCAATGTATTCTATGAAATCTAACCTTGCTAACGAGTCTCCCATGGGGAACCTTGTCAAACACCTTACTGAAGTCCAGATAGATCACGTCCACCGCTCTGCATTCATCAATCAAACTGTGACTTCTTCAAAACCTCAAATACGTTCATGAGACATAATTTTACACGCACAAAGACAGGGTGACTACCCCGAATCAATACTTGCCTTTCCAAATACGTTTAAATCCTGTCCTTCAGGAATCGCTCCAACAACTTTCCTACCACCGAAGTGAAGCTCACTGATCTATAGTTCCCTGGCTTGTCCTTATCAACTTTATTAAATCGTGGTATCACGTTAGCCAACTCCAGTCTTACGGCAACTCACCTGTGACTATTCATAAGACAATTAGACAATTATCTCAGCAAGGGGCCCAGCAATCATTTCCCTAGCTTCCCATAGAGTTCTAGGGTACATCTGATTCGAAGAACGTGAGGACTGCAGATGCTGGAGATCAGAGCTGAAAAATGTGTTGCTGGAAATGCGCAGCAGGTCAGGCAATATCCAAGGAGCAGGAGAATCGACGTTTCGGGCATAAGCCTTCCTGAAGAAGGACCTATGCCTGAAATGTGGATTCTCTTGCTCCTTGGATATTGCCTGACCTGCTGCGCTTTTCCATCTGTACATTTTACACCTGATTGGGCCCTGGGGATTTAATTATGTATATTAAAGTCTATTTGCCATTTGTCTGATCACTTGCCCAGCTGATCAAGGTCCTGCTGCATTTTCTATAATTTTCCACACTGTCCACGATACAACCCTATTTTAGTGTCATCAGTAAAACTGATTACTCATGCCTTGTACAGTCTCATCCAAATCACTGATCTAGATAACAAACAGCAATGGGCCCAGAAACCACGCCTGAGGAACTCCACTAGTCACAGGCCTGCAATCAGACAAGCATCCTTTGACTATTACCCTCTGCTTCATACTGTCAAGGCAATTGCGGATCCAATTTGACAGCTTGCTTGGAATTCCATGAGATCCAGCCTTCCAGAACAGCCGACCATGTGCAACCTTATCAAAGGCCGTAAGGCTCTATTTCTGTTTCCCAGTTAGTTTGTCCTTTGTGGGAATCACTTCAAAATTTCATCATCCCTTTGAATTCCATTGTATTCCCAATTTCCGAGAGGATCTCTTCCTGTGACTTTACTCAGTTACTCAGCTTCATGATGCAATGCTGGATCTGAAACGGTGCATCTCCAGTCAGTGAACAATGTTGTTGTTCCAACAAAAACTGAAAAACGTTCCACACACTCCATCCAGAGTACGTCTGCCGCCCTGCCCTTCTCAACCTTGCTGGTCACTTCATCAAAGAGCTCCAACAAATTTGTGATGCATGATCTTCCATCCACAAAGCCATGCTGACTGTTCCAAATCAAACCCTATCTTTTCAAATGCATATACATCGTATCCCTCACAATCCTATCAAGTAATTCACCCACCATCGACGTTACGTTTATTAGTCTATAGTTCTGAGGAAATTTGTGCCCTGGAATTAGTAACTTTCTTTTTATATTCCACCCAGAAATTAGAGGAAACATTAATGTAATATCTGTGCCGTTTCCCCTGTGCTCCCATATCACCAGGTTTGGAGGGAGGCTGTTGATTGGTGGAGGTCTGTGGGTCTATAAACCCCGCCCCTCCCCAGGCTATGTACAGGCGTGCCCCCAAATCCAGCCACTCCACGTCACCGCGGCTCGGGGGGAATCCCGCGCGCGCACATTCGAACTCCCCACCGTTGGCCACCAACCGCCGCACGTCGTGTGTGTGTCCTTCATAACTACAATTCCCATGAGGCCCCGCGTCCCGATCCTCCACCACACCAAGCTCACCAGCCCTTACTGCGCAGGCGCTGTCTCCCAGGCAGCATGGGAAATGTAGTCGACCCAGAGTGTTCTGTGGGAACTGAGTTGCTGAGGGAGGTTTTGTGGAGAGAGAAACAGTTAATGTGTTGAGATTTATCTAACTCTTGTTCAGAACTGGAAAGGGGTTCCCGGAAAATGCTGGGGTTTGTGGTGTAGAACGAGGGGAACAGATTGTGAGAGTGAACAGAGCTAAAGAATATGCCTTTTTGTTGTATATTTGAGGCTGTTCCTGCACATGTTTGCCCCTGATCAGTTGCAGCCAGACATTTCACTGTTTCCCTGTTTATCTCGGGCAGTGCTCCCTCTCAGACTCAACTCATGGCAATCTGCTTCTGGTCTCCACTTATTGCTTGTCCTTTGTGGGAACACTTTAAAACTTCGTCATCCTTCTGAATTCCATCTTAATCGCAATTTTCTGGAGGATCTCTTACTGTGACATGACACTTTTACTCAGCTTCATGATGCAATGCTGGATCTGAAACTGGTACATCCCCAGTCAGTGAACAATGTTGTTGGTCCAACAAACACAGACAAAAACATTCTACCAACTCCACTTTGGGATCACTCTTGCCAATGTGACTGACCCAGACTACATGAAGATTGAGGTCCCCCACAATCGCTTCCTTGTCTTTTCACGAATCCCATAAGTTTCTGTTTAGGTCAGTGTCTAACGATGCAGTGGTATGCAGCAGGTGCTAAACTGTTCTTCCCTTTTACAATTCCTGGCGCATCGTCTTCCAAATTGCTTTTCTGCTGGCTTTATTTCATAACCTGAAGATAAATAATTTGTCAGTCTTGCTTTTGTTATTCCTAACTAAAATATTCCTCCCAACTGAATTCCCAGTCTGTTTGTAAAATTAGTACCCAAGAATATTTATGTCCCACCTTTGGTTCATGTTAATCAAGTCTCCCTGGTGATCAGATCAGTCATTCACTGATGTCCATTTGTCTTATTGCAGATACTATGCACATTCAAGTAGAGAAAGTATAATTTTCACTCTTATCAAAAGTTACATTTGTCCTTCCAGTTCCTTTCTGCTTAGCTTCAGCCACATGATCATGTTATTCCCATATTTCAATCTTTCTTTTTGTTTTCGGAAATATCCACTGACCTGACACCCTGCTCCTGTGTCACCTGTCAGCTTACATCGCTATCCATAATCGTATTCATATGATTGACCAGGACAATGATCCCAGCACTGTTCTCGTGGAATCCATCACACTGGGATATCTCGCTTTTCCTGAATACGAATGCCAGACTCCCCCATGAATCAAAACCACTTCTGACAGTGTTGTTGATTCCCGAAATCTTCGTTCAAGCTTTTGGGATCACTCTGCATGTGGTATCGATCACTGTGTGTGTGTAGCTGCTGCATGCTGGAGATGAGAGTCAAGATTAGGGTGGTGCGGGAAAAGTACAGGAGGTCAGGCAGCATCCGAGGAGCAGAAAAATCGACATTTCGGGCTTTTGCTCCTTCTCCTCGAATGCTACTTGACGTGCTGTGCTTTTCCAACACCACTCTAATCGTAGCTGCTGCCTCAGTCAGCCACTTTCTGTTGCAGCTGGTCTGAGATCCTGGGCCCGCATAGTTTTACACTCTTGAGAGAAGAGCAGAAAGATGATGTAGTACAGGCCAGGAATGGAGATTGGGGTTTTCCAGATCTCCATGAGACTCAGTATCATTCCATCAATGTAATCCTCACAACGTCAGTTTAATTTCTGAATCTGTCTATTTCTGCATCTCCTGTGGCTGCTCGGAATTCCTGACTTAGCAGAATTTCCAACTCTTGTCTCACCCAACACCACATTAAAGGCATTCAACCTGCCAGAAAGATGAAGGAGAGTGAGATCTGCAGCCTTCAATAAATCCTACAGGTAACTTCCCTTGTGTTGGATAAAGTGGATATGAATTAGAGGGCTCAAAGCTGTAGGCCCACAAATGTGACACTGCTAGAGGGATGAAGAGGGAGCACAAAGGCTCCACTGTCATCCTGTCAAGAGAGTCCTGCTTTCATCACTGCTTTACTGGTTGAACTGAGACAGCACATACCACAATTGAATACTGGGATGTTCACAGGCTGTTTTAATGAAGCTCCGTTCAACAGGAGAAAGCAGGACTCTTATGAGAGGCTGGTAATAAAGTTTGCGATCTTTTTATTCTATTCTGTTCTCTGTCTTCAACCCGGTATTTATGTTATGTCTTTTAGTCCTGTGTGTTCCATCTTTCAAAATTCTATAACAGCCCTAATCTCTGTCACCTCCTCCAGTGCCGATTACTCTCCCTATCTCTGTACCTTGCGCCGGTCTCTAAACCGTGAACTATCTCAGTAATCTCATTTTCCAGTCACGGCAGTAGCAACTATCTTTCCCATCTCCTTCAGTCTCTGCAAACTCCTACAACTCTCCTCATCTGTGCAACCTCCTCCAGTCAATGCAACACTCCTTCCTCTCATCCTACAGCAACTCACTACTTCTGTAATCTCCTACCATTAATACAAACCTCCCGACCTCCTTAAAGTTCTTCAACACAACATCCTCCCCTCCGAGTGTAACTTGCTCCAGTCTCTACTACACTCACAATTCATGTGACCTCTTGAAACCACTTTGACCCTCCCCATGCCTGTCACCTCTTTCAGTCTCTACAATCTTCTCTATCTTTCACCTCCTCCCGTTGCTATCGTGGTCCCTATCTCTAGTTCCTCCAGTCAGGACGAGCCTTCCTCACGCTGTCATCTCCTGCAGCCTCTTAAAACTATCCATGCTCCTGTAACATTCTCTTGACTGCTGTAATCACCTCCAGTCCCTACAGCTGTCTTTTTGTCACCTCCTTCAGTCCTCCATTGTCTGCAGCCCTCCATGTCGTGAACCTCATCCAGTCTTGACAACCATCCCTATCTCTGTAATCTCCTGCAACCTTCCTATTGAAATAACCTTCTTCCATCCTTCCAATAAACACTAATTTCTTAACTTCTTGTTATGCTCCATACTATGTCTGCTTTCTCTTCCTGTTCCTGCAACCTATGTGAACACTGTAACCTTATCCGGTCTGTACCTTTGCATCTAATTGTCATACTGTATCGAAACAGGTCCTTGAATCCATGATGTCTCTGCAGACAATTAGCAGCAAACTCCACCAACCTCATTGCCCTGCACTTGGTGCATAAGCTTCTTAACTCTGGCATTTTAATTACGCATTCAGATGTTTCTTTACTGCTGTGAGAGCGTCTGCCTCCACCACCCTCTCAGGAAACACGTTCCATCTATCTACCATCCTCTGAGTGAAATAAAGTACATCTCAAAACTCCTCCAACTCATCTGCTCCTCACCTTAATCTTATGCATTCTTGTGTATGACAGTATGCAATGTGGAAGAGATTCTCGTGATCTACTCTGTCCGTATGTCTCATAGGTTTGGAAACATCAATCAGATCCCTCGCTCAGCCTCCTCTCCACCAGCAAAATAATCTCAGCTTATCAGTCACCCCTCATAAGCGAACCTTTCATCCAAGGTAACATCCCAATGAATCTCTTTTTCACTCTCTCCAATGCAATCATGATTTTCTGACATTGAGGCAAACAGATCTGGGAACAGTACTCCAGATGTTGTCTCACCAATGTTTGTACATAGCTTGCTTACTCATTCATTCCTGATAAAGAGCTCGTGCTCGAAACGTCGACTCTCCTGCTCCTTGGATGCTGTCTGAAATGCTGTGCTTTTCCAGAACCACAGTCTCGAAAACTTGATAATGAAGACAAGCCTCGCAGACGCCAGCTTTGTCAACCTGCACTTACCCCCTTCATGGATCTATAGACTTGGACGCCACAAACCCTTAGTCCTCCACAGGAATTAAGCATTCATTGTGTATGCCCTTAATTTCCATTTGCCAGTGCTCTGCCCAATTTACCAGCTGATCAGTATCTGACTGGGACTAACCTCCTCACTATCAAGAGCACCACCGATTTCTGTGTCTTCTGCAAACTTGTGAATTCCACAGTCTGTATTCACACAGAGTCAGACAGTAATACAGCGTGGAAACAGGCCCTTCAGTCTAAACTAGGCCATGCTTACTGTGACGCCCACAAAGCTTATTTCAAGTGCCCACAATTCTTCCATATCCCTCTCAACTCTTCCCATTCCATGCACCTACAAAAATACATTTTTAAAAATATTGCTTTGGTACCCGCCTCAACCATCGCCTCTGGCAGCCCAGTCCATATACGCACCACGCTCTGTGTGACGAAGTTACCCTTCAGGTTCGTCGAAAACCTTTCCCCTCCCACCTTAAACCAATGCCCTCTAGTTTTCAGTTCACCATCCCTTGGAAAACAACTATATGCATTCATCCTATCTGTGCCCCTCGTGATTTTATACACCTCAGTAAGGTCACCCCTCATTCTCTGACATTCCAAGGAATAATGTCCTATACTGGCCAATCTCTCCTGATACGTCAGGCCTACTTGTCCTGGCAACATCCGCAGACCTTCTTTGCATTCTTGACAATCTTCCAAGTCATTCATATAAACAACAAGCAGCAAGCATCCCAGCGCTGAACAATGAGGCACACTACTGGTCAGAGACTGCGTTACTAAGACAACGCTTCACCAACATCCTTTGTCTCATATTTGTGAGCCAAGTTTGAATCCAGTTTGCCAACTTGTTTTGCATCCCTTGGCCCTTAATATTTTGTACCAGCTTTCCATGTGGGACCTTGTCAAATGCCTGACTGATATTCATGTCAACCACATCAACTGCATTACCCTAATCAATAGGTTGAGACATGTTTTCAAAAACTGAATTAATTTAATCTTCCTCCAGTCCTGTCATCCCTCTGTTTCACGTTAACTCGTTCCTACTACACTCCCTTCCTCAGTAAATTGTGTAATTCCTAAAATAGTTCTCGTCGATATGAACTTCTGTTCTTGCAATCCTCCATATGACTGTAAACTCTTACCATCCCGAGAAACCTTTATGAATCGAACATTTGTCGTTCATGACAGCATTCCCCATTCACTGTCAACTGCAGCAGCCTGTAAAACTGTCCCTGTCTCTCTAAACCGCATCGAGCTTGTACGAATCTCCCGTTGGCTGCAAACTTCCCCTCAGTCTCCACAAAGCTGTCTCTCTGAATAATGTTGTCATGTCTCAACAACCCTCTTGATCACTGAAAACATCCCATCACGACAGCACTGGTTATCTCTGTAACCTCTTCCCAATTCCACAAACTTTGCTGGGTCTGTAACCACCTCTAATTCATACACACATCCTACCCCTGGAAGCTTTTTCGGTCTCTCAAATGTTCTGTTTCAGAATAACTTTATCGAGTCAATAGAATCATTCCTATCTCTGCAAACACCTCTGCCAATACAAGCATCCCTATCCGTGTATTCACGTTCAGTTTCTACAAGCTTCTCAGTTACTAGTGGTGTGCCACAAGAATCTGTTTTGGAACCACTGCTGTTTGCCAACTTATAAATGACTTGGACGCAGGTAAAGGTTAGTAAGTTGCAGATGACACTAAAGTCCGTGGAGTGGTGGACAGTGTGGAAGAATGTTGCAGGGGGACTTGGATAAACTGGCGAAGTGGGCTTACGAGTTGGAAAATACAGTTCAATGCAGATAATTCCGAGATAGTTCAATGCCGGGTTGCTGAGGGACCAGAGCGCAAGGGGGCAGGGTAGGGGAGAGAGAGACAGGCAGACAGATAGCGGGCGAGAGAGAAACAGTGAAAGAGAGCAAGACGGTGCGTGTGAGACTGAGAGAGAAACAGTAATAGAGGGAGAGAGAAATGAAAGAAAGAGAAAGTCTCAGAGAAAGATAGAGAGAGAGAGAATCAATGAGTGTGTGAGAGAGAAAGTGTGACAGAGAAAGACAGAGTGAGAAAGAATAGCAAAAACAGAGACCTGGAGAGAGACAGTGGGAGAGGGAGCGACAGTGAGAGGGAGGGACATTGAAAGAGAAAGGTGGGAGGTTGAGAGAGTGAAAGAGATACAGATCGTCATGTATAGATAGAAAGATGTCTTCAGGGACAATGAGAGTTAAAGAGAGAAAGAAAGGGAGATACATAGAGATTGATAGAGCGACAGTGAAACAGAGAGTGAGAGAGAGAGAGACACTGAGGGAGACAGAGTCGGAGCAGGTAAAAAAAGCAGAAGGAGTGAGAGAGAGAGAGATTGGCAGAGTCAGTTAGAGATAGAGAGAAAGACAGGATGAGAGAGACACTATTAGAGAGACAGAGATCTCGGAGAGAAAGACAGTGAGAGACAACAAGATAGAGAAAGGGACACAGTGTGAGCGAGAGAGAGTGAAAGTGTGAGAGAAAAATCACAGAGAACAAGGCAGGCAGAGAGACAGACAGACACAGTTATGATGACAGTGACAGACAGGCAGTGAGTGATATAATGAATGAAAGAACAAGAGAGAGTGAGAGCGAGATAGTGAGAGTGGTAGAGCAACACAGAAAGAGAGGGAAGGTGTGAGGGAGATTATATCAAACGGAGACAGAGAGAGAGAGAGTCAGAAAAGTTTCATTAACCTGAACCACCTCTTCTCTGAATTAATTAACGACTCTGCCCTTGAGCCCTCAATCGATGTCACTGTCCCTGCTGGCCCACTCCTTCTTTTGATTTGGAAACACATTTATATATTGCAAAACAATCATCTTGGCCAGGCGAACCACGAACATTCAGCCAGCTCTTGTGTCAACAGGGTTCGAAAGCCAAGTGTAAAAGATAATTTAGATTTCAGTTGTATATTTCTTTCCTTCTGACCCATTTGATGTCTATAACCTGGTAACTGGTTGCAGATCACGCTAAACCAATACATTTGTTCATTGTTGATTCAATGGAAATAAGATGCCTCTGTATAAGTACTTATCAGAAGGCAAGGACATCATCTGCACAAATAGTTTTATGTTGATCTCTTCACTGGAGCATAACCTTCCCTCATAAGATCAGCGATACTGTACACTTTACTGAAAGGCACAACCCAGCTGACATCTGGCAAGTGGACAACCTGACAGTGAAGCATTGCCTCCCCCGTGCTCCTGATAATGCGACAGTCTGTATATGCTGTAGTCTGGTTAGCCTCCATTCAAATTGAAAATTTTCAAGATTTCATGATTTGTAACAAATTTGAATTCCAATCATGAGCAAAAGCCTGAAAGAGATGCAGTCGTGGAATACAGGGGAAGGTAAAGAGTATTGTCTATAAAAGGAAGAGGTGTACCAAGCTGAAGGTGGGTTGTGGGGAGCGTTTTGTGGTGCAGTGGTAATGTGCTAAATGTATAAAATATATATATAAAGCTGACGTTAAACCCCAGGCCTGGGAATTCGGAACATTTTCTAAGTCCATAAAGCAGGGACTAACAAAATAATGAATTGAGAGAGAAAATAACATGGAATTAAACTAGCGAGAGATATAAACATGTGTTTGAAACCACTTTCTGCCTTTTGCGTTTGATCCCTGTTGATGCAAGAGGTGGCTGGATGTTTGTTGTTTGTCTGGCCGAGATAGTTGTTTTGCAATATGTAAGTGTCTGGCCAAATCAAAAGAAGGAGTGGGCCAACAGGGACAGTGACGTCAATTGCGGACTCAAGGGCAGAGTCGGTAATCAGTTCAGAGAAGCGGTGGTAAAACTTTTCTCTCTCTGCGCCCTTTTTCCATTTGATACAATGGCCCTCAACCCTTTTCGCTTTTTCTCTGTGTTGCTCTGCCATTCTCACTATCTCGCTGTCTCACACTCTGACTCTGTGTTGCTCTGTCACTCTTTATATCACTCACTGTCCGTCTGTCTCTTTCATCATCACTATGTTTATCTTTCTGTCTGTCTTGTTCTCTGTTTTTTTCTCTGTCACTTTCACTCTCTCTGTGTCTCTTTCTCTATCTTGCTATCTCTCACTGTCTTTCTCTCCTAGCTTTCTGTCTGTCTCTCTAATACTGCTTCTCTCACACTGCCTTTTTGTCTCTCTCACTGACTCTGCCAGTCTCTCTTTCTCACTTTATCACTCCCACCTTCCTGCTGATTTACCTGCTCTGACTCTGTCTCACTCAGTGTCTCTCTCTCATTGTCTCTTTATCACACTTCTTATGTATCTCCCTTTCTTTCTCTTTTACTGGCTCCTTCTCTCTGACTACCTCTTTCTTTCTTTCTATCTCTCACTCTCTGGATCTGTTTCCCTCTCTCTTCCGCACCTTTCGCTTTCACTGTCCCTCCCTCTCCCACTGTATCACCATTCTCTCTCTCTCTCTGTCTGAGGCTTTCTCTTTCTTTCATTTCTCTCTCCCTCTATTGCTGTTCCTCTATCGCTCTCTCACTGTTTTTCTCCTTTCCTCTCTCTCACACACAGTCTTGCTCTCTCTATCACTGTCTTGCTCTCTCTCACTGTTTCTCTCTCGCGCTTGCCGTCTCTCTCTCTTTCCTCCCCACCCCGCCCCCTCGCTCTCTCCCCCCTCACCTCCCCGGCATTGAACTATCCCGGAATTTTCTGCATTGAACTGCATTTCCAACTCCTCAGCCCACTTCGGCAGTTTATCCAAGTCCGCCTGCAACTGCAACATTTTTCCCACACTGTCCACTGCTCCACTGACTTTCGTATCATCTGCAAACTTACTTACCGATCCACCGATGCCTGCGTCCAAGTCATTTATAAAACCGACAAACAGTAGTGGTCCCAAAATACATCCTTGTGTCACACCAACAGTAAATGGGAAGTTTGGAGGAACTGAAGGTGAATGCACGGATAGGGAAGTTTGTGATGGGAAAACATGTTTACAGAGATGGAAATGAAAATATCGACTTGAAAAAGTTATTCTGAAACAGAATATTTGAGAGACTGAAGAAGCGTCCTGAGATGGGGTGCGTGTATGGACGAGAGGAGGTTACAGACAGAGCAAAGTTTGTAGATTTGGGAAGAGGTTACAGAGGCAATCAGTGATTTAGTGATGGGAAGAGTTTACAGCGATCAAGAGGGTTGTCGAGATATGACAACATTATTCAGATCGTGAATTCTGTAGGGACTATGGGGAAGGTTGCAGCCAAAGGGACGTTTGGACAGCCGAGATGAGCTTGCAGAGGCAGGGGCAGGTTTAAAGGTTGGAGTAGGCAACAGTGAATGGGGAATGCTGTAATGAATGACAAATGTTCAAGTCACAAAGGTTTCTCGGGATGGTAAGAGTTTACAGTCGTATGGAGCATTGCAAGAACAGAAGTTTATATCAAAGAGAGGTATTTTCGTGATTATACAATTCACTGAAGCAGGGAGATTAGTAGGAATGAGGCAAATTAAAAAAGAGGGATTACAGGATTGGAGGAAGTTTAACTTAATGAGTTTTTCAAAATATGTCTCTGTATATTGATTAGGGGAGCGCGGTTGATGTGGTTTACACGGTCCTAAGAAAGACATTTGACAAGGTCCCACGTGGAAAGCTGGTACAAAACGAAAGAGCCCAGGGATCCAAAACAAGTTGGCAAACTGGATTTAAACTTGGCTTACAACTACGGGACAAAGGGTGTTGATGCAGCGCTGTCTTAGTAACACAAAGCCTCCGACCAGCAGTGGACCACATTGTTCAGCGCTGGGATGCTTGCTGTTTGTTAGTTGTATTAATGACTGGGAAGAATGGTAGGTGTGCAAAGAAGATCTGAGGATGTTGCCAAGACAAATAGACCTCAGTGAAAGGGAGAGGTTGGCCAGTATAGGACTTTATTCCTTGGAATGTCAGAGAATTAGGGGTGACCTGACGGAGGTCTGTAAAGTCATGAAGGGCATTGATAGGATGAATGCATATGAGTTGTTTTGCCAGGGATGGGGAACTGAAAACTAGAGGGCATTAGTTTAAGGTGAGAGCTGAAAGATTTAAGAAGGACCTGAGGGGTAACTTTGTCATCCAGGGAGTGGTGAGTATATGGGCGGGGCTGCCAGAGGACGTGGTTGAGGTGGGTACAATAGCAATATTTTTGTAAAAAGCATTTTTAACAACGTGGATGGGAAGGGTTGAGGCAGATATGGAGAAATGTGGGCACTTGAAATAAGCTTTGTGGGCGTTATAGTCAGCATGGCCCAGTTTGGACTGAAGAGGCAAACTGAAGAGACCGTATTACTCTGACTCTGTGTGAATGCAAAAGCTGGAACTAGCAAGTTTGAAGGTGACACAAAAATCGGTGGCGCTGTTGATAATGAGGAGGATAGTCCCAGTCTGATAGTGCTCAGCTGGTAAACTGGGGAGGACTAAGGGGTTGTGGCGTCCATGTCTTTCGATCCATGAAGGGGTCTGTGCAGGGAGACAGGTTGACAAAGCTGGCGTCTGGGAGGCTTGTCTTCATTATCAGGTGTCAAGAGTGCGATGCTGGAAAAGCACAGCAACTCAGGCAGCATCCGAGGAGCAGGAGAGTCCATGTTTCGAGCATGAGCTCTTCATCAGGAGTGAATGAGTAAGGAAGATTTCGACAAACATTGGTGAGACAACATCTTGAGTACTGTGCCCAGATTTGTTGGCCACTGTCAGAAAACCATGACTGCATCGGAGAGAGTGAAAAAGAGATTCATCAGGATGTTGCCTTGGATTAAAAGTTTCAGTTATGAGGGGTGACGGATAGGCTGAGATTTTTATCGCTGGAGTAGAGGAGGCTGAGTGAAGAATCTGACTGATGTTCCCAAAATTATGGGAGATACAGACAGAGTAGATTACGAGAATCTCTTGCCCTTTTCATACCATCATACACAAGAGGGCAAAAGATTAATGTGCGGAGCAGGTGATTTGGAGGATATTTCAGAAGTAGTTATTATACCAATGGCATGGTATATAGATGGGAAGTGTTGCCTGAGAGTGTGGTGGAGGTAGACACTTCCATAACATTGAAGAAGCATCCGGATGTGTAATTAAATTGCCGGAAATTTGTAGCTTATGGGCCATGTGCAGGGAAATGAGATTAGTGAAGTTTGCTGCTGGTTGTCTGCAGTAACATCATGGTTTGAAGGGCTTGTTTCTGTGCAGTATGACAATAAGATAAAAAGGTACAGTCTGGATAAGGTTTCAGAGTTCACAAGGGTTGCAGGAACAGGAGAAGGAAGCAGACATAGTATGGAGCGTAGAAATAGGTTCATCAATTAGTGTTTATTGGAAGGAGGGAAGAAGGTTCCAACAATAGGAAGATTGCAGGCGATTACAGAGATCGATATCAAGACTGGGTGAGGATAGTGACATGGTGGGATGTAGACAATGGATAAGGTTACAGAGTTAGCAACATTTCTTCAGACTGAAGGAGGTCAGGAAGGATAAAAAGACAGCTTCAGAGACTGGAGGTGATTACCACAATCATGAGAATGTTACAGGGACATGGATAGTTTTAGCGGCTGCAGGAGACTACAGCGTTAGGAAGGCTAATCGTGACTGAAGGAAGTAGAGATAGGCAGCAGTGTAGCACCAGTAGAAGGTCAGACACAGAGAAGATTGTAGAGACTGAATGAGGTGACAGATATGTGGAGGGTCAAAGTGGCTTCAGGAATTTACACGAATACGGAGTGCACTTGAGACTGGAGCAAGTTACACATGGAGGAAAGGATGTAATGTTTGGAGAACTTTAAGCAGTTCAGGAGATTTTTATTAACGGCTGGAGGTTACAGAAGTAGTGAGTTTCTGTGGGATGGGAGGAAAGAGTGTTGCAGGGGCGGGAAGAGGGTGCACACACGAGGAAGGGCGTATGAGTTTGCAGAGATTGGAGGCAATTGGAGACTACTGCAATGACTGGAGGATGAGATTGCTAAGATCGGGCATGTTTTAAATACTGGAGCACGTCGCAGAGATAGGGAGATCAGTCGCGGCTGGAGGAGGTTACAGAGATTGGGAAAGTTATAAAAGTTTGAAAGATGAAACACACAGGATCATGAGACGTGATTTAAATACTGTATTGAAGACAGAGAACAGAATAGAATAAAAAGATATCAGACATTATAATCAGCCTCTCCAAAGAGACCTGCTTTCATCTCTTAAATTGAGCTTCATTAAAACATCATGTGAAAATCCCAGTCATCAACTGTGGCCTGTACTATCATCGTGAATCTCAGTAAAGCAGTGGTGAAAGCAGACCTCTCTTGGCAGGATGACAATGGAGCCTTTGTGCTCCCACATCAGCCCTCTGGCTATTTCACATTTGTAGGTCTCCAACTTGGAACCCTCCAATACATCTCCGCTTTGTAAAACTCAAGTGAAATTACCTGCAGGATTTATTGAAGGCTGTAGGTCCCACTCTCCATCTTTCTGGTTGGTTGATTGTTTTCCACGTGGTGTTGGACGAGACAGGAGTTGAGAATTCTGCTAAGTCAGGAATTCCAAGCAACTACGGAAGACACAGAAATAGACAGATTCAGAAATTAAACTGACGTTGTAAGGATTACACATATGGAATGGTACTGAGTCTCACAAAGGTCTAGAAAATCGCAGTCTCCAATCCTGGCCTGTGCAACATCATGTTTCTGCTCTTTCACCGATAGCAGAGAATTTTGTGGGCCCAGGATCTCAGAGCAGCTGCAACAGAAAGTGACAGACAGAGGCAGCAGCTACACCCACGCAGTGATGGATTCCACATGCAGGGATACTGGTCGATCACAAAAGCATGCCAGAAGATTTCAGAATTAAACAACACTGTCAGAAAAAGTGTTTTTTATTCATGGGGGGCTGGCGTCAGTATTCAGGAAATGCGATATATCCCATTGCGATTGATTCCACGAGAACAGTGCTGAGACCAGTGTCCTGGTCAATCATATGAATATGATTATGGATAGCGGTGTAAACTGAGAGAGGTGAGGCAGGAGCAGGGGTCAGGTCAGTGGATATTTCCAAAAACAGAGAAAGATTGAAACATTGGAATAGCATGATCATGTGGCTGACGATAAGCAGAAAGGAATAGGAAGGGACAGGTTTAACTGTTAATAAAAATGTAAATGATACTTTCTCTCCATGAATGTGCAAAGCAACTGCAGTAGGACAGATGGACATGAGTGCATGACTTGGACCTGATCACCAGGGAGACTAGGTTAACATGAATAAAAGGTGGGAAATAAATATTCGACAATATTCAGAATTACCTGATCAGGTCCTGAGGACATATCTACCTTCATGGATGTTAAGATCTCCAGCACCACCTCCTCTGTAATATGGACAGCTTTCAAGACATCACTATTTATTTCCCCAAATTCCCCAGCTTCCAAGTCATGTTGGGTTTCTGGTGAATAGTAACCCAAGGATATTGAGATTGAGGGTGCTAGTGACGGTAACACCATTGAATATCAAGGGACAATGTTTAAATTGTTTCATAATGGAGATGCTTTTGCCTGATATTTATTTGGTGTAAATCTTAAAAATGACTTTTAAATCTAAGTCAGGATATTCTCCAGATCTTTTTGCAAACGAACATTGTCGGCTTCAGGATTTGAGGAAACCGGAATGATGCTGGGCATTGTGATATCGTCGTTGGACATCCTGCTTTTGAGGGAGATTCATTCATGAAGCAGCTGAAGATGGCCGGGTCTAGGACAACCTGAGAAACTCTGCAGAGATGTCAGTCTTCTTGCTTATGATATGATTTGAAGTTTCGTGGACATGGATTTCAGCCCCTCAAAAGTCGTAGCAACATAAATTTAACCTTAAAAACTAGTCAGAAATGTTCAACTATTACTCAAATATATAGTATTTGCGCATCGAAAGATGTCCGCAAAATGTTGTTTTGTTTTTGTTTGGTTTTTAGAACCCACCATATGAAATGTTAACGACCCCCTGATGCAGAAGCTCTCACGCCCCAACTTGTAGTTTCTTTCTCCGTGTGTATGTAATTGTTTATCCAGGGACATCTACTGTCCTTTCTCTGGCACTGTGTAACCTAACACTGCTAAATGTTAAAGTCAAATCTCTCCGTTACCTTTTCTCGCCAGAAGCATCTTATTTACAGAGCAGAATCATATCCTGCTTTGACCTCAAAATTTAATTTTATGGGTACTTAAGGAATACAAGTTTGCAGGGCAATAGGGAATGCGATTTATTGGAAATGGGCTTCCAATGTCGACCCTGCAGAAGACCCAAATGAATTAAATTGATAGAATGCTTCCCAATAAGCCCAATGACGTATGAATTTAAAGAAGTACTTATTCTTAGAGACTAATCCATGGAAACATTGCTTCAAGACCAAATTTCCAATTTGACCAGATCGTTGCTTCCATATTTCTCTTGATTTATGTATTTCTTCGAAATTGGAATCCTAGTTTTCGATTCATATTATTCTGTGAAATCTCTCTACTCTTGTTTATAATTCTATTACAATGGCATACAATGACTGTGTCTGCATTAATCAGGTGTTAGTGAAATAACCATGCAGTAAAATCAATGAGACACAAAATGATATTTCTAGTATTTGCCCCAGTTTTAATAACGCCTGATTCTACAATACAAGGCTGTCCATGCTGGACGCACTGACGGAAAAGGCACAACAAGAATCTTTTACTTGAAGTGAGATGCAACGTGCTCAGCTCATGATGAGCTGTGGGGATAATCTTGTTGGATAACTGCACTGACACCGAAAAGGTAGGAATTAGAAGCAGGAATAGATTATTCAGTGCTGCCTTCCTCCCTCCCACCAAGAATGAGATCTTAACTGAAACACCACAACGCTATTTTCTCGCACTCTTTTGTAATATCTTTGGTAGTTTACATTTTCCACACTTTCATTCCGCCACTCTTAGCTTGTATTAATCATTTATTGGCTTTTTATGCTCACCTAGAAACTTGCATTCTCACTTTACATCATCGGCCAATTGTAAATCGTACATTTGGTCACAGAATTCTTACCATGCATACGGATTGGGGATGGTTGGTGTGAAAAGGCTGGTCCTTTGGAAATATTCTGGTCACAACAAGCTTACCTGAGAATGGCCTACGTATTCCTAATATTTGTTTGATGGCCATTAAACTATGCTGAATGCTAACCAGTTTGTTATCTACAGTTACACACTCTATCATACGGGATACCAGACCCTCACTATTTGCATTGAATGCATTCTGCCAGTTAATTCTTCCAAAGACGGAGCTCTGTCGAGTTTGTGAAACAAGGTTTGTCTTCATAAACTCGTGTTGACTCCATCCAATCAGAGCATTTTATTTTTAAGCGTCCACTTACATAATCGTTTTCAAGACAATTTGATATTTCACTGGGGTTGATGCCATACCAACATCATAGAATCTGCTGGACTGATTCCAAAGTTTCCAGAATTTGGAAAGATAACCAGCAACATTTGCACGATCATGCACTATCACTACAACCAATAATCTGCAGATTCACAGATGCTGATCTTCAGATTCCAGGATTATATTATTTTCTCCAGTACTCCAAGGCATTTGATATGGTTCCCCACGGTAGACTCATTCATAAAGTAAGGAGCATTTGGATACAGGGAGATTTGCAGAGCTGGGCTAAGAAATGGCAGATGGAGTTCAACCTGGATGAATGTGAAGAGATGCATTTTCGAAGGTCGAACTTTATGCTGAATATAGGATTAAAGACAGGATTCTTGGCAGTGTGGAGGAACAGAGGTATCTGGATGTTCAAGTGGTAAATCCCTCAAAGTTGCCACCTAAGTGTGTAGGGTTGTTATGAAAACATATGGTGTTTTGGTTTTCATTAATGGGAATCGACTTTTAAAATCTGCGAGGTTTTGCTGCAGCTCTACAAAACCCTGGTGAGAACACACTTGGAATATTTTTCTGGTCACCCTACTATAGGAAAGATGTGGAGAATTGGCGAACGTGCAAAGAAGGTTTACCAGTATAGTACCTGGACTGGAGGGCTTGTCTTCCGAACACAGATTGACTAAGCTCGGATTTTTCTCTCTGGAGAAGAGGAGGAAGAGAGATGATCGAATTGAGGCATACAAGATAAGGTGTGGCATGGATAGAGTCGATAGCCAGAGACGATTCCCTCGGCAGGATTGACTGGCACGAGGGGTCATAGTCTAAAGGTGTTAGGCGGAAAGTATACAGGAGATGTCACAGGTAGGTTCTTTATGCTGATAGTTGTGAATGCATGGAGTGCGTTGCCAGCGGTGGTGGCGAAAGCAGAGTCTTTAGAGACATTTAAGTTACTGATCGAAAAGCATATGGACAGCAGGGGATTGAGGGGTGTGTAGGTTAGGTGATTTTGGTTTAGATTAGGATTAATACTCAGCATAACATCGTCAGCTGAAGGTCCTGTTCTGTGCTGTACTTTTCTATGTTCTATGTTCTACTTTTGTTCATGAATGACCACTTCGTCTATCTCCTCATTTTGACAACGGCATCCTGTCTGTTGTATTGTTGAGAAACTTTGTGAAATTTTGTCTTTGAGAAAAGGTCAAAAATATCATCTTTATTTCTCTGTTGTTTACTTTGTCCCAATTGCAGCTTTTCTTCTGCTGCCAATCGAGGGCACATATTTGACTTTCCTGATCACATTTTGCTTTCCCTGCAGAATGCTGGTGCAAACACATTTGTATCACTCACTAGTTTAATTCCGTGGTGTTTTCTCTCACAAGGCATTATTTTGTTAGTCCCTCCCTTTACTGAATTAGAAACTGTTCTGAGTCTCCGGGCCCGGGGTTTAACATCAGCTTTATATATATTTTATACATTTTCCACTGCTTCAGAAAACGCTCCCACCACCCACCATCAGCTTTGTACACCACTTCCTTTAAGTATCAATATTCTTTACCTTCACCTGTATTCCATGATTAGATCTTTTCAGGCTTTTGCTCATGTTTGCAACTCAAATTTGTTATAAATGATGAAATCATTAAAATCTTTGATTTAAATGGAAGCTAACCAGACTACAGACTGTACAGACAGTCGCATTATCAGGAGCAACAGGGAGGCCTTGCTTCATTGTCAGCTTGTCTACTTGCCAGATGTCACCTGGCTTGTGCCTTTGAGTAAAGTGTAGAGTATCGCTGATCTTATGAGGGAAGGTTATGCTTCCAGTGGAGAGAGAGCATAAAAGTATTTCTGCAGATGAAGTACTTGTCTTCTGACACAGACATGATTCATTCCATTGAATGTTTGGACGATGAATAAACGTATTTCTTTCGGAGGAGTCTGGAACCAGGTACCAGGTTATAGAAATCGTGTGTTTCAGAAGGAAAAGAATATACAACTGCAATCGAAACTATCTTCTGCATTTTACGTTCAATCCCCATTGACGCAAGAGGTGGCTCGATGTTTGTTGTTCGTCTGGCCGAGATGCTTATGTTGCAATATGTAAGTGCCTGGCCAAATCAAAAGACGAAGTGGGCCAATAGGGACAGTGACATCAATTGAGGACTCAAGGGCAGTTTCATTAATTAGCTCAGAGAAGCGGTGGTTCAGGTTGGTGAGTCTTTTTGAATCTCTCTGCCTGTCTCCATTTGAGACAATCTCCCTCACCCCTTCTCTCTCTTCTCTGTGTTGCTCAGTCATTCTCATTATCTCGCTCTCTCACAAACTGTCTCTTTCTCTTGTTCTTTCAATCTTCATATCACTCAGTCTGTTTGTCTGTCTCTGTCATTATCACTCTGTCTCTCCATCTGCCTTGTTCTCTGTGTTTTTTCTCTCATTTTCTCTCCCTCTGTGTCTCTCTGTCTTGCTGTCTCTCACTGTCTTTCTTTCCTAGCTTTGTCTCTCATGCCGCCTCTCTCTCTCTTACACTATCTTTCTCTCTATCACTGACTCTCAGATATTCCCACTGCCTCTGCCAGTCTTTCTCTCTCACACACACATTTTCTCTCTCTCCTTCCTCCTTTTTTTAAACTTCGCTGACTCTGTCTCTGTCCGTGTCTATCTCTCACTGTCTTCCTCTCTACTTATCTCTCTCTCTCTGTGTATCTCTCTTTCTTTCTCTCTTTTACTGTCTCTTTCTATCTGGCTACCTCTATCAATCTCTCACTATCTGTATCTCTTTCCCTTTCTCTCCCCCACCTTTCTCTCTTTCACTTTCGCTCCCTGTACCCCACTGTAGCTCCCTCTATGCCTGTCTTTCTACAGGTCCCTGTCTTTGCGATTCTCTATCTCTGTGTCTTTCTCTGTCTCACTTTCTCTCTCACTCACTCACTCATTCATTCATTCTCTCTCTCGATCTCTTTTTTCACTACTCTCTTCCCCAGAGCTATTGCTCACTTTCTCTGAATCCATTTCTCTCTCTGGTTCACTCACACTGTCTGTTCTTCTCTCCTGCTGTCTCTCTCTCTCTCGCCCTCTCTCTCTCTCTCACTGTCTCTCTTTGCCTCTCTCCCACTGGATGTCGCATCCTCCC
This sequence comes from Chiloscyllium punctatum, assembly GCF_047496795.1. NCBI lineage: Eukaryota > Metazoa > Chordata > Chondrichthyes > Orectolobiformes > Hemiscylliidae > Chiloscyllium > Chiloscyllium punctatum. The sequence goes on along the minus strand of NC_092781.1, from coordinate 19,518,549 downwards.
TCTATTGTTGTCCCTTCCTCTCTTTCTAGCTGTCCGTCCCTCTCTCTCTGTTTCCGTCTCTTTTTCTCTCTTGCTGTCTTGCACTTGCTCTGTCTCCCGCTCTCTCTCTTTCTATATGTCCTTTTCACGGTTTCTCTGTCTCCAACTCCCTCCCTCCCATTCTCTCTCTCTCTTACACTGTCCCCCCGTCTTGCTGTCTTCCCCTCTCTTTCGCTGTCTCCTCCTCTCTCTTCTCCCGTCTCTCTCTGTCACGCACTCTCTCTCACTGTTCCCTTCTCTCTTACTTGCTGTTCCACGCTCTCTCTCGCTCATCTTACCGCGAGTTCACTCCCTCTGTTCCGTGCTCTCTCACGCTCGCTGTCCTGTAATCTCCCTTGCTTGCTGTCCCATGTGCTCTCTTGCTCGGTGTCCTGCACTCTTTCTCGCTGTCCCACGTTCTCTCTTTTTCACTGTCCCACGCTCCCTCTCGCTCACAGTCCCACGCTCCCAATCTCTCACTCTCCCGCGCGCCCTCTCACTCACTGTCCAGCACGGTCCCTCTCTCTCACTCTCCCGCGCTCTCCCTCTCTCTGTCCAGCTCTGTCCCTTTCTCTCACTGTCCCGCGCTACCTCTCGCTCACTGTCCAGCGCTATCCCTCCACATCTCCTCCACAAACCCCTCTTCCAGTTATAAAAGGGTATGGTCTAGCTATACCCTATAACTCCTAGAAGAAACTTCGATCTTCACCTGCAAATCGACCCATGGGAGATAACCAGAACTTCTGCTTAACTTTTGGGCAAGCACCACCTACGACGATACACAGACATTGTCTGTTTGCCGACATGTGTGTCCCTGCATATCTTTCACGCTTTTGCCAATGTAGTATGAATTGAACAAGTTGTTTTTTTTTGCCTTTCCAGATTTTTTGTGTTTTCCCTACAGTACGGTTAAAGGGTGCTGACAAATCTCAAAATGCGGACACTCTGCCTGTTCCTGTTGGTGCTGCCCGCAATCTCGATGTCAGATGCTGCTGCACTGGATAACCGTGCCTTTACTATCATTGTTCAACAGTAAGTGTCAGTGAAACAGATCTTATCTGACCATCTCTGTCAGCTGGGGGCTGTGCTCAATCTGAGGTCAAATCAGAGCCTGGTTGCCTGGACCAGCCTGATAAGAAATGGCGAGGACACGGCAGATATAGGGAGTGCTCTGTAGCTGTGGGAAATAAGTCTGAACCCATTAACTAGGACCCTCATTACTCCCAGAGGAAGGGACTTCCTGGGAAACTATTACCAGATTTCCCGGGGGTCATATCTCTAACAGTGAAAGCGATAGCACCCGCTGACCCCGAAATAAAGGAGAGAGTAAAATACATCGGAGTGAGCTTTGAAAAGAAAGTCCAAATCCCCCACACAGGCAACATTTTACTGTTTACCGAATCATCTCACTCACCTCTCACTTTCCCTTTGTCTCCCTCTGCCTCCTTTGATGTTATTCCCATTTCCTTTCAGTCTGCAAGCCTTTGTTCTGTTTGTCTTTGTACGCCCCAAACATTTTTCCGATTAACAATTCTTCCAGGATTCTCCCTACCTCGAGCTTCCGCTGGTTGCACCTGGAGCTCTCATTCTGTCTCTCTCTCTTTCTCTCTGCCCGTCTCTATTTATTTCTAACCATCACGTGTAACATGTGGCATCAAGTAGTGCATCAGTCAAAGTAACTTAAAATGAAGTTATAGCGAGTTATCAAGAAGGCTTGTGGCATTCTCTGATTCATTGCAGGAGGATTTGTACAAAAATAAGTAACATTGTTCTACTCTCTGTCAATTACCCTGATTCTCTCTTTAAACCTCTCACTCATTCCAGAGCTTACTACAACACTGGGACAGGGATACAAAGTAAATCAACATTGACCTTCCCATACAAGAACTTGAAAAGTGAATTGCAGTGTTTCACGTTTTCTATAATATGATGGGCATTGTTCCACTTAACTCATCTCAAACCGTGCCTACTGACGCTGCAAAGAGAATGTATTACCCAAACTGTGTTCCTTGACTCACACCCTGACTTTACCTCTTTCAGGTTCCGCATAGCAGCTGGGCATCAGGTGACCGATTATGGGAGAGGACACTTCGCCTTCCTGGTGGCTTTACCTGCTTCCCAGTGCAGAAAGACTGACAGACGTGTAGACTTTTACCCCGGCAGGTCATTACATCCTTTCATTACCTACGATGTGAACCTATTCCTGAACTACCCAGGTATAAATTACCTCGCTGTCTTCCCGAACAGTGGCAGTCGTTGCCCAGAAAGTAAATTGCTGAACCCCGCCCAGATCAATGGGAACCGCACCGCGGCTCAGCTTTTCCAAACTCTGCTGAATAACACAACCCAGCACAATAACCAGCCAGTGGGCTGTATCATTCTCTACACCACCTACAGCCCATGTCTAGATCACTGTTTCAGTAACACGGGGAATTGTGAGATCATCCCTGCCATGCAAAGTTCCCCATTTCGGGACATATGGACTGAACCAGACATTCACAAGTATTTTGTTTTCAGTAAAATATTTGCACATGATACAGATCAGAGCCGACACCAGGAAATCCGGGAAAAGCTGGCTGCAGTGGAGAATACTGAGTTTAATATCAGAAGGTGTGATGTAGAATACCCATTCAGGTGTCGAGAATGTTCCGCACCGAAATACTGCATCGAGCAGACTTAAAATTGGCGAGTCCTCCACTGATGCAGGCAGGGCATTCCATGCCCTTACTACTCTCTGAATAAAAAATCTATCTCTGATATCTGGCCTATATGTATCACCCCTCAGTTTAAATTATGGCCCCTTGTGCGAGCAATTACCATCCGAGGAAAACGGCTCTGTCTGCCCTATCTATTCCTCTGATCATCTTGTGTGCCTCTGTCAAGTCTCTCTCAGGAAAACAGCATTACGTCCATCAGCCTTCTTCATAAGACCTTCCCTCCGTACCAGGTAACGTCCTGATAAATATCCTCTGCACCATTTCCAAAGCTTCCACCTCCTTCTTAGAATGCAGTGATCATAACTGTGCCCAGTACTCCAAATGTGGCCACACCAGAGTTTATTTACAGCTGCAACAAGACCTCATGGCTCCAAACCTCAGTCCCTCGATTAAGAAAAGCTAACACACGTTTGCCATGTTAAAAACCCTTCAACCTGCGTGGAAACTTTCAGGGCTCTAATATGGACACTGAGATCTCACTGCTCATCCACGCTACCAAGAATCTTACCATTAGCTCAATACTCTGTATTTCTGTTACTCCTTCTAAAGTGGATCACCTCTCAGTTTTCCACATTAACCTCCATTTGCCACCTATCCGCCCAGCTCTGCAGCTTATCTATGTCTCACTGTAACCTACAACATCGTTTGGCACTATCTGAACCTCCACCAACATTAATGGCATCCGCAAATGTACTAACCGAGGCTTCTATACACTCTTCCACATCATTTATAAAACTGATCAACAGCAGGGACATCAAAACAGATCCTTGCAGTACACCACTAGTAACTGAACTTCAGGATGTAACAATTCCCATCAACAACTACCCTCTGTGTTCTTACTTCCAATTAATTATCCAAACCGCAAGATCATCCTCAATCCCATGCCTCCGTATTTTCTGCGATAGCCTACCGTGGGAATCTTGTCAAACGCTTTACTGAAACTGAGATGTTTGACAACAATATTTGAAAGGGTTCAGAAAAGATTTCCAAGGATGCTGCCAGGGTTGGAGGTTTTGAGCTATGGGGAGAGGCTGAATAGACTGTATTCAATGTGATCTGACCTTGCTCAGCGGTCTATGGCTGAGCAGTAGTGGAACCTTGTCGCACACTGTTGTGGAGAAAATATAGAGAACCACCAGGAGACACAGAGAGTTCTTCAAGAAGTAGGCCTTTTATTTGCGAACAAAAAACCAGGACACCGAGAAAGCTGATTCTCGAAAGCCCACTGACCTCAGGCTCCGTGGATTTTAATTTGTTTTAATCATGTTTCTGTTAGATTATCAGCATGTCCAACTGCTTTAATCAAGTACCTCACTCTAGGTACACAATAAAACAGTGGTGTTAGTTCCCTTTATCACTTAAGTTGTACATTCTACTTAATGTTATTCTAATATCACCGTTGGATATTTATTGGTAACTCTGCTACAGTGATCTTCAATTGCAGACTTACCTATCATGATAGATATTTAGCTATTCCATCTGTTACATTGGTCTCCTGTCTCAAGCTCACTCTAGTAACTATTAATTAGCTATTTTAATGTCATGTCCCAAGTATTTATAGTCCCAATCCTGTCATAATAGCACTTAACAGAGGAACATGCTTTATTATTTGTGTTATCTCATCTTGCAATAGTGACCTTTCAGCCTTAACCTTACTCTGCTAATTGGTGTTAGAATGTTTCACTATGGTTATCCCATCCTGCCCCTGCCTTCCACAGAATACAGATGTCAGTGGTCTTCGTGCTTTAACCCTTCCCATGCTTTCCTGTTCTTTATTTACCATACTCCCCCCTTTGTGACCTACTGGTCTCACCCATGGAAAGAAGACATTAAGCTTAGCCTCTCTTGTGCCCAATACCAGCAATATAGATACAAACATGGACAAAATAATTTTCGGAGTCTGAAACTTAAAGGGTTCTTCCTCCATTCCTGAGGTCCCTTGGGCCAAAAACCTGCCCTCCAATAACCAGAACAGGAAAAAAGACCCAAGATCCCTCATAATCTTGGACCCGCAACACGTTCTTCAGAAGTATCATCGACGTCCCCACGTGGACATATTCCTTGCTCTGTGGCAGTTATTAGATCATAACCATCGAACAGTGGTGTTCCACCAGAGGAGTAAGCTTTTCCAGGGGTAGTTGAAATGACCACAAGTTGCCATGCAGTGACGCGAACTAAAAAAGGACTTAGGAAAAGGTAGAGCACAACAACAGATGAAGGCAACAACAAGCAAAACTGCACCTACAGTAAAACCAATCTTGACAAACCATGCTCCGCATGACTCTAATATAGTATTCAGCCAATCAAAAGCCTGATGACCAAACGCTGCATTGTTTTTATTTTTATCTCCCTTCTTAGATTGTTTAGCTTTTCCATTGCTTTAGTCAAAGATTGCCTCGGGCTAGTGTTGTTAGGTATAAAGGTACAGCATTGTTCCCCAAACATCACACAAACTCCGCCTTTTTCTTCCTGTATCCAATCTAAGGCCTGTCTGTTTTGTCATGTCATTTTAGTGGTAGCATCAAATTGTTCTCCGAAGGCCACAAAGGCATCATCAGTATAATGGATAAATCTCTGCTTTTTGTAATGCATGTAATTAATCCATTCAGCATTTTGGCTAATCCCTATCATTCGGATCAAATCTTCCCAGCCCGCAGCAATCTCATTGCAGGCCTTAAACTCGTTAGGAATACCTCTTGGCTGTCCTGTACTCTCAATCTGAATTGTCGGATCATGGACATACCGTCGCTTAGTTCGGCGATTGTAATGTAGCGTCAAGCTGCGTGTGGCGGTATAACAACCTCGTGTCGGAGCAAAGCTGCCACTCCAGTCAGTGGGCAGCGTCATGCACAACCCTAATTTCTTACCTCCCAGCCAGGAAGTATTTGGTCAGTGGGACACGTTGAGAATTTAAAACAGCCCCAAATGTCGCGTCCATCTCCATTTGAATTGTATTCCCACAAAGACCTATAACGTAGCCGACGAGTGTATAGCCATTTCACTTAAAGCTTTCAAAACTGAAACCATCCCGTTTCCAGAAAGCAGCCTCGGGAAGCTTGTAATTAGTCTTACTGGTGAAGCATGGGGTTCTGTATCAACTCCACGACTGTCGTTGCTGTCAGCCCACGTCATCCTGCTGATAGAATGTAGTGGCCTGAAGTAGCAGGCACCAAAAGGGGGCAAGAGGATTGCCGGTAAGTTGATGAACCATTCGGGTAAAGTGGTCGGCTTGAGTGCTGCAAACACCATTCAGTACAGATGCTCAAGTTAAACGGCATATGGACAACAGAGCATGAGGGGGGTTAAATCAGTTCACAAGAAGCAGTCCTGTCTAGCCATTACTACGACCGTGTCGTTTGCCCATTGATACCAGTGATTGGCACGGGCGCGTACCCATGCTAGGGCAACAAAGTAACCCTGGCATTTCCTGTCCAGGTCTGCCAAGTTAATGGTCGCCAAGTCTGATTATGCAGGCCTGGCATCAGAGAGGTGGTTATCAAGGGCATCCCCCATGTCTTCCCCATCCTTGCTGCCAGGTGTACTGTTCTCAACATCTCCATAAGTATCGTTTCTGGAATGATCAGGATTCCCAAGAACTTCACCTGTACTTTTTCAGAACCCTGTGGAGGCGTACTAGCTTCCTGCGTGTCCTACCCGTGTCCATGTTTTTCAGCCTTCACTCCACTTACCTCAGTGTTAGACTTAATTTGTGCCGGTGAGAGAGCTTTAGTACAATGATTAAGGTGGTACCATATGTGTCGTCCTTCCACTTGGATTGTGGTAGATGATGCCTTAATCACTAAGAAAGTTCTCTCCCTCCTCGACTCATTTCCGCATCTTCGAAAAACCCGCACGTCCACACAATCCCCGGGCTTACTTGGTCCTTCCTCGTTGACAGCTGTCAGTTCCCTCTGTATTTCCAGCAGGTGGATAGTCTCATGTATCATAGGTTGCTGCTGCATATATTGCTTATGTTCTGAGTTGAACTGCTCCAAGCTAGGCCCTTTGTATGGGCCTCTCCACCTGGGCACTGCCATAGGTCTACCTGTGAGCACCTCAAGGGGTGTGAGCATCTCATGTGGTGTTAGATTGTAAAGCCAGCGGCAGCACATCAATCCAATTAAGGTTGGTGCTTGCGCAGATCTTGTTTAATTTGGCTGTCAATGTCCCATGTATTCTTTCCACCATACCCTGTGACGGGGGATGATATACTCATCCAAACCTCTGCTTCATTTTCAAAGAATGCAGCATCAAATTAACTTCGTTCTGAATGAAGGCAGACCCATTCTCTGAGCTGATTTCCGACGGTATACCAACCCTTGAGACATCTTCATTCGCCATAAATGTTACTCCTGCCCCAGCTCCTGCTTTCAACCTTATTTCCACTGGCCCAGCTGATTTCACTCTCCCCCCATTTGCATCATGTTGCGACCACAAATTGCCCGGTAATGTATCCAATTGATCATTACCATATTGATCACCTTCCTCCACTGTCACTGGCTTGCTCCGCTGAGTTGTCACCTTGGCTTCCTTTGGATTCCCTGTCAAGTTGCAGCACGCTAGTGTTTTAATATAGCTGCCATCCCTCTATTCCCAAACACCTGATGTGAGCATATTCCATTCCCTAATTGTTTCTACATACCTGGCCATAGGCCTAAATATTTAGATTTATATTCCTTATTTACCAGTAAGGCTACATGCAGTGCAGAGCCTGGTACGCTCTACCAGTTTGGCAGGAATGGATTTCTCTCTATTTGCAGGATCACTTCGTGCTCCCCTAATAACATTGCTTCACTTCTCAAATTTTGTGGAGCACTGTCTTTCTCCTGCCACTATCTTTCTAACACCTCATCCTGAGACTCATCAAATATCACTGTATAGTTCAGCTCAGATTTAGATGGTTTTGCTTTCGTGAACATCGTATACACCCCTGCTTCTTACATCCCCCAAATGTCTTGAATATCACTTGCTATATCCCCTATCAAATAAACATTAACATCTTTATCTTCTGGCATCATTAATTGTATATTGGACTTTTTTGCTAACAACTCCAACTATGTGCACTCCAAATTGACTTCTAACTGTCAGCTATGTTTACTTCAACTGTTTGTGAGTAATTATGAGACCATCTCCTTTGCTTCTCATTGAGGCGGGTTAGAGTATTTGCTGAGTTTGAAGAAACTGTGAAGGAGCAGATGAAATACTTATCCACAGTAAGTAAGGTAATAAGTAGAAACATGTTAGCATACTTTACATGCACATGGCGTATATGTGTTGTGTGTTAGTGGTGAGGCTGGTTGGTGGGATAAACAGTGGGGAAGTTTCGGGATGATAAGTAAGTTTGATGATACAATTATTCACAGGGTGATTGGCAGTGAGGAAGATAATCTCAGGTTACAGATAGAAACAGACAAATTTGTCTGTTGGGCATGTCAGTGGTAGATGAAATTTAACTTTGATAAATGTGAGATGATGCTTCTTGCCAGGAGGCACAAGACAAGACAGTACTGAATGAGTGGTGAGATACTAGGAAGCTCAGAGGAAATAAAGATTCCTCGATGTGTCAGAAGTGGCTAATGGTTCAGTGAAGAAGATATCTTTACCAGCAGGGACTTCCTGTCGGTGCTCTGGAGGACTTTGGTTCAGTCACAATTGGAGTTTTGTGTGCAGTTCTGGTCACTGTACGATAAGAAGGATGTGAATTCATTAGACAAGGTGCACAAAGATCTTCGTGAAAATGTTGCTGGGAGAGTAGCAGTTTAGTTGTGAAGACAGATTCTGGATAAGGTCGAGTGGCGATCTTATGAGTAGAGATAAGAGGATAAGACGATGAGGGGCATGATTGGGGAAATCTAAAGCAGTTTTTACCCTTCTCTGTCGATCCAATCGCAATGTGGCCCCTTTTTTAGCTGAAAGGCTGAAGGTTCAAAGAGAAGATGAGACCTAGAGTTCGGTCGGTTGATTTGGGCATCTTCAAAATCTTTAAAAAGTAATTGAATGACAATCAAGACAATGGAGTAATTTTTGAAATGGGACTCGTGTAATTTGTAATATAATTTTCGAGTTTCTAACACGACGGATCGATGAGTCAAGTCTGTCCCATATGATGTTATCATTCAATGATTTGTAAGTTAACTTTCTGAATTAGTTTCTGTTTTCAGATTAGATTAGACGATTTACAGTGTGGAAACAGGTCCTACAGCACAACAAGTCCACAGCGACCCTCCGAAGAGCAACCCACCAAAACCCATTCCAATACATTTACCCCTTCACCTAACACTACGGGCAATTTAGCATGGCCAATTCACCTAAGTTGCACCTGACTAATTTTTGTCTTCGCTTTGAAGAAATATTAACTCATGTACGTTCAAGCTGTTGTGACGGTTGCTATCAATTTCTGGTTCTCATTTAGAGAATTCATTCTCAGATAGATTTTGCCAAACGAGTTGCAAAAGTAAATTAAAAGGAAAGCAATAATATAACCATGTTGGGAAGAACACCTCTCAACGATCTCTACAACGAGAGGCATTGAATGACCGAATAGCCTCAGAAACAACAAATATCCTCAGTGAAAAGAAGTGCAAAAAATTATATTTTTGAGACTAATTGTGAGAGAAATAAAGGAAGTATTGTTGTTTGAAGACTACCTGCAATTCGCATTTGAGACCCAAGAGGATCCAATTAAATCAGAAATTGGGGTATTCAAATTGACTTAATGAAAAACATCATTAAAGTATACCTGTTGGGATGATTTGGTTGTTGAAAATTATTAAAACTTTGGAAGTGTCATCATAATTTCCCAGTGGATATACCACACAATATAAAGTAAAATCTCTGAATCGGTATAACCTCCAATTCGAAATAATGCTCCAATTCCACAGATTAACAGTGCAGCAAGGGAGAGTTAGTGCCACAAACAATAAAATGCATCTTCCAAGGCAAATGGTCAAAAAAGTTTACGACACCATCATTGCTGTTGTTGGAGTTCCTGGTAAGTCTTGGAACCACTCATGTTGTACATATCTCTGCATCTTCCAATTGGAATTATTCGGAATGTGGGTTCCTATTCAAAGAGGAAAATGTAACTCCAGTGTCCAAGTGTTACTGGGAGCATCACTCAAAGTAAAATTATACTGAGTGTGGGTTACTAACTGGAGGGGAACAAATTAACCCAGTGGCTTTGTGTACGTAGGAGTATCTATGAATATAGAATTTAACTGGTTTTGGTGAACCGAATTCAAGTGAATACCTGACTATGTTCACATTGAGGAGCATAATTTGACTGTAAATGTGGAATGTTTGTTTCATAATACATTTCTAATTCCTGATGTGTTCACTGATGAAATTGTCATTGTAGATTGTAAATATGATTGAATGCAAATTAGATCAATCGTTGATGTGAACATTTGGTACTATGTTTGCAAAGTTAAATGTTCCATTGGGGGGACATATATGTGACTCATTCGCATATCGTGAAAATAACAGAATAGCAATGTCAATTCACTCATTTATCCGATGGACAGATAATGTTTATTTTAAAAATCTTTTGGACTGATTGATATTCCAGGATGGTTAAGGCAAGCCTGTATCATGGCTACTACACTTCTTTATCGAGATGTTAATAATAAAGAATCTCGACTAACAAGTGTTGACACTATTTCGCACTTGCATCTGGTAAGGTTTTGATGAACAATGTTTGAATCAGTTATTCATAATCTTAGCGCAGTTGATTTTTAAAATGATCACTGTCCATTACTTTGTCATGTGTGTCCTCCTTGGGAGGAAGAGGTTTTGTTAAGGACGTTGCGCGAGTTAGTTTCAAGGCAATATTATTAAAAAGCAAAATAAACTTAACAGGAAAAAAATATGATTCAATAAATAATGGGCATCAGCACTTGTTAAATAATAATAAGTGTGATAAATAATTGAATTAGAGAGGATTACAGAAAAGAAAGAGAATACAATAAAGAATGTTGTATAATAATACAGGAAATCGTGAAAAAGATTTTTGACTTCAGGCACATTGGTGAGATTCTGCTCGCCTCTACATAATTCATGTTACAGGCAGAGCTGATAAATCTAATTTTCCAAGTCGAGAGCATTTGTCTTCTTCTCGTGTGATAATGATAAACGTTCTGACTCTGCCAGATGTCCAACCTCATCACACAACCCCAATTCTTGTTCCACAGCTTCTAACCATTCAACATAACCATGTGTTAAACTCTAAAGTGCGACTAACTCCGGATTGTTTCACTTGCAATTACAAAATATTTATTCCTGAATCAGATATTGCTACTTTTATAGTTTTTTTTCATGAACTGAAATAAATTCTCTGGGTTCTTAACGTATAAATTACAAACATATAGATGCAACAGGAAACCTGTAAGAAACTGGAGTCAATGCAATCACAACTCTCTTTATTATTGCACTGCCTGCAGGTAAGATGGTTCTGGCAGTAAAAGGATAATCATCTCAGCTGTCATACATCGACGCACGAATTCTGCAAGGTCGTCTCCTTGGACCCAAACTCTGCAGTTGCCTCACCAATGCCCTTCTCTCCACTTGTCATGTCCAAAGCAAAGATGTTTCCACACAATTGCACCACGTTCAGCACAGTTTGCAACTCTTTGTATAACGAAGACATTTGTGTCCCAAAACTTCAGGATAGCATCCAGCTTGGCATGATAATTGATAAATAACATTCGCACTCCGCAAACGCCATTCAATAACAATCTTAAACTGTAAGAATCTGCCAAACACCAATTGACCTACAATGCCATTACCATCCGTGAATGCACGATGAGCATCATAGAGTTGTACGATGGAAACGCACACTTCATACCAGCTTGTCCATGCCGACTAAGTTCTGCATTTCACAGAATCCACATCGTGTGGAAACAGGCAGCTCAGTCCAACAAGTCTGCATCCGATTCCCTACGTTATCCCCTGCATTTCCAATGGCTAACGCACCTAACCTACACATCCCTGAACAACAGGGAAAATTTATCATAGTCATACCACCTGACATGTGCATTTTTGGACTTTTGTAGGAAGTTGGTGCATCCGGCAGAAACTCACATAAAACGCGGGGAAAACATGCAAACTCCACATAGACTCTTGCAGTGCGGCTGGAATTTTACCTGACTCCCTTGTCCTGTGAGACAGCAGTGCAAACCACTGTGCCATCCAAAGCCCTCCATACTTTTCCTATTCATGTACTGTCCAAATTCCTTTTGAAAATTATATCTGTACCGGTATTTATAAATTTCTGCGGCAGTTCATTACAAAACTAAATCACCTTCTGTGTGAAACAGTTGCCCATCAAGAGTCTCTGATTCGTTGTTTTACTGATTCCGGGTGTGTGTTTTTTTGTGAGTGTTTTGTTATGGGAAATTACAGCTAGACAAAGGAAACTGTAAAACAAAATAAATACCTTCTCGCGATCCACCCCTCCCCAGCCCCCTAAAAAGACGTATTGAGTACCTGGTCGTGTTTCTGAGATTTATTTTCTGCCCATGTGATTCTGTTTGTCTTTTGAAAGTGCAAGTTATTTCACTTGAGAGAAGCTACTGTAGTGGTTCTCATGACATTGTCCTGAACAAAAAGAAGCCTGAGTCCTAAAATTTAACATGTATCGAGAAAATTTAATTAATCATTTCAAATCTATTTTCTTCTATTTTCTTTCATCTTACAGTTAGTCTGGTGGCAATTGCATTCTTATCTCGGAGCATGTGTGGCCTTTCAACATGTTCCACTCGCTATCTCGCAGCTATGGCAGTGTCTGATCGACTGTTCATTATTTTTGAGATCATATTTGATGAGTTTGTTTACTATTATTATCCGCAGTCTTTTCTGGACATCACTCCTGTTTGTCGTGTTCTCCGCGTCCTAAGCTGCTTTACTGTTCATTGTCCTGTCTGGTTCATTGTTGCTTTTACATTTGATCGATTTGTCGCCATTTGTATTCATCAGATGCAATCTCAGTATTGCACAGCGAAAACAGCAATGAGAGTTCTTACAAAAATCTACATTTTCTTCTCTTTAAAGATTATTCCCAATTATTTCAAATTTGAATCTGGAAGGATCATTAGAAACATTGCATGGTACTGTTATAGAAGAGACAGTCATTATAACAATGTACATTGGGTGAGTTTTACATATATTGACATATTTTTAACACCATTTCTCCCATTCATTTTTAATCTTCCTCAATATTCTGACAGTCAGACACATCTTTGAGGCAGTTAAGGCACGGAAAGGATTGAAGGGTCAGAGAAAAAACAGAGAATGACCCAGAGATGGACAGCAGAAAGAAATCTGTGATTTTACTCTTTGCCATATCCGCCAATTTTATCCTTCTCTGGTTTGTGTATATTTTATATATGTTCTATGTTGGTTATTACGTGGATGATTTTTATCTCTTTGAACAAGTTGTATACATGCTCCGGAACCTAAGTTGCTGCACAAATGCACTTATTTATGTGGTGACGCAGAAAAAAAATAGACAGCAGTTAAAGTATTCCGTGAAATATCCAGTTATAAAAACAATTCAATTGATGAATAAATCCAAGTGACTGAGAGCCAACATGAGATGCAGCAGATAATGGAACGAGGTGTCCACCTGAGGAATGAACGAAAGGGTAAAAGAGGAGTAGCAACAGGATTTTGTTGTTTTTATCCAGTGAGGAAGAAATGACTCCATCCAAGGAGCAACACGGAAGACACTAGAGGAATAAAGTCAAAGTCAACTGCTGATAGCAATGAGCAGCTGAATATAGAAAGCTAAACAACAAAACTCAAACCGAAAGAGGAAGTATTCATACCTCCGAAAAAAATGAATCTCCCAAGCAATCACTGCACAGCAAGTGAAGCAGACACAAAAATTAACTATCTGGTGAATGTATCATCTCGCTCACTGCAGGCCAGAGTGGGAAACTCTTTCTCACAGAACTCTCGAATCCACACATCTGGACAAATTGCAAAATCACGAGAAGCTTCCGATTAAAAAGATTGAATAGCATGATGAATAAAATATGTTTTTATATCATAAATGTGTTTCCAGGGATACTTTGTTTCCATTCAGTTCCCCCGACTTGATCCAGATATCAGTTTCTTCCTTTGATTATCTTTCTCATGATTCATGTAACCTGAGACAGAGGACCCGAAAAAATGTTGCTGCCTGATCTAATCCCATTTTTCTTTAGGTATTTAGGGATGAGAGGTCATTTCCTCAAATTCTAGGAGCAGCAATTAACGTTTTCTAAGCTGTTGCATTGTTTTGGGAATTTTGGTGAAAAGAAAGATTAGAATAAAAATGACACTTTTTAAAAAATACAGAGAGACAATGGCACGAACCTTGTGCTCAAGGTATGAAAGGAGAAAGAAACCGACACAAGTGCTTGACACAGCTATTTCAGGGAAGTATCTTTGGACATCGAAGTGTGTCTATGAAAAATTAACCAACAGTCAAATTCCAAGATGAACTTGAAGGAACCTGCGAGAGAGAGCACGCAGTACAGGAGCAGCTAAGTGCATAGTTTTTAAAAATATTTTAAGTGGTACCTTGCTGCCCTTTTTTGGAATTCTGCCATAGTGAATAGAGTGGGTTCTTTGTGATGATATGTTTATTGAGTTCTGCCTCTTGATTAAATTTAAAAATACAAAAATTGATACCGAAGTTGCCTGGAGGAGTGCCTTATTAGAGCAGTAAGACTGTGCTATTTCTTGTACCTATAGATTTTTCAGGTGCAAAGATTGCCTTTAGGAGAGTGATGTTCCCTTCTTCGATGATGTGAGGGGTTGGGGAGAGTGTCTATGCTACTGTTGAGTATGTTGGCAGTAAAAGTGTTTGGTTGTAAATTCAATAAGTTTATTTTGATGAGCTGGAACGGCAGTTAGAGGCAGTGAAGAATTTACAGGAGCGGATATAGTCATGTCGATGGATGACGTCTATTAAAGTTCGGCAGAAGAGGCAGGTAGTGCTGGGGTTTCTGGTGGCTATCCCCATCTCAAACAAGTGTGCTGCTTGGGATGTACTTGAGATGGATCTCAGATGAATGTAGCACCAGCAGTCAAGTTTCTGTCACCAAGCCAGGCTTTAATGTAACGTAGATAGTCAGGTTCCAACCGATTGGTTGTGAGAGGAACCTCTAAATTCAGAGGTACAAACATTCTTCAGGGGACCGGGCGAATGGCTTGTTGCCTCCCCGGTGCCAGGATCAAGAATATCTCGAGGAGAAAGTGAGGACTGTAGATGCTGGAGATCAGAAGTGAAAATGTGTTGCTGGAAAAGCACAGCAGGTCAGGCAGCATCCAAGGAACAGGAGAATCGACGTTTCGGGCATAAGCCCTTCTTCAGGAATGAGGATAATGTGTCCAGCAGGCTAAGATAAAAGGTAGGGAGGAGGGACTTGGGGAGGGGCGTTGGAAATGCGATAGATGGAAGGAGGTCAAGGTGAGGGTGATAGGACAGAGTGGGGTGGGGGCGGAGAGGTCAGGAAGAAGATTGCAGGTTAGGAAGGCGGTGCTGAGTTCGAGGGATTTGACTGAGACAAGATGGGGGAGGGGAAATGAGGAAACTGGAGAAATCTGAGTTCATCCCTTGTGGTTGGTGGTTTCCTAGGCGGAAGATGAGGCGCTCTTCCTCCAACCGTCGTGTTGCTATGGTTTGGTGATGGAGGAGTCCAAGGACCTGCATGTCCTTGGTGGACTGGGAGGGGGAGTTGAAGTTTTGAGCTGCGGGGTGGTTGGGTTGGTTGGTCCGGGTGTCCCAGAAGTGTTCTCTGAAACGTTCTGCAAGTAGGCGGCCTGTCTCCCCAATATTGAGGGGGCAACATCGGGTGCAGCAGATGCAATAGATGATGAGTGTGGAGCTGCAGGTGAATTTGTGGCGGACATGGAAGTATCCCTTGGGGTCTTGGAGCGAAGTAAGTGGTGAGGCTTGGGCGCAAGTTTTGCATTTCATGCGGTTGCAGGGGAAGGTGCAGGGAGTGGACGTTGGGTTGGTTGGGGTGTGGACCTGACGAGGGAGTCACGGAGGGAGTGGTCTTTTCGGAAAGGTGATAGGGGAGGGGAGGGAAATATATCCCTGGTTGTGGGGTCCGTTGGATTTGGCGGAAATGACGGCATCTTTGCTGTTTCTGGCAGAGGATTCTGAATCTCGCTCACGCCTTGTGTCTCAAAGCACTTCTTAATTCTCACCTGATCTCTGTGAACATTCAGTCTCAAGGTCTGTTCCATCTCGTTCTACAATCTGCAACCAGTAGGCATTCTTTATCCTTTTGGAACATGTCTCCTCAAGATGATATCTTGAAGGCTTTGATTAGCCCTCCCCTGTGTCTTTTCAATTTGAGCAGAAACATTTGTACAATCTCTCCTCAGAATTTATCCCCTCAAGTCCAGGATCATTCTTTCTTCTAACAGTTTCTTCCCATTCTCCCAATCTATCAATATCTCTGTGTAATTTGGAGGGAGCACATGCACTGTCTGCAACGCTGCTTAACTGTAATCCTATCCCAGTGCTCTGCCTAGTATTGTCGAAACAGTGTAGAAAGCGCTTTACTCTGCATTGAATACTGTGCTGCAGGTGTCCAGGGAGTGCTCAATAGGGATAGTACAGAGGGTTCTTGACTTTGCATCTGACTTCATTCTCCAAATGTTTTGGAGAGGTCTCGATTGAAAATGTGGGAGGAGCACGTACTCTGATTTAACATAGTGATGTTGGTGCCCAGAGTGCATTTGATGGGCTCAGGATGGGGGAAGTCGGTGATTTTATCAATATCTAACCCACGCTGAAAGTGGCCTGTGAATTTCAAAAGCTGCAGAGAAGAGAGAACTCTATTCTCGATGTAATCCTATTCTCTACTTGCACTTGTTTAAATATGGCGAGTCTGATGAAGTGTTAGGAGAACTGAAACAATGTGACATGTGAAAAGATGCTTTGTGGATGTTACACCGAAGACAAGACAAATTAAACGATCATATGTTAATATGGTAGCAGAAACACAGAAAGCTTCTGTTCTCTTCCTTCTCTCCAAATTTTAGTCTGGGCCAAAAATACTGCCACAATGTGCAATAAATCAAAACCTGATTTCTGTCCCATGTTAATGTATCGTCACAATATGAATTTTCGTTACAGAGGTATTAAATTGAGGAGTTTTTTTTTAAAGGTGATTAAAATGCAAATTCTAGAGACTGCTTGTAGTGAATCCCTGAGACAATGTCACATTCCCCAGTTTTTGCATTACTTTCCATGCACCAAATATCTGCGCAACACAAATATGCCAAAACTGATAAAGTTCACCCACTGAATTGCACGTGTACAGACTTGTTCAGCTCCTGAGGATGGGCTTTTGCCCGAAAAAAAGATTTTCCTGCTCCACGGATGCTGCTTGCCCTGCTATGCTTTTCCAGCACCACTAATTCAGACGTGCTCAGTATCTGTCGCAAAGTTTGAATTCTGTAGAGCTAGGCCCCATTCTAAGTCTTTCTCAAATGCCACACAAACCAGCTTATGTAAAGATAAGACGTGAAGGCTCAGCTGGGGCGCTTGAGAGTAACAAGGCAGCCAGGAAGGAGATAAAGAGAGAGCTGTGAAGATCCAGGAGGGGATATAAGAAGTCTTTGGCAGGTAAGATCAAGGAAACCCGAAAGCATTCTAAAGAATTCCAGGAACAAAAGACTGACTTTATTAAGATCTGGGTCATTCAAGGGCAGAGAATGGAACAGTAGAACAGCGAGTGCAGTGCAGGGCATTCGGCCCTCGATGTTGTGCCGACCTGTGGAACCAATCGAAAGCTTTTCCATCCTCAACTATTTCATTTTCATCCGTATGAGCATTTAAAGATGGCGAGTCTACACCTATTTCCGGCAGTGTGTTCCACGCACCGACTATTCTCTGAGTAAAGAAACTACATCTGTCACCTGTCTTATACCTATCATCTCTCAGTTTAAAGTTATGTCCCCTCGTGCGAGCCATCAGCATCTGAAGAAAAATGCTCTCACTGTCCACCATATCTAAACCTCTGATTACCTTATATGTCTCAATTAAGTCACCTCTCAAACGTCTTCTCTCTAACCAAGACAGCTTCAATTCCCTCAAGCTTTCATCATTACACGTTGCCTCCATACCAGGCAGCACCCTCGTAAATCTCCTCTTAAACCTTTCCAAAGCTTCCATATTCTTCCAATAATGTGGTGCCCTGAACTGTATGCACGAAGGCAAGTGTGGCTGCGCCAGAGGTTTTTACAGGTGCAGCATGACCTCGAGGCACCGAAACTCAGTCCCTGTACCAATAAAAGCTAACACACTGAATGCCTTCTTAACAACCCTATCATCCTGGGTGGCAACGTTCAGGTATCAACGTATGTGGACAACAAGATCTCTATGCTCATTTATGTTCACCAAGAATCTTACCATGTGCCCAGTTCTCTTTATTACCATTGTTCCTTCCAAAGTGAATTATCTCACACTTTTCCAAATTAAACTTCATTTGCCACCTCTCAGCTCAGCCACGGAGATTATCTATGTCCCTCTGTAACCTGCAACATCATTCGGCACAGTCCACATCTCCACTGATCTTCGGGTCATCCGCACATTTACGAACACTTTCTGCTATACAGTCACCTCGTTCATTTATAAAAATGACAAAGCACAATGTCCCCAAAACAGATCATTGTGGGACACCACGAGTAACTGTACTCCAGATTGAAAATTATCTATCAACTACTACCCTCTACCTCTTTGAGCTAGCTAATTTTTGTTCCAAACCCTTAAATTAACTTAAACCCCATCTCTTCCGTATTTTGTATAATAGCCTACCATTGGAAAACTTAACAAACGCCTTACGGAAATCCATATACCCCACATCAATCGCTTTACCGTCATCCACCTGTTTGGTATTCATTTGAAAGAGCTGAAAAAGGTTCGTGAGGCACGAACTACCCTTCACAAAACCATGTTGACTATCATTAATGAGCTTCATTCTCTCTTGATGGTTGGATATCCTATCCCTCATAACCGTTCCAATATTTTAACTATTTTAGCCAAAGTAAGGCTCACTGGTCTATGATTACCAGGGTTGTCTCTACTCTCCTTCTTGAATAAGGGGACTGTATTTGCTATCCTCCAGTCTTCTTGCACTAGTCCTGTAGATAATAGCGACATTAAGATCAAAGCAAAAGTCTCTGCATTCTCCTCCGTAACTTCTCAAAGAATCCTATGATAAATCCCATCCAACCCAGGGGAGTGTTCACACTTTCCACAATTGCGAACACCTCGTCCTTGTGAACCTTAATCTCGTCCATTCTAATATCTTGTATCTGAATATTCTCCTCCACAACATTGTTTTTTCCAAGTGGGAATGCTGATGAAAATTATTCATTTGGAGCGTTCCTTTGACTCCACTCACAACTTCCTCCTACTCGACATGATTGTCCCTAATCTTTCTCTCATCATACCTTTATTCCTGATATACGAATAGAAAGCTTCCGGGTTTTCCTTGATCTTATCTGCCAACGACTTGCTACGCCTCCTTCTGGCTCTTTGTAGCCTTCTCACTGAGACCTTTCCTCGATAACTTGTAATTCACAAATGCCCTTACTGAGCATTCACGTCTGATCCTAATATGAACTTGATTCTTCCTCTTGTGAAGAGATTCAACATCTTTAGTGAACCACGGCTCCCTGGCTCGACCACTGCCCTATCTGCCAGGTGCACATTTATCAAGGTCATACAATAGCTGTTCTTTGAATGAGCTCCACATTTCAGCTGTGCCAATCCCCTACAGCTTCCTTCCCCATCCTCTGCATCCTAAATCTAGCCTAATCGCATCGTAATTCTCTTTCCCCCAGCAATAACTCTTGCCCGGCTTTTACGCAATCACATTGTGACCATTATCCTCAAGTACTCACTTACCTGAAAATCTGGCACCAGGGGTTGTCCATTACCTCATACCAAATCCAATGCAGCCTCTGCCCTTGTTAGCTTTTCTACATACTGTGTCAGGAAACCACCCTGAACACACTGGACCAAAACGGACCCACCTGTACTCCATCTATGTTATTTTCAATCTTTATTTCGAAAGTTGAACTCCCCCACAACAACTCCCCTATTATCTTTGCTCCTATCCAGAATTATCTTTGCTCTCTTTTCCTCTACGTCTCTGGAATTATTTGGAAGCCTGTAGAAAACAGTCAATCTGATATCTTCTCATTTCCTGCATCTAAACTCAGTCCAGATTACCTCAATAGACAAGTTCTCAAAAGATTTTTTCTGCCATTGTCATACTATCCTTGACTAACATTGCGACACTTCCCCATCTTTTACCATTCTTGTTCCTGCTATATCCATTTTTCTTAAATGGCCATAATCTCGAAGTCACAGGTACCAACCCATGCTGCAAGTTCACCGACTTTATCCCGGGTGTTTGTGGAATTTATGTAGACACATACACTTATCCTATATATAAAACCCCAGATCCCCTCAGTTAGATTGTGCACAGTTACTCACTCACCGGTATGTATTGCCTGCATTGAAAACACCAGATCCACTCGATTAGATTACACACTGTATATCATTCCCCAGTACTCGTTATGGTACATCTATACACCAGATGGCCTCAATTAGTTCGCATGATTGACCCTAATCTTTCTCTTGTCATATCTTTATTCCTGATATACGTGTTGTACCTCACTCCCCAATATATGTAATCCCGTGTATAAAACCCCAGATTACTTCAATAAGATTGCACACTGTGCATCACTCCTCCGTTTAGGTTACTCCATGTATTAAAAACTCACGATCTCCTCGATCAGATTAAAGGCTCTATCTCACTTTCTGTTATGTGTTACCATTCATATGAAGACCAAGATCCCCTCAATTATATTAGACACTGTAACCCACATCCTGGTGTGTGTTATCCAATAATTATAAAACTACAGATCGCCTCGATTACATTATACACTGTGACCCACTCCCCAGTGTGTGTTTGCCTATTTATAAAACCACAGAACCCTCTGATAACATTACATTCCATAATTCACACCCCGGTTTGTTATACTCCCATTCAAAACACAATGGCCTGGTGAAAAATGTCACTTGTCCTCCCCCTCACATCTTTTGTTTTTGAAAATCTAGATGAAATCTAAATGCTGTATGAAGAATGATTTGAGATTGTGCATGAGAGAGAGAGAGAGAGATTCTGTATGAGAGAGACCGTGAGAATGTACATGAGGGAGTGTAAGAATGTGCATGACAGAGATTATATATATGTCAGAGAGATCGTGACAATGTCATCTGAGAGAGATATTGAGATTGTGCAGGAGAGAGAGAGACGTAGTGAGATTGTGTATGAGAGAATGTGGGATTGTATGAGAAAGATCAAGATTGTGTATGAATGACAGAGAGTGGGATTGTGTATGAGAGAGATTGTGCATGAGGGAGAGAGTTGGATTGTGTATGAGATAGAGTGATTAAGCATGAGACAGAGTGAGACTGTGCATGAGAGAGATAGTGATATTGTGTATAAAAAAGATGGGGCAAATGTGTCAAAAGCAGTCTTGAAGTTTGATGACAGAATCACACCAGTGTTCGGTGATTTGTGTAAAAGGAGAGGATTATAGTGTTGAATACTGAATAAATACTGAACTAAAGGAGGATTTAACACAGTAATGCAGGTCCATGATAGCACGCACACACTCACACACAGAGATGCACGCTGGCTCACAGTTATACAGGGACATGGAACGGCAATCTGATCTTGGGATTTTAAAAGTAAATTTCCATTAAACGATCCCTAGGTGTCATTTTAAAACAGGATATTTAAACAAATGGGTTAGGCTCAAGACGCTGAAAGGCTCCTGTCTCACACTTCAGATAGGAATCAGATGGTGTTTTTGGTAGCAGGACGTGGCACATGGGATTAGGTTGACTTTACATGCGGATTTTCAGAAACAGTAATCTAATCGGGAATCAGAACAGAACAAAGAGAATCAAACAAAAGACTTAGTGTTGCATTTGTGAAATAGTTATTTTGCTGTTGAGAATGCTTGCATCATGGTCGAGAAGGAAGGGGCATTTGCCTGTGGGCGCATGTGTATGGAAGCAAGAGAGAGAGTGTGTGTCTGAGAGAGATATACAGAGGCGGTGTGTGTGAGAGAGCGAGTCTGAGCGTTTGTGTGTGTTACAGTGTCTGGTTAAGCGAATGTGTTGTGACAGAGATTGTGAGTGTGAGTGTGTCAGAATGTGTGAGTGTGTGCGTGTGTATGTACGTGCAAATGTGTGCATGTGAGAGAGTATGGATGAGAGAGTATGTATATGAGAGTGTGAGGGTGAGTGTGTGTGAGAGAGACTGTACGTGAGAGTGCATGAGTGTTTGAGTGTGTGAAAGTGTGAGAGTGAATTTGTGATATAATTTGTGAGACAGTGTGTGAGAGACTGTGTAGCGCGTTTGTGAGAGTGTGCTGGCCTGCCTGTGTAGAGCATAGAACATAGAACATAGAACAGTACAGCACAGAACAGGCCCTTCAGCCGACCACTGATCCTCATGTATGCACCCTCAAATTTCTGTGACCATATGCATGTCCAGTAGTCTCTTAAATGTCCCCAGTGACCTCGCTTCCACAACTGCTGCTGGCAACGCATTCTATGCTTTCAAACTCTGTGGAAAGAACCCGCCTCTGACATCCCCTCTATACTTTCCGCCAACCAGCTTAAAACTATGATCCCTTATGTTAGCCATTTCTGCCCTGGGAAATCGTCTCTGGCTATCGACTCTATCTAAGCCTCTCATTATCTTGTACACGTCAATTAGATCCCCTCTCCTCCTCCTTTTCTCCAATGACAAACGCCCTAGCTCAGTCAAACACCCTTCATAAGTTAAGCCCTCCAGTCCAGGCAGCATCCTGGTAAACCTCCTCTGACCCCTCTCAAAAGCATCCACATCTTTCCTATAATAGGGCGACCAGAACTGGACGCAGTATTCCAAGTGCTGTCTAACCAAAGTTTTATGGAGCTGTAATAAGATCTCACGACTCTTAAACTCAATCCTCTTGTCAATGAAAGCCAAAACACTATATGCTTTCTAAAAAGCCCTGTCCACTTGAGTGGCAATTTTAAGGATATATGTACCTGCACACCAAGATCCCTCAGTTTCTCCTCACTGCCAAGAATCCTATTCTTAATCCTGTACTCAGCATTCAAATTCGACCTTTCAAAATGTATCACCTCGCATTTATCTGGGTTGAACGCCATCTGCCACCTCTCAGCCTATCTCTGTATTCTGTTAATGTCCAGCTGCAGCCTACACAGCCTTCTATACTGTCAACGACACCTCCAACCTTTGTGTCGTCTGCAAACTTGCTGACCCATCCTTCAATCCCCTCAACCAAGTCATTAGTATAAATTACAAACCGTCCAAGCTCAAGGACAGAGATCTGTGGAACACCACTCACCACAGACTTCCAGGCAGAATATTTTCCTTCTACGACCAATCACTGTCTACTGTTGGCCAAGCAATTCTGTTTCCAGTGAGCTAAGTTCCCGTGTATCCCATTGCTCCTGACCTTCGGAATGAGCCTACCATGGGGAACCTTTTCAAATGCCTTTCTGACGTCCACATACACCACATCCACATCTCGACCATCATCAACGTTTCTCGTCACATTTTCAATGAACTCGATAAGGTTTGTGAGACATGCCCTACCCCTCACAAAGCCGTGCTGACTGCATTTAATCAAGCCATGCTCTTCCAGCTGGTCATAAATCCTATCCCTCAGAATCCTTTCTAATACCTTGCAGACGACAGACATGAGACCTACTGGTCTGTAATTGCCGGGGGTTTCCCTACTTCATTTCTTGAAGAGAGGAATTACATTTGCCTCTCTCCAGTCTTCAGCTACGACCCAGTGGGGAGCGAGAGAAGCTCCACCGCTCTCGTTATCCAAGGTTCCTTTATCTTACCTCTTCTTGCCTGTCTCAGAGGGACATATTTATTCATCACTTGCAACAACTGTTCCTTAAACAGTCTCCACATGTCTACAGTGCCTTTATCATGGAACAATTGCTCACAATCCATGCTTCCTAACTTATGTCTAATCGCATCATAGTTTCCTCTTCCCTAATTAAATATCCTCCCATTTTACCTAATCCTCTTCTTCCCAATAGCTATATAGAATGTGAGGCAGTTGTGGTCACTATCACCAAAATGCTTTCATACCACAAGATCTGATACCTGCCCTGGGCTCATTGCCGAGCACCAAGTCGAGAATGGCCTCTTCTCTCGTCGGCCTGTCAACATACTGAGTTAGGAAACCCTCCTAAACACACCACACAAAAACAGCTCCATTCAAATCTTCTGCTCGAAGGAGGTTCCAATCAATATTGGGAAAGTTAAAGTCACCCATGACAACAACCCAACTACGTCAACACTTTTCCAAAATCTGCCGATCTATGCTTTCTTCCATTTCCCTGGTGCTATTGGGGGGGCCTGCAGTAAACCCCTAACGAGGTGACTGCTCCCTTGCTGTTCCTAATTTCCACCCATACTGACTCGGTTGGCAGATCTTCCTCGACAATGGAAGCTTCTGTAGCTGTGATACCCTCTCTGATTAGTAGTGCTACACCCCTCCTCTTTTCCCCCCTCCCTATTCTTTCTAAATGCTCTAAACCCTGGAAAACCAACAAACATTCCTGCCCATGAGAAACCCATGTCTCTGTTATGGCCACAACATCATACCACCAGCTACTGATCCATGCTCTTAAGTTGATCACTTTTATTCCTGATATTCCTTGCGTTACATCAAACACACTTTAACTGATTCCTTGGTTCCGTCCCAGCAAAATCCTTCCCACTAGCTGGTCTACCTCTTCCTAAGCCTCATCTGCATCAACTCTCACCTCCGGCATTCAACTCAGGTTCCCACCTCCCTGCCATATTAGTTTAAACCCTCTCTAACGACTCGAGCAAACCTTCCACCCAGGACATTGGTCCCCTTCCAGTTGAGATGCAACCCGTCCTTGGTGTACAGGTCCCACATTCCTCAGAAGGTATCCTAATTATCTACATATCTGAAGCCCTCCCCCCTACATCAGCTGCACAGCCACGTGTTAAGCTGCACCCGCTCCCTGTTCCTCGCCTCACTATCTCGTGGCACCTGTAGTAAACTAGAGAACACTACTCTTTTCGTCCTGCTTTGCAGCTTCCATTCTAACTCCCTGAAGTCTCTTTTTATATCCTCAATCCTTTTTCTGGCTTGATCATTAATGCCAATATGTAACACGATTTCTGGCTGTTCACCCTCCCCTTTTAGGACCTTATACACCCGATCGGAGAAGTCCCGGACCCAGGCACCAGGGAGGCAACATACCTTCCGAGAACCCCGATCCTGACCACAAAATCTCCTGTCAATTCCCCTAACTATCGAGTCCCCTACCACGAGTACTTTTCTATTCTGCCCCCTTCCATTCTTTGCTACAGTCTCAGGTTCAGTGCCAGAGAACTGACTACTTTGGCTTTCCTCTTGAAGGTCATCCCCCCAAGAGTATGCAAAACGGTATAATTATTACTGAGGGGTATGTCCACAGGGGATCTCTGCACTGTCTGTCCCCTTTCCTCCCCCTAACTGTAACCCATCTTTGGATTAGTTGTGCTGGAAGAGCACAGCATTTCAGGCAGCATCCAAGGATCTTCAAAATCCATGTTTCGGGCAAAACCCCGTCATCAGGAATAAAGCTTTATTCCTGAGGAAGGGCTTTTGCCCGAAACATCGATTTCGAATCTCCTTGGATGCTGTCTGAACTGCTGTGCTCTTCCAGCACCACTAATCCAGAATCTGGTTTCCAGCATCTGCAGTCATTGTTTTTACCTCATTGATTTTAACGCTACTGCTCATCCTCTTGCAAGGATGCCAGCCTTGAAGAAGTTTTTCCTCGTCTCTCTATTAGAATCTCAGCTAGTTCCTCTCCCACTGCAACTCCCAGGTCATTTCCTCTGCCCTGAAGCTCTTCAACCATGTCGTGAAACAAACTCGCTACCACAGCCACATTTGCTTCCTCAGTGCCTGCCTCCGTAACCAACTCATCCCACACGGACTCCGGACCACCTTAAAACCAGCAGAGTTCGGTTCCGAGCAGGACAAACAGTACAGACTACAGATTCAAAAACACCAGCAACAGTTCTCCTTCAAGATCGTCCGCTCCACGCTTGCAGCAATGCGCCGGCACCTAACCTCTCTACAGTCAGCCCTGCCTCAACTGAGGGCCACACTCTCTCAGAATTGCAAAGGACCCACTCTGTACTACATCCTCAGGAGAAGTCATACTCTCAACTAACAATATTCCAATTCCCTTTATTCCTGATGTAGGGATTTTGGCCCAAACGTCGATTTCGAAGCTCCTTGGATGCTGCCTGAACTGCTGTGCTCTTCCAGCACCACTAATCCAGAATCTGGTTTCCAGCATCTGCAGTCATTGTTTTTACCTGATTGTTTGGAACCCATCTATCCTCGTCCTGAGCCTTAGGATTGACCAAGTCCCGGTAACTCCTCTCAAGTATCCCCTCAGCCTCCCGAATGATCCGTAGTTCATCCAGCACCAGCTCCAATTCCCGAACACGGTTTTCAAGAAGCTGGAGTTGGGTGCACTTCCCGCAGATATAGCCCGCGGAGACGTGTGCCATGTCTCCCACCTGCCACATTGTGCAGGAGGAGCAAGCAACTGCCCGAGCATCCATACCCCACTTATCTGAACACCCACTCAGTACTAAAGTAAAAAGTTTATTTCAAGTTGCTATAAAATTAATAACAAACTTATATTCAATATAGATAGTTTAGAATGAACCGTACCTTATTAACTAGGTTAGAGGAGGAGGGCGGGTGGGAGACACTACAGTTGTAGAGTCTCAGGTTTAGGCGCCTTGCTGATATATATGGTCACTGCTTTCCATCCCGGGTGCCCGTCTGGTCCTCGTCAATAATCAGTGGGAAATTGAAAAACATATTTAAAGGGACATTCCAGTTATCTATAATCATAAGTTTGCAATGACAGGGATATTTAACTTTTCAAAGATAGATTGGGATGAACATATTGCTAAGAGCTTGGATGAAAAAAAATCAGTTAAATATTTACCTGATTTATTTTTACTGGTTCATTGTCCAAAGGATGGCATGGCGGCTCAGTGCTGTGCACTGCTGCCTCACAGTGTCAGTGACCCGTGTTCGATTCCAGTCTTGGGAGACTGCGGAGTTTGCACATTCTCCCGCTTCTGTGTGGGCATCTTCTGGGTGGTCCAGTTTCCTCCCACAATCTAAACATGATGATATTACAGTGTGGAAACAGGCCCTTTGGCCCAACAAGTCCACAACGCCCCACCGTAACACAACCCACCCAGACCATTTACCCCATTAACCTTATATTATGGGCAATTTAGCATGGTCAATTCGCCTAACCTACACATTTTTGGATTGTAGGCGGAAACCGGAGCACCCAGAGGAACTCCACGCAGACGGGGAGAATGTGCAAACTCCACACAGAGAGTCGCCTGAGCCGGGAATTGAACACGCATCTCTGGCGGTGTGAGGCTGCAGTGCAAACCACTGGGTCACCCATAATTTATTATGATAAATTAGCCATGCAAAATTGCCGACGGTCTTCAGGCATATGTAGGATAAGTGCGTTGGTCAGGGTCAAAAACAAGGTAGGGGATTTGGTCGGGGTAGATTTGTTGTGCCGCAGGGCCTGCTTCTATGCTGGAGGGATCCGAATTCTATGTGGATGCACAGACTAGACAAGGAGTAAAGTTTGACTTTCTGTTTGTAAATAACGCAGAGCAAGTGACCTCGATATCTGTGAGGGAGCACTTTGGGGCCAGAGATCATAATTCCTTTGGTTTAAAATAGTCATAAAAAAAGAATAGACCGGATCTAAAAGCTAAAGCTCTAAATTTGGACGAGGGCCAATATTGTCGGTACGACGCATGAAAAATCAATATTGATTGAGGTGACTATTCAGAGATAAAGGGACGGCTGCAAAGCTAGAACATAGGAACATAAGGATAGTATCAGGAGTGAACCATCAGGCATCTCAAGCCTGCTTCATCGTTCATAATATCATTTCACGCCCTCAGCTATCGGTTCTAATTCCTACACTGGGAAAAAGTGCGTCTCAAGAAAGTAGCCTCAACCGCTTCACTGGGCAGAAAATTCCACTGATTCACGACCCTTTAAGTGATGAAATTTCTCCTCAAATCAGTCCGAAATCTGCACCCTTGACTTTGACGCAATGCTCTCTCGATCACCAGCCTCCCTGTTTCTATGTCTTTTTGTAATTTCGACGTGCCTTATTCAAATTTCCAATGAGTACATTCCCAGACTACTCGTAAGTCAAATCTCTCAATTGCAGAATCAGCGAAGTGAGCCAACTCTGCATCCCCACCAGTGACAGTATATCCTTTCTCAACAAGGAGACAAACTGAACAGAGTCCTCCAGTTGTGGGCTCACCAACACCTTATACAGCTGAAGCATAACCTCTTTGTTTTTAAACTGCATCTCTATAGTAATAAAGGACAACATTCCATTTGTTGACCTCCCTGTTGTACTTGCAAACAAAAGTCTTGTGATTCATGCACAAGGACAGACAAGAGTCCCTGAACAGCAGCATGGTGAATTTTTCACCATTTCAATAATAGTCCATTTTGCTGTTTTTCCTACCAAAATAGATGACCCCACATTTACCAACATTGTACGGAACCTTGCCTGATAATTTAACTTATCAATATCCCTCTGCAGACTTCCAGTGTTCTCTGCACACTTCACACTATTATTCATTTTAGTGCCGTCTCACACTCCAGATACTCTCCACTCAGTCAATAAATGGAAATCATTTCTGTAAGTTGTAAACAATTGTAAACACAACACTGATCCCTGAGGCACACAACTAACCACTAATCGCCATCCAAAAAAAAAATTCTTTGATTTCTGTTGGTGAACCAATCCTCTGTGCTCATCCATTGCCTGTACCACCATGTATCTTTCACTTATGCAGCAATGTCACGTTTACAATGATGTGGGTGAGGCAGACTGGGATAAACAAAGTTCAAAATCACCCAACTCCAGCTTATAGACCAACAGGTTTATTTGGAACCATTAGCTTTCAGAGTGCTGTTCTTTCATCAGGTGTGTGTGGACGATAAGATCACAAGACACAGAATTTTAAGTAGACAATGTCAATGTCACAATGTGATATATTCAACAAACCGGGATTTTGAAATATTTTATCTTTTAGAATTGGCTGCATGTTTCGGGTCATTAATATGCAAATCACAGAAATTCCTTTAAGTCAGGTACTCGAGGTAACATAAGGTTTTATAAATAAATACAACATCTCAGCTCAGACAATGCATTAAATGTTCAATTTATAGTCTGTCTGTGTCGTCATCTGTGTAAGAATGGTTCAACATCCAAAGTAGATTTTTTTAAAAAATGACTGCCTGCATTGACTGCCTGTACACTGTCTATTTTTTCCACAAAGTAGAATGTGTATGCAAACATGATTCTGAATATACAAATTCATCCCGTAGACATGCGCGTGTGTGTGCAATCACGCATGAGAGAGCATGTGAGTGTGTGACCATGACTGTCAGAGCACGTGAGAGAGTGTGTGCTTGAGAGTGTGAAAACCTGGTAAAATGTGTGATTGTGATGGAGTACAAGCCTGTGAGAGGGGGTGTGTATGGGTATGAGTGTGTGGGGTACATGTATGTGTGTCTGTGACAGAGAGAGAGAGGGTCTGCGTGAGTGTGTGAGTATGTAAGAATGTGTGTGCTTGTGTGTGTGTTTGTGTGAGTGCGCAAGAGAGAGTATAGAGAGTAGAATGGGGTCATCTGCAGAGTGCCCACGTAAACCCACCGTTTACGCAGCAGGAACTCATGTGACTCTGACAACATCATCTGCCTCAAATTAGATCTTGGGTTCATGTCACACGCCAGGTAAGCTCACTAAACGCACACAAGCACACATACACACAATCTTACATATAAGCACGCAGACCCTCCATCTCATACGAACACACATACACACTCTCACACTCAGGCACACACACGCACATCCGCTCATAGGGTTATGCTAAATCAAAACCCCACACATACTATACTAAACTTTCACGCATGCAAGCACACACTCTGTCACGTGCTCTCACACGTACACGCTCTCTTTCTCTCCCTCTCTCAAACACACATGCACGCACACTTTCGCACAAGTTTATGTGGTGAATTTGTATTTGCAGAATTACATTTGCAGATACGTTCTATTTTGTGTAAAAATGTACAATCTACAGGCAGTCAATGCAGGCAGCAAATGCATGTAATACTTTGTAAATTCCACTTTGGTAATCGAACTACTCTGATTCAAGATTGGGATGCAGACGAGACCTCACAAATTTAATGCATTGTCTGAGCTAAGATGCCATATTTTATTTTAAAACCTTAAGCGATCACGAGAAGTTGTCTGAAAAGAAGTTCTTGTATTTAAATATTAATGAACCAAAACATGCAACCGTTCGAAAAGACGAAAGACTCAAAAGTCCAGGTTTGTTCAATATCTCACAGTCTGACACTTTAATCTCCAGGTATTAATTCTGTGTCTTAGATATTATGCTCCACACCGGTTGATCAAGAAGCAGTGTTCCGAAAGCTAGTGTTTCCAAATAAATCTACTGGACTATAACAAAATGTTGAGTGAATTAAAGCCTTATCGATTGACTGTTGGAAACCAACTCTATCGGTTCCCTGGTTCTCCATCGCGCATTTAATGTATACAAATCACTTTAATCCATTAGGTAAACTGTCTTTCATGAATCCATGCGGCCTTTGCACGATGCAACTATTTCTATTCAGGCTTCTTGCTATTCTTGGTCAATACAGTTATGGATTTTCCCACCTCAGAGGTTAATTTAATGGGCCTATTTTTACACGCCGTTTGTCAATCACCATTTTTAAAATAGTGATGTCACAGTTGATGGTTTCCAATCTGCTACAAACACCGCAGCTCCCCTAAATTTGGTAAATATCCATCAGAGTATCTGTTATCTCCCCCCACCATCCATTTTAGATCCTTTGGATGCATTCAATCAGGTCAGGAAACTAGGCTACCTCTAGCTTGTCCAACACAATTGTTTCGAAGTCCTCACCTGCCATTGCTTCCACAGGCCTTCAAAAATGACACAACAAAAGTACAAAGACAGTATGTTCCTGTAAAAGTGAAAGAAATGCTGGATGACTTGAGAAATTGAGGCAGTGGTCAAGAAAAATGCTTACGTCTCGGTATTAACAGCTGGAATGTTTCATGCCCGAGTTATGTGAACAGTAGTCAGGAGGAGTGGCGCATGGTACATCAAAAAAAAAACAAAGATGTGCAACAAAATCAACGTTACAGTAGCTATTGGAGATTGCAGTATGCAGGTGGACTCGGAAAATCAGGTTGGTCGTGGCTTGCAAGAAAAACAGTTAGTGGAATGTCGACAAGATGGCGTTTTGGAGCAGCGTATGGCGGAGTCGACTATGGGACAGGCACTATTGGATTTAGTGTCGTGCAACGAGGCAGACTTGATAAGGGAGCTTAAGGTGAAGGAACCCTTAGAATGCAGTGTAAATAATATGATAGAATTTATAGTGCAATTTGAGACATGGAGCACCGAATCAGAGGTGACGGTTTTACAACGGAATAAAAGCAATGACAGAGGTATGAGGCAGGAGCTGGGTGGAAATGACTGGGAGAGGGGCCTAATATCGATGACAGTGGAACAACAATGGCAGGGGTTTCTGGGAGTAATTGAGGAGACACAGCATCGTTTCATCAAGAGGAACAAGACTCACGGTGCCGGGAGGATGAGACGGAAAAAAAGAGACTGCATATAATGTGACGAATTGCAGTGGGAAAGCGAAGGACTGGGAAGCTTAAATAAGCGACAAAGAGCAACAAGAAAATAATAAATGAAGGAAAGAATTAAATATGAGGGAAAGCTAAACAGTATTATAAAGGAAGACTGTCAGAGTTTATGTAGACATACATAGGGTAAAAGAGATTCAAATATGGACATTAAGCCATTCAAGTATCATGCTAAGAAGAGATAATAGTGGGAAACAAGGAAATGGATGAGGAACTGAACATTCACCTCACGCTAGTCTTAACGGTGAAATTAATGCCCCAAAAAGGCAAGACAGCCGAGGACAGAGCTGAGCATGGTAGCCAGGTTATACCACGGAGAAAGTAAGGACTGCAGGTGCTGGAGATCAGAGCTAAAAAGGTGTTGCTGGAAAAGCGCAGCAGGTCAGGCAGCATCCAAGGAGCAGGAGAATCGACGTTTCGGTCATGAGCCCTTCTTCAAGAGCCCTTCTTCAGGAGCCCTTCCTGAAGAAGTACTCATGCCCGAAACGTTGATTCTCCTGCTCCTTGGATGCTGCCTGACCTGCTGCGCTTTTCCAGCAACACATTTTCAGCTTATACCAAGGGGAGGCAATCGATGTTATCCACCTGGATTTCAAGAAGGCCTTCAACAAGTCCCACGCCCAAAGCTGCTGAGTAAGACAAAGGCCTATGTTGTTCGAGGCTAGGTGTGAGCACGGAAAAAAGATTGGCTATCTGACAGAAAACAGTCAGTTTGGATAACATGATCTTTCTCAGAATAAGAGGCAGTGAGAAACACAATTTTTGGGGAATCAATTTTTGACTTTATACTTAAAGAACATAGATGAAGGATCTGAGTGCATTCTGGCTAGGTTTACAGATAATATAAAGATGCGTAGAGGGACAAACAGCATTGAGGAGACGGGGAGGCTGCAGAAGGATTTTGAAAGGTTAGGACAGTCGTGCAAAGATGTGGTCGGTGGACCACAAGGTAGTTAAGTCTGAGGTCATTCACTTTGGTAGGAAGAGGAGAAGCATTGAATATTTTCTAAATGGGGAGAAAATTCACATTCTGAAGTGCAAAGAGAATTGGGAGTTCTCGATCAGAAGTCTCTGGAGGTACAGTTTGAGTCAATAGTTACGAAGGAAAATGCAATGATGCCACTCATTTTGAGAGGAATTGAATGTCGAAGCAGGGATGTATTTCATTGGCTGTATAGGGCTTTGTTCAGAATATATTGGACTATAGTGTACAATTTTAGTCTAAATATATCAGTAATTATTTACTGACTGCGGAGCAGATTGAGAGAATATTAAAAAAAAATTGTTCCAGAAATGAGAAGCTTAACAAATGATGAAGGTTTGAGGACTCTGGGTCTATAGTCAATGGAATTTTGAAGAATGGGGGAGGATCTCACTGAAACTTACAGAATACTGAATGGCCTAGAAAGAGTGGAAGTTGGGAAGATGTTTCCATTGGCAGGAGAGACTCGGACTCAGAAGACATGGTTTTACGGTACAGGAAAAACTTTCATAACATAGATTCGGAGACATTTCTACAGCCAGAGAGTAGTAAGTATATGAAATTCATTGCCACTGAAGACTGTCGAGGCCAGGTCATTGAGTGTAATTAAGACCAAGTTAGATCGGTTCCTGATTGCTATGGGGATCACGTGGTAAGGGTAGAAAGCAGGAGAATGAGGTCGAGAAAGTTTTCAGCCATGATTGAATGATGTTTCACACTCTATGGGCGAATTGGTCAATTGGCTTGCTATGCCTGGTGAGTTTATTGGATAAAGTGAGTCTTCAGAGTAGTGGAAATGTGGGAGGAATATACTCGAGGGAAATCCCAACTTGACTGAGTTTCTTGAAGAAGTGAGAAAGAATATTTGTGAAGGCAGAGTTGCGGCCATTATCAATGTGGACTTCAGAAAGATGGTCAATTGGGTTCCACATAACAGACCGGTTAGTAAGGTTAGACAACATGAAATACTGGAAAACATTTGCATACAAAATTGGCTTGAACGCAGGAAACATACAGTAGTAGTGAAGGTTTGCGTTTTGGACGAGGAGACTGTGAGGAGCAGTGTGATGCAAAGCTGGATGCTAAATGCACATTTATATTTTGCCATTAACATAACTGATTATGATCTGATCATAGGAGTTTTGATTTCCAGATGACACTAAAACCGAAGGTGCAGTGGACAGCAAAGATTACTTCAGAGTACAATGGGACTTTGATCAAATGAGCCAATGGGCTAAGGTGTGTCAGATGGCGTCTAATTTAGATAAGTGTGAGGCTTGCAAAGGCAGATTGAGGCAGGTCTTATATATTTTATGGTAATGTCCTCGAGAGTTTTGCGGAAAAAAGAGAAGTTGAGATGCAGGTTCACTGTTCCTAGAAAATGGAGTTACAGGTACATACGAAGGCATTTGGTACGCTTTCTATCACTGGTCATTGCACTGAGTATCGGAATTGTGATATCAAGTTGCAGCTGTACAGGGCATTGCTTCAGCGACTTCTTGAATTCTGCTTTCTGTTCTGGTCTCTGTGCTATAGTAAAGATTTGTAAAATTTGGAAAGTTCAAAAAAGTATTGCCAAGACGTTGTCAGTGTTGAAGGATTGGAGCAACAGCGAGAGGCTGATTAGGCTGGGACTTTTTTTTTCACTGTGGCATCAGAGACATTGAAATTTATAAATCCATGACGGGCGTGGATCGGCTGAAGGGCCAGTGTCTATTTCCCGGGATGTTGTATTTCAAAACGACAGTGCAAATGTTGAAGTGGGAAGAGATTTCAAAATGATCAAAGGGGCAATGTTTTAAAACTAAGGGTGGTATGTATATGGAATGAGCTCCCAGAGGCAATGGCGAAGGTGTACAGTTAGGAATCTGGTTGATTTCATGACTACGAATGGTTTTAAGGGGTATGCACCAAATGAAGGCAAATAGGGCTGCATTAATTCAGGATATCGTATTGGCATGGACGAGTTGAACCAAAGCGTCTGTTCATATGCTGTATATTTATATAACCCCAAGAAATTAAAACTATGATGGGTTCGTCTTTTCTGGAGAGGCAGCAGAAGGTCAGATCATTGTCCTTGGAGCTGAAAATGTCAAGCAGTGATCTCGTCCCTGTGCAGATTTGTTTCCAGAGGATTTAATTTGAGAAAGTTTGAAACTTCCAGTAAATTAAAAGTGGAAGAATTGCGGAGGCTGTAAATCTGATACAAAGACAGAAGCTGTTGTCAAACATCAGCAGGTCTCGTAGCACCTGTGAGAGCAGTCGAAGTTAACGTTTTGGGATGAAGGATGACTGCACAATACTGGGATTTTTTTTTCTGCAATGCAATTCTTGATGTCCCAAAGTGGCATTTTTTACAGACCTTGAAAAGAGAGAAGCGTGCACACCATCAGTGGTTGAAAATGTAATGAGTAGTTCAGTGTGATCAATATTGAGGAAAGTCAAGGCAGGTCTCATGGACAAGATCACTGGAGCCAGGGATGTAGGTACAGCAGGCAGAGCCGATAAGGACACAAGTGTGTTTTTTTTCTCGGCCAAAGGTAGTTAAGGGCCATGCGATTTTGGAGACGAACGATCCAGAGAGCGAACATCTCTGCACTGAGCAGGCTGAAGGCTGAAAGACTGGCATGGCAATCTCTTCCAGAGTGGTTACAATACGGATAACCTCAACCACAACCTGGAGGGTAGCATGGTGAACGGGGGAAAGATAATTAAATGGTGCTGAAAGGAAGGGAGGACCTTCTTCATACAAAGTTTCGAAGTCACATAAGATGAAGTGTGGGAATGGAAAAGGAAAGGGCACAACATAACCTAAATAAGTGCGGCAGTCCAGGAGGTCACCAACCAGGTGTCGGCCTTTCGGTCAAGGCGAGAATAAGTGCCGTTGAAGGCAAACAAATGATTGCATTGAATCTCAGTATAAAAGGTGGTAAAAGAGAAATTAATGGCAGTCTTGTTGGGAACTCTGAGGTTAAGTTTGCTTCCATGCACAGTGGACCGATAAGCAGACTAAGAAAGAAGGATAGAGTGACAGCAATTACTGAAAGCAGCTTCCCATGCTGAAGGATGTTTCCTTTTAATGCAAGTACTTCCTCAGGGTGTAATCATGGCCGTGTAATTGGTGAGAAACAGGGTGGGTGTGTGAGAGATTACGCTAATTGCAATGGAGGCAGGTGTTATCCCTGTCGGAGTTTGAGGCACACACCAACCGAAGGAAACTAAGAGGATACGAAAAGTTGTAACTGCAGCAAAATGACTACGATGCAATCACCATTCAGCAGTGTCAGTTTCATTAAAAGGTATGGATCTCAGGGGGAACCCTCCATTGGAGTCGATAGGAATATGTGTGGGAAGTGAGCAGCTCGTGTGGTTGACGTTTTGAGCAGAAAGGTATGAATTGGAAAGTAAGTGTTGAAATGTAATTCACTTTTGTTCGAGGCCATTAGGCTGTGCAGAGGGCCCCAGTCAAAAATAGTTAGTGAAAAAAAAGATAAGGAAGAGCGTTGTGAAAAGCAGAATAATCAGGCTGAGCAATGGAAAGATTAATGTTCAAGCTGTATCTCTGCCGGAGTCTTCTGGTGTTTCTCCAGGGTAGCGCTCATTTCTATTGTGTCCCGTGTGTTCTTGACCTGCTGTGCAGGTGACCTGCAAGACTAGAAGCGCACCTTTCGATCTAGGCTCCAATATGCCCCACTGCTAATTCTTAGGCTTGGCGTACCCGAGAGTGTGAACATTGAAGAGTTTTGGTTAACTATTGAAAATGTTTCTCACTTGTCAAACACTATAGCGGCAGTTGTATCACTCATTGGGATTGTTTTGATTCATCTACTAAATACATCTACTATTATTAAAAAAATATTCATTACAATGTGAGCGAGGTGATTCTGTAAAGGAAAGTTGTCGACATTCAAACAAAAGAAGGCTGCCTGTTTGGAAGCAGTATCTGTCAGCTCTTCCTTTGGAGAGTGTCCTGATTGGATAATACAGCATTACTAGTAGGCTGCCCCTTGGAGGTTTCAAACCCTCTGTGTTTCCACAAGGCTCAGTAATCACACCAAAAGCAAAACGAAGTGTCAGTGCATATTGACGGATTTCCTTTGGCTCAGCTGTAAGCATGTCATTCCTTGTGTTAGCTGCAAGGTAACATTAAGGACACATCAGGCACTAATGACCACATTTCCAATATTAAAGCAAAGACCAGCCATTTGTCCCCCCGGGAGCTCGCTGTCTTGTTCCCAGTCACAAGGTTGCAATCCTGGTGCCTGCCTCTCTCCATCTCCAGGGTCCCATCCGGCAAGTCTTGCTCAGCGTGGTCGCTGGCTGGGGCATCTAAAGTAGGATCCACCCCCAGTTGGTATCCTGTTCCCAGTCAACCCTGTCAGGGATGGCACGCCGCATCTGGGAGCGCTGGACATAATCGCTTTGAACTGTAACTTGCATTGTGGCTCCTTCTGGTTCGGGCCATCCCAATAGAAAATCACCACTCACGTCATTGGCAACTGTAAGTTCCTGGACGAATTCACATTATTTGTCCGAATCATGTCAGCGACACCACGAGGAAAACATTGCAAAAGCATAGCGTTAAACAAAGGTGAAACAGCCTTTCATTTTTTTTTCAGTTGTGGGTTGTATATAACTTCCGTCAGGCAGCTGGCCACTTATTTCAATCTTGTTACGTAAGTCATTCCTATTCAGGCTACTCCCAGAGTTTTACTGCGTTTATGTCTGGATGATCCTATGGAGATGTTGAGCAAATTGTCCGGAATAATCTCGCAATCAGGAGCATGCTTAATTAACATTACTCTGATTCCTAGGATGGCCCCTGGTTTCGGATGGCTCAGAACGTTCATCCCCATGTGGTTGGATTTAAAAACTGGACATTTCATTTTCAAAAGAAGGAAAGGCTTGTCATAAAGGGGTGTGTGCTGGGGACAATCAAGTGATGTGAGGGGCTCAGTAGTTATCCAGAAGTAAAATCCCCATCCGTATCCCTATCAGCGTCCTCCCCATCCTCAAATAGGTCGCCATGCTATACATAGATTCGAGATTCGCAGTAGAATGTAAGTTCTTTATTTGACAGGATTGTTGTTTTAACCTTTTTATATATTGCTCGGCCTTAGTGGTCTTACACTGCTTCTCAGGTTCCTTTTTTTTCATCTACCCATTCACAGTCAGGTATGAATATCTCCCAGCTTTTGGGAGTTCCATCTGCTGTACATACCTCTGTCCCCCAATCCTATGCAGAATTCCTTCATAGGGCCAGTAAGGCATTTTTCCATTCTTTAATGAACAATGAATTAATATAGCCATGCTTCAACTTAACCTTGAGACAATGAGACAGGTCACTGACAATGTGTAAAGGAATAAAACCAAACGATCCTGCTAACTAATTCTGATTTTGTGAGTCAGGACTAATACATTTGATCATTAAAAATAATAACTAAAATAATCATCATATCCAATTCAGAGGTGGAATCTGAATAAGTGAGTAAGACATTTGGAATGGCATCAACATAACCTGCAAATTAATTTATTCAAAATGCAATACGTAAAATTAAAAAAAATGTACACAGTTTCCAACTCTGAAATCCATTATGATTACCTGGTTCTAGTCTGACTTTAAATCCCAGATTAACTTCATTCAGTGGTCTGACCAGTCGTTAGTCATTTACAATGCTATAGGCCATAAAAGGACTCCAGCTGCAAGAAAAGTTCTTGTCTACTCACATGGTAACAAAACACACACTTACCATTCACTAACAATGGCCGAAACCATAGACGCAGCTGTTAATAATAGGATATTAATTTTTACATTATTTTCTTTCGCAACATAATGTTGAACTGAAGCTTCAAGTCTGAGTGAGGGATGGAAATTGATGCAGAATAAAGCTACGACCATCATTCCATAATCACCGATGAGATGCAGCTAATTTAAAATTTCGCAGAAACAAAAGATTGCAAAACAAAACAAAAAGAAACGTGCTGGCATCTTTGTGCAGAAAACAATAATTTTAGTTTGGGATATTTTGGGTATATCTTTAAATTATATAAAGTTCATGCAATTCCTCCACTTAATGAGCAAATATTGAGGGTGGAAGTGATTTTTGCAATGTTATTAGCTTACTTGCAGTGTGGAAACAGGCCCTTCGGCCCAACAAGCCACACCGACCCGCCCAGACCCATTCCCCTATATTTACCCCGTCACCAAACACGACGGACAATTTACAATGGCAAATTCCCTAACCTGCACATTCTTTTCCTGTGGGAGGAAACCCACGCAGACACAGAGAGAATGTGAAAACTGAATACAGCAGTTGTGTGAGGCGGGAATTGGACCTGGGTCTTCTGGCGCTCTGAGACAGCTATACTAACCACTGTGCCAGCGTGCCACCCATAACTGTTTGCATTCTAATTAGAAATTGAGCAGAGACCTACTTCATCCTGTAGCAAACTGAGTTTGCACGTGAGGCCCGCATTTAGTGCTACTGCCTTTACTTTCTTTCGTCAATTGTTTCATTAGTCCAACAGGTCGAGGTGAAAGGGGCGAAATTGATCTTTGCAGTAGCATGAAATTACGGGGAGTCTGAGAACAAGATTATACTGATGTCAAATGGGGCAGAATCATAGGGATACTTTTTCAAAAATATTGTAATGTCATCTTCCTCCAAATTAAACAGATTAGAATTTAAATAAGATTAGCTTTATGTCAACATTAAAACTGATCGGTTCGAAATTGACACCAGGGCACTCAGTACAAAGAACGGCAAGGTTAAAATTTCAATTCACAATCACTAATGGATCCTTAACCTTAAAGTAAGTCATCATAAATTCCCAAAATGTAAATTAAATTCCAAACAGTCCCGGATGTCGAGCTCCAATGAACAACACACAAACATTCAATCACCAACAACACAGATGAAATACAACTAAGTCTTTAATAGTGGGCCAATGTCTCCCGAATGCCAAATTCCTTTGAGTCTGAACATCCTGTAGCAAACAACTGTAAGTACTGCAGAATTGTATTGGCCAATTAAAAGTAATGTTGGGAACTTGAGCGAATCGAGCGGCATGGTGGCACAGTGGTTAGCACTGCTGCCTCCCAGCATCAGAGACCCAGGTTCATTTCCCGCCTCAAGCAACTGTCTGCGTGGAGTTTGCACATTCTCCCCGTGTCTGCCTAGGTTACTTCCAACAGTCCAAAAACATGTAGGTTTGGTGAGTTGGTTATGCTAAATTGTCCGTAGTGTTAGGTGCTGGGGAATGCGTCTGGGTGGGTTGCTCTTTGGAGGGTCGGTGTGGACTAGTGGGCTGAACGGCCTGTTTGCACACTGTAAGTAATCCAACCTTGAAGTATGTTGCGGACTTCATCATGGGTCCAGGGCCTTTCACAAGGGATCTCACCAGTCAGAACCCTGCAGCAAGCAAATTGTTTATTACTAATTTTGTAAAGTGTAAGGTGCTTCATCTCGCATCTTCAGTGAGGGCACTAGGACCCTGTTGAGTACTCACACTGCTCACTTGTGACCTAATATCGAGAATTGCATCGGCATTTCTAACACCTTTATTTCATATCCCAAACAATACCGGCCACTAACGTGGAAGGACCAGGGTATCTCCTACATTACTTTGGGTACGAACATGTCTTTCATGACACTTCTGTGTTTTCCTCGATATACCAACCAGATGCAGGCCGGCCTGATCAGAGAGAAAAGATTTACTTGCCCCCAGGGGCAACCATTCTCTTGCATTTAGTGTTCATGGATCCCATTATCCTGGAAGAAAACCAAACAAGAATCAAAGAACATACACCAAAAGAAACAGAAAAAGCCATTGGCAAACCAGGACAAACAAACAATGGTTATAGACAAACTGAAACAGAAAACAAAATCGTGATCCTGGTCAACAATTAGTGACAAAATTCGGTATTCTCTCCTTCAAAACAATCATACCTCAGCGTCTCATAACAGCCTATAACTACAAGGTAATCCAGCTCTGGACTCACGCTATTTGTGTCAGAGGAGGGACGGCCCCCAACTGCAAGGGGGAAAATTGGATTGAATCCAAAACTCAACTTCTTTTGCCACAGCCCTTCCGTCGTTGCTCAACATAAGCCAAAGTAAAACTCCACCATTTCCTGATCACTAAGGATCAATTACGAAAACTACTCGCCTTTATTGCCACAGTCAAATTCGTGGCTGAGGAACGCTAACTACATGAGCTTCTGTCCCCCACTGTCGAACCCCACTCACTCCAGTTCGTGTCTCAAGGTAACAGCACCTACAGCAGTCACTTCTCCACTACAGTCTTGTCACAAAATCTGCTGATTCAGGGAGGTATTACACACAGTCGGGGACAAAATTGAAAAGGATCCGGGAAACGTCATGAAATTGAGGTCCAGCTGGCTTCACCAACTGTTCGGGATGGAAATAAACTATGCTGCGGGAGACTTGCTCATCGCGGTCCAATTTAGATCAGTAATCACATGACACAAACCTTGAGTTATTGAGGTGACGGGGAGAGGCAAGTCGATCAAATGGTCAAAAGCCACCCTGATAAGATTTAGAGCTACATGATTAAAGAAGTTGCAATCGTTTAACAATTAGAAAGTTGTTAACTCCATAATAATGAGCAGTCACGTGCTTCAGTCACGGAGTGTTTGGACAGTGTTGGTTCATGGCTGATAGGCACGTGTTAGTCCAAAATAGGTCCTTGCAAAGAGAAGAGTAGCCCCATGCAAGTAAATAATTCGTTTATCAGGTATCAGTACAGCTGCAAAGCCAATCATCTTCGCTGGCCCTGCGAAACACGTTTTTTAGCAAGAAGGCACGAAATGAGATTCATAACAGTTTTCAGGCTTTTCGTATGCGACAAAATGGCTGCCCCGAATCTAACAATTCTCCCATACTTCCTTTCAAAACGAAGGCAATACAGCTGCCATTCCCAACAAATTTGAATCCTTGGGCTGGTGCCTGAAGCATCTGATTCCAGGAAAAATATTATTCCCTCATAGAGCGAGTACTGACTTCTCTTTTCAGTATTACATATTTGCATTATTTTGCTTAAATGTTTTATATCAATCTTACAAGGGTACAAAGGAAGGGCTGCATATTATTTTTAAACACTACTCACAAAAATACATTATATTTAATTACTAAGTGCAATGTAACTTATTACATAGTACATTTTAGTGCATGTGCATATCTGCAGAAGCTAGAAGTGCACAGCCCACATAAAAAAGAGCACTTTGATATATATTATCTTGATGTTGATTCAGCGATTGCAGCAAAGTAATGCAATTCCCTGCACTTAGACCTCTTAACTGCGTGCTTTGCTTTAGTTCTGCACTTTACCTTCAGCTGTTGACTAGTGTGTTTTCCTTTGTGGCCACACTTGGAGTTTTACGTACAGTTCTGGTCACCTCATTATATGAAGGATGTGGAATCTTTGGAAAAGTTTCAGAAGAGATTTACTAGTATGCTGTATGCTGTGGAGAGACGATCTTACGAGGAAAGGCTGAGGTACTTGAGGCTTTTCTCGTTCGAGAAAATAATGTTGAGAGTTGACTTAATTGAGATATAGAAGATAATCAGAAGTTTACGTAGATTGGAAAGCGAGCGCCTTTACCTTCGAACGGTGATGGCTCATACGAGGGGACACAGCTTTCAACTGGAGGGTGATCGAGATCGGACAG
Organism: Chiloscyllium punctatum; assembly: GCF_047496795.1. Classification (NCBI taxonomy): domain Eukaryota; kingdom Metazoa; phylum Chordata; class Chondrichthyes; order Orectolobiformes; family Hemiscylliidae; genus Chiloscyllium; species Chiloscyllium punctatum. The sequence goes on along the minus strand of NC_092781.1, from coordinate 19,476,202 downwards.
ATGTCAGATGAACTTTCTTGACTCAGGGAGTAGTAGGGGTGTGTAACCCACTGTATGCAACAGCAGTAGACTAACCAGATTTTAGGAATTTAAATGTTCTTTGGGTAGACACATGGACGAGAATCAATAGTGCAGCTTAGTTGAGCTTCAGATTGGTTTCACCGATCAGTGAAACATCGAGGGCCAAAGATTACCGACTGCACTGTATTTGTTTTATGTTCTATGTTCTCTGCTGGAGTTATGTCATCCTTGGCATTTGTAGACTATGTCCAGGATTTGTTTCATGGACGTTTCAGCAATTTTTTGCCCAAAAATTGATTAACCATTATGAGATTATATTCGGGTGTTTTGGAGTGGGTTTTATTTGTTCAAAAGTACCATCTCTCAATATTCGAATCCTCCTTTTAAGTGTTGTGACTGTTTCTGTGTTAATCAAAAACTAACAGCTGCATTGGAGTGATTCATGGAATATAGGGAGAACTAGCCATTTGGATATAGAACTGGCTCAAAAGTGGAGGACAGATGGTGGTGGTGGAGGGTTACTTTTCAGACTGGAGGCCTGTGACCAGTAGAGTGCGACAATGCTCGCTGTTGAGTCCTCTATTATTTATCATTTGCATAAGTTATTTTGATATGAACATAAGAGGTACAGTTAGTAATTTCGAAGATGACACCAATATTGGGAATGTATTGGACAGTGAAGAATGTTATTTTAGGTTGCAACGGGATCTTGCTCAGAGGGACAAATGGGCTGACGAGTGGTAGATGAAGATCAATGTGAGTTGCTGCATTTTAAACAAGCAAGTCATGGCAGAACTTATACACTTAATAGTAAGGTCCTCCGGAGTTTTGCTGAGGAAGGAAACCTTGGAGAGCAGGTTCACAGCTCCTTGAACCTGTGAACAGAGGTTCGCAGAGTCGCAGTTAGATCGGATGGCGAAGAAGGCAATTGGTATGCTTTCCTTTCATGGTCAGAGTATTGAGTAAATATGTTGAACGGTCATGTTGCGGTTGTACAGGACGTTGATTCAGGTATTTTTGGAATATTGCTTGCAATTCCGATCTCCTTCCTATCGGAAGAATGTTGTGAAAATTGCAAGGATTCAGAAAATATTTATAAGGATGTGACCAGGGTTGGAGAATTTGAGCTATGGGGACAGGTTGAGAAGGCTGCGCTGTTTTCCTTGGAGCGTTGTAGACTGAAGCATGACCGTATAGAGGTTTATAAAATCATGCGCAGCATTCGTAGGATAAATAGGTAAAGTCTTTATACTGGAACGTGGTAGTGTAGAACGGGAGCGCATAGGTTTATGCTGATAGCGGAAAGATGTAAAAGGACCTCAGGGACACCTTTTTCACGCAGATAGTAGTGCACACATGGATTGAGCTCCCAGAGGCTGGTACAATTGCTGCATTTAAAAAGCAGCTGGATTGGTATATGAATAAGAAGAGTTTGGAGGGCTATGAGCCGGGTGCCGGCGAGCGAGACTAGATTAAGTTGGGATTTTAGGTCAGCATGGATGAATTGGACGGAAGGGTCTGTTCCATGCTGTACATATCTATAATTCTCCGACTGGATGATGCTACTTCTCGTTTCCTGGATTCTATTTCTACGTGTGCCTTCCTGTTCCTGTTGCGCTCTGTCTCTTTCTATCTGTCACTAATGTTGCAACGCACACATTCTGACCTGCATAAGACACAGTTTGACACTTTCACAGTCACCCACAATGTCCCAGATATGAATTTTATCTTCAAGCAATGTATTTGGATTCACGAGCTTTGTGTGTCGTGCAGTGAAGTGGATGGATAAATATCAATGCAAGTGTGTTCAAATACTGAGTGGAAACTGAAATCCCCGAGGGTGTATCTGAGAAACTTATAATGGAAGCGCCAGTTTAAATAATCCAGTGAAAGGTCCACAGTGTTTTTGTGCTTAATTAAACCATCTTGGGAATTGTTGGTTATGCCATGTTGATGTTGGCTTAACAACCAGTAAACATAAACGGGAGAATAATTTCTCAGGGGTGATCTTTAGTACCAGTAGAAGGAGCCACAATTAAACGATTTCACAAGAGAACAACTATGAAGAAATCATGCATCACTTCCCGTTCACGTAACTAAGCTGTTTTCTGCAATTTTGAAGTGAAGGACCCGGTGATGGACTGGGGTGGGAAAAGTCAAAAGTCACACGACACGAGGTTATATTCTAACTGGTTTATTTGCAAGCGCTAGCTTTCATGGCTGTGGGTTCATCAGCAGACAGCAAGTGACAATGCATCGGATACAGAATTTATAGTCAAATGTCAAAGAGTATTCCTCAGGATGGTGCAATTCTAAGATTTTCTTTGATGTTTCCTCATACATTCTGAGTCTTTATTATTAAATGTATTAGTACAATTCCTTTCAGCCATTGATACTTCTCCATCCAGGACACAGATGGGCCTGTGTCCGATTGTATAATGGAAACATGCGTGAATATATAAGTATTTTCCCTCTGTTTTTGCTGTGCTGATACTTCTAGATGATGCTAACTTTGGTTATGGAATAAACAAGAACAAGAAATGAACAGGACTTCACACTGAAAGACACGTACGAGTACAGCCCATCTAATATGAAAAATAACCGGATTCACCAAAAGAAGATCGCTACTTTCTTTGCAAGTTTCAGCTATAACGTGTGTGTTTTTGTTGGATTTAAAAGTACCGCTCAGTATCGAAAACCCTGCAATATTTGAATTGATTGTATTCCACGTTAAATTATTAGGCAATTTGGATAACAGCAATGACGTTAAACACAAAATACAAAGGCATGGGATTGAGGATGATTTAGCGGTTTGGATCAGAAATTGGCTATCTGACAGAAGACAGAGGGTGATGGTTGATGGGCAATAATCATCCTGTAGCTCAGTTAATCCTGATGTACCACAAAGGTCTGTTTTGTGTCCACTGCTGTTTATCATTTTTACAAATGACCTGGATAAGGGCGTAGAGGTATGGGTTAGTAAATTTGAGGATGACACTTAGTTTGGAAGAATTGTGGATAATGATGAATGACGATGTAGGTTACAAAGGGGCATACAGAAGCTGCAGAGCTGGGCTGAGAATTGGCAAATGGAGTTCATTGCGGACAAATGGAGTTCATTGCGGTAGTTCACTTCGGAAAGAGTAACAAGAATAAAGAGTACTAGGCTTATGGTAAGATTCCTGGTAGTGTCGGTGAGCAGAGAGATTGCAGAGGGATTGAGTTTCGGAACTATGAGGTCATGTTGCAGCTGTCTAAAATTCTGGTGCAGCAACAATTAGACTATTGCGTACAGTTCTGGTCACCACGTTATAGAAGGAAGCGGAAGCTTTGGAAAGGAGATTTACCAGGACGTTGTCTGGTATGGAGGGAAGTTCTTTCGAGGAACAGTTGAGGGTCTTGAAGCTGTTTACGTTAGAGAGAACAATGTTGAGAGTTGACGTAGTTCAGAAATACGAGTTATTGAAAGTTAGATAGTCTGAACAGTGAGAGATATTTTTCTCAGAGGGCGATGGCACGCACGAGAGGGCAAAGCGTTATATTGAGAGGTGACAGATATAGGACAGATGTCAGAGGTAGTTTCTTTACTCACATAGTGGTAGGGGCGTGGAAAGCACAGTCTTCAATTGTTGTAGACTCACCAACTTTACGGGTATTGAAATGGTCATTAGATAGGCATATGGAGTGGAGCAAAATAGCATGGGTTAGTTAGGTTTCAGATTCGTTCCACACGTCAGGACAACATCGAGGGCCTGCACTGTGTTGCAATGTTTTATGTTCTAACTTGAACTACATTAACTTTGGAATTTTCAGTGCAGTGCATATCTTTGCTTTCAAAACATTTTGCACATCATCTGATTTTTGCTGGAAGGCTAGAGAATTAAACACTGCCACCAGTCTTCCATAAAGTAAGAAACTTGTTTTCATTGTTTGTAAGAAAAATAAACCTTTATGTATCAATCTTGTTGACCAATTGCAATTGAATTTACCTGGTTTCTTCCATGGTTGTGTGTTAACAGTGGCTAGCAGTGTTTCCTCACAGGTCTACATACCTGGTTCGGTCCCAGAATTGGATTAGTGCCCGTGTGAAGTTTACAAATTCTCCACGCATCTTTGTTGATTTCATCCCACAGTGCAACGATGTGCCTGGTCGATGTGATGATCATGCCAAGTTGACCATAATGTGCAGGCTGAGCGGGTTAATCATGGGGAATACAAGGTTTGCGAATTGCGCTGCGTGGTCTGATTGTTGGAGTGATAAGCCAACTTGATGGGGTGAATGATCTGTTTCCAGAATTTGGGGATTTTATGAAACCTGCCGTTTGTGTAATCATTGGCCGGAGGATAACTACACTGAAATGCTTGACTAGGCCGTTCAACCCTTCAAAACACTGTTCTTGCCTTCAGTATGCATATTTTCGCGCTGTTTCAAAATAATCTGGACATGCAACATAGAACATTACAGTGCAGGACAGGCCCTTCTGTCCTCGATCTTGCGCCGATTTGTCATACCAATCTGAAACCCATCTAACCTACACTATTCCATGTATGGTCATATGCTTGCCCAATGACGACTGAAATGCACTTAAAGCTGGCGAATCTACTGCCGTTGGAGGCAATGCACTGCATACCCTTCCTATTCTGAGTAAAGAAACTACCGCTGACATCTGTCCTCTATCCATCACCCCTCAATTTAAAGCTATGCCCCCGTGTGCTCACCATCACAATACTTGGAAAAAGGCTCTCCCTGTCCACCCTATCTAACTCTCTGATTATCTTATATATCTCTATTAAGTCACCATTAAACCTCCTTCTTTCTAACGAAAACAGCCTTAAGTCCCAGTCCCTCAGCCTTTCCCCGTAAGACCTGACCTCCATCCCAGGCAACGTCCGAGTAAATCTCCTCTGCACCCTTTCCAAAGCTTCCACATCCTTCTTATAATGCAGTGACTAGATCTGCACACAATACTCCAAGTCCAGCCACACCAGAGTTTTGTACAGCTGCAGCATAACCTCATGGTGCTGGTACTTGATCCCTCTATTAATAAAAGCTAAAACACTGTATGCCTTCTTAACACCACTGTCAACCTGGATGGCAACTTTCAAGGAGCTGTGTACCTGGACACCGAGATGTCTCTGCTCATCTACACAACCAAGAATCTTACCATTCGCCCAATACATCGCATTCTGGTTGCTCCGACCATGGTGAATCACCTCACACTTGTCCGCATTAAAGTCCATTTGCCACCTCTCAGCCCAGCTCTGCAACTTATCTATGTAACCCAACATGAACCCATTGACATGCCTTCAGCAAAGTCCAACTACCAGAAATACTAGAATTGTCTCTTTTTGACAGTGATATTGCACTTGTTCAGACTTCAATTGTTTTTGAATTAAAATTCAACCTTATACGAAATTTATGTTGAATTATATCGTGGAGTGTGTGCTTGTATGTATGTGTGTGAGGGAATATATAATTGCGAAGTGCAAATAATCCCCCCACTACTATCACACTGGCACACACACTATCCACCATCACGCTCACTCCCAGTCAACTCAAACAATGTCATGCTCACTGATACACACACTCCCCCATTGTCACCACTGGTCCCTGTGGACACCACCACCATCACACTGACTCCCCCGCATACTCACTTCTCTATGCACTCCACCATAATCAAGCTCGCTCAACCACACCAACTCGGTCACTGTTACGCTCACACACATGTAAGCTCTCCCACTATCATGCCCACTCCCCTGCACACTCTCCCACCATCATGGTAACTCCTCCACTTACTCGCCGTACATTCTCATATCATCACACTCACTCTCCTGAACACTTCCCCATTACCACGCTGAATCCCCACACACTCCCCACCACCACAATGACTCCCTGTGCACCTATCATCTTAATCACACACCATTGTGACATTCACTATTGCGAATGCTCCCACACCAGTGCACTTGCTCATTCGCACACTACTTTAATGTCATGCTCAATCACTCATTCTATTGCACACACCCCCACTGTCACACTCATTTCCCCACAAAGCTCCCACCGTAAGGCTTAATCCTCGTACTCTCCCCGACCAGCACACTCACACCCCGTCACACTCCCCATTTTCACACTGACTCTCCCGCACACTCCCTCACCATTATGCTGATTTCCCTGCACACACACCCCACCGTCAAGCTCACTATTCCGTGCAGTCCACCACCATCCCCCTCACTCCCCTTCACGTTCGCCACCATCATGTTTACTCCCCTGCACACTTTCCCAAGGTCATGCTCTCTCCTCTGCTCACTCTCCTGCACATTCCCCCACCATCACACTCACTCTCCTGCACATCCTCTATTGGCAAATTCATTGCTGAGCACACTTGCACACATTCATGTTCACTTCCCTGCACACTCCAACACCATCACGCCCACTCAGCAACTTACTCCCCTAGTCAATCACTCAGTCACTCCCCTACACATTCCCCCACACTCATGCTCATTCCCCTACACACACTCCCAGCATCACAATCACTGCCCAACACACTCACCCATTGTTACGCAAATTCTTCCGCATCCTCCCCAACAGTTACACAGACTCCACTGCAACTTCAACAAAAATCACGCTCAATTGCCCAAACGCTCCACTTCTGTCATGGTCCCTCCCACACTCACTGCCCTGCACACTCCGCCATTGCCACGTGCGCTTTCGCTGCACACTCCTCAACGATCATACTGACTCTCCTACAGTCTCCACACTGTCAAACTCACTTCCCCGCTCACTGCCTCTGTACTCCCATACCACTATGCCACTCCCCTACATGCTCTTACATCGTCGTGCTGACTTCCCTACACACTCCAACACCATCACGCTTACTATACCACACACTCCCACTACACTCCCCACCGTCACGCTCATTACCTCTCATGCTTCCCCACCGGCACGCTTATTACCCTGCACACATCCCAGCATTGTCATCACTCTCTCGCACATTCCAGCACCATCATGCACACTCCCCCACACACACACCCGCTGCCATGGTTTATTCCAACACATATTACCCCAACTTCATGCTCAATTCCCCGCACTCTCTCCCACCATCACCCTCAATCCCCCACACCTTGCCCCATCATCAGCCTGACTCCCTCACACACTGCCCCACCGTCACAGTCACTCCCCACACATTCTCCCACCATCGCACTCACTCTCTATATATTTCCCAATCCTTACTCTCACTCCTGCACACACTGCCTCATCGTCACCCTCACTCCCCCACACACTCCCCCACCATCACACTCACTAATCTGCACACACCCTATCATCGTGCACACGACCACACACACTCGCTCACAGTCACGCTAACTCCTCTGCACACTCCCTCACAGTCACCCTCACTCCCCTGCACACTCCCTCACAGTCACGCTCACTCCTCTGCACACTCCTCCACTGTTTTCACACTCTCCTTGAAGACTCCCCAAACATCATGCTCACTTCCCTCTACACTGTCAGACTCACCCCCCCTGAATACTTCCCCCACAATCATGTTCACTCTCCTGCACAGATCCCCAATCTACCTGGACACCGAGATCTCTCTGCTAATCGACACGACCAAGAATCTTGCCATGAGCCCAGTTCTCTGCATTCCTGATACTTTGTCCAATGTGAATACTTCACACGTTTCCGCATTAATCTCTATTTGCCACATTCCAGTCCAGCAGTGCAGTTTACTTATGACCTTCTGTAACCTACAACATCCGTCGTCACTATCCACAACTGGACCAACCTTCATATCATCTGCATATTTACTAACCATATCTTCTATGCCCTCCTCCGGGTCATTTATAAAAATGACAACAGCAGTGGACCCAAAACAGATCCTTGCCATACTCCATGAGTAACTGAACTCCTGGAAGAATATTTTCCATCAACACCACTCTCTGTCTTTTTTCAGCTATTCAATTTCTAACCCAAAACGCTAAATCACCCTTAATTCTGTGCCTCCTTAATTTGTGCACTAGTCTACAGTGGGGAACATTATCGAATGACTCACTGAAATCCACATACACAACATCAACCTTCATCGTCAACCATATATACGACATCAACACTCCCCACCGATACTCTCGCTCCCCTGAACATCAGCTATCATCATGCTCACTGCCTAGCACACTCACTCACCATCACACTGACTCTCAAGTATACACTCAAATTCACACTGACTCCCCCAATCACTCCCGACCGTCATGCTCACTCTGCCGTATACTGCCCCACCATCAAACATACTCTCCCACAGTCATCCGGCATCATGGTCACTCACCCGCTCACTAACCTGCACACTCCTGCACTGTCATGCTTACTCCCCTGCACACTCACCCACTTTCACGATGATGTTCCTGCATACACCCACTTAGGCATGTATACTCTCCCTTGCACAAGCCCACTATCATCCTGTCTCCTCGACACTCACCCACTATCATGCTCACTTCCCACTCATTCCCACACACACTCCCCCACCATCACACTGGCTCCACACACTCCCACACGTCACATTCACTCCCCCTCACATTCCCTACATCACAATCACTCCTCCCCACACTCCCCATCATTACCTTAAAACCCGGCAAATTCCCCAGCCTCATGCAAACTCTCCCATACACTCCCCATTGTCATCACCAGTCCCATGCACACTCACCCACCGTCATGTCCACTCCCCTGTACATTGGCACGCCATCACACTCACATTCCTGCCCACTCACCTGGCATCACTTGTCACTCCCCTGTTCATTCCGCTGCACACTCCCACACCATCACGTTCAACTCCCCTGCTCACTCCACACCTCACACTCCTCCGCACATTCCTCCAATGTCACCTCAATAACCTGCATACTCCACAGTCTCATCCTCACTCCCCGAACACTCCACCAATGTCATCCTCAGTTGCACACAGATTCAACCACAGTCACACTCACACCCCCGCACACTCCCCCACCTCACACACCCTGCCCCACACATTCCCCGGCCATCTGGCAGATTCTCTTTTCCACTTCCCCACCATCATGGTAACTGCCCCGCACACTCCCTCACCATCATGCTCACTCCCCAGCACACAGTCCCGCCATCACACTCACTCCCCCGTGCAGATCCCCACTGTCACACAACTCCCCCTCTCACTCCCCCAGACACAACCACACTGTAAAGCTGACTCACCACAAATTCTCTCATCGTCACGCTCACTTTTTTGCACACTCCCACACAAACTTTCCCACCGTCCCACTCACTCGGCCGCACACTATACCACTGTAAAGTTCAATCCCCTGCTCACTCACGCACCATCACGCTCACTGGCCCACACATTCATCCTTTGTCACTCACACAGCTATGCACATTCCACCATCATTACACTCACTCCCCCGCAACCCCCACATCATTATACTCACTCAAATACATGCACCTCCACCGTCACACTCACTCCCCCACACATTCCCCCACCGTCACGCTCACACCCCTGTACATACTCCACTGTCTCCCCCGTTCGCCTACAACCCCTCACCATCATGTTCACTGCCTCGCACACTCACCCACCATCACTCTGAATCCAGGATACTTCTTGATGGTCATGCTGACTCTCCCGCACACCCTACCGTTATCCTCACTCCCCATATGCTGCCCCATCATCATACTCACTCCCCTGCACGCTAAACCACCGTCAAAGTCACTCTCTCGCTTACTCTCCCTCACAAACCCACAATGTCACAACCACTACCCCATACACTCCCCCACCGTAATCCTCTGTCCCATGCACACTCCCCCACTGGCTATTCACTCCCCCACATATTCCTCTGCACAATACCCAACCATCACGTTCACTACAGCGCTCAAACCCTGCACACTCAACCACTGTCATGCTCACTTCTCCGCACACACCCACACCATCATGTTCAATCCCCTGCTCGTTCCCCCAGAGTCACGGTCTCTGCCCCACACACTTCCAAAATGTCACCAACACTCTCCCGCACACTCCACCACATTCACACTCACTCCCTGCACATTCCTGCATCTTCACGGTCACTCCCACACACACTCCCCCACTATCATGATCCATCCCCCGCACAGACATCCAACATCATGCTCTATCCTGCACACTCTCCCCTAGCATCACACACACTCACCTGCACACTCGCCCACCCTCACACTGACTCTGTTACACTCTCCCCTATCGCCACACCCCCCCACACACACCCATTGTGTTGCTCAGTCAATCGCTCATTCTCCCACATACACTCTGAACATTACAGTCGCTCCAATGCATACCCTCCCATGGTCATACTCACTCCCCTGTAGGCTCGTCAGCCGTCATACTCACTCCCCTGCACAAGCCCCCACTATCACCCTCACTCAAGAGTTCATGCCGCTATCTCTTGCTCACTACCGTGCATACTCCCCTACCATTAATTTACTCCTACACATATGCCAGCAACGTCATGGTCACTTTCCTGCACACGCCCCACCATCACATTCAGTCCCTGCACACTCCGCAAAGTCACACTCAATCCCCCTCACACTCACCCACTATTACATTTACACCACCGCACATTGCCCCACTGTTACACTCACTACCCCGCACAGTTCCTCAGCATCACACTCACTTGCCAGACAATCCATCATCACAGTCATTTCCCCACTCACTCCCCCAGTCACTCACTCACGGTCACACTCACCCACCCACACACTCTCGCACTGACACACTTACTGCTCCATGCACTACTCCACTGTTAACCTCACTCCTTTGCATGCTTCCACACTGTCACGTCCACTCCCTGGCACACTTCCCTAAACTCTCGCTCACTCCCCCACACACTTCCCCACCATCACGCTCACTCTGCTGCACACACGCCCCGTCATGCATTATCCTTCTGCACTCCCACACAGTCGTGCTCGCTGCCCCACACACTGCCCCATGATCGCTCTCATTTCACTGCTCCCTCCCGCAAACACTCCCACACCATCAGGGTCACTCACCCACAAACTCCATCACAATCAGGTTCACTCCCCCGCACAAACCCCCACTGTCATGCTGACTCCCCCGCAACCAACCACAACATCACATTCACTCCACCGCACGTTCCCCAACCCTTAATCACTCCTCTGCATGCTCCCGCACCATCTCCTCAATCTCTTATACCCTCCTGACCGTAATGCTCAGTCCCCGATCATCTCACTCTCCGGACCACTCACCCTCCAACAGGGTCACTTCCCCACTGACTCCCATACTCTTGAACCACCATGTTCAATCCCATGCCCACTCCACTGCCATCACCCTCACTCTTCCACTCAGTCACTCCGCACAATCCCCTTCTGCCACACTGACATGTCCACACACTCACAATCAATCCTGCGCATTTTTCCCTACCTTCACAGTCACTCGCCAGACACATTCCATCCTGTACACTGACTGTTCTGCATAGTCCCACGCCATCAAGCCCATTCTGCTGCACTTTCCCCCACCGTGACATTCCCTCCTCTGCAGACTCCGCCACCATCAGAGTCACTCCCATTAAGATCCGCCAATATCATGCTCACTGCCCAGCACGCTCACCCACTGTTACACCGACTCTCCTGCATGCACCCCCAAGTTCAAGCTCCCCTTACCATCATGCTCACTCGACCAAACACTGCTCCACCATCAAACTCATTCCCTGCACAGTAAAAACCCATCATTCTTCGTCCCTCGCTCACTCCCAGACACACTAACCCAGTATCTAGGTCACTCCTCTGCTCTCTTCCCTGTGCACTCCCCACCATCACTGTCAGTCCCACCCACACTCCCCTACCGTCACATTCACTCACCCGCACACCACCCCACCTCAAGCTCCTTGACCGACATTTGCCCCAACATCACGCAGACTTTTCACCAGTCTTCCACACCATCACCTTGACTCCCCTCCACACTCCCTCACCATCATGCTTGCTTTCTGTACAGTGCTGCGCCATCATGCTCACTCCCCCACGGAATACCCTGCATCATGGTAACTCTCCACCCACGCCCCTGGGCTCTCTAACACCGCGATGCTCACTCACCCACAATCTACCTCACCACTATGATCACGTCTCTGCACATTCTCCAACCATGCCCTTCACGCCCCTGCACACTGTCATTGTCAAGATCACTCCACCACACTGTCGTCAAAGTCATGCTCACTCCACTGCCCACATCCCTCACTGTCACGCAAGCTGCACTGCTCAATCCTCTACCGTCACACTCAATCTGCCTCAAAATACATCACCATAACGCTCATCCCCATCACTCCCCAACCGTCATGCTCACTGCTCTACACATTCTCCCTTCTCACTTCACACCCACGCACACTCCTGCACCATCGTGCTCACTCCCCGACACACACATCCATCATCACATGAACAATTTTGCACTCACCCACATCATGTTCCTCTCTCCCCTGCACGTTCCCACCATCACATTCACAACTGTGCACTCTCACACACCACTATGCTCACTCCCCTGCACACACTCTCACCTTCACGCACACTCCCCCACACACTAACCCATTGTCATGCCCACGACCCACAGACATCCCCACTGTTGCGCTCAGTCACCCGCTCACTCACCCACACCTCACTGTCACGCTCACTCCCCCACACACGCCCCTATCATCCCTCTCAATCCCAGCTTTCTCCCCAACCGTTTAATCGCACTTTCCCACTCACTCATCCACCATCACACTCACTCCCCTGCACACTACGCCAGTTATGCTCACTACCCTGCACACGCCGCCTCTGTCTTGCTCATTGTATCTCACACTCCTGCATCATGCTGACTCCCCTGCTCATACCCACGCACACTCCGTCACCATTATGCTCAATCCCCCGCACACTCCCACACCATCCTACTCATTCCCTCTCACACTCGACTGACCTGTTTACTCCATTGCTCACTCTCAGGTATTTTTACCCACGGTCATTCTCACATAGTTACATATTCATCACCATCACACTCATTCCCCCACACACTTCAACACCGTCACATTCACTACCCCACACACTCCTACAGTATCACGTTCAGCACTATGCTCAGTACCCGTGCACACCCCACTTTCAAGTTCACTCCCAGAAAATTCGCCATTCTTCACACACACTCCTCCTCACACTCCCCCAACGTCATGCACTCTCCCTCACCCCTCTCCCACCATCATGCTCACTCTCTCACATGCTCTCCATCTTCAGTCTCTCTCTCCCACACACTCAACTTCACTCCTCTGCACATTCCCCCACTATCACTGCTTCGCACACATCCCCGCACAAACGCCATCATCACATTCACACCCCCTGCACACTACCCCCACCACATGCTCTCTCCTATACATACTCTTCAACTTTCACCTCACTGAGCTGAGCACTCCGTCAACTCAAGCTCACTCGCTCACATACTCCCCCACCTCACAGTCATTCACACCTACACTCCCCCACCAGCATCGTTACTCCCTCACACGCTTCCCTAACATCACATTCACTCTCCCACACACTCAACCATCCATGTTGCCTGCTGTGTATACTCCTCCACCAACAGGCTGACTCTGTTGCATCCTTACCCACCGACACGCTAACACCTCCGCACACTGCCACACCATCATGCTCACTCCACTGCACACTGCCCCAATGTAAAACTCACTTTGCCATGCAATCCCCACCATCACATTCACTCCCCCGCCCACTACACAACACCATCATATTCTCTCCTCACAAATTCCACCACCGCGTGCTCACTTCTCTGCAGACTCCCCTGCCGTCACCTCACTCCCCAGCACACTCCCTCAACTCACACTATCTCCCCATTCAGTTCCCAAATCGCCCTCAGTCTTCCACTAACATCTTCGCTCCTGCGCACATTCCCTCACTGGTACACTCACTCTGCTGCACACTTCCCCTGCTCTCACACACTCGCCTGTGGAATACTCTGTCATGACCCTCACTCTCACACACACCACTCCCATTATATTCACTCCATGGTATACAATTCCACTGATTGCCTCACGCTTCGACACACTACCACACTGTCAGTCTCACTGTCATACACACTCCTCCAATGTCATGCGCATCCAGCTGCACCCTCAGCACACTCGATCATCTTCCTCACTCTCCCTCAACGTCATCCTCTCTCCATCACACCCTACACCACCATCCCATTTACCCCCCATGCACGACCCCACCATCACGTTCACTCTTCCCCACCATCTCACTCCCACATGCACATACTTGCCCATCACATGCCTCACATTCCCCGACCTTCATGCTCAGTCCCCCGCACATAAAAACACTGTCAAGCACAGACCCTCTGCACACAGCCACATCATCTCGCTCACTCCCCCGCACAATGCCACAGTCATGCTTACTCCCCTACACATTCCCTCACCATCACCGTCATTTCTCCACACACCGTCACTGTCGCGCTCATTCCCCTGGACACCATCATCATGCTAAATCGCCCAACATCACCCTCATTGCCCTGCACAATCCACCACCGTCACACTTACTGCCCACCATACGCCCTCACCATCACGATCACTCTATCCAACATTTCCTTAACCGCAACCTTCTTCCCCTACACGCTCTCTACCCTAAGCAATGCCTAGTGACCCCCTCCCCAATGAATTCCTGCTCATTGTCCTTTGACCCATCCCAATCTGTTCCCTGACTAACACACAGTGGGGCCTACACAAACTGGTCCATGCATCATAACCTGTTGTCCGACCCCAACTCTTTTGCCTGAGTCACAGCCGAAAGTGCTACCCCCACAAGTACCTCCTACTAACAGTCTGTGTCCTCATACCCAGTGTGTCAAATAGTAACGTCATTTGAACTAAGGCCCATACTTTTACCCAAGCAAAACCTGTATATCAACACCCCCTTTGTTGCCCTAGGAATGCTCTAAATCTCTACACCTCCCTCTACAACCTTTGAAATATCCTGAAGCTCCACACTCCCCTCTGTTTCACAAGCAACAGGCTTAATTTCACATCTCTCCTCTGGCCCCCTAGCAATGGCTGGTAGACCCACACCCCTCTGTTCCCCCAGCAACGACCTGGTGATCCACCGCCAGCTCTCTTCCCCTGGCAACAGCCTGAAGAACTACAACCACCTCTGTTGCCTCAGCAACGGCTTGAAGTTTCAAACACCTCGCTGTTCACTTCGCAAGGTCCCGAAGGTCCACCCCCTCCTATCTTCCAACGGCCTGAAATTCCAAATCCTCTTTGTTTCCCTGGCAATGGGCTGTAATTCCGCACTCCTCATTCCCTTAGCGTCAGCCTGAATTTCCTTACGCCCCCGTTCTTCGTCTTGCTACGGTCTGAATCTCCACTCCCTTTCTATTCCCTTACAAATAACCTGGTGCTCCACACTACTCTTGTATGCCCCCAGCGACAGAAGGCGAGAGAGAAAGATTTGCAGAGAGGGAGACGGGGAGGTGGAGAGTCGAAGACGGAGTGAGAATGAAGGAGAATGGGGAAGGGAGCGACAGAGAAATGGAGTGTGTAAATGGGGAGAGAGAGTTGGGCAGTGTGAGTGTGGGAGTGAGAGATGGAGGAGGAGGGAGATGAATTCTGCCAAAGGATAGATCCGTTTGGGGGACCCAAAGATTAAGGCAAGGACGGCGAGACTTAAACCCATCTCCTGAGATCGTGCACTGGTACCCCTCCCCTTGCCTGAGGACCCTGAGACTATCTCTCTCAAGCTCAGCTTCTTCAACACAAAGAAAAACAACAATGTAGCTCGCTCTGTTGCTTAACACTTTTGAATGAGCATTTTTATTATCTATAAATTGAAGTGATAGATATATTCAATGAAATAGCAACATTTTTCACTGCCCCGTGAGTTGAGAGCAATATTGAAACGTGCCAATGTAACCCCCGTGGGGCTAGGTTGTATAAACCAACACTACCCCCGGTCTATTAGGTTAGCGACAGGCTGCATCATTTCTGAAATATAGAATTGAATAGAGATCATCCCGGATGGGTTAATGATTGAGTGAATTTGATTGATTCATGAATGTGGGTGAAGGGATATTTCAGCACATTCTTCAGCTGTTGTCTAAATTTAGTCTGGGTCATGGCATAAATTGCGGTGTTTGTGCAGCAACTGAGGAGCTGCAGCATGAAGCTCAATTCCTGCATAAACGATTCTAGATGCAAAGGGGAATACATAATATACCTCATCCGATTCCATATCGAATACATTGTTATCGGTGACCATAACAGAATGAAATTGACCGAGATCACAAGCAGTGAAATTATGTTTTTTTTCCGATTTCTCATTTCTTTGTCACACTGAACGGCCCCATTAAGATCCTTTAGTCTCCTGCGAGCTGTGCTGGTCACTAAAATGTGTCTGACCGTGAAAGCATTGAGCACCAGAATCTGAAGAATTGCGACAGCCGGTGTTAGAATGTGGTGGAGGGACTCAGTTATGACCCAGGCACGAGAGAAGTAAATCGACAATTTAGCCACACAAAACCAGGGTCCATGCCACAGCCAATACTGAGCTGTGAGCATAAAATACCAGAAAATGTTCATTAATACGTTCAGCACAGTCAGTGTTCCCAAAACCACAGCTGCCGTTTTCTCACTGCAATATTTACATTTCAGCTTTTGGCAACAAATAGCAACAAATCGATCAAAGGTGAAAGCGACGGTGAACCAGACAGAACAATCAGTAGCTGCATAAAGCAGGACGGCGTGGATATTACACACTGGGATTTTCCTCAGGAAATAAAACTGTTCCCGAAAGACAATGGGGATGTGTCTCAATATCAGGTCGATGATAATGACCAGTAGGTCCGTCACTGCCATGGCCACCAAGTAAAGTCTGACACATGGAGACAATGCGCAATCTTTATAAAGCAGGACGTAGATCGTCAGTACGTTCACTGAGAGGAAAGAAAACAAATTATACATCAGCATGGAGGCAAAGTTGAGAGGTTATTTGAGAAGCCAATGAAATTACCAAATGTGTCACTGTCTTCAGAGATTTATTGACGTACTTGGAGCTGAAATAAGAAATGAGAAAGTCTGAATACTGACAAAAATGTGATGGAAACCACAACAAACCATCCCTCTCCAAACACACAGGCACACACCCATTAGAACAGATAGTTCTAAAATATTCCCACCCACTTGACCACTCGAGAGCAGACACGTCACTTCTTCACAATTCCTAAGACGAAAGGTGAAAATATTGCCGTCCTGAAGGATTCTCTCCTAGTTCCTTGAAGACATGTGGAGCTTGGAAATATCTGTCTTTTCGTAAAATTGTGGTCGATGAAAAAATGTAAATGCAAGGCAAACGTATTTTCGCATTTAACTACCTGAGGGGGCCTTCAGAATAGTGTCTCCTTATCCCTGGAGAGAATCTCTTCCCTTGGGTTCAATTCATTCACATCCAAACATTCACAAATAATTTCGGATATGGAATGTTCTGGGTAACGTCATGTATCGACTATTCCAAGCAATGTTGGTTTGACAATGTTGCGAGGAATACCGGGTATGAACGTTCCAGCGAGTATCTGGTCCAGAATATTCTGGAAAGTGTCAGGTATAGAATATTTTGAAGAATGCTGACGTAAAATGTTCCGATGAATGCCAGGAATAGAATGTCCCCGGAATGACTTATTCAGAATGTTCCAAAGAATATCAGTTTTCGAATTTTCTGGGGAATATCAGTTGTCGGGCGTTCTGGGGAAGGTCACGTGGATAGAATTTTCCAAGAAGTGTTGGGTGTCAAATTTCTTGAGAATTTCGGGTAGACAGTGTCCTGGAGTAGGCAACGTTCTGAAGAATGTTGAATGTAGAATGTTCTGGGGAATGACATGCTAAGAATGTTCCGTAGTTTGGCGGGTGCAGGAAGTTCCAGGGAACATTGGCAATCGACTGTTACTGGTAATATCGGAGAGAGAATGTCCCAGGAAATGTCAGTTACAGAACTTTACGAGGAATGCCAGGTGCAGAATGTGCCAGGGAATGTCGAGGATAGTACGTTCCATGGATGTTTGGGTGCAGAATGTTCCTGGGACTGTCAGTCACAAAATGTTCCGGGAAAGGCCGTATAGAATGTGCGAGTGTCGGAAAGACCCATAGACAAAGGCACTTCTGCACATTAAGTTTCTTGAGATCTACTCAGCCTCACGGTGGTAATCTCTCCCCAAGCCCAATTCAACTGGGCACTTTGTGCACAAGAACAATGAGATTAAGACAACGCCTTGATCATTTGATTCAGATCACCATTTCAATTTGTACAGCTACTTTTCCTTGTTCAGAAATCACACTCACTCCCTTCTCAGTTTTATCTAACACTCCCAGTTGTAAAATGTTATGGGTATTGAGTTTCCAGTATGAGTCACCCTGTAGCCCTGTCTCTCTAAGGCCATTAAATCATATTCATTTCCTTCAATGTATGCACAGAATTCCTCAGGTTGCAGGGGGATTTGGACGAATTGCAGAGTTGGGCTGAGAATCGGCAAATGGAATTCAATATAGATGAATGTGAGGTGAATTCATTTTGGTAAGGATAATAGAAAGACAGGAAATTGGTTCAATGGAAAGGTTCTTGGATGTGCAGAGGGATCTTGGTGCCCATATACATCGAGCCATGAAAGTTGCCACACAGGTTGATAGTGTTATCAAGAAGGCATACGGTGTGTTAGGTTGTATTGGTAGAGGGATCGAGGATGTCTGTCTTGTCGGTCGAAGTTGATATATCTTGGTATCGTGATGGGGCTTCATGAACCATTACAACTTAGGAATTTGGGTAGCACCATGGCTCAGTGGTTAACACTGCTTCATCACAGCGCGAGGCAACCAGTGTCGATTCCAGCTTTTGGCAACTGTCTATGTGGAGTTTGCCCGTTCTCCCCATTTCTGCGTGGGTATCCTTCGGTTGCTCTGATTTCCTCTCCTATTCCACAGATGTCCAATTCAGATGCATTGGCCATGTTAAATTGTCCATAGTTTTCAGAGATGTGTAGGTTTGGTGCATTAGAAAATAGAACAATACAGTGCACAACAAGACATTCAACCCTTGATGTTGCGCCAACCTGTGAATTAATCTAAGCCCATCCCCCTGCATTATCTCATCATCATCCAAATGCATCACAAAGGGGTGTTTAAACACCTCTAATGTCGCTGATAATACGACTTTGGCAAGCAGGGCATTCCACGCCCTTACCACACTCGGAATAATGAACCAGAATCTGACATCTGTCTTAAATCACTTTTCAGCTATGCTCCCTTTTACAAGGACATACAACATTCTCTGGGTATGGACGTTCAATGTCCATCTCTGAGAGTGTCCCCATAGGCATACCACTGACGGAACAGGGCGAGGCTCAGAATACACAACAGTGGGACGTGATGGGACATCCAACAAGTGGGAAACATTGTCAGCAAACTCATTGTCACGGATGGATCTATCCCTAAGAGAACCTGTAGCAGCACCCAGCACACAGTATTTTTGGAGGGGATGTCTCAAACTCATAGTGAAAATACTGCCCACTGTGTTCTGTCGCACTACCTACTGCGAAGTAGGACATGCTTAATAAGGACATTGCAAATGGAACCAGGGCATTCACGAGGCACAGTGGGCTATCAGCAGCTGCATATCAGTAGCCTTCCCATGATCAAAAAGTCAGAATTCGGCTCTTGTCTGATGGTTTCAAGATGTTTTGCACCATTTGTAACCACACCTTTCCTGAAGTAGGTTATTTAGCCCATCAAGAGTTTTAAACAGGGTCACACCTACGCCATTCATTTGTTCGTGGATGTTGTTCAGCAGTTCGAGCAGGTTTTTTAAAATCTCAAGCCCCTTACACAAGAACTAGAAGAAAACATGCAGCTTTTCAAACCTGAGACACTGGAATTCGGGGACGACTGGTTATTGAGCCGTTCGAAAGGATAAATTAGGGATGAATCAGTCTGTATCAGTTTAATAGAAATTATTGAATGCAGTGACATAGAGACCAATGAGGAGACACAAACTATATTTGCAACCAATAGCAATGATTTAGATAAATGTAACAATAGTATGCTGAGCAAAAGTGTCACCAACTATAACATAGTGAGGAAACAAAGTTATCAGGAAAAGGTAGAGAGTATGTAAATGGATAAGCAATGGACATCAATTTGGCAGATGGAAAATCACATGAGAACTGTGAAGCTATGAATTTTCAGGAAATCTGAATGATTGTGCATGACATAACTGGAAAGAGATTATAGGACTTAGTGATGCAGTGCATACTGAGGGGTACACTCTCACCCATTCACACATCTGAAGCATTATTCCATCTCCATGATGGTCTGCTCCCTGTTGTTCCCAGGGAGCCTGTGGTCTCAGTGCACATTGGACATTCTTATGTGGTTGGTTAGCGGTTTGAGATGATAAAGGAGAGGGTACTTCCAACAACAAGGAGAGGGTTATCAATGGGGTGGCCATGACCGAGAGGCCATCATTTCTTTCTACATGGAGACTGAAGACGATGGGAATGGCTACCTGCTTCTGAACGAAGAGGCTGTGGTCACGGCTAGGATAGTGCATATTTACCAACATGCTGTGTTGTGCATGGGCACACTGCAACATCAATGGAGTGATAAACCGATGCCCCAACTACGAGAATGAGATCAAAAAAAGGCATTGTCACATCATCTGAAATGTTTAATTGCATGAAATTCTTAATCCACCTCACAGAACCAGTCCAGACACCATGAACCCGGAAGAAATATCTGTTCAGCAGGAGAACTCAGCAATCTGCTGAGTGCAGAAAACTGTGCAGATTACAGCAGTTCATTGATCTTTAAACCAGAACTAGATATCTCTCCAGCACACCGACCGGATTGATCAGCAATGAATGAGTGTGCCTGGGTGAGTGAATCTGTGTTTGTTTCTGAGTTTCATTCTGTGTCGGTCTGTGTGTCGTTGTGTGCATAGCTCTGTATGTGTGTTGATTGCATGTGCCTGTGTGTGTGGCTCTGTACATGCCTGTGTGTGCCTGCATGCGGGATTATCTGTGTGCTTCTCTCTGTTTGTGCATTTATGTACGTCGGTGTGTATTGAAAAATATAATAATCAATATTTATCTTTCCATGTCCAAGCTATTAATCGTTTATCTTTTTATTACAGCTTGAGCATCATGGCTTTGGTTATAGTTAAAGTAATTTTGGAAATTCAAGCTATTTACCTGACTTGCTCCGAACATTGAACCTAATGTGCTTTGAGACCAATATCAGTGGTATTTGTAAGACTTGGTTCTGTTTAAAATTTATCATGCCCAATAGGGTAGGAAGACGAGAAAAGCAAAGAACAATCCTCCAACCTCTCTCTGAACAAATGCAAGAATAAAGTTTCAAAGGGACGTTTGAGTAGGAATACTCTTCCCCAACAATCTGCGGTACCTGTGCATATGCAAATTATTCAAAGCTGTGTTAGTTAGATATTTGACAGAAAAATGAGTCCAGGATAATGAACTACAGACAGGGAAGTGTGGCTCAGATCACAACTCGGTAAGCCACCATCTTACTGCGTTTTGAAGCAACATCAAAGTGTCAATGAACCGACTGCTCTTGCTGAGTCCTCTGTTGCTACTTTCCATTCGGTCCCACAAATCTGTTAGAAAGGAGGACCGGAGGGCAATTGCACCAGACACAGGGTGAACAGAAACAGACAAGACCATTCATTACTTCAAGACTGTCACACACGATTTGATGTGGATTAGAAAATGCAATTGGGGTAAAAAGTGAGTGCTGATGTGAAACGTGTCCTCCTTTTAACAGAATTTTCCTTTACTCCATTTGTTGGTCACGTTGTAAACATAGAATATTGAACAATACAGCGCGAACAGGCCCCTCAGCACTCGATGTTTTGCTGGACTATGAACTAAGCAACGCCCATCCCACTGCACAATCCAATCATCCGCCATTTGCTTATCCAAGGATTGTTTAAATATCCCTAATGTGGCTAAAATAACTACATTGACCGGCAGTTCATTCCACGCCCGTATCACTCTCTGAGTTAAGAACCTGCCTCTGATATCTGTCTTTAATCTATCACCGCGCAATTTGCAGCTATGACAACTCCATACAAGCTGACGTCATCATCCATTTGTCGAACTCCTTTGGCACTCGCATCGGTGACAACTTTAAAATGTTTTGAAAAGTCTGGTCTAGCTAAAACTAGTGTGGTGGTTAAATTTGCTTTCAAATTGTTGAATGCATCCTGGCATTGTTCTTTTTACTGAAACTTTGTGTTCTTCTTGAGGAATTCGATTAATGGTGCAACTACACTGCTGAAGTTTGCAATAAAATTGCAATACAATCCACTGAGTCCTAAGAATCAAAGCGCCTCTTTCTTCGAGGTTGGGCGTGACAATTCTTCAATGTCTTTCCGTTCCATGTGGTCAACCTTCCATGACCGGTGTTGCGTCCCAAGAACGTCGCCTCTGCTTTCGTTAATTCTGTTTTCTTTATGTTTACCACCAGATGTGTTTCTCGTAGTCGTTCAAAGAGCTCTGCAAACTGTACCATGTGATCTTTCCAGGAAAGATCCATTGAAGATACGTCGTCGTCCAAATAGACTGCACAGTCTGGTAAACCAGCCACAGCTCTTTGGAAGATAATGGGCGCGATCGTCATTCCAAACGGCTTAACTTTGAATCGATGTAGCCCATTTATGGTAACAAATGCAGAAATTTATTTCGCCATCTCTGATAAAGGTACCTGCCAGTAACCACGTATTAAGTCCAACTTAGTGATGGAACTACATTTTCCCAATTTCTCGATACAGTTCTCCAATCTTGGAATTGGATATCAGTCTGATTTTTGTAACGGTGTTGACCATCCCATAAGTTTGCACATCCTCCCCGTGACTGCGTGGGTTTCCTCCGGTTGCTTCGGTTTCCTCCCACAGTCCAAAGATGTGCAGGTCAGGTGAATTGGCCATGCTAAATCGCCCGTAGTGTTAGGTAAGGGATAGATGTAGGGGTATGGGTGGGTTACGCTTCGGCGGGGCGGTGTGGACTTGTTGGGCCGAAGGGCCTGTTTCCACACTGTAATGTAATCTAATCTAATCCAAAAATCACTGATTCTCAGCCAATTTGGGAACTAAGACAATTGGCGAACTCCACTTGCTCTGGCATGGTTCGATGATGTCCTCTTTGAGCATGGTCTCCAACTCCTTCTGGACCTCCCTGGCTTTGAAAGGTTTAAGCTGATAGTGGTGCTGTTTTATCGGTGTGGTAGCCCCTGCGTCTGTTTCATTTCCAAGAGCGTTAACCCTCCCCATCGGATTTCTGCATATGTCCTTATCCTGAAGTAACAAACGTTTCCACAACGTTTTATGCTCATGAGACAGCTTACTATCTATCACACTCTTCAATGCCTTCTTCATGTTTAAATCTACCGTGAGGCACATCAAAATCCAAGCCATCTAGATTTGATTCCTCACTCTGCAGGGCAGTAATGAATACATGTTTCTCCAGTTCTTTCTCTCTCGTATAATACGAGTTCAACATGGCCACCTGACATACCCAATACCATTCATTCCTATCTGGCATCTTTATAAAATAGTTCACCTGGTTAAACCGTTTCTCAAAATGATAGGGACCACAATGCTTGTATGTTACCTCCCAGGTGCTCGACTCAGCGATGTCACTGATCGGCTGCAGAGCATTCTAAAGGGAGACAGTGAACAGCCAGTTGTCTTGGTGCATATAGGCACCAAGGATTTAAGTAGAAATCGAGACGACGCTCTGAAAGAAGAATTCAGGGAGCGAGAAGAGAAGTTAAAGGGGAGGATCACAAAGGTAGTGATCTCGCGTTACTATTTGTGCCACATGCGAGCTAGCGAAGAAGTGAAAAAAAAAGGCAGGATGAACACGTGGCTTGAGAGATGCTATAGGAGTGAGGGGTTCAGATTTGTCGGACATTTGGACTGGTTCTGGGGAAGTTGGGACTTTTACCAAAAGGCGGACTACATCAGAACCAGAATGGACCCACTGTTCTTGGGGGAGGTTTTGCAACTGCTGTTGGTGAGGTTTTAAACTAATGTGCCAGCGGACTGGGAAACAGAAGAGAAAACAAGTAGGCAGCGATGTATTGACTTTAGATTGTAAGAATTATGAAAAAAAATAATGAAGGGAAGAATAGGCAGGGAGCAGGTGAGCGCAAAAGAACTGGTGGTCTGAAATGCATCTACTTTCATTCAAGGATTCCAGTGTGTAAGGCAGATGAACTTAAGGATTGAATTGGTGCCTGGGAGTATGACATTATTGCCACCACAGAGACTTGGTTGAAGGAAGGGCCTGATGTTTGGCAACGAAATATTCCAGGATATGGACACTTAAGACAGGGCAGGGAGGGAAGTAAAAGTGGGTGTGGAGTTCCATTGCTGGTCATGGCTGTGCGAAAGGAGGACACGATGGCAGTCTTGGGTAGTGAGGCAATATGGGTGGAGCTGAGAAATAAGAAGGGTGCAGTTACATTGTTGAGACGGTATTACAGACCTCCCAAGGCGTGAGGTAAAAGAACAAATAGGTAAACAGGTTCTGAATAGATGTAAAGGCAATGGGTTAGTGGGGATGGGAGATTTCAATTTCCTAATACTGACTGCGATACACTTAGCGTCAGAGGTCTGGATGGAGTAGAATTTGTACGAAGCGTCCAGGAGAGTTTTCGAGAGCAGTATTCAATCGTCCGAGGAGGGGTGGGCCATATTCCACCTGGTACTGGGGAACGAGCCAGGGCAAGTCGTAGAAGGTGCGGTGGAAGATTTCTTTGGGAACAGTGACAACAATTCTGTAAATTTTAGAATACTCATTGATAAAGAGGAGAGTGGTCCTCAGTGAAGGGTACTAAAATGGGCCAAAGCCAATTATATCAAAATTATTCAGGAGCTGGGAAATGTGGATTGGACACTGCTATTTGAAGGGTAGTCCACATTTGAGATGTGGGAGGCTTTCAAAGATAGGTTAATGGTAGTGCTGGATAGGCATGTCCCATTGAAGGCAAAGGATATGAAGGGCAAGATTCGTGAACCAAGGATGACAAGAGAACTTGTATGACTAGCGAAGAGGAAAAGGGAAGCACACATAAGGTGTAGGGAACTAAGAAAAGAACCAGCCCTTGGAGGAATATCGGAAGAGTAGGACAAATCTTAAACAAGGAATCAGGCGGGCTAAAACGGGTCAAGAAATAGCTTGAGTGAGCAGAATTAAGGAAAATCACAAAGCATTTTATTCTTATATAATAAGCAAGCGGGTAACTAGAGAAAGGGTTGGTCCACTAAAAGATAATGAAGGAATGCTGTGTGCCGAACCTGAGAGAATGGGTGAGATTCTGAATGATTACTTTGCATCAGTGTTCACTGCGGAGAGGAACATGATGAATGCTGTGATGAGAGATAGAAGTAAGATTAGTCTGCATCACATCGGCAAAAGTAGCGAAGTTGTGTTGGGTATGCCAGAGGTTATTAAGGTGGACAAATCTCCAGGACCTGATGGGATCTATCCCAGTTTGCTGAGGGAGGTGAGAGACGAAATAGTTGGGGCCCTGACAGATATCTTTGTGGCATTCTTTTATACAGGTGAGGTGCCGGAGGACTTAATGGTAGCTTATTTTGTTCCCCCTGTACAAGAAGGGTAGTAAGGATATTACGGAAAACTACAGAACAGTGAGCCTGACATCGGTGGTGGGGAAATTGGGAGAGAGGGTACTGAGAGATATGAACTCTTTATATTTGAAAAGGAATGAACATATCAGTGATAGGCAAGACGGTTTTGTGCAGGGGAGATCGTGCCTTACCAACTTGATCGACTTCTTCGCGGAAGTGATCAAGTTGTTAGATGAAGGAAGGGCTGTTGATCTCATACACATGGACTTTAGTGAGGCGTTTGATAAGGTTCCCCATTGTAGACTAAAAGAGAAAGTGAAGACACATGGTGTGCAGTGTGTTCCAGCTAGGTGGATTAAGAACTGGTTGAGCAACAGGAGACAGAGAGTTTTAGTTGAAGGGAGTTTCTCGAAATGGAGAAAGGTGACCAGTGGTGTTCCACAGTGGTCAGTATTGAGGCCACTGTTGTTTGTAATATACATAATTGATATAGAAGAGAGCACTGTTGGTATGATCAGCAAGTTTGTAGATGACACAAAGACTGGTGGAGTAGCAGAAAGCATAAGGGACTGTCAGAGAATACAAGAGGATATATATAGACTGGAGAGTTTAACGAAAAAGTGGCAGATGGCTTTCAATCGCGATAAATGTGAGGTGATGCATTTCGGCAAGTCTCATTCTAGAGCGAATTATACAATGAACGGAAGACTCTTGGGAAAGGTTGATGGGCAGAGAGATCTGGGAGTGCAGGTCCATTGTACCCTGAAGGTTGCTGCATAGGTGAATAGATTGGTCAAGAAGGCATAAAACATGCTTGCCTTCATTGGACGGGGAATCAAGTATAGGAACTGGCAAGTCATGTAAAAATTGTACAAGACATTGGTTCGGTCGCATTTAGAATGTTGTGTACAGTTCTGGTCGCCACGTTACCGAAAGGATGTGGACGCCTTGGAGAGGGTGCAGAGAAGGTTTACGAGGATGTTGTCTGATATGGAAGGTGCTAGCTATGAAGACAGGTTGGGTAGGTTAGATTTAATTTCACTAGAAAAAAGGAGATGTGGGTGGAACCTGATTCAGGTTTACAAAATCATGAAGGGTATAGACAGGGTGGATAAAGACAAGCTTTTTCCCAAGGTGAAGGATTCAGTAACCAGAGTTCATGCTTTCAAGGTGATAGGTGGAAAGTTTAAGGGGGATACACGCGGCAAGTCCTTCACACAGAGGGTGGTGGGCGTTTGGAACGCATTGCCAGCAGAGATGGGAGAGACAGGCACGGTAGATTCATTTAAGTTGTGTATGGACAGATATGTGAGTAGGTGGGGAGCAGAGGATTACAAATGCTTAGGAATTGACTGACATGTTTCGACCGTACATTTGAATCGGCCCAGGCTTGAAGATCCAAAGGGACTGATCCTGGGCTGGAAATTTCCTTTGTTCTTTGGTCTCGGCCTCGTTTGTAAGAGATCACCTACCATTGGTAACAGTACTAACACATCAACCCGTCCGGTAAACGTCCGAGGCTCACAGTATTTATCTGCCACCTGCTTCATCTCTGCTGTCCCCTTTCGGTATTGTTTCGCGAACTCACTTACCCGATTTAATCTTTCCCTCTCCTCCGTTGCATAATCAAAGTGTGAGACCTCCAACTGTGGTCCCGTTAGATTTTCTTTAACTAATTTCAAAGGACCGCTTCATTGCAAATATTAACTCGAAGAGCATGAACTGAGTGGATTCGGTTGGTTCATTTCTCGTGGCAAACATTACGACGAGATTCCTTTATCCCAATCATTTCGTATAATCCAGACAAAATGCTCTGAACACATTCTTCAAGGTCTGATGTTACCTTTCTATGACTCTCTGGGATTCAGGATGATACGCTCTGTTTTTAATGTGTTGTATACCAAAGCTATCCAAAATCTCCTTAAACACCGAAGAGTACATTGTGGCACTTGGTCAGAATGATATTTTTGTGTAGCCCATATTATATGAAGAAAGGTACTAACTCCTCTGCCAGCTTTTTTGCCTTGATGCGCCATAATGGAATTCACTCCAGATGTTTCGTAGATACAACCATAATGCTTAACAAGTACTGCTTCCCACTTTTACTTTTTGGGAGGGGACTTACACGAATAAGTTTAACCATCGTGAAAGGTTCTTCAAATGCAGGAATTAGCAACAAAAATGCTGGATTTATTGCCGCCTGCAGCCTTCATACTATTTGACATGTATGACGCGTATGGCAAATGTTAACCACGCCATTGTGCATTCCAGGACAAGAAACGTGCTTTTGTACCTTAGCCTGAGTCTTTCATACCCCAAGGTGACCTCCTACAGGTAGTTCATGTGCTACCGATATCACCTCCACCTTGGATGCTACCGGCGAATCAATCTGGTGTACTTTGGCCCATTTCTCCTCTAAACTGACCTGCCGTGGACTCCATTTTCGTCTTAGGATTCTATCTTTCAGATAATAAACCTTAGGAAGATTATCTGCCTCATTTTTAGCGTACACATCCACATTGTATATTTCATCATCTTATCCTGCTATTGCACATCATTTAGCCTTTCGGAACAGAACGTTTCTCTTTAAGCCTCTGCCTGTTCAGGTTTTTCCTGCACCACAACGTCAAACAGGATGTCCGCTGTTTGAACCTCAACTCCTTAATGTCTCTTCTTAGTTTTTGCTACGTACTGAGACTCATGATCGTGTGATCTGTTTACTACACAGTCTGGGAAAATACCAGGGTATTTCTGTTTGAACTCCTCAGTTACTTGGTGTTCCTGGGGTCCTCCACAACAAGGAGTATCACTCCCACCATGTACCCCACGAAATCATTTCCAAGAACAAAATGAATTCCTGGAACTGAAAATCTGTCAATCGCTCCCACAGTAACATTCCAAACTTGAGTTGACAATCCAACCTGATCTAACATCGGGAAACGTTAAATGTCTATCCATCTATCGCACAAATTTTCACACTCTCAGGTAGCCGGTCAGAATGAGTGGAAATTCGCTAATATCTTACTTTCGACGTATCTTACTTTCAGCGACTGTTTTGATCCTGTATCTCTCAAAATTATAACATCTTGTCCTTCTCCCTTGTACAAATCCATAAGCCGTTAATATAGCCGGTCCAACACCACTTCATAATTTATTGATGCCTCATCTGACAGCGCGACAAATATGTCACTAGCTCTGCTTACCAGGTTAGTCTGAAGTAGCATTACCTGCAAACCATCAGTCCACTCCATCTGCCTAGCCTTTTGTCAAATGAAATACAGAAGTTTTCAACATCTTTTTCATTAAAGTGTGGCAAAGTTTGGGCAAAGTTTGCGCATGTCATTACCTTCTTGTGTAATCTCAATCCTGTTAATTTGACATTGCTGACTAAGTCGCAAATTCTCAAATCAAATTCACTTCCTTGTTTTGCTCAAATAAAGCTTTCCCTCTCTTTTGCTCCTCTCGTTCACTTTCCCTTTCTTTTTCTCTCCCTTTCTTCTCTCTCTCTTCCCTTATTCTCTTTCTCTCTCTTTACTCAGCTAAAACCCTTCTCTCTGTCTTTCCTCTCTCTCTCCCTTTGTTTATCTTCGAATTTCCGTTTTCCTCAAATGCAATTTAAATCTTTGTGCCTCGTCTGCACTTGTCTGTTTCTCTAACACACTTATGTGTTTCAGTAATTCCCATACGCGTTCAGCTTTACTTTTGTCCTTTGTTAAACCCAATCTAGTTTCTTTGCTAATTCTAAAATTATGACCTTTTTCTTTCCTTCTAACCTCTCTTGGCAAATTTGAGAATTATCTTCAAACCGCAGAACCTCTTCAGCAATTTTAAGAGTCAATTCTCACACTTTCAATTTATCTAACAACAAGCCACCGAGATTAAACAAATTGTCTCACCTCTCTTTTATTTAAAGATTAAACACACTGACTTTCATTTGTTTGAATCCACTGGGCATTTGTCGTTCACGAAATGTGTTCAAATCTGTCCAAATGTTAGACTGGACCTGTCCAAATCTGTTCATTTCAAGATGAATCCAAGACTCACACTTTCTGATTCTGGCGACGAGTCCCCAAACTGTTACCACACGTGTTAAACACTTCTGTTAATTTAAACGAGAAAGACAGAAAAAATCGCCCCGTGGTGTAATCTTTTAAAACTCCAGAGACAAATAACTTTCCAAGAGGTAAATATTTGAAGTAAAAATTAATAACTTTATTTCTTTAATTCTAACGGAAAACATCAAGTAACTACTATATTTGCATCTCCTTTCTCTTCAACCTATCTTTTGCACTCCCGTCTCCAATACTGGTCTGCTAAAAATAAATTCCGTATGCAATTTACAAAAACGTTGATGAAGTTTCAAATCAAGTTATCTTTGCCGTGCGTCCTCTCCAGATTTTTCTCTGACTTCTTTTCTTCTTCTTCAGGATTCCGGTTTCCAGATCTATGACAGATAAATGTACCTTTAAGAGAGCAGATGTGTTTGCAAGCAGTCTCTCTAGTTGTTGGTGCTAGCTGCTCTTTGCAACTCTTTAAACTGTCTGAAATTTGTACCTTAAAACACAGGATCTTTTCATTGGTTTTACTATTATCAAAAACCTAACTAGGAACTTGATGGGAGTTTGGCATCTTGGGGCATAACTTGTATTGATTTGCCGAATTTGAATCTGTTTTTGTATCCAGGAAACATAGCTCGTAGCCACCTGTTTCAATCAAATGCTGCATTGTTACCTTATTCCGAACTCTCTGTGCTTCTCTCAGTCCTTCTTGGCGTTTCAACTCTCTTAAAGCAACAGGAGTCATATATCGTCACAACAAGAGTCTTGTCCCAGTAATTCTTAGCTGTCGGAAAGAATGCAGCCCTTCACCAGTGAGGCCCTAAGGGCATCCCTGAAGTACTTTCTCTTTCCACCATGGGCTCATCTGCCATTTTGGAGCTGCGAGTCGAGCAGCTGCTGAGACAATGTGTCTCGCTCTTGGGAATGTATCCAACCAATCAAATGATCGGGGACACTGGGTTTGATGCATCTGTTTTCCCAGCGTATTCACAGGATCTTGGATTTGTGAGACTGCTATCGTACCTTGAGGTCCATGTTGTAGGCTGTCCACGTCTCAGATACATTTGGGAGGGTGGTAACTACTACAGCTCTGTATACATTGAGCTTGGTGCTGGATATAACGTTGTTATTATCAAACAGCCCTTCCCTCAGGTGGCTGAAGGCGGTGCTAGCACCGGATCTCTTCATCAATATCGGCTTTTGTTGACACGACACTTCCTAGGTGTTCGGAGGTCCGAGTACTCCACATGGAGCTTGATGACTGGGGATTTAATCTACAATGCTGGGTCATGTCGGTGGAAGGCCTTTGCATTGTGGATAGTCTGAGTGAGATCTATGCTCTCACCTGCCTCTGTCAAGTTGTTGACAATGGTGCTGTGTCCACTATCTGTGATTGCACTTCTGAACACACCTTTTGCTTATAACAGCTTGAACAGCTGGAGCAGATGGTGTCCTGGCTGAGGTATTGAGGCTGAGGTATTGAAGTGCGGAGGCACTGAGCTCCTGCTGCAGCCATATGCCCTTGTTTGTCTTATTTGGAAGGAGGAGACCATCACGGGAGAGCTCCGATTTTTCACAGTCATCAGCATTTTCAAAATATATATATAAAACTGTGGTATCTACAGGGGTATCTCCGTGCTGTTGACTGTTGGAAGGTCACCAAGGTCCACCTCAGCTGTCTACTCCCTCTGGCTGAGGAACACCTCCAGCAAATGCAGTGTGGCTTCCAGCCGCGATGGGGCATAACGGAGAGCTGCAGAAGAAATGCAGAGAACAGAATCGCCCTTTCTACTGGGCTGCCTTTGCCATTAGAATGCCCTTCGTCACTGTCAGCCAGGAAGCATTACAGAGCGTCCTTTTCTGCTTTGGCCACACCATGAAGTTTGTCGCCAGCCTTCAACTATCCCACGATGACATGGAAGTTGTGGGACTGTAAATGTCTCCCCACACCGCCTCATTCCCCCTAACTTTCAGTGTCAGGCAAGGGCTTTATCATTGCCCCAACACTGCTCACGACCTACCTCGCTGCAATGCTTTACCTCACCACTGAGGTAAAGTCTCTGCTGGAGTCGTCCTAACCTGCCGATCATGAAGGGAATTTTCAACATCCACTGCCTTCACGAGTAAACCTAAGACAGGAACGTGCAGAGCACCCCCTTCTGTACAGACTCGACTGCTGTATTGTTAGCAGTGTTGCAGATCACCGTACACTGTTAATGAAGTTCCCACACATCATCAAAAGCGGACTCAACAGACCATCAGATCTCCCTGCATGAATGCAGCAGCTGACAACACAAACCCGAGAAAACACACAGTACCTGCTCCAATTTTCCAATGACAGACACAGGTCAAATTTGTGTAAAGATTGTTCACCCATTCAGTGCCTTCCTCTCCTCAATTTCTGCTCCTGGCTTATAAACCATTACAACTATGCACAGCCCCAGTCACCTGAAATATTAGGAGTTCCGTTCTCCACAGAAGGAGTTAACAATGTAACTGCACAGTTTTCTGTATGTGAGTCACAATAATAGCAACAACACTATTGCCGGTGGAGGTGATAGTGGATGCGGGGGAGGTGATTACCTATCGTATTATCTCTTGGATATTGATGCACGTATCCAGGTCGTGACGCAGACCTCGCATTTGAATCTCGCTATGGCTGATGGTATAATTAGAATTTGTTAAAGTATCTTCAACTAAGAATCTAATGAAATATTGAAACCACCATGTCGGGAAAAAAAACATGTCTCAGTCATTAATATCTAGTAGGGAAAGAAACCAGCTATCTTCACCTGGTAAGGCCTGCATGTAATTCCAGACCCACACCAATGTGGTTGATTCTCAACTACCTTTTGAAATAACTAGCCATTTACTGATGTTAACAGCTATAAAATTTTAAAGAAATGAAAACGGATAGACATCGGCACCGGCAATTTACAGCATGTGATCTGCTGTGGTTAACAGTTGCAGCTCACCATTACCTTCTCAAAGACAACGTGGAAATGGAAATAAATCCTGAGGCCCACATT
Organism: Chiloscyllium punctatum; assembly: GCF_047496795.1. Classification (NCBI taxonomy): domain Eukaryota; kingdom Metazoa; phylum Chordata; class Chondrichthyes; order Orectolobiformes; family Hemiscylliidae; genus Chiloscyllium; species Chiloscyllium punctatum. The sequence continues at coordinate 19,443,440 of NC_092781.1, read as the reverse complement.
GAGATTCAAGTACATTAATGAATAAACGAAGATGTCCACACTCAGTGAGGAGACATAACTCAGTTTAATCAGTGTCTTGGAATGTATAGTCAAGGATACACAGTTTAATGGGCAGTATGTTCAAGGAAATGGGAAAAGGGAAAAAACGAAAAGAGGTTAATGTCACACATTACTTTTATCCAGATGGTTCTTAATAATCGCTTTGTCTGCTTCTTTTTCTCACTCTCTTTCTTGTTCCATCTATTCAACTCACTCTTTCTTCCCTTCACAACAATTACCCATGTCATCAGCATCAGTTGGAATATTTACTAGCTGCTGTCAATTCTGATATGTGGAGAGAGGTATCAAAATGTTTTTTCTCTCGTCTGAGTTCAGATTTCCTAACACTTGATTGCTTTTCATTTCATATCGCCAGCATCTTTCTTTGTTTGATTTAACTATTGATTTTGTTCATTCATCGCTGCCGAGTGCAAAATTTCATGACCAGCAGCAATTGTCCTTGACTGTGAGGGCAATCCAAAAGGCAGTACAGAGCCAAGCACATACTTGCGGACTTGAAGTCACTCTTAGTCCAGACCCGGTAATAATGTTGGATTCTTTTTAGCAAAGGATGTCAGTGAAACAGTTAGGTTTTCAGACAAAATGCTGCAAGCAATATGGCTGTTAATCGTGAAATCCGCTTGCATTTTATCATTTTAATTTACGTTCTACCATCAGCTGTGGTTGGATTTGAAACCTGATCTTAAGTTAACTTGCCTGTGACTCTGAATTACCTGCCGAGGGACATAACTATGCTGATATATTGAAGTAACTTTAAAGGAAGTTTATGATTAAAAAAATATTGTAATTGTCATAACGGCCAGAGGAGAGCTGGATCTATAAAGTCTGAAGAGATACTAAAGCGTAGATAATGGTTTGTTCATCAACAGTACTGACACGGAAGTGGATACTGTGGACCTGATGGAGCTGCTTAGTGATGAGAGAATACCGTGACATAACTCATTTCAGATCAAAAAGGGCCTTCAGATTGTGAACAGTCTTGTTCTCAGATGTTTGTGAGGGAAGTTTTGAAATTCGAGCGTAATGAACGGAATTTGTGGCTGAAAATGAAAATATAAATAATAGAAGTATTCGTTTTATGGAATTAATAAATGAACAGATACAGAGAGACTTACCAGGAACACCAACAACGACAAGGGTGGGATAGTAACCCGCTTGAATAATCATGAGTGCACCGAATATCTTCGAACTTAATTCTGACCTGGAAAAATAGCGAAGACCGCTGGATAAACTCCTGTCCATTGTTGAAACATTATTCCAGTCAAGTGTTCTCAGATTCTGATACATTGTTGTAACATTCCAGTCTAATTTTTTTGGATTCTGATCCATTGCTGGAACAATCCAGTCTAACGTTCTTAGATTATGATGCCTTGTTGGAACATTTCAGACTAACGTTGTCAGGTTCTTATATCTCCTACCTCTGTCTCTGCAGCTGCTGATCCCTATTAGTGTCGACATAACATTGTAACCACTGTTTCAACGAAATAATGTATAGGAAGAAGCACCCTCCTGAGAGCACAAGGGAATTCTGCAGTGTCACAATTAGAATCCATTAGACTCACTTCAATTAGTCACTGAACAAACAGTTCCAGTTAACCCCTCTCACGACAGTACTTTCAGCTCACAATAATAACTGGACTGGATTGAATCTTGTCATTGCAGGTCTATTGATATTATCTCCTTATGTCACTTGCTCTAATGAAGCCAGTGTTGACGAAGCGTGAGAAATATTTTCCTTTCACCGGCTAGTTGACTCTGCTGTGTTGTGCATGTACAATGTTGTAGGTGACTGAACACCTCCCACCAACGCTTCCTCTTACATCTGACCCCCAACCAAACGCCTATAAAAAGCAAGCAATCAAAAGATTTTGACTGGGCCGAGTAGCCCTGACTGTTGACAGGAAGCGTGGAATAGGCTGGATGTTCCTCTAACTGTGGAATTAAAGCAACTTTGTATGTTCAACACCCAATGTTCATAGAGCATAGAGTCATAGATTCATAGAGATGTATAGCACGCAAACAGACCATTCAGCCCATTCCACTGTTCCAAACAGTTATCCCAACCTAATCTAGTCCCACTTGCCATCACTCGGTCCGTATCTCTACAAACCGTTCCTAGTCATATACCCATCCAGATGCCTTTTAAATGTTGCAGTTGTAGCCGCCTCCACCACTTGCTGTGGCAGCTCATTTCATGCATGTCCCACCCTCTGAGTGAAACGTTGCCCCATAGGCAGCTTTTATACCTTTCCACTCTCACCTTAAACCTATGCCCTCTAGTTCTGCGATTGCCCACCCCAGGCAAAAGAATTTGTCTATCTATTCTATAATGTCCCTCATGGTTTTATAAGCATCTGTACGGTTACTTTGCAGTCTCTGACTCAGGGAAAACAGCCCCATCCTTTTCAACACTTCCCTGTAGCTCAAATCCTCCAACACTGGGAAGCTTGTACATCTTCTCTGAACCCATTCAAGGTCCCCACGTTCTGCTGATGGGAATGAGAACAGAATTGCTTGCAACATTCCAAAAGTGGACTAACCAATTTCCTGTGCAGCCGCAACATGACCTCCCAACTCCTGTACTCTGACCAAGAAAGGAAAGCATGCCAAACGCCTTCCTCACTACCCTATATACCTGCGACTCTGCTGTCAAGGAGCTATTAACCAACACTCCAAGGTCTCGTTGTTCAACAAAACTCTCTCGGACCATACCATTAAGAGTTGAGATTTGCTGATGTTTACTTTCCAAAAACGCAGTACCTCACAATTATCTAAATTCAACTCTATCTGCCATTCCTCAGCTCATTGGCCTATCTGATCAACATAGCGTTGGAACCTGATGTGACCTTCCTCGTTGTCCAAAATATCTCCAAATTTTGTGTCATCTTCAAACTTACTAAGTATACCTCACCTCCAAATCGTTTATATAAATGACTAAAAGTAGTGGACCCAGCATTGATCCTTGTGGTCTCAAGTTTGAAAAAACAACCCTCCCACCACCGCCCTTCGACCTTTGAGTCAGTTCTCGATCCAAATTACTAGTTCTCCCTAAATGCCATGAGATCAAACCTGACGAATCAGTCTCCTACTCTTCAGTTAATTGCAGTGTATTTACTTGAAAGCAGTTACATTTACAGTTTTTGACTTGAGTCTTAAGCCAAACCTAGCATTTACAACAACCTTGTTCATTAAAACCCAGTGATTATGAGTCAAAAACAGAATTAATATGACGTTGGCAAGGAGGCTGAAAGGAATGAGGCAGTAGCTGTGGAGACTGGACACGACATCACATTACCCAGGACACCACCACGCTTCCCAAAAATTGGAATGAAATGTAATATCGAGCAAAGGAACAGATGACATTTGGAGATGGAATTGTGAAAGACAATGTGAAGTGAATACGATCGTTTCAAATGCGACACAGAGAATTATGTTTTATATTGACTATTTAATCACAGGGAAAATAGGCTGATAGGAATATTCATATGTGCACAGGATATTCAGAATTAAAACAGACACAAGGAACATATCGTTATGGGTACAGGGATAAGCCAGAATAACAACAGTCGAGGTATAGCTCAGTCCATTGTGAATCAGAGACAATGGGCTGAGTTAGCACCATCTTCACTGTAGTTGTTTTGTAATATGCATGAAATGTTTTCAAACAGTGGATAAATTAACGATCCTTGAAGATGTGTCATTGAAGATATGAAGTCTGTGTCATCATCACCAATAATCTATTCCTGGTGTTTCTTGAAGAGCAGCTGCCTCTAAAATGTTTTTTGCAAAAACATAAATTTCCAGACCTTTGTACATTTAGCAGGATATTCTCTGTGACAACAGCTCTAATGGAACCAGTAATGGACGATATTGTCCAAATAAAACCATGTTGAACATCTGGACACAGCAAGGAAGGCAAAATGCCAGAGGTAATGGAAATCTGAAACTCAAAGAGAAAATGGTGGAGAAGCACATCACCTCAGGCAGAAGCTGAAGACAGATTCAGAGTTAACATCCAAACCAGATACCGTTTCTCACCACTTTCCTCTTTTTCCTCTGGACTGTGTCAATCTGCCTGATCTAAACTGAAACACTGAAGGTGTCCTTTCAATTGACTCTCAAGTATTTGGCTATGGACATTAAATGAGAAATAATAAACTTTCTGCATATGACAGTTCCCTTAATATTGATACTGTGCTGCATTGTGATTACTCGCCCTGGAATCCTTGAACTCAATGGCACTGACATCGCACAGCCAATCCTCTGAAAGATTGAAGATGATGCGGATCGAACTGTTAAAAATCAAGTATCTTGATAACTGTACCACGACATATTCATGGGTTTTCGACAGCACTAGCAAAGTAAGACTTTATTGTCATCCCCAGATTCTCTGAGGAAGGTTACGGAGAGCTGCCCTCTTGAACCTGTTCGATCCAGATGGTGATGGCATTCACACAGAGCTCCAAGATTTTTAACCTATGATGTGAAGGGACAACAGATTAGTTTCAAGTCAGGATGGCAAATAACTTGAAATACAACATGCAGCAATTGGTTTTTGCATTGCTCAGTCGTGGATTTTAACAATGAAGACCAAGTTTTGCTCAGGGTCTGAGATGCCACGTTCCAAGCGAAATCAACGTGATCCCAACGCTAATGGCAGAAGCAAATTACTGCCTGTGCTGAAATATGTACTAAAAACAACCAATGCTGCAGATTACAACGTAGCAGACAGCATCTATGGAAACATAGCAAGCTAACATATCGATTCTAGATAACTGTTCATCAGAGCTCCGATGAAGTCATCTGGACTCGAAAAGTTGACTTACTCACTTTCCATGGAAGCGCTCTGGCTCGTTGTGATCTCCAGTATTTGTTGTTTCCAGTCAGCTCAAAAGATGATTGCACATCATTTGAAACAATAAAGAACAAAATGTTACAAAGCTATCTGGTTGTACAATCTGTTCACTGTCCCAATAATTCTCAAAAGATAATTGATGCACGAATTTCCAACTCTTATGAGGAGACGTTTGTTATACTTTTGGTGAAGCTGTTCGGTTAAGCGCCCTGACAGAGAGACAGAAAGACGCTCCACTCTGGAGTATGGAGAGCAAAGCTATTTCTTCCATAGTGGACTAGACGGTGCAAATGCACGCTATTGTCTGTTCCTGTTGGAAATTGATCATTCCGACCTCATCAGTTACTGATGCCCAACAGCAACACATCAGCAACTACCAGCATCCTCGGTGAACAGCATAAACAGTAAGGAAAGGAGACGGGGTTCGGGCAGGAGACCAGAGGAAGTGGCGTGACATATAGTGGGAGTAGCAGAAGAGGACGATAGTGGAAGTTGATCAGTGGAAGGGTCTGTCGCAGCAGTAGGGGGCAATGCAAGGGAACGAAGACTGTAAGGAAAATGTAATCAGGAGGCGGAATGGCAGATGAAGCATTAGGGATAGGGAAAGGTGTGTACTTGAAGAAGACCGATTTATAGCTGATCAAACGTTCTTGTTCTGGGAAATCTGGATCTGGGTCCCATTGAAAATTAAGAAAAGATTTCTTATAGTTTTCTTTTATACTTGATACTTGTTCATGTTACACATGGTCTCTGTTTCTGTATCTGCACGTGTATGCGATGTTTTTTTTCTCACATATTGCGTTGTCTCAGCATTTCTTTTCACTTTTCTGACAATTTGAAGAACGGTGTTTTTTTTTCCCTCATAATATGCTTCCAATTCAAAGTAGTCATGAAATTATGATTTGATCACCCTTGCGTACGAGTCTTCATTCTCAGCACTCTAGCTATTTCAAACAATCTTCATGAATGGGTTTATGCCCATCCTGCAGATGAAAAGTTCCTTCTGCTATTGACTATTGCAGGGAATGTTATCAGCAATATGCTCCAGTTGCACGTAAAATACCAATGTTGCAGGATTAGGTACCAAAACCGAGTCCAACATTAATGACTTACCAGCCTTATGATTAAAACAAGCAGAGGGACAAAGTGAAAAATGAGAATTCAGCTCCATGCCCAAATTGTTTCTTACAGTTCTCTCATAAAGAACTCAATTGCATTTGTGTATAAATTCGCCAGTGTAAGATAAACAAGGGACTGAGATTGTCAATTCTTCCTCTATGACTCACGTCTGGAGAACAGAAGGAATATCAAGGTTTGTTATGATATTCATAAATGATGACGATGAAATTATGGAGGATGGGGTGGGCGGAATAATACACAATATTGTGGGTGACGCAATGAATAGTCTGATGTTTCACAACGAGGAGGAACATTTTCGGTGGCAGCAGGATATAAACTGATTATTCAGATGGCCAGATTAGTGGCCAATGAAATATGACACTGATAAACGTGGAGTGATGCAATTCAGAAGTAAAAAGACAAGTAAGTACTGAAACTGTGAAGAAGTGTTATATTTGCAGTGTTCTTCATTCGAGTAGATAAGTTTGAGAGAGAAACCTGGGAGACATGTATAAGAACATGAGGAGTATGTATAGCGTGAAAAGACAGCAGTGTTCTCCCCTCATACGAAGGGCCAAGAACAAGAGGACACACCTTTACAGCGAAAGGCAAGAGGATGAGGGGTAATTTGTGGAATTTTGTTTGGCACCTAGAGGATACAATGAACGACTGAGGAAGGTAGTTTAGGAAGGTAACAGCATAAACATTAAAGAACACTTCGATTTGCACTTGGCAGTGCAGACTCGATGGGCCTCTTCTTCATTGCATAATTATTTGTGGTGGCATTCACGAAAGCTCTGATATCTGCTGAAGCAGGAGCCAGTGGTACTTATTAGACTGCCCAATTGACTGTGCTCCTTTAGCGTCTACATTACAGGATAATTCACATGCTTAGTGCGAGAATCGTCCAAAACCAGCACGACATTATTCTAGTTGTTTGCCAGTCTTATTTTAACTGTTAAAATAACTTGCACGCATATTTTCCTTGACATCTCGCTGTAATGGTATTATTTCCCTCACGAAGAATGAACTACTTCTTCCCAGGCACTCACTCTGAGAATGGATTTGTTTTCCTGCCCATTATTAAACCTCCAGCGCAGTGTCAATGACCCTGTTGACTGTTTAAATGATCAAGTTCCTGTAACTTGAAGGTATGTGTCCGAAGAGAACGCTTGTGTTTGATCCAGGCATGTGAATGCTCGCTAGCTGACCGACCAGATTGAGAATGGGTCTGGGTGGGTTGCTCTTCAGAGTGTCGGTGTGGAGTTGTTGAGCCGAAGGGTCTAGTTCCACACTGTAAGCAATCTAATCTAAAAAAAATGTAAAGATTGTTCCCAAAAAGACAAAGGTGGTCTTCAAAATAAAAGATGTTTGGATTGGGGCGACAAAGTTCATTTAAAAAAACAGACAGAATCGGGCAAAAATAGTTTAGGTACCGTTACTTGTACGTAATGCTGGCAAACAGCATGGTTGGGGGAGGGGGGTCTCATGCTCAAAAGGTAATGATAACAGTTTGAGCCCAAAGTAAGATCAAATTTCTGAAAATAAGCCCTGAGAAATTCCCACGTCTACAAATATTCAGAACAGAATAAAAACAAAGATTAAAGTAGACATAAAGGGAGCAGACCAATGGAGTTGCCTGAAGAGTGTAGAAAATGCGGTGCTGAATTTACAGAAGTTACCTGAAGGGCAGCAAGGCGGCGTGTTAAAACATTAGCGCGTGAGACGAGTAAGAATCCCAAGATATTCTATTGCCTTGTCAAGGAGAAGAGGATAACAAGGGAAAGAATGAGAACTGTTGGGGACTGTGGAGGCAGCCTGTGCACGGAGCCAAAGAGCATGTTTATCATGTACTTCATATGGGCATTGAGAAGCAATTCCTGGATTCGGGCAGAGTGAGAGTGTGACCTTTGAGCTGATTGGTAGAGAGAGTGAGGAAGAATAGGAAGTTTCGCCAGAGTAAACAATGGACAAATCCCCAGGTCTGGATGAATTGTATCATAAACTGGTATGGTAGAAGAGGGAAGGAATTACTGGCTCTGAACTTTTTTTTCGTATTGTGCTTTTGGTGCGATTGGACAGGATGCCATCTACTGTAGATTAAGCAAAGTTTATAAAAAAGGATCTAACATCTCCCACGCCCCACAACACTGAGAGGGAAGCAATGATAGAAGATGTTGAAACTTATTGAGCCAGGACGATTAAGTATCTTCAATAATGACAGACATTGTTAATCAGTCAGTGAATCAAAGGTTACAGGGAAAATGCACGAAAGCGAAGTTGAGGATTATCAGGATAAACATAATTGAAATGAAATGCAGAGCATAACCGGTGAGCTGGTGTGCATATTGTTATTCTTATACCTTATGGTATCAAATATCCGACTATTCCTCTGCTCGTATGAACAACAGTCTCGCTTCTATTGGAGTGAGACGCAGTTAGGAATGTAATTGCCTGATGCAAACAGTTTATAATTGCGACACTAATAGCGAGAAGCATGAATTCAATTGTTGGAACGTGAAATGCCCGACATGCAACAGGAGCAGACTCGCCAACTTGAAGAGCATTTCAATGGTCAATAGGAAAAACATATGGATGAAAATGCAATAGTGGAAGTGAGATGGACTTCAGATTTGTTCCACAAGTCGGTGCAACATCGACGGCCGAAGGGTGTGGACTGCGCTGTAATGTTCTCTGCAGGAGTTTACAGTAACAGCGTGGACTGGAATATCTGAATGAGGTGCCAAAGAAAAAGAAGGTTGTTGTGGCAGGAAGAGGTTCCAGAGGTACGGAGGAGAGTAGGTGCTGGATAAGAATATAGAAATGGGGAGTTGAGCGTGGGCTGGAGGAATATATATAGACACGGAGAGATGTACATACCGGAGGATGTCATAGTGTTAGTGAGAGAGTGTAGGGACTGGGAGATGCTACAGAGATAACGAGGGGGTTAAAGGGATTTGGAGGACGCCACAGACATTCTGAGGGGCGTAGTGTGTAATATCATGTTACAGAGGTAGCGAGGAGTGTAAGGAGTAGGAAAAGGTTATAGAGGTAGTGAGGGGGTGTCTGGGTTGGAGGAAGTTACAGAGATAGTGAGAGGATGTCGGGGTTGGATGAGGTTCCAGAGCTCCTGAGGGCGTGTAACGGTTTGGGGCAGGTTACAGAGATATAAAGGGGGTGCAGGGGATTGGTGGTGGTTACAGAGAGAGTGATGGAGTTGAGATAGTGACGGATGTGGGGGATGGAGACGGTAGTGGAGACATACTGGGTATAGGGGTTTGGAGATGGTTATAGCGATAGTTATGAGATGTAAGGAGCAGGAATAGGTGACAGAGATAGTGAGGACGTATAGGCGGCTGGAAGTGATGACTGAGAGAGTGGGGGTTGGCGACGTTTGGAGGAGGTTACCAAGATAACGAGGGCACGTAAATGGTTGGATGATGTTACAGAGACAGTGATGAAGTGTAGTGGGGAGGAGAAGGTGACAGAGACAGTGAGGATGTGTAGAGGTTAGGATGAGGTTACGGAGAAGTGAGGAGATGTCGGGCGTTGGAGGACGTTACACAGCTGATGATGAAGATGTAGAGGGCTGGGGCGGTTACAGAGACAGTGAGTCCATCTAGTTGGTTAGAGGGGATTTCAGCGATAGTGAGGGAATGTGCGGGGTTGGAAGAGGTTAAGGAGTTAGTGAGGGGGAGTGTGGGGATAGAGGAGATCACAGACATAGTGAGACGTGCAGGGGGTTGTGGTGGTTGCAGAGATCATGAGAGGGTAGACGGGGTAGGAGTAAGTTACAGAGATCATGGAGAAGGAGAAGATGGAGGAGTTTACCGAGAGATTGAGGGATGCAGGGTGTTGGAGGAGGTCGCAGAGATAGTGATGAGGTGTAGTGGATTATAGTTGCTTACTGAGAGAGTGAGGAGGTCAATGGGATAGGAGGAGGTTACAGAGATATTCAGGTAATGTAGCAGGCTGGAGGACGTTACAGAGATAGTGAGGTGGTGTAGTGTGGAGGAGGAGGTTTGAGAGTTAGTGAGGGCGTGTAGGGGTAGGAGAAGATTGCAAAGATAATAAGTGGGTTTCGGGCATACGAGGAGTTTACTGAGATAGTGAGGGGTGTAGGGGTCTGAACGTGGTTACAGATATAGTGAATGGTTTTCGGGGGTTGGAGCAGTTTACACAGCTGATGAGAGAGTGCAGGAGGTTGGGGCAGGTTACAACAATAGTCAAGGAGTGTAGCCGGCGGAAGAGGTTACAGAGCTAGTGCGAGTTTGTTGTGGGTAGTGGAGGTAACAGAGATATTGAGGGCGTGTCAGGGGCTGGAGGAGGTTACAGATATAGCTTAAGCGTGTCGTGCAGAGGAGGAAGTTCATGAGATAGAGAGGATGTTACGGGGTTAGTTTGAAATTACAGCGATAGTGAGGGAGTGTAAGGGTTGGAGGAGGTTGCAGAAATAGTGGGTGGGTTTTGAGGGTAAGAGGAGGTTACTGAGACAGTGAGGGTGCGTCTGATATTGGAGCTGTTTAAAGAGATAGCGAGGTGATGTTGGGGTTTGCACGAGATTACAGAGCTGGTGAGGGAGTGTAGGGGTTTGATGAGGTTCTGAAGATAGTGAAGGGTTCTCGGTGGGTTGGAGGAGATGACAGAGATAGTGAGGGGGTTGGTGGAGATTGCAGAGATAGTGAACGGGTGTAGGGGGTTTGAGGTGGTTACCCAGATAGCGTGGTTGTGTAACTTAACGGAGGAGGTTGCAGAGTTGGTGACGGGATGTAGCGGGTTTGGAGGAGTATACAGTGATATTGAGGTTGCAGGAGGTTGGAGGAGTCTCCAAAGCTCATGAGGGCGTTAAGGAGGTTGAATGAGTTTTCAAACGTAGTGAAGGGGTGTATGGGATATGAATATTCCAGATAAAGTGTGGGTGTGTTCGGGGTAGGAAGAGGTTAGAGACAGAATGGGGAGCTGTGGGCTGACGGACGTTAAAGAGGCGGTCAAGGCGTCTAATGGGGAGGAAGAGGTTACAGAGATAGTTAGGATGTGTTGGGGGTATGAAGTCGTTACCGAGATAGTGAAGGGATGTAGGGGTTTGGAGGAGGTTACAGAAATAAGGAGAGGGTGTAGGACATAGGAGGAATTTACAAAGATAGTGAGAGGACGTAGATGTTAGGAGGAAATGCCAGAGATTGTGAGGGGATGTAGAGGGACGGAGCAGTTTACAGAGTTATTGAGGGAGTGTAGGGGGTTTGGAGGAGGTTACTGAGATAGAGAGGTCGTGAAGAGGGTAGCCGGACATTGCAAAGATACTGAATGGGTGTCGAGGGTAGAAGCAGGTTACAGAGACCATGAGGGTTTGTAGGCGGCTGTTGGAGGTTGTAGATATAGTGAGTGGGTGTAGTGGTCGGGGCAGTTACGGAGATCACGAGGGGGTGTACGGGATAGGAGGAGGTTAAGTGAGTAGGTGTAGGGATTAGGAGGGTACAGAGCTACTGAGGGGACGTATGGGGCTTGGAGAAGGTTATAGAAATAGAGAGGGAGTTTAGGGGATTATAAGATCTCTCACGGATCGTGAGGGGTGTAGGGGAGGCGGAGATTACACAGATGGCGGAGGTGTGTCTGAATAGGAGGAGGTTACAAAAATAGTGAGAGGGTATGGTGTCTGGAGGTGGTTTCAGAGGAAGTGAAAGGTTATTTTCGGTTTAGCGGAGGTTATACAGATAATGAGGGTCTGTAGGGGATAGGAGGATGTTAAGATATTGAGGTGATGTCGTGGGCTGGAGGAGGTTACAGAGATAGTGAGAGGCTGTAGCGGGAGGCGGAGATTACAAAGATAGTGAGGGGGTCTATGGTGTTGGGGGTGATTACAGAAATAATGAGGAAGTGTCGGAGGTTCGAGGAGGTTACAGAGATAGGGTTGGGCTGTAAGAGGTTTGGAGGAGGTTACAGAGATAGAGTTGGGCTGTAAGAGGTTTGGAGGAGGTTACAGAGATAGGGTTGGGCTGTAAGAGGTTTGGAGGAGGTTACAGAGATAGGGTTGGGCTGTAAGAGGTTTGGAGGAGGTTACAGAGATAGGGTTGGGCTGTAAGAGGTTTGGAGGAGGTTACAGAGATAGGGTTGGGCTGCAAGAGGTTTGGAGGAGGTTACAGAGATAGGGTTGGGCTGCAAGAGGTTTGGAGGAGGTTACAGAGATAGGGTTGGGCTGTAAGAAGTTTGGAGGAGGTTACAGAGATAGAGTTGGGCTGTAAGAGGTTTGGAGGAGGTTACAGAGATAGGGTTGGGCTGTAAGAGGTTTGGAGGAGGTTACAGAGATAGAGTTGGGCTGTAAGAGGTTTGGAGGAGGTTACAGAGATAGGGTTGGGCTGTAAGAGGTTTGGAGGAGGTTACACAGAGAGAGTTGGGCTGTAAGAGGTTTGGAGGAGGTTACAGAGATAGGGTTGGGCTATAAGAGGTTTGGAGGAGGTTACAGAGATAGAGTTGGGCTGTAAGAGGTTTGGAGGAGGTTACAGAGATAGGGTTGGGCTGGAAGAGGTTTGGAGGAGGTTTCAGAGATAGAGTTGGGCTGTAAGAGGTTTGGAGGAGGTTACAGAGATAGAGTTGGGCTGTAAGAGGTTTGGAGGAGGTTACAGAGATAGAGTTGGGCTGTAAGAGGTTTGGAGGAGGTTACAGAGATAGGGTTGGGCTGGAAGAGGTATGGAGGAGGTTACAGAGATAGGGTTGGGCTGTAAGAGGTTTGGAGGAGGTTACAGAGATAGGGTTGGGCTGGAAGAGGTTTGGAGGAGGTTACAGAGATAGGGTTGGGCTGTAAGAGGTTTGGAGGAGGTTACAGAGATAGGGTTGGGCTGTAAGAGGTTTGGAGGAGGTTACAGAGATAGGGTTGGGCTGTAAGAGGTTTGGAGGAGGTTACAAAGCTAGTGAAGGGAAGTAGGGTGTTGGAGGAGGTTACCGTGATATTGGAGGGTGTAGTGAATTGGAGAAGGTTACCGAGAGAGTGAGGGAATGTTGTGATTGCTGGTGGATACAGAGATGGTGAGGGGGTGTGTGGGCAGAAGAAGGTTACAGGGATCAGGTGGGAGTGTAGGGGATGGGGAGGTAACAGAGATAGTGACGGTGTGTCTGGTGCGGGTGGATTTTACAGATATAGTGAGGGAGTGTAGGGGTTTGGGGAGGTTACAGCGATAGTGAGGTGCATAGATAGTAGGAGGAGGTTACAAATATTGTGAGGGACTGTCGGTGATCTAGGAGGTTACTAGGATAGTGAGGGTTTGTCGGGGATTGGAGGAGAATGCAGAGCTAGTGAGGTGATGTTGGGGTTTGAAGGAGTTTGCAGTGATAGTGAAAGGGTGTAGTGAGTTGGAGAAGGTTACAGAGCTAGTGAGAGTTTGTAGATGGTAGGAGGAGGTTGCACATATAATGAGGGAGTGTAGTGATTTGGAGAAGGTTACTGAGATATTCAGGGAGTGACGGGATTGGAGGTGGTTACAGTGATAGTTACGGATTGTAGAGTGCGTGCAGTATTTACTGCTATAGTGAGGGGCTGCAGTGGGTTGGACGAGGGTATGGCAATAGAGAGGTCTGCAGGAGTTTGGAGGAGGTTATGGAGGTAGTGAGGCAGTGTAGGAGGTTGTTGGAGGCGCCCAATACTCCCTCACATACTTTGTTCAGACGGTTAATGTGTAGCTTGTACAGTTGTGGTCCTAACCCTCTCCCCTGTGAACCTTTACTTGTTGCCAACTGACTGCATTATACCCACGCTCTGTCTTCTGACAATGTCAAGCATGTTGTTATGAAAGCGAAACTTTATTTCACAAATACTTGGATTTGTCTTCTTGTCTGGCTGTAGACAGCAGAATAGATAAAAGGGAACAAAGGTTTATTGGGATTTTCAGAAACCTTTCAACAGGGTCCCACTGAAGAAGTGGCACACATGCAATTGGTGGAAATGTACTGGTATTAATTGAGAATTCCTTAGCAGGCAGAAAACTAAGTGGGAATAAATTGATCAGTGCTTGACCCCTAACTATTCACGAATGGATTCGAAAAATTAAATCGATGGATAAAATCTAATCTTTCCATGTATGTCAGTGACACAAAATAAGATATGAATGTCAGTTCGATGGAGGAAACAAGGGGAAACAACAGTCCGTGAGTTTTCTCCTTTTAAGATTCATTCATGGATGTGGCCATCACTGTCTCAGCCATCATGTTTTTCCTACCTCTAATTGCCTGTGGAAGGTAGTGGTAAGCTGCCTTCCTGACCAACTGCAATCCATTGGGTGTCAGGGCAGATTCAGCGCTGCGAGGATGAAGCGTTCGTTGGAGAGGACCTTGAAAATGCCTGTGTTCCCGTGCAATTGTAACTCCAGTCCTTCGACGTTAGAGTTGGTCTGGGTTTGTGAAGTGCTTTTGGAAGAGTCTTCCTAACTGACCTCAGGGTGGTCGTCGTTGTTTAACTGCATCGAATCAATGCAGCTCTCCCTGTCATATGTGACATCGTCCTTTACCTACGGCTCTTACAGTACCTCACAATGTCTCACCTCATCGATTCCAATCTGCAATTCGGACCTCTCAAATTTATTATTATTTATACATCTATCATCTTTAAACTCTTCCTTTCTAAATTTTTAGCCCTCTGTATTTGTAACCCTGCATATCACTTTAACCAATTACAGCACATGGTCCACTCCAAAAATCTGTAAGAATTGCGGTGATTAGATGTGTTAAATTGACAGTTTTCACACTGCTTATCGATCTCAAATCTTGAAGCTGCTCCAAACCTAAATTTGAAATGATCCCATTCTCAGTATCTTATCATGTCCGGAGGGTCCTTGAACACCACCAATGCTCCAAAAGTCTATATTTCCCCCAATTATTGCAAGTGTTCTAACTATGTAACATCTAGTACATGGAATACTCCTCACTGTCATTTTACATTTGTTGACGCCTTCACATCTCTGTGAACAGCACATAAAAGGTCATTTCGACTCTGCAAAGCTCCGTCACCAACAAATCATTATCTCTCTATCTCTGTTGCCTTATTCTGTGTCTGCAACTCTCCCTGTATCTTATAGTAATCTGCTTTCGGCTCTGCAGGTCTGCCTCGCTCTCCAGATAACCTTCCATTCTCTCCAGCTCGCACAATCACTCGAACACTCTGTCCCGTCAAATCCTCCTTTCTTCCATTGTCTTCCAGGCAAAACAGCGGACCTGTAAGGGGACAGGACGGAATGGGACGTTATAAATCCCGGCTGAGGCTTGAGGCATTCCAATTCCTGCAAGTGCCAAAGAGAGAGAGATGCTCAGAGCGACCAGCACAGAATTGGAGAATGTAATCGGCAGCCAAGATGGAGGCCTACTGGGACTTGGAGCTCGGGAAACAGCAGATCCGCAGGCTCCAAATCAGTACCGAGTCAGAGAGGGAGTGAATATGTGAGGGAGCATCTTTGAACAGGAGCTTGAGACTAACTCACACCTGGGAGTTATAGAGGCAGTAACGCGGGAGGATATTAAATCAGCCCTGAGGATGGAGGCCTAGTCGTATCTGGGAGTCACAGAGACGGTCACCCTGTCATGGAGCAGAGTGCAGTGGGAGCAGAGGATTACATGTAACTGGGAGTCACAGAGACGGTGACTCTGTGAGGGAGCAGAGTGGTGTGGGAGCTGGAGGATTACACGTTCTTGGGTGTCGCAGTGCAGGTGACAGTGTGAGGGAGCAGAGTGGAGTGGCAGCTAAAGGATTACACACACTTGGGAGTCACAGATACGGTGACCCTCTGAGGAAGCAGGGTGGTTTAGGGTGTAGGTTTGCTCGCTGAGTTGTAGGTTTGATATCCAGACGTTTCATTACCTGGTTAGGTCACAACATCAGTGGCGACCTCCAAATGAAGCGAAGCTGTTGTCTCCTGCTTTCTATTTATACATTCCTCCTGGATAGGGATTCCTGGGTTTTGTGGTGATATCATTTCCAGTTCGTTTTCAGAGGAGTTGACAGATGGCATCGAGATCTATGTGTTTGTTTATGGCGTTGTGGCTGGAGTGCCAAGCCTCTCGGAATTCTCTGGCATGTCTTTGCTTAGCCTGTCCCAGGACAGATGTATTGTCCCAGTCGAAATGGTGTTTTTTTCATCCGTATGTAGGGCCATGAGGGAGAGAGGGTGGTGTTGTCTTGTAGCTATCTGGTGTTCGTGCAACCTCGTGGCTAACTTTCTTCCTGTTTGTCCTACGTAGTGTTTGTGGCAGTCCTTGCATGGAATTTTGTAGATGACGTTGGTTTTGTCCATGGGTTGTACTGGGTCTTTTAAATTTGTTAGCTTTTGTTTGAGAGTTTGGTGGGATTGTGTGCTACTAGGATTCCGATGGGTCTTAGTAATCTGGTTGTCATTTCTGAAACTTCTTTGATGTATTGAAAGTTGGTTAGGGTTTCTGGCTGTGTTTGGTCTGTGTGGTTTGTTTTTGAGGAATGTGCACACTGTATTTTTTGAGTATCCGTTCTTCAGGAATATGTTGTATATGTGGTTCTCCTCAGTTTTCCGAAGTTCGTCTGTGCTGCAGTGTATGGTGGCTCGTTGGAATAGTGTTCTGATACCGCTTTGTTGGTGTGTGTTGGGATGGTTGCTGGTGTAGTTAAGTAATTCGTCAGTGTTTGTCTGTTTTCTGTATACAGAAACTGCCCGAGTGTGATTAACTGTAATTTTACTCAGGCTTCTGTTGTCATCCACTGTTTAATGGTGCCGTGATGTTAAGAGTAATTACTCTCTCTGCCCCTCTGGAATGTAGGCTATCCTGTTTTGTAGGGAAAGATACAAAAGTTAAAATAAGACCTTCTCCAGATTGTCCCCTCATATCTAGTTCTGACTGGTGTTGCTTCGAGCATGCCATTCTGAACTCCTCATTGAACCAGGGGTGGATCCCTGACTTGAAGGCTCCCATCGTGTGGGAGATCATGCCGGGCCATGAGGTTGCAGACTGTATGAGCTCGACAGAGTATCAGTCTGCTGCTGCTGCTGCTGATGGCCCACTGCACCTCATGGATGCTTCGTCATTAGTTGCTCGATCTGTTTAAAGTCTGTCCCATTCAGCACACAGCTTGCTACATAACATGGTAGAGGGTCTACAAATGTGAAGTAGGCTCTCCTTGCCCACAAAGATTATGCAATGACCACTCTTACCTATATATTAAATGGTGAGGTGCATCTGCATCAGGCGGATTTGTGGCAATGTGGTCAAGTATATATTTACCTTTTATTGATTCCGTCTTAACCTTCTCAGCCACAGGGTCCAGCATCGATGCTGAGCACTACGTTGACTACATACGAAGGAGTTGCCTCCCGCTGCCTGGCTGCAAACTGTCAGTGGGACGGAAACTACCAGAGAGGATGGTTGTGTCGCCTGAGATATAGTCCCAGTCACAGAAAACTGTTCTACAGACAATATCTGCCTGTTGCTTCATCAGTCTGTGGGAAATATACGCCAGTTTAATTTTATATTTTGTACATTTTGTACAATGATGAGGTAATGTCATTTTGTTTCTTACATTAAATGAGATGGAGGTACTTGCCATAATCTTCTCAATATTGTCAGTGGACATAGCAGGCTACTGGTTAACTTTAGAAAGATTTATAAAACCACGCAGGACTCAAATAATGTGAGTAGCCAAGGGTAGGGGAGTGCAAAACTAGAGGGCATTAACGTGAGGTGAGAGATCAAAGGTAGGGTGGCATGGTGGCTCAGTGATTAGCACAATTACCTCATAGCACCAGGGACATGGGATCGATTACAACGTTGGGGGACCGTCTGTGTCGAGTTAGCACATTTTCACTGTGCCTGCATGGTTTTCCTCCCACTGCTCCAGTTTCCTCCCATAATCCAAAGATGTTCAGGTTAGGTGAGTTGGACATACTAGATTGCCCATACAGATCGGAGATGTGTAGTTTAGGTGCATTAGGTAGGGTTAAATATCGTATTAGTGAATGAGTCTGGGTAGTATACTCTCCACAGTGTCGATTTGGACTCGTTGGACTGAACGGCCGATTTCCACACTTTCGTTGCATGTATGGAACAAACTGCCATAGGAAATGGGAAAGGCAAGTACAATTACAACATGTAAAATACATTTGGGCAGGTGTATGGAGAGGAGAAGGTTTGAAGGGACATGGGCCGAGCGAATGCAAATGCGACCCAGTCAGATTGAGAAACCTCGTCGGCATGGGTAAGTGGGACCGAGGGGTCTGTTTCAGTGCTGCATGACTCTATGTCTCCAGTTACTCGAAGAACAGAATGCCAAGGTAATGCATGTGGTCGGGGCTGAAACAAGTTGCAGACATAGGGATAGTAGTCTAGATTGGAGTACAAAGTTAAAAATCACAAAACACTAGGTTATAGTCCAACAGGTTTAAGTGGAAGCACACTAGCTTTCGGAGCGACGCTCCTTCAGCATTTGATTGTGGAGGGCTCGATCGTAACACAGTATTTATAGCAAATGTTTTCAGTGTGATGTAACTTAATTATACATTGAAAAATTGATTGTCTGTTTAGCCTATCATCTGTTAGAATACAGTGATAGTTTTACTTCTTTCATGTGTAAATCACAGAACGTTTTTTTTTATGTTCCATATAGGGGATAGGACGCAATCAGAAATTGGACTGATGCATGAGTGTTACATATGTAGAATGGAACTGAGTACCAAAGATATCCAGAAAGTCACAGTCTCCATCCCTGGACTGTGTTGCGCTGTGTCTCTGCAGACCAGAATTCATAGCTGCAGGAGCGAGAGGTGTTGACAAAGGACTGCAAGTGGACTCACACTGTGAGGGATACGAAATAGAGAGTTGTTGGGTGGTATTATCAGTTTGCAGCAAGGTTTCAGGATCAAACAATTGTGTACAGAAGAGATTGTGATTCATAGTGCCTTTGCGTGAGTAACCTGCCAGCTGTCGATGTGATGGTGCAATGTTATTATTGATAGGTTATTTACCAAGAAACTCAGCTAAAGCTCTAGGGATAAGACTACTGTCGTTCAATGACAGATTGTTGAATTTTGATTAAATGTTTCTCAAAAATGTTGTTCGCAATCAACAAATACGAATTAAGCCACTGCTGATGATAAAGAAAAATCCGTCTAAGACATTCGTGTCTTTCGGAAAGTACATTTGTGATCAACTGGTGTGGACGTTTTAGTTTGACAACAGACACACTGCAGTGATTGACTCTCAATTGCCCACGGAAATGGCAGGCTGGGTACCCAAAGAACACAGTCCGCCGATGTCTCACCAACAAATCCAAAGAAGCAAAAAAAGAAAGGTCCAGAAATCGTAGCCACGCCCATACACCAAAGACATCTCGGAAATTACTGCCGGACTATTGAGACGCCTTGGAATCATGTCAGCACACAAAACCATAAGCACACTAAAACTAATGATCTTTAAATAACCGATACAGACAAAAAGCAAAAGGATACATAACCATCAGCTAACCACAAAATAACATGACCCTCTGACACCAGAATCCCGACATACAGATAAGGACACCACTTCGACTGGAGGAACATATCCATCCAGGGACAAGCCCAACAGAGACACGCACTAAAATTCCTAGAAGCATGACTTTCCAACTGGAACTCTGCAAAATAAACACATTGACTTGGACATCATTTATCAACCCGTGAGAAAATGAACAGGAAATGGCGTAATCATAGGAAAAAGACATCGCGAGTGGAAATGACATTACCAATCCAAAGAAACACAAATATATAAGTAGAAAAGCAGAAAACATCAACAATGCTTGCTCTGGAACGTCTCTGAAGATAGAACATAGAACATAGAACATAGAACAATACAGCACAGAACAGGCCCTTCGGCCCACGATGTTGTGCCGAACTTCTAACCTAGATTAAGCACCCATCCATGTACCTATCCAAATGCCGCTTAAAGGTCGCCAATGATTCTGACTCTACCACTCCCACGGGCAGCGCATTCCATGCCCCCACCACTCTCTGGGTAAAGAACCCACCCCTGACATCTCCCCTATACCTTCCACCCTTCACCTTAAATTTATGTCCCCTTGTAACACTCTGTTGTACCCGGGGAAAACGTTTCTGACTGTCTACTCTATCTATTCCTCTGATCATCTTTTAAACCTCTATCAAGTCACCCCTCATCCATCGCCGTTCCAACGAGAAAAGGCCGAGAACTCTCAACCTATCCTCGTACGACCTACTCTCCATTGCAGGCAACATCCTGGTAAATCTTCTCTGCACCCTCTCCAAAGCTTCCACATCTTTCCTCAAGTGAGGCGACCAGAACTGCACACAGTACTCCAACTGTGGCCTAACCAAAGTCCTGTACAGCTGCAACATCACTTCACGACTCTTGAATTCAATCCCTCTGCTAATGAACGATAATACTCCATAGGCCTTCTTACAAACTCTATCCACCTGAGTGGCAACCTTCAAAGATCTATGTACATAGACCCCAAGATCCCTCTGTTCCTCCACCTGACTAAGAACCCTACCATTAACCCTGTATTCTGCATTCCTATTTGTTCTCCGAAATGGACAACCTCATACTTGGCAGGGTTGAACTCCATCTGCCACTCCTCAGCCCAGCTCTGCATCATATCTAAGTCCCTCTGCAGCCGACAACAGCCCTCCTCACTGTCCACAACTCCACCTATCTTCGTATCATCTGCAAATTTACTGACCCACGCTTCGACTCCCTCATCTAAGTCATTAATAAAAATTACAAACAGCAGAGGACCCAGAACTGAACCCTGCGGAACTCCACTTGTAACTGGGCTCCAGGCGGAATATTTACCATCTACCACCACTCTCTGCCTTCGACCGGTTAGCCAGTTTTCTATCCAATTGGCCAAATTTCCCTCTATCCCATGCCTCCTGACTTTCCGCATAAGCCTACAATGGGAAACTTATCAAATGCCTTACTAAAATCCATGTACACTACATCCACTGCTCTACCCTCATCCACATGCTTGGTCACCTCCTCGAAGAATTCAATAAGACTTGTAAGGCAAGACCTACACTTCACAAATCCGTGCTGGCTGTCCCTAATCAAGCAGTGTCTTTCCAGATACTCGTAAATCCTATCCCTCAGTACCCTTTCCATTACTTTGCCTACCACAGAAGTAAGACTAACTGGCCTGTAATTCCTGGCGTTATCCCTATTCCCTTTTTAGAACAGGGGCACAACATTCGCTACTCTCCAGACCCTGGTACCACCCCCGTTGCCAGTGAAGACGAGAAGATCATTGCCAACGGTACTGCAATTTCCTCTCTTGCTTCCCACATAATCCTAGGATATATCCCGTCAGGCCCGGGGGACTTGTCTGTCCTCAAGTTGTTCAAAATGTCCAACACATCTTCCTTCCTAACAGGTATATCTTCTAGCTTATCAGTCCATTTCACACTCTCCTCTTCAACAATACGGTCCCTCTCGTTCGTAAATACTGAAGAGAAGTACTTGTTCAAGACCTCTCCTATCTCTTCCGACTCAATACACAGTCTCCCACGACTGTCCTTGATCGGACATACCCTCGTTCTCGTCATTCTCAGGTTTCTCACATACGCATAGAATGCCTTGGGGTTATCCTTGATCGTATCCGCCAAGGATTTTTCATGCCCTCTCTTAGCTCTCCTAATCCCTTTCTTCAGGTCCCTTCTGGCTATCCTGTATCCCTCCACTGCTCTGTCTGAACCCTGTTTCCTCAACCTTATGTAAGCCTCCTTCTTCCTCTTTACTAGACATTCAACCTCCCAGTCAACCAAGGCTCCCTCACACGAACATTTGTTTCCTGCCTGATAGGTACATACATATCAAGGACACGTCGTATCTGCTCCTTGAAAAAGTTCCACATTTCCACCACATCCTTCCCTGACAGCCTATGCTCCCAACCTATGCTCCTCAAATCCTGTCTTACAGCATCGTAATTTCCCTTCCCCCAATTGTAAAATCTTCCTTGTTGTGCGCACCTATCTCTCTCCATAACCAAGGTGAAAGTCACAGAATTGTGGTCACCATCACCAAAATGTTCACCCACTAACAAGCCCACCACTTGTCCCGGTTCATTACCGAGTACCAAATCCAATATGGCCTTCCCTCTGGTTGGACATTCTACATACTGCGTTAGAAAAGCTTCCTGGACACACTGCACAAACACCTCCCCATCCAATCTACTTGATCTAAAGAGCTTCCAATCGATATTTGGGAAGTTGAAGTCGCCCATGACTACGACCCTTTGGCTTCATCAGCTTTCCAAAATCTGTTTCCCAATCTGTTTCTCCACATCTCTGCTGCTATTGGGGGGCCTATAATAAACACCCAACAAGGTGACTGCACATTTCCTATTTCTGACTTCAGCCCATACTACCTCCAGAGGCAGATCCCCCTCAAACTTCCTTTCTGCAGCCGTTATACCATTTCTAATTAGCAATGCCACCCCCCTCCTTTTTTACCACCCTCCCTAATCTTACTGAAACATCTGTAACCAGGAACCTCCAACAGCCATTCCTGTCCCTCATCTATCCACGTTTCCGTGATTGCCACAACATCGTAGTCCCCGGTACCGATCCACGCCTTAAGTTCACCCACCTTATTTCTGATACTCCTTGCGTTGAAGTATACGCACTTGAGCCCATCTCTGTGTCCGCAAGTAGTCCCTGTCAGTGCTACCTTCTCCACAGCCTCCCTACAGTCTTGGGCATCCTGACACACAGCTAGCTTACTTGCTGGACTACAAGTCCGGATCCCATCCCCCTGCCAAATTAGTTTAAACCCCCCCGAAGAGTGCTAGCAAACCTACCCCCCAGGATATTGGTGCCCTTCTGGTTCAGGTGCAACTCATCCTGTTCATACAGGTCCCACCTTCCCCAGAATGCAGTCCAATTGTCCAAATATCTGAAGCCCTCCCTCCTACACCATCCTTGCAGCCACATGTTCAACTGCACTCTCTCCCTATTCTTTGCCTCACTGTCACGTGGCACCGGCAACAACGCAGAGATGACGACTCTGTCTGTCCTAGCTTTTAGCTTCCAGCCTAACTCCTTGAGCTCTTGAATGACCTCCCCACCTCCCTTTCTACCTATGTCGTTGGTGCCAATGTATACCACGACCTCTGGCTGCACACCCTCCCCCTTAAGGATTCTGAAGACACGGTCTGAGACGTCTCGGACCCTAGCACCCGGGAGGCAACAAACCATCCGAGAGTCTCGCCCATGTCCACACAACCGCCTGTCCGTCCCTCTAACTAGAGAGTCCCCTATAACTAGCGCTCTCCTCCTCTCCCCCTTTCCCTTCTGAGTCTCAGAGCCACAGACCCCTTCACTGCAGCTTACCCCTGCAAGGCTGTCCCCCCCCCAACACTTTCCAAATCTGTATACTTATTTTTTAGGGGAACGACCACAGGGGAACTGCCTGCTTCTTCCCCTTCCCACCTCTAACTGTTACCCAGCTACCTCTGTTCTCCGGCGTAACTATGTCCCTGTAGCTTCTATCGATCAACCTCTCAGCCTCTCGAATAATCCTCAGCTCATCCAGCTCCAGTTCCAGTTCCCTAACTCGTTCGGTGAGGATCAGGATCTGACTTTATTTCCTGCAGACGAAGTCGGCAGGAGTATCGGTGGTCACCCCTACCTCAAACATCCTGCAGGAGGAACATTGCACCGCCTGCGCTGCCATGACTGTACACTTTGTCTCCAAAAACAAGAACACTGAGTCAATAACCTGTGGACTTTAAAGTTAGGTTAGAGGAGGCCCTACGAAAGTAGGACCTGGGATCTAGAACACACCCACTCAAATACTAATCACTTACCTTCCAGCCCAGCTATGTGCTCCAACCTCACTTCCGCTGCCCGCTACAGGTAAGTAATTTTGAAACAAACTGTCTTACCTTAGCTGTAGTCTCCCGGGTTTGTTTTTCCTCGGCCGCTGCTCCCAATGTGACCTAGTGTGGTGACGAAACGTCTAAAATGAACCTTCAAGCTCAACGAGCAATCCTACATCCAGAATGGTGTCCACAAGTATGCAGTTAACAATCACACAACACCAGGTTATAATCCCACAGGTTTAATTGGAAGCACACGAGTTTTTGGAGCGACGGTCCTTCATCAGCTGATTGTGGAAGGTTCAATCGTAACACAGAATCGATAGCAAAAATTACAGTGTGATGAGCTGAAATTATACATTGAAAAATTGATTGTCTGTTAAGCCGTTCATCTGTGAGAATACAGTGATAGTTTCACTTCTTTCATGTGTAAATCACAAAATCATTTATTTAAAGGTGCATTCACGGGTTCAAAGGGTTTTGTGATTTAAACATGAAAGAAGTGAAACTATCACTGTATTCTAACAGATGAAAGGCTTAACAGACAATCAATTTGTCAATATATAATTTCAGTTACATCTCACTGCAAATTTTTGCTATAAATTCTGTGGTACGTTGGAGCCCTCCACAATCACATGATGAAGGAGTGTCACTCCGAAAGCTAGTGTGCTTCCAATTAAACCTGTTGGACTATAACCTGGTGTTGTGTGATTGTTATCTTTGTACACCCCAGTCCAACACCGGCATCTCCAAATCATAGATATGGAGGATTTTCTAAATCTATAGATGGTATAATTCAGACCATGTGTGGAGTATTATCAACACAATGGCTGCCGCAAATAAAGATATCCTTGCATTAGAGACAAGACGTAAAAGGATCAAGCGTCTGATGTTAAGAATCGATGAATTTGCTCATGAGAAGCTGTTGGGGAAAGATTAAGTAGATTGAGATTGAACCGAGTTGAGTTTAGAACAATAAGGGAGAAATTGAATAAAAAATCCAAGATCCTTTGGACTTTTGAGAATGTAGGCACTGGGAAGTTAGAAAATAAAACGGTACAGCACGGCAGTAGGTCTTTTGGTACACTATGGTTGTGCCAGTCATAATGATATTCCAAAGTAATGCATTCTCCCTGCACAAGCGCCGTATGCTTCCATTGTCAGCTTGCTCAGCTGTCTGTCATAATGTCACTTAAAATCTTTGTTCACATTTATGATCTGGCCAGCTTCCTCATTCTGTTTAAAAACAACACATGCGTAACACACACTCGTTTAATCTTTCATCAACTCACTTCAGACTTATGCACCCTTGCATTGTCTGTTGTTCACCGGCAAAAAGATTTTGACATCCACATTATCTATGCCTCTCTTCATGTTATAAACCCGCATCTGATTGACTTGCAGCCTGCGATATTCCAGTTTTTTCAAGAAACCCCTGTTTCTCCAGTTTCTCCATATTGCTACGATGCTCTTAACACAATTTATCACAGGTAACATGCTGGTAAACCTTTTTACACATTGTGCAAAGCGTCCACGTTTTTCCTATCGTGTCGCAATGAGAACTACGCAAAGTACTCCCAATTTGGTCAAATTAAAGTTTCAAACAGTTACAACTTGGCGTGGAAACCCCTGTACTCAGAGCTGTGAACGATGAAGGGATGCATGCCAATTCGTTTCTTTCCCAGTTGCGTTGCCATTTTCAGGGAGCTATGGACGTGCACCACGTCCCTCTGTGTATCTATATTCCGCAGTCTCATAAATTCTTTTTAAATTTGAACCTAACAAAATGGATCATATCACATCTGCCTGAATTAAACTCAATTTTCTACCTCTGGGCCCAAATATCTGGGTGGTCCATATTCTGGGACAGCATTTGAAAACCTTCGTCACTGTTCACAACTCGACCATTTTTTTAAATCTGCGATGAGTATTGTTGCCAGTTGCATTGTTTTCCTTTGTAGAGAGTCTGTAATCAGGGGGAATAATACTCCAGCAAGGCTTCATTCATTCAAGATGGAGATGAGAGGAATTTATTCACTCAGAGGGTAGCAAATCAATGGAATTCTTTAAAACCAGAAGATTCAGCCGCAGCAGTTCGGAAATTCGGCCCATTAAGTCTGGTCTGCCAATCAATGATATGTGATATTTTTTTCAATCCCATTCTCCCAATTTTTACATTTAATGTTCGATCCACTTGGCAATCAAGAAACTATCGAAATGTTTTGTATATACGCAATGACCTGGCCTGATAGCCTTCCGTGACAAAGGATTTCTATCATTCAGCACTCTCTGGCGAAATAAGTTTCTCCTTCTCTTGTTTCACAAGCGTCTTCCCTTTAGTCTAATGCCGTGCTCTCGTATCATATTCTCTCCTGCTAATGGAATAATTTTAAAAATGTGCACTCTGTCCACGCTGTTCAGTATTCTATAAGCTTTAATTAGCTCCCCCCTCAATCTTCTAACTTCATCGAGTATAGACCCAAAGTCGCGAAACGTATTTATAACTTCTCAAAAGGGCATCCTTGCATTCATCTTCTTATCCTCCCCAGATGAATGATAACATTACATTTGCCGTTCTAATTGCAGTCAATCAACAAGTTTATCTTAAGCGAAATCTCGCAGAGGATTACCTTTGCATTTCAAGTTTCAGAACTTTCTCCCTATTTAGAACATTATCAATGTCTCTGTTCATTCCAGAAAAGTGAAAGAGCTCAGCCTTTTACACATTGTTTTCCATCTGTCACTACTTCCACTATTCTGCAAATCTGCCTCGATCTTTATGCAGCCTCCATGGCTCCTCAGTGCAAACTGCTCCTTCAACTATTTTTGTACCACCCGCAAACGTAGGCAGATTGCCCTGATTTCCTTCATAACGGGCATTACTGTGAAAAATACAAAGTTGTAGACCTAAAACTGACCTTTGCGAACTAACCGTTACCACTACCTTCCATCGTGAAATGGACACTTTTATCCGCACTCTCTAACTTCTGACAGACAGCCAATCCTCGATCAAACCTGGACCTAGCTTGTCCAACAACGTGCTGTTATCTTACTCAGCAGTCTGCTGTGCAGCTACTTATCGAAGGTCTGCTGCAAGTCCAGGTAGATAACATCCACTGGCTATCCTTGACTTAGCTTGCTCGCTACCGTTTCAAGGAACTCTGAGAGGTTTGCCAGTTATGACCTCCACTGATGAGATAATGCGACATTTGCCCTATTTTACCATGAAGTTCATCGTATTCAGGAATCTCATCCTTAAACAATTCCTCACAGGGGGGCTGGAGAGGTTGGGTAATTAAATGCATAGGATTAATAGAAAATGTCCTTTCTCAATGGTGGGGGAGTACAGAAGTAGAGGGCATAAATATAGGGTGAGAGGGGAAATATACAAAATAGATCATAAAGACAATGTTTTGGACTCAGAGTGGGGTGCCAGAGGAAGTGGTTGCGTCTAGTACAGTTGCAACATCTGAAATGCAACAGGATGGATGAATATGAAGCGTTTGGAGCGATATGGGCCAGAAGCTGGCAGGAGTGACTAGATTGGATGAGGATATTGGATCAACATGGACGAGTTGTCCGAAGAACCTGTTTCCGTGCTGTACATCTCAGTGACTCTATGACTGTATAACTGAGATGGTCAGATCTGAGTTAATCAGTGAAGTAAGGGTTACTTTGAAAAAGCAGGAAAGTACAGTGGAGCATCATCTATGATATCATTGAATTGTGGAATATACTCGTTGGGCGAAATGGCCTAATGCATGTTCTATATCTCCTGGTCTTAACTAAGTGGTCTTCAGTAAAACATGCATAATACTTTTATTCTCGGCTGTCACAAATTTCCGATACATTGAGATGATTAGATATTTCTCATTACGCAATATTTGATATAGAATTGGCTATTCTCTTATTGGTTCCTTGAATGTTATTAAAGAAAACCATTTTATATGCAGCTCAGGTTGCCATCCAATACAGCCCTGATACTCCTTATTTATCCCAGCGGGGTGGAGACTCCTATCATACACAGGTAATGCATTGCCCTTGCTTCAAGTACATTCAATTTCTGGTCTTAACCATGTTTATAATATCATGATTCATGCATTTAGCAAAGTCTTACTCACGGTTGCTGCCACTTGCTCTTTCTTGGCTGCACCCAAATGCACTCCACGTTTTGAACTTCAGATCAAATTGGCTCTATCACCAACATATTAAAGTCACAGTTTCGTCATAACCTTACGAGACCTTGTTTGGCTTTTTGACTCTTCTGCTGAAATCCAGACAACAGTTATATATTCACTTCCCGTCCATGTTCATTCTGCAGCGACATGCTCCTCATCACAATTCGTCATATTCGTTCACTTCAGTTGATGCTGTCAATTCAACTGTCTTCGTACAACTGCAGGAAGTGATAGTTTCAGGGATAGTGGGGTTAAACATTTGAGTCAAGGTCACAGAGATACGGGAGTGTTCATGGTGGTAAGATGTTACCAAGTTAAGGAGGATTGCTGGAGCTCCAGAATCCGATCAACAAGATCTCAGGCTGTGCATTTACATCTCGAAATTATTTTCTTGCTAAAACGCATGGTCGAATCAGAAAAATAAAATCAGTGTTTCAAATGATAACATCTGTCAGGTTCCACAACACATTCTCGTTCCCATCCTGCAAGCTCTATAACTCTAGCAACTATAAACTCCTGCAGGATCGACGTCTCTTCCAACATATGTACCATCCTCCAGGATCTGTAATCCTCCAATATCCGTAATTTGGCCCGGAAACTGCAACTCTTATTTCCTCTGAAATGATCCCCACAAGTGGTTGAGATAGTGATGTAGATTAGAAAGATAGGGAGCAATAGCAAGGCTGGAGGGTTTTGCAGACCTTAAGAGTTTTTCTGTAGAAAAAGGAGGTTTCAGTAATTTTTAGGGTTCATGGTGATCAAGGAGTGTGGAGCGGGAGAAATTTTGTAGGGACATTCCAAGTTTTCGTAGTATGGATTTCTTTTGGGGACTGGATTCGTTTACAGAGTTCGGTAGGGTTTAAGTATTGGATGATTTCATACGAAGAGAAGAATTGCTATAACAGGACGTTGATTCAGCAAATTGGGAAGTATGGAGTCTGCGCGAAATTTCAAACTTGAGAAGAGTTTTCTGCAATGGAAGGAGTTGCGCAGGCATCAATTGTTTCATCAAAAGCAGATGACCCAACTTGGGAGGGCTGTTGCTGCTGGAAATGATATCAAAGGGAGGAAGGATCGTAAAGCCACAGGAGGTCATATAACTGTGCAGAGGCGTAGGGTCGGCCAGAATTCATGGAGATAGGGTGGATGGGAGTGATAAAGCAGTTCACAGGGATAATGATGTTTGTGGGACAGGTTTGGTGTACGCAATCAGGGAGTGTTTTATTAAACAGAGCTGATTGCAGAGATAAAAACAATTCTGCCGACTGGAGTAACAAATAGGCAAATGGAGGATAGTCATCAATAAAGATGGTTATAAATATAGGAAGGCTTAGCTTCTGGAGTTTACTTAGATATGGAGACTATGGAATCTCGCAGATTTTCCTGGAGATAGGGACAGCAACCTTTGTTTCCCAGTTAAGGGAACATTGCACAAACAGGCAGATGTTCCTGTGGTAAGTAGGGTTGAAGAGGAGGCAGACATTTTCACAGATACGGGAGAGAGCGAGATATTGTATGGAGACCAGTCGACGAATGTGGAGACTGGCGGAGCTTACATGACCAGGGTGGGTGATAGCGACTGAAAGATTTTACATTGATAGTGAGTCTACTCGGAAACGGTTTATAGAAGTCACATACATTGGACTAGCTTCGACAGATCGAGAGTATTACAGGGTCCAAAGAGGACCACACAGATCGAGATGATTGTAATGTGTCCAGAGACTGATGGTGTGTTTTGGGACTGAAAGAGGTTTTATTGGGGGGGGGGCAGTAGGATCTGCAGCAGTTTATGGATACTTGAGGAGATGGAGTAGATTACCGAGACAGAGTGGTTTCTCGGGTAGGATTTGTTCCAGACAGTGAGGGTTGTGCGGCCTGGAAAAGTCAATGATGAGGGGGTGGGGGGGGGGGGGGGGGGTTGGTCAAGAAGAGATTACACAAATAGGAACATTGGAAGAGACTGAAGTAGTTTTCATGAAGAAGGTTACACTGTTAAGGAGGAATATCGTGACTGAAGTTAAGTTCACAGTCATGGAAGGTTGGTTTGGTAGAAGGAGCTCCAGGATAGGAACTGCAGTAAGGGTTTACATGGAAAGGATAGGTTGTATTTCTTGAAGAAGATTACACTGATGCGGACAGTGTTACGGAGAGTCGAAGAGACTCTCGAGGAGGTCACAGCGAACATGTTATGGGGAGTGGAGGAGATTGGAGACACAGTGTAGGCGGTAGGTCTGGGACGAGCTTATACAGATGATCCGTGTTGGAGGGCTACAGGTAGCTTACCACGATGAGATTTATCAAGACATGATTACGTGTTTGATACAGAGCAGATTTGAGGACATGACTGTCAAAGTTGAGACAATCCAGGTGAGCTTTTGCAGATATATAAATGGTTCGAGGAGGACCAGTAGATAACAATGATCAAGAGTGTTGTAATGAATGACGAAAGTTACAGTCATAAGAAAAATTGTAAGGACAGGAAGAGGTGACAGTCAAATAAAGCTTTGTTACGACTGTAAGAGCTGACATCGGCAAGGCTGTAGCATTTTACAGAGATAACGTGAATATTGAGGATAAGGCAAAAACAGGTGACAGGACTTTCGGAAGATCTGAATAGAATCTTCATCGTGTGGAAGAGGTCATCCGGCCCTCTGAAGAGAATCCCAGCCAGGCACAGCCCTCAACATATCCACGTAATCCTGCATTTCTCAAAAGAAACTCACCTGGCCTGCACATCCTGAACACGATGGCCAATCCACATATTTGCACATTCTTGGACTGTGGTGGAAAATAAGAGCAATCAGATGAAATTAGCAGAGGCATGGTAGACTTGCGCAGTCGACAAAGGCAATCGCCCAAGTCTGGAATCGAGCCCAGCTCCCAGCGCTGCGAGGATGAAGGGCTGACCACTGAGGCAATGTCCCATCATGTGTCTGTTAAAGCAGAGCATGCAGACATTGTAAAAGAACGCAATGTTCCCGAGAGTTATCAGAACAGGAGGAGGTAGTTAGGAACAGGAGAAGGTGACATAGATGTTGAACATTGGAGACACTGGAAATTTATACAACAATAGGTACAGCTGTGGAGTCTCTCGACAAATGCAGGGTTTGGAAGAGTAGTCGAGACTGGGGAAGTTAGTAATACTCTGACCTGTAGAACTTGCCTGAGGTGACTGGGTCAGAAAGGAATGTATGGGTTGTCTGGGGTTAGAGACAGAGGTAGTTGAAGGGAATGCAAGTTATTAAATCAATCAAGTGGAGGTTACAACCACAGAAGTTTTTGTGACGACAGGATGTTCGAGAGCGAAGAAGGCAAACAGTGACTGGAGATGGTCAGAGGCAAGGAGCATTACAGTGATGGGAAGGGTCACGGAGATTGAGAAGTTGGTAGAGAGTGGGTAACGTTGCAGACGTGCGAGCGCTCAAAGAGTTTCAGAATGTTGCACAAAGCGAGGGTTGTCACGAAAGGCTGTAGAAACTGGAGGCCTTTCTACTGATGGAGAGGAGTGAATGGATGATAGAAAATGATATACTGGGAATCCAGAAACAGTGAGCTCGCCGAAGAGTGAATGGCAAAGGTAGGAATTCTAATAACCACTGAACAAGTGATGTTGCGAGTTTGATAGCAAAAGTACAGTGCAATAAAAAAGGCGAAGCTCTTCGAAATTACAAAGTGTGCAAGTGGGTCCTTCTAAACGATGGGCAAATAAGGCCATTAAATAGCCTTGGCAGAACAATGAATAAAACGTCACAAGTTATTCGATAAGTATAGCTAAACGAAGAGGATTCACAGATAAAGGTTGTTTCCTGTTCAGCATTCAAAAAGTCGAAAGGCATTGCAGCGGGAGAATTCAGTTGGGATGGTGAGTTTCCAGATCATGTGAGGATTAATAACGAGTAGGTATTATACGTATTCGCTGACATAAATTTGAAGATATCTCCAGTGCACAACGAAATGTGTCCCACAATGTTATGTGGATGAAGGAGGAGATTTTTGGGGCGCTGTCATATCTATTAAATATTTTGCTGGCCACAGCTGGAGTGCAGAAGGACTGACGGTTCGCAAACGTGGTGCCGTTTTTCAAGAAGAAGAGGAGTGATGGACCAGATAATTACTGAGGAAGCTGCTGTTTGAAGAATTCTGTCGAGCTTTTCTTTTTAAAATGGTTTATAAAAATAATGTTGAGGGCAGTGCAGATGACGTATTTTACGTCGACTTCATGAAGGCCATTGATAAGGTCCAAAATGGAATGATTGTCCAAAAGGGAGAAGCCCATGTGATCCAAGGCGAGTCGGTAAATTGGATCCAAAATTGCTGTTTGATATCCTTTCACCAACGGTGTACCACAGGGATCTCTGCATAAGACATTGGTATTTACTCTGTACCACAGTAACTTGGACGGGAAACCTGAAGCTACAATTAGTATATTTGCAGATAACATGAAAGTTGGGGTTGTTATCCACAGTGAGGCAGATGGTCTCAGGCTACAGTCTAATATCGATCAGATGATAAACGCAGCAGGGTAATGGTAAGTGAAGTTTAATTCTAATCAATTTGAGGTTATGAATGTTGGTAAATCTAATCAGCAAAGGGCGGAAATAGTAAACCGTAGGTCACTGGCGGGTACTGCAGAACAAAGGAATCTTGGTGAAATGTTCACAGGATACTGAAGGTTCTGATGTAAATTTGCTGCCTGAGCTCGAAATTTCGTATTCACCTGTTTCGTTACCATACTTGGAAACACCATCAATGAGCCAAAAGTGGAGCACGTGTGTTAGTGCCACGCTTTCAATCTGTGTTTTTACTTTTCATTCGGTTGGTGATTTCATTTGGTGTAGTGATGTCAATTCTTGTGGTGATGTCCTCTCCTGTTCTTTTCTCGGAGTCTAATCCAATGTGCTTGTTGAGAGAATGCCTGTTGGCATGTCATATTGATATGAATTCTCTGCGCATGTCCCTGATTGGCTTGTCCTCAGATGGATGTGGTCCCAGTCGAAGTGATGTCCTTGTTCATCTGTATGTAAGGATCTTAGTGAGATTGTGTCAGTCCTTTTGGGGCTAGTTGATGGTAATGTACCCTGGTGGCTAGATTTCATCCTGTTTGTCCAATGTAATGTTTGTTACAATCCTTGCAAGGTATTTTGCAGTTGTCACGAGTTTGCTTGTCGAATGCATATTGCCTTTCAAATCATGAGCTTCTGTTTCAGTTTGGTGGATAGTTTGAGAGTTACTATGATGCCAATAAGTCTGAGTAGTCTGGCAGTTATTTATGTCATTCCGCAGATGTAGGGGAGGGTGGCAAACGTTTTCTGGATGCGATTTGCTTGCTTGTTTGTTGCAGAGAATTCCGTGGATAGTGTTCATTGGACAATATTTTCCACAATCTGAAAGAGCAAGTAAAACAGGAAATGATAAAACCCCAGGAAATGATCTAACCAGAGGAAATGACGTCGCCAAGTGAAGGGTGTCTAAATACATAAATATAAAGCTGATTACCACCACCAGTGTTTGACCCGATGGTAACTGATATTGTTACCTACATTGTGACGCAACATCTAAAAGCAAAACTTGCACACCAGCGAGCAAACTTGGATCCAGAACTTCAACTGTGCGACAAACCTTCGAGAAATTCGCTAATCCCTGAAGACGTCAACACAGTTAGACAGGTTGTGGAAGGTATCTGAATTGGGGACAGGGCTGGGATTCTTATTCTGTTGGGGCGAATTGCTAGAGATACTGGAGAAGACTTAAACTGATCTGACAGGGCTGTGTGACCTGAAACAGCTGTGATGACCAAAAGAAGGTTTTTATTGAAGTTGTACGATAAGTTGGGGTTCAACTAACTGATCATGGTACACCGCTCCAGAATAATGTACTGCCAAATAAAGATGTTGGGTTGTCACCTGCTGCCCTGTGCTTTTTGACAGGCATTCAAGAGAGGAACTTAGCAAGACAACACACGCTAGAGCACTGAAGGATATGAGGGAAATTGATGAATTAAATTGCATTTGGTTCAATGCAACAGGCCTGACAGGGCAGCAATAGGAACTCGGGGCATGAATAGGAACATTAGGTTGCAATTCTATGGATATTATGAAGCACAGCTGAGTAAGGTCAGCACTGACAGTTCAATATCCCAAGATACAGATGTTACTGGAAGGATAGAAATGGAGAGAAGATTAGGGAAAACATAACAATGGAACTAAGAGAAAATATTCCTGCGGGATTTCCCAGGGAATCTTCATTACTGGAATGAAAACATAAGATTAGGTCATCAGTTCGATGCAATTCTTCGACTGACACCTCATAAACATTGGGAGATTGAGATGCAAATTTATCGGTGATCTCAGCCATCAGGAAGAAGAATAGGACAATAATGGTACTGTTTTTGTGTAATCTTTCCAATCCTAGACGAGCAGAGGGACAACATGAAGCATTTCGACGGGAGAAATTTGCCAAGTGTATTCCAGACAACTTTCGATCAATATGTAAATGGCCAGTAAGGTGAAAGGGGAAACGGAATTCCCTTTGGGAAACGAGGTCCGCAAATAATGAAGTGTTAATGGGTGAGCAATTTGGTAAAGTTTCTACGATCCTTTTAATTTACAAATATCTGTGGAAAAGGAGAGGGGTAGTCCAAAAATGGAAGTTATAAAATAGGAGAACACCAATCTAGATAGTATTCGACATGAACTTTCAAAAGATGTTTGTGGAAGCGATTTCAGTAAAAGTGATGTTTGACACGTGAGATTGACATAAAAGTGAGATAAAATGAGCATTTCGGGTCCGCATGTTACAACTAGAAAATTGGCTCACGCTGACGAAATTAGGAAACGTTGGCTGACAATTTTTGGCTCTGATGAAGAAAAACGAGTGACAAATCACATCTCGTCAGGTGGATTGAGTGAATCCCTTCAGCATCATCGTGTTTGTCGCAATAAACGTTGGATGGAAATCGTGAACGCAAAAAGGGGACATGAAGTACCTTTGAGAGAAACGTTTAAGGAATATCCAAAGAGATTTTGCAAGTAAATTGAGAACAAAGACGTAATTGGGAGAAGATAGGGGCCCTCAAAGATCAATGCGGCCATCGATATCTGGAACTATGGAGGACCTGCATGATCCAAAACAAGTATTTCACTTCACATGTTACTGTGGAGAATTATAAGGGAAGTCAGGGAACGAAACAACGATTGGTTAGACCACTCTTGGGATATTGTATACAACTCAGGTCTCCGGGCAGAGAATGGTATTGTTGAAATTCAAAGGAGTAAGAAATGTTATAGAAGATATTGCCAGGTTCGGAGAGTTTGAGGTGCATGGAGAACCTGAATAGCCTTGGAATATTTTCACTGAAGCGTCGCAGCTTGAGAGGTGACCTCACACAGGTTTATGAAAGCATGAGAAGCATCGATAGGGTAAAGAAAGGTATTTTCCCATGTGTTTGTAAATACAAAACTAGAGGACATGGGCTTAATTTGAGAGGGAAACATTTGAAATGGATTGAAGGTTTATTTTTCTTGCAGACAGTGATATATGTACAGCGGGCACTAGTATAATTGTAACATTTCAAAGGCATTTGGACGAGTGGATGAATACTAAGGATTAAGAGCCACGTGTGACAAACGCTAGCAACAGAGATAAGATTTATCTGAATTCTCTGATCGGCATGAACGATTTGGGCCAATGGGTATCTTTCCCTGATGTACAAGTTTATGACTTTAAAAAACGCCATATTTTAAGAAGAGGTGTTGATGAAGGTATTATGACAAAGAGGTAGTAAAGTCCCGAAGACCTGGTCAAGTATATCACATATATTGTACGAAAAGAGGGAAGCGATTGATTGACGAGCCCCTGGCAGACATGTTTGTACATTGACACCAATGAGTGATGTGCTGGAAGACTGGAGGGTGGCATGGTGGACAGTGAAGAAGGCTTCCTAAGATTACAAAATAAAATAATGGAATCGGTGTATGGGTTTAAAAGTAAAGTGGAGTTCAATGTGGAATAAATGTGAGGACTTGCATTTTGGTACAGCAAACGAAGGCAGACTTTATACACTTAAAGTTAAGGCCTTTCGCTGTGTTGTAGGGCAGAGGAACTTCATCCACACAATTCTTTGACCTTTGCATCTCGGAGAGATAGGGTGGTTAAAAAATGGTCTTGGCACACTTGTCTTCGGTGCTCAGTACTTTGAGTACAGGATTTTGGAAGTCATATTGGGTGTTTCCAGGAGTGTAGTGAGGCGTGTCCTGGAATATTGTGTCCAGTTCTGTTCGCCCAATTATTTGAAGGATATCATTAATCTTGACAATTTTCAGCTCTCTATGCTGGGCATGGAAATTTTCACTTATAATGAAAGACTGCAGAGGCTGAGACGTTTATCACTGGTGCCTGGAGGTTGAGTGGCGACCTCATAGGACCCTTGTAAAATAATGCGGGCTATAGATACAGTAAATTGTAATTTTATTTTCCCGAAGTTGGGAATGTTTCGAGACCAGGAGTCGTATATTTCAGTTTAGAGGAGAGACACGGACATACAAAGACGTGGCAAAGGTTTGGAAGTGTATGGGCCCCGGAAGGGGCAGCTGTGTGGAGCTAAAATTCCGATTATGGTCGGCTTCATCCAAAGGGTCAGTTCGCATTTTGTATGACTATGACTAAGAACATAATGCAATTTTGACCAGTCTCGAGACAATGCAAGGGAACTAAACGCCAATTAACTTGACGACAAATGTGTGCAAAAAGTTGCAAGAGATTATCTGGTCAGGACTGACACACATCTGGACAGGGAAGGATTGGTTATGGAGAGTCAGCACGTCTTTATTAATGCAAATTCGTGTCTCACAAACTTGATTGAGTTTATTTAAGACGTGACCGAGAAGATTGACGAATGCACTGCAATGACTTCTTTAATGACTTCAGCAAGGCCTTTGACAGGGCTTAGCATAGAATACACGTAAGCTAGTTAACATAGATAGGATCAGGAAGATCCAGACAACTGGATACAGAATTGTCTTCATTAGAGGAGAAGGAGAGTGGAGGTTTAGTGCTGTTGTTCAGACGGGAGGCATGTGACAAGCGGTACAGAGTAATGGTCTGGTCTGTTTCACTGATGTGTATCATCTACAGGAACAATTTTGGTCAAAGGATAGGAGGCAATACTAATATTTCTGTGGCTACCAACCATTAGTGGGCAGTGAACACAGTTTACAGAAGGGATCATGATCAACCGTATATTCGGCCAAGGACAGAATATGGATTTTAATTCAGGTGTTCGATGCTGTTAAGACAAACCAGGAAGGACTAACATAGTTAATGGTCGTGCCCTTGGCAACATTGTCGAATGGACAGAGAAAGCAAGGGTGCAGTTGCAATTTACCTTGGAAATGGTATCAGATGTGGATAGTGAAGTGAAAGCGGTATTTGGCACACATGACTTAATTGCTCAGAGTGTTGAGTACCGGGAGGTATTTCTAACATTATCCTGAATAGATCCCTTTGGCAAGTTGGCCGGCAGGTTGCCATTATAATGGTTTATAAATCAATGCGGGACATGCGGAAAGGAACTAGTCAAGGGTAGGCCAGTCCAAAAAAGAATGTAAAACCTTGAATGAGAAAGCAAAGATTTAAAGAGGGGCGTGACGTGCAATATATTGCACAGAGAAAAGTACGTATATGGAAGGAACTGCTCGGCGAAATGGTAAAAAAAATATAACAGTTACAAGATATAATAGACATTTGAACAGGTGCACAGAGAGGAGAACGTTCGAAGCCAAACGCAGGAAAATGCGACTCATTCAGATTACTAAACCTGGTCAGCATGGGAAAGTTGGGCCAAACGATCTTTTTCAGTACATCAAGGCTCCATGCATCCAGGTACTGGAGGCGGAGTCTACCGAGATAAGGTATGTTTTAGAAACTGACCCTAGTTACAGAGATAGGGACAGTCGTCCAGATTGGAACATTTATCTAATACATACAGGCAGTCTAGAGCGGGGAGGGGTTTACAGACATTGGAGCTGTTACAGGAGTTCGAATAATTGAAGACACTTTTCCACAAGATGTGTCATCAATACAGTGCTGGAGAGAGAACACAGAACAGAAAGATACCATCCTCTCATAGCAGGCCTGCTTTAATCTCTGTTGTACTGATCCTTCCAAAGCGAACATACGTTTGGATTGATCACTGAATTACCTATACTGTATTTGCACAACAAAACGTCGTGTAAGTTTGGTGAATGAGCTTTGGAAATTTCTGTATTTTTCCCACACCCCCTCCAAAGAAATAGCATCTATGGCATGTCATGTACCCCCACGTTTTGGAGACCAAACTTTGTTCTCTGCTCTGTGTACTGAGAGTGAATTTACCTGCTGCATGATTTTAAAAAAAGCCTGCAGACCTCCCCACCCGTTCGATGAAGCTAAACATACCATATATCTTGTTGATCACTCTATCAGCCAGCACAACCACCTTTGTGTACAATGCAACGAAACTTCCAGATCTCTCTGTTCATCAACTATTCCCATGGCTCGTCCGTTTACAGAAAGGTTTCTCCAGAATTATACTTCATAAAATGCATCACCTCACATTTGCCCGAATTGAACTCCATCGGCAACTTCTCTGCCAAACTCTCCTGTCTATCTAAATTCTCCTGTATGCTTTGACAATCTGCCGTGTTCCTGTTACGCTACCGATCCTCATGTCATCTTCAAACATGCTGACTGTACTAACAGTGCTATCTTCAAGATGATTTATGTGTATCACAACGAGCAGTGGCCCCAGCATTGATCCCGGTGGAACATTACTGGTCATCTTTCTCCATTTCACGAAGCACCCTTCAATTACTACTCGCTCTCTCCTGTTGCTCATCCACCTATCTAGAACACACTTCACACCGTGTGTCTTCACTTTCTGAATTAGATTACCCTGGGAACCCTGATCAAACGCCTGACTAAAGTCCATGCATATACCGCATCCACAGCCATTTTTTCTTCTATAAAGTTGCTCACTTCCTCAAAGAACTCTATTAAGTTGGTAAGGTAAGATATCTCCCGCACAATATCATTGTTCCTGTCACTGATACTCCCTGTATTTTGCAAATATACATAGATATTATCCGTCAGTACCTGTTCCAGTAACTTTTCCGCGACTGACATCAGGCTCACTGCTCTGTAGTTAACTGGAATACCCCTACTGTCTTTCTTGTACAGCGGGACCACATGAACAACTTGCCCGTCTTCCAGTTCATTTATGTGTGTTTAAGGATGCTACAATATTTGTCATGCACACAGCTATTACTCTCTTTGGCCCCCTCAGTTACATGGGACAGATCACATCCTGACCAGACGATGTGCCTAAGTTTATATCTTTTCACCGACTCAGCACATCTGCCCTGCAAATGACAACCTGATCCAGATTTATCAACCTTTTATCTCTAATCTCAACTTTCATGATGTTCCCTGACTCAGTGAACACTAATACAAAGTAATCATTGAGAATCTCAGCCATTGTCTCAGGTTCAACACAAAACCTTCCTTCCTTATCCCTTAGTGGAGCAACACTTTTTCTCATGACCCTGTTTCCTCTTAAAGATAAATAAAAGGCCTTGAGATTCTCCTTAATTCTGCTTAATAAAGTTATTTAATGGCTCATTTTCACCCGCTTGTATCCTCAGTTCACATTGGACCTGCTCGGCCGATATACCTCAAAGATGCATTCTGTTCTTAGCTGTCTGGTCATTGCATAGGCGTCCCTCTTCTTCTTGGAATGTGGCACGATTTCTCCTGTCATCCACGTTTCATGAATCTTGCCTCTCCTATCACATTTGGTCAAATTATATTTGAACGCCTCCCACATATCAAATATGGACTTCCCTTCAAATAGCTGCTCCGAATCCACATTTCGAAGCGCCTCCAAATTTTGATGCATTTGATCTTAGCCCTGTTTAGCACTGTTTCCTTCGGACCACTGTCAACTTGCTGTGCGTGTATTTTAAAACTGACAGAATTGTTTCCGCTATTCCAGAAGAACTTGTGCGAACTGGTCTGGCTCATTCCTCAACATAGGGCCCAATATTATCCCTTCCCTCATTGGACCATTGAGAATCTGCTCTCGAAAAATGTACTGTACGCTCCTTTTATATTTTGCCCTTTCCAAACATCTGACATAAATGTTTCCCAGTCAAACTGAAAAAAATAAGATCTGTCCTGTAATACTGCCTCAATGATGTTACTGCATCCTTCTTATTTCTTAGCACCACACATATTGCCTCACTGGTCAAGCCCTTCATTGTTGCCTCGTTTTGCACAGCCTTGATATTATCCCGGATCAGCAATGTAACTTCTCCACCCATTTTATTTCCCTCTCTGTCCTGTTTGTATCCTGGAAAATTTCGTTGCCAATCATGCCTTCCTTCAAACAAGTCTCTGTGATTGCGATAACTTCATACACGCAGGCTCCAATCCAAAGCCAAAGTTCATCTGCATTGCCCACAATACGCCTTTCATTAAAGTTTATATACTTCAGACCAACAGTTCGTTGCATTCATCTACTCTCTGCCTACCATTCTGTTTGGTAATGTTATCTTCATATGATCCTAAGTATTTCTCGTTTTCACTTCACAGTCGAATAGAGTTCTCTTCTAGTTCCATGTTGTACCATTGTTCATTGGCTGTAAAGAAACACCTGGGAACTACAGAACGAAGGCCAAGATCTGTCCTGAATACATTGCTTGAGGACAAGGAAAAAGATATGCATGCTTTTGGAAAACAGGGTTTGACTACGAGTATGGTTTTGTGATTGAGAGGTCATGACTCACAAATGCTTTAGATTTATTTAATGGAAGTGACTAGGAAAGTTGACGAGGGCTGGTCGGCAATAAAATTCTACACAGATTTCAGTCAGTGTTTTGCTCTGGCTCCACGTGATAAGCTGCTCTGGAAGGTTAGATCACATGGAATTCAGGATAAACCAGCAAGTTGGATACACGATTGGTTGATGACAGGGAGCAGAGTGCAATATTGGAAGGGGTGGAGGCGTGTGACTAGTGTGGTTCCTCAGAGGTCGGTGTTTGGGCCAGTGCTGTTGGATGTCGATATCAATGATTCAG
This sequence comes from Chiloscyllium punctatum, assembly GCF_047496795.1. Taxonomy (NCBI): domain Eukaryota; kingdom Metazoa; phylum Chordata; class Chondrichthyes; order Orectolobiformes; family Hemiscylliidae; genus Chiloscyllium; species Chiloscyllium punctatum. The sequence goes on along the minus strand of NC_092781.1, from coordinate 19,402,292 downwards.
GTGAAAATGTGCAAGGTATGATTAGTAAGTTTGCAGATGATACTAAAATAGGCAGTATTGTAGACAGTGAGGAAGGTTCTCAGTAATTGCAGCAGGAGCTTCACCAGATGTAAAGGTTTCCTCTGAAATAGACAATAGAGTTTAATATACATAAATGTGAGGTGTCGCATTTTGGAAGGAGTTTCAAACCAAGGTGGAAGTTTCATGGTGAATAGCAGGGAGTTAATTAGGGTAGTGGAACTGAAGGACCTTGGTGTTCAGTCTCACATTACTCTGAAAGTGGAGGCAAAGGTAGAATGGACGGTGATGAATGCTTTTAGCACACAGTCCTTCAACTGGCATGGCATTGAGTAAAGAAGATGGGAAGTGATTCTTCAGTTATGCAATACGTTGGTGAGATGACAATTGGAATAATAGAAAGAGTGCAGAAAAAATGTGACTCGGAAACAGTGGTCTGAGTTATGGAGAGACGTTGGACAATTTAGAATATATTTCTTGAGAGCATAGGGAAATGAGGCAGGACTTATTCAGATGCACAATATCATGACAGACAATCATTGGGCGTATGCAGTCAGACATCTTTCCAGCACTGGGGACTGGAGGACGAGTGGGCATCATTTGAAGGTTAAAGAGAAAAGATTAAAAGGGGAACTACGGAGGAACATATTTACACAGTGGGTGGTACGCTTATGGAATAAGTTGCAAGCTGAAGTGGTTGAAGCAGAAGCATTCACAATATTTAAATGGCATTTGAATGAACACTTAGCTAGATCGAGACCAGCTTGGGCCAAAGGCTCTATCAATGACCTGCAGGTTTCGAAAACGCTAAGATTATGTACTCCAGGTACAGTCTCACTAAGACCACATGCAGCTGTAGTATCATTTCCTTATCTTTCCAACACTACCTTTATAATATTTGCCAACATTCCAACTTTCTGCCTGTTCAGCTGGTACAGTAATAGCCGCCAGTGGGCTGAATGACCTCCTGCTATCCGTCTGATCCAGGCACATTGGGGCATAAATGCTTCTTCCAGTCTTTGAGCAGCAGTGTCAATGTTCTGAATGATGTTTCAACATTGTGAAAAAAAATATATAACAGGTCTCTTAAAACTAGAAGCAGGATTACACAAAGTCAAAGAACAATAAATATTGTCACCTGTCCAAAATTCCAGCAATTGACACATATTCTGTAAATTCTTTCCTATTCATATAATGATCGACATGTATTGTGAAATTTTTAAGTTATACCAGTTGCTAAGTATTCGTCTATCAACTGACATCATATATGCCCCATCCTCTGCATAATAAAAGTTGTCTCAAAGATCAATTTTAAACCCTTCCCCTCCACATCTGGACTTGCCCTTCCCAGCGAAAAGACCGTGTCTGTGGGACACATCATTTCCCTTCGTGGATTTATAAACACCTATAGTTACCAACACCCACATCCTCAAGAGAATTCATACTCTCAACTAACAATATTTCAATTCCCTTTATTCCCGATGAAGGGCTTTAGCCCCAAACAACGATTTCGAATCTCCTTGGATGCTGTCTGAACTGCTGTGCTCTTCCAGCACCACTAATCCAGAATCTGGTTTCCAGCATCTGCAGATATTGATTTACCTCATTGTTTGGAACCCATCTATCCTTGTCCTGTGACGTAGGAGTGGCCAACTCCTGGTAACTCCTCTCAATTACCCCCTCAGCCTCCCGAACGATCCGTAGTTCATCCAGCTCCAGCTCCAATTCCCTAACACTGTTTTCAAGAAGCTGGAGTTGGGTGCACTTCCCGCAGATGTAGCCAGCGGAGACGTGTGCCAGATCTTCCCCCTGCCACATTGTGCAGGAGGAGCAAGCAACTGCCCTAGCATCCATACCCCACTTATCTGAACACCCACTCAGTACTAAAGTAGTAAGCTTAGTCCAAGTTGCTATAAAATTAATAACAAACTTATATTCAATATAGGAAGTTTAGAATGAACCTTACTTTATTAACTAGGTTAGGGTGGAGGGGGGGGGGCGGGAGGGTGGGAGACTTTACAGTTGTAGAGCCTCGGCTTTAGCCGTCTTGCTGATGTATATGGTCATTGCTTTCCTTCCCGGCTGCCCCTCTGGTCCTCGTCAATAATCAGTGGGAAATTGAAAAACATATTTAAAGGGACATTCCAGTTTTCTATAATCATAAGTTTGCAATGACAGGGATTTTTAACTTTTCAAAGATAGATTGGGACGATAGATTGCTAAGAGCTTGGATTAAAATAAATCTTTAAAGTGTGTAGGTGATGTTTTTTTTCCAATTCATTGTCCAAAGGATGGCATGGCGGCTCAGTGCTTTGCACTGCTGCCTCACAATGTCAGTGACCCGTGTTCGATTCCCGTCTCGGGAGACTGCGGAGTTTGCACGTTCTCCCTGCTTCTGTGTGGGCGACTTCTGCATGCTCCAGTTTCCTCCCACAGTCTAAGCATGATGAGATTACAGTGTGGAAACAGGGCCTTTGGCCCAACAAGTCCACACCGCCCCACTGTAGCACAACCCACCCAGACTCATTTATCCCATTCACCGAACACGATGGGCAATTTAGCATGGTTAATTCGCCTAACCTGCACATTGTTGGATTGTGGGAGGAAACCGGAGCACCCAGACGAACCACACGCAGACGGGGAGAATGTGCAAACTACACACAGAGAGTCGCCTGAGGCGGGAATTGAACCCTGGTCTCTGGTGGTGTGAGGCTGCAGTGCTAAACACTGGGTCACCCATAATTTATTATGATAAATTAGCCATGCAAAATTGACGACGGTCTTCAGGGATTTGTAGGATAGGTGCGTTAGTCCGTGTCAAAAATAAGGTAGGCGATTTGGTCGGGGTAGATTTGTTGTGCCGCAGGGCCTGCTTCTATGCTGTAAAGATCATAATTCTATGCAAATGCACCGACTAGACAAGGAGTAAAGTTTGACTTTCTGTTTGTAAATAAGGAAGAGCAATTGACCTCGATGTTAGTGAAGGAGCACTTTGGGACAAGAGATCATCATTCTTTTGGTTTAAAATAGTCATAAAAAAGAATAGACCGGATCTAAAAGCTAAAGCTCTAAATTTGGACGAGGGCCAATGTTGCATGAACTATCAATATTGATTGGGGTGACTATTCAGAGATAAAGGGACGGCCGCAAAGTTCGAACATAGGAACATAAGTATAGTATCAGGAGTGAACCATCAGGCATCTCAAGCCCTCTTCATCGTTCATCATATAATTTCACGCCCTCAGCTGTCGGTTCTAATTTCTACACGGGGAAAAATACGTCTCAAGAAAGTAGCCTCAACCGCTTTACTGGGCAGAAAACTCCACTGATTCACGGCCCTTTGAGCGACGAAATTTCTCCTCGAATCAGTCCAAAATCTGCACCCTTGATTTTGACGCTATGCTCTCTCGATCACCAGCCTCCCTGTTTCTCTGTTTTTTTTTGGAATATCGACTTGCCTTCTTCGAATTTCCAATGAGTACATTCCCAGACTACTCATAAGTCAAATCTCTCAATTGCAGAATCAACGAAGTGAGCCACCTCTGCACCCCCACCAGTGACAGTATATCCTTTCTCAACAAGGAGACAAACTGAACAGAGTACTCCAGGTTTGGGCTCACCAACACCTTATACAGCTGAAGCATCACCTCTTTATATTTAAACTTCATCTCTATAGCAATAAAGGACAACATTCCATTTGCTGACCTCCCTGCTACTCTTGCAAACAAAACTCTTGTCATTCATGCACAAGGACACACAAGAGTCCCTGAACAACAGCATGGTGAATTTTTCACCATTTCAATAATCGTCCATTTTGCTGTTCTTCCTACCAAAATAGATGACCCCACATTTACCAACATTGCACGGAACCTTGCCTGATCATTTAACCTATATATATCTCTCTGCAGACTTCCAGTGTTCGCTGCACTCTTCACACTATTATTCATTTTAGTGCCGTCTCACACTCCAGACACTCTACACTCGTTCACAAAATGCAAATCATTTCTGTAAGTTGTAAACAATTGTAAACACAACACTGATCCCTGAGGCACACCACTAACCACTCATCGCCATCCAAAAAAAATTCTTTGATTTCTGTTAGTGAACCTGTCCTCTATGCTCATCCATTGCCTGTACCACCATGTACCTTTCAGTTATGCAGCAATGTCACGTTTACAATGATGTGGATGGGGCAGACTGGGATAAACAAAGTTAAAAATCACCCAACTTCAGCTTATAATCCAACAGGTTTATTTGGAACCATTAGCTTTCAGAGCGCTGTTCTTTCATCAGGTCTGTGTGGGCGATAAGATCACAAGACACAGAATTTTAAGTAGACAATGACAATGTCACAATGTGATATATTCAACAAACCGGGATTTTGAAATATTTTATCTTTTAGAATGGGCTGCATGTTTCTGGTCATTAATATGCAAATCACAGAACTTCCTTTAAGTCAGATTCTCGAGGTAACATAAGGTTTTATAAATAAATATAACATCTCAGCTCAGACAATGTATTAAAGGTGTCAATTCATAGTCTGTCTGTGTCGTCATCTGTGTTAGAATGGTTCAACATCCAAAGGCGAATTTTAAAAAAATGACTGCCTGCATTGACTGCCTGTACACTGTCTATTTCTTCCACAAAGTAGAATGTGTATGCAAACATGATTCTGAAAATACAAATTCATCCCGTAGACATGTGTGCGCGCGTGTGTGCACTCACCATGAGAGAGCGTGTGAGTGTGTGACCATGACTGTGAGAGCACGTGAGAGAGTTTGTGCTTGAGTGTGTGAAAACTTCGTAAAATGTGTGATTGTGATGGAGTAGAAGCCTGTGAGAGGGGGTGTATATGGGTATGAGTGTGTGGGGTACATGTATGTGTGTCTGTTAGAGAGACAGAGAGGGTCTGCGTGAGTGTGTGAGTATGTAAGAATGTGTGTACTTGTGTGTGTGTTTGTGTGAGTGCGCAAGAGAGTTTATAGAGAGTGGAATGGGGTCATCTGTAGAGTCCCCACGTAAACCCACCGTGTACGCAGCAGGAACTCATGTGACTCGGACAACATCGTCTGCCTCAAATTAGATCTTGGGTTCATGTCACACTACAGGTAAGCTCACTAAACGCACACAAGCACACATACAAACAATCTTACATATAAGCACGCAGACCCTCCATCTCATACGAACACACATACACACCCTCACACTCAAGCACGCACACACACATCCACTCATAGGGTTATGCTAAATCAAAACCCCACACATACTTTACTAAACTTTCACACATGCAAGCACACACTCTGTGACGTGCTCTCACATGTACATGCTCCCTTTCTCTCCCTCTCTCAAACACACATGCACGAACACTCATGCACAAATTTATTGGGTGAATTTGTATTTGCAGAATTACATTTGCATGTACGTTCTATTTTGTGTAAAAATGTACATCTTCAGGCAGTCAATGCAGGCAGCAAATGCATGTAATACATTGTAAATTCCACTTTTGTAATCGCACTAGTCTGATTCAAGATTGGGATGCAGACGAGACCTCACAAATTTAATGCATTGTCTGAGCTATGATGCCATATTTTATTATAAAACCTTAAGTGATCACGAGAAGTTATCTGAAAAGAAGTTCTGGTATTTAAATATTAATGAACCAAAACATGCAACCCGTTCGAAAAGACGAAATACTCAAAAATCCAGGTTTGTTCAATATCTCACAGTCTGACTCTTTAATCTCCAGGTATTAATTCTGTGTCTTAGATATTATGCTCCACACCACTTGATCAAGAAGCAGTGCTCCGAAAGCTCGTGTTTCCAAATAAATCTACTGGACTATAACAAAATGTTGAGTGAATTATAGCCTTATCCATTCACTGTTGAAAACCAGGTCTACCATCTCTATCGGTTCCCTCGTTCTCTATTGCGCATTAAATGTATGCAAATCATTTCAATACATTAAGTATTATACTGTCTTTCATGAATCCATGCGGCCTCTGCACGATGCAACTATTTCTATTCAGGCTTCTTGCTATTCTTGCTCAATACAGTTATGGATTTTCCCACCACAGAGGTTAATTTAATGGGTCTATTGTTACACGCCGTTTGTAAATCACCATTTTTAAATTAGTGATGTCACAGTAGATGATTTCCAATCTGCTACAAACACCGCAGCTCCCCTGAATTTGGTAAACATCCATCAAAGTATCTGTTATCTCCCCCCACCATCCATTTTAGATCCTTTGGATGCATTCAATCAGGTCAGGAAACTCGGCTACCTTTAGCTTGTCCAACACGATTGTTTCGAAGTCCTCACCTGCCATTGCTTCCACAGGCCTTAAAAATGACAGAACAAAAGTACAGAGACAGTCTGTTCCTGTAAATGTGAAAGAAATGCTGGATGACTTGAGACATTGAGGCAGTGGTCAAGAAAAATGCTTACGTCTTGGTATTAACGGCTGGAATGTTTCATGCCCGAGTTATGTGAACAGTAGTCAGGAGGTGTGGCGCAAGGTACAAAAGAAAAAAAAACAAAGAAGTGCAAGAAAGTCAAAGTTACAGTAACTATTTGGCGATTGCAGTATGCAGGTGGACTCGGAAAATCAGGTTGGTCGTGGTTTGCAAGAAAACCAGTTTGTGGAATGTCTACAAGATGGCGTTTTGGAGCAGCGTATGGTGGAGTCGACTACGGAACGGGCACTATTGGATTTAGTGTCGTGCAACGAGACAGACTTGCTAAGGGAGGTTAAGGTGAAGGAACCCTTAGAATGCAGAGTAAATAATATGATTGAATTTATAGTGCAAATTGAGACAGGGAGCACCGAATCAGACGTGACGGTTTTACAACTGAAAAAAAGCAACGACAGAGGTATGAGGCAGGAGCTGGGTGGAAAATACTGGGAGAGGGGCTTAATATCAATGACAGTGGAACAACAATGGCAGCGGTTTCTGGGAGTAATTGAGGAGACACAGCATCGTTTCATCACGAGGAACAAGACTCACAGTGCAGGGACGATGAGACGGAAAAAAAGAGACTGCATATAATGTGACGACTTGCAGTGGGAAAGCGAAGGACCGGGAAGCTTAAAAGAAGGAACAAAGAGCAACAAGAAAATATTAAATGAAGGAAAGAATTAAATATGAGGAATAGCTAAACAGTATTACAAAGGAAGACGGTCAGAGTTTATGTAGACATACATCGGGTAAAAGAGATTCAAAAGTGGTCTTTAGGCCATTCAAAAATCATGCTAATAAGAGATAATAGTGGGAAATAAGGAAATGGCTGAGGAACTGAACATTCACCTCACGCTAGTCTTCACGGTGAAAGTAATGCCCCAAAAAAGCAAGACAGCCGAGGACAGAGCTGAGCATGGTAGCCAGGTTATACCACGGAGAAAGTAAGGATTGCAGGTGCTGGAGATCAGAGCTGAAAATGTGTTGCTGGAAAAGCGCAGCAGGTCAGGCAGCATCCAAGGAGCAGGAGAATCGTCGTTTCGGTCATGAGCCCTTCTTCAAGAGCCCTTCTTCAGGTGCCCTTCCTAAAGAAGGGCTCATGCCCGAAACGTTGATTCTCCTGCTCCTTGGATGCTGCCTGACCTGCTGCGCTTTTCCAGCAACACATTTTCAGCTTATACCAAGGGGAGGCAATCGATGTTATCCACCTGGATTTCAAGAAGGCCTTCAACAAGTCCCACGCCCAAAGCTGCTGAGTAAGACAAAGGTCCATGTTGTTCCAGGCTTGGTGCGAGCACGGAAATAAGATTGGCTATCTGACAGAAAACAGTCAGTTTGGATAAAATGATCTTTCTCAGAATAAGAGGCAGTGAGAAACACAATTTTTGGGGGTCACAATTTTTGATTTTACACTTAAAGGATGAAGCATCTTGTTGCATTCTGGCTAGGTTTACAGATAATATAAAGATGCGTAAAGGGACAGATAGCATTAAGGAGACGGGGAGGCTGCAGAAGCATTTGGAAGGTTAGGACAGTCGTGCAAAGATGTGGTCGGTGGACCACAAGGTAGTTAAGTCTGAGGTCATTCACTTTGGTAGGAAGAGTAGAAGCATTGAATATTTTCTAAATGGGGAGAAAATTCACATTCTGAAGTGCAAAGAGTATTGGAGTTCGAGATCAGAAGTCTCTCGAGGTACAGTTTGAGTCAATAGTTCCGAAGGCAAATGCAATGATGCCACTCATTTTGAGAGGAATTGAATGTCGAAGCAGGGATGTATTTCATTGGCTGTATAGGGCTTTGTTCAGACTATATTGGAGTATCGTGTACAATTTTAGTCTAAATATATCAGGAATTATTTACTGACCACGGAGCAGATTGAGAGAATGTTTACAAAATTGGTCCAAAAATGAAAAGCTTAACAAATGATGAAAGTTTGAGAACTCTGAGTCGATAGTCAATGGAATTTGGAAGAATGAGGGGGAATATCACTGAAACTTACAGAATACTGAATGGCCGAGAAAGAGTGGAAGTTGGGAAGATATTTCCATTGGCGGGAGAGAATACGACTCAGAAGACATGACTTTACAGTACAGGAAAAACTTTCAGAACAAAGATTCAGAGACATTTCTACAGCCAGAGAGTAGTAAGTATATGAAATTCATTGCGACTGAAGACTGTCGAGGCCAGGTCATTGAGTGTAATTAAGACCAAGTTAGATAGGTTCCTGATTGCTATGGGGATCACGTGTTCAGGGTAGAAAGCGGGAGAATGAGGTCGAGAAAGTTTTCAGCCATGATTGAATGGTGGATCACACTCGATGGGCAGGAATTGTTCAATTGACTGACTATGCCTGGTGAGTTTATAAGATAAAGTGAGTCTCCAGAGAAGTGTAAAGGTCGGAGGAATATACTCGAGGGAAATCAGGAGGGCAAAAGGAACATGAAATAACTTTGAAAAAGAACATTAAGAAGAATCATAAGAGTTTCTCCAAATACTTTAAGGACAATAGAGTAATGAGGCACAGAATAGGTGCCCTTAAAGATCAACAAAACCGTCAGCGGAATCGCAGAAGGTGTGAGAGACAATATATGAGTATTTCGTGTCCGTTTCTGCTGGCGGAGGAATTGAAAGCTAGAGGATTTGAGGAAATAAGTAAAGATACCTTGTAAAGTGTTCCTTTTACAAAGAAGGATGTGCTGGATGCTTTAAACACATAAAGTTAGATATGTCCCACGGAGCTGCTCAAGAGTATCCTGAGGACTGATTAAATCACTGGGAACTTTATGGAAAGTGATTGCTGGGCTGCTGGATGAGATATTTGTATAATCAATAGCCCTAGGTGAGGTGCCGGAAGCCTGCTGCCATTATTTTAGAAATGTGGTAAGGATAGGTGAGGGAATAATGGACCAGTGAATCTAAAGTGAGTATGAGTGATTTGTTGGAAGGGATTCTGATAAACAGGATTTACATGTATTTAGAAAGGCAAGGAATGATTAGGAATAGTCAACGTGGCGCTGTGCGTGGAATTTATGTCTTCCCAACTTGATTGAGTTTCTTGAAGATGTGAGAAAGAATATTTGTAAAGGCAGAGTTGCGGACATTATCAATGTGGACTTCAGAAAGACGTTCAATTGGGTTCCACATACCAGACCTGATAATAAGGTTGGGCAACATGAAATACAGGAAAACATTTGCATACAAAATTGGTGTGAAGACAGGAAACATATGGTAGTGGTGAACGTTTGGTTTTTGGACTGGCAGACTGTGAGGAGCAGTGTGCTGCAAAGATGGATGCTGAATGCACATTTATTTTTTGCCATTAACATAACTGATTAGGATGTGATCATAGGAGTTTTGAATTCCAGGTGACACTAAAACCAGAGGTGCAGTGGACAGCAAAGATTACCTCAGAGTTCAAAGGGACTTTGATCAAATGAGCCAATGGGCTAAGGTGTGTCAGATGGCGTCGAATGTAGATCAGTGTGAGGCTTGCAAAGGCATATTAAGGCAGGTCTTATATATTTTATGGCAATGTCCTCGAGAGTTTTGCGGAACAAAGAGAAGTTGAGATGCAGGTTCACTGTTCCTAGAAAATGGAGTTAAAGGTACATACGAAGGCATTTAGTACGCTTGCTATCACTTGTCGGTGCTCTGAGTATCGGAATGGTGATATCACGTTGCAGCTGTACAGGGCATTGTTTCACGACTTCCTGAATTCTGCTTTCTGTTCTGGTCTCTGTGCTATAGGAAAGATGTTGTAAAATTTGGAAGAGGTCAAAAAAGTTTTGCCAAGATGTTGTCAGAGTTGAAGGATTGGAGCGACAGCGAGTGGCTGATTAAGCTGGGTCTGTTTTTTTCCCTGGGGCATCGGAGACTGAGGGGTGACCGTATTAAAATTTATAAAACCATGACGGGTGTGGATCGGCTGAAGGGCCAGTGTCTATTTCCCGGGATGATGTATTTCAAAACGACAGTGCATATGTGGAAGTGGGAATAGATTTTAAAATGATCTAAGTGGCAATGTTTTAAAACTGAGCGTGGTATGCATATGAATGAACTCCCAGAGAAAATGGCGAAGGTGTACAGTAAGGCATCTGGTTGATTTCATGACTAGGAATGGTTTTACGTGGTATGCACCAAATGAAGGCAAATCGGGTTGCATTAATTAAGGATATCGTATTGGCATGGACGAGTTGAACAAAAGCGTCTGTTCATATGCTGTATATTTTTTATAACCCCAAGAAATTAAAACTATGATGAGTTCGTCTTTTCTGGAGAGGTAGCAGAAGGTGAGATAATTGTCCTTGGAGCTGAAAATGTCAAGCAGTGATCTCGTCCCGGTACAAATTTGTTTCTAGAGGATTTAATTTGAGAAACTAACTTTGTCACCATTTTTACAAACTATTTTCTGGTAATTGATAAATAATGCAGGGTGAAATTGTGAAGATATTTTTACTTAGTAGGTCGTGACCATCTGAAACAGTCAATGGCAGCTGGACACAGATTCAACAGTTATTCTCAAAAGAGTTTTGGAACTTAACTTTGAAAGTAAACATTTTTTGGGGTATCAGCAAAGAGTTAGAATAGATTTTCAGCATCTGTAGGATAATTATGGAGAGGGATAGGGACAGATGGTGTGGGAAAGTATTTAATTGTTGAATTACAATGCTAGTAGGCAAGATCTGGGGCGCCTCAACAAGGAACAGGAAAATACACAACAGAAATTTGGAAGTTGTTTCAGAAGCACTCGTTGATCGTGCTGAAGAGGTCAGTGCAACAGAGGGAAGGAAGGGATATTCGGGTGAAGGAACTTTGGGTGACAAGGGGTCTAGAACATCGAGTCAGGAGGAAGAAGGAAGCTTCCCAAAGTTTGAGAACGCAAGGATTAGACAGGATTATACTGAGTAACAATGTAACCAGGAAGGATCTGAAGAATAGAATTAGGAGAGCTCGAAGAACTATAAAAGAGCTTTAGAGATTAGGATAAAGGAAAAACTAAGCATTTCACACTGATGTGAGGAACAACAAGATTGTTAGAATGAGGGGAGGACCGATTAGAGATAATGGAGGGGACCTGTGCCTGGAGTCGGAGGAGGGAGTACAAGATCTTAATTAGTACGTTGCATCAATATTCACTAGTGAGACGGACTTTTGGTTCGCGATGTCAGCGTGAACCAGGCTGATATGCTCGAAATGTTTGATGTTATGAAGGACAATGTCCAGATAATATTGGAAAAAAGGGAAGTGTAGACATGTCCACTGGGCCAGACTTAATATAGGCAGGGGTTCCACAGCAAGTGAGGGAATTACAGAGAAGTCCGTTTTGCATCTGTAGTTTGAAAATTCTGGAGAGTTCTCTGTGAGACATGATTTATGATTAATTGGAAAATCATCGCTTGATTTGAAATAGTCAGTGTGGCTTTGTGAGGGGCAGGTCTAACCTCACAAGCCTAATTGAAGTATTTGAGATTGTGACAAAGCATATTGATGAAGACAGAGCAGTTGATGTGATGTACATGAATTCTAGCAAGGCGTTTGATAAGATTCCCTATTGTAGACTTATTCAGAAAGAAAGGAGGCATGGGCTATCAGGCTGACTGTATACAGAATTGTCTGGCTCATAGAAAGTATTCAGCCTGGAGCTCCTTGACCAGTGATATTACCCAGGGTTCTGTTCCAGTAACTCTGCTTCTTGTGACTTCTGTAAATGACTTGGCTGAGGAAGTAGAAGTATGGCTTAGTACATTTGCCAATGACACGATGGTGGGGGAGAAATGGTGAATTTGGAGGGTTGTTGTAGGTTGCAATGGGACATTGACAGGATGCAGACCAGACTGAGAAGGGTCAGATGAAATTCAGCCTTGGAAAAATATGAAGTGACTAAATTTGGATCTTAGAATGTGAACACAGAATATAGTGTTAGGCAGTGGGGACGAACAGAGAGATTTTTGTGTACACTTCCATAGATCCCTCAAATTTGTCACCCAAGTTGATAGAGTTGTTTAAATGCGTTTCATTAGCAGGTTGATTGAGGTCAAAAGCTACAAAGGTACGCTGCAGCTCTATAGTGCCCTGGTAAGAACCCACTTGTAATATTGTGTTCAGTTTTGGTCGCCTCATTCCCTCATTCGTGGAAGGATGTAGAAGCTTTAGAGAGGGCGCAGAGGAGATTTATCACGATGCGGCCTCGGCAGGAGATGTAGTCTGAAAAGTTTCAGGAAACTAAGGCTTTTCTCACTGGAGTGAAGAAGATTGAGCGGTCCATTGATAGAGATATGACGAAAGGCATAATTAGGGAGAACAGTCAGAGTCCTATTTTCCCGGAGGAGAAATGATTATCAAGGGGACATAATTTTAAGGTGTTGAAGGGCGATATAGTGAAGATATCAGAGGTAGGTTCTTTACACAGAGAGTGATGAGTGAATGGAACACACTGCCAGCGGTGGTAAAGGGTCTGATACATGAGCAATATTTAAGTAACTCTTGGATAGACACATAGATGACAGTAAAATGAAGGGCGTGTACTTAGTTTGAAATTCGCATACGATAAAAGGTCGGTATTATGCCTGTACTATGCTGTTCTATCCCCAGTAGGAGAGATTACAGCCCCAATGGGTTGATTAGACACCAGCCCCTGTGCTCTCTGATACTGCCCCATGCACTGTGAATGAAGAAGCTCATGACAGAGCGGAGAGAGGGAGGACACCATCACTCGAGTCACAATGGAGCCCGGCTGATGTATGACATCTCCAGGGCAATAAGGTGAAGGTCGCTGTGGTCCTCCAGCTAATTGAGGTGAATGAATGCCGAGGCCAGCTGGACCATACGGAATCGAGTATTGCAGGCACAGTGTCACTGTGAAGGGGGACTCAATGAGTGTGAAGGCAGGGAGAGAGACAGCAGAGACAGGAAAGACATGGAGTTGGGGTGAACTGGGAGGATTTATAAATACACAGTGTAGGTTACTCGACCTAAGTTGGAAACTTCCAGTAAGTTAAAAGTGGAAGAATTGCGGAGCCTGCAAATCTGAAACAAAGAGAGAAGCTGTTGGCAAACCTCAGCAGGTCTCGTAGCACCTGTGAGAGCAGTCAAAGTTATCATTTTGGATGAAGGATGATTGCACAATACTGGGATTTTTTTCTGCAAAGCAATTCTTGATGTCAGAAAGTGACATTTTGTACAGACCGTGAAAAGAGAGAAGCGTGCACAACATCAGTGGTTGAAAATGTAATGGGTAGTTCAGTGTGATCAATATTGAGGAAAGTCAAGGCAGGTCTCATGGACAAGATCACTGGAGCCAGGGATGTAGGTACAGCAGGCAGAGCCGATAAGGACACAAGTGTCTTCTTTCTCGGGCAAAGGTAGTTAAGGGCCATGCGACTTTGGAGACGAACGATCCAGACGGCGAACATCTCTGCACTGAGCAGGCCGAAGGCTGAAAGAGCGGCATCACAATCTCTTCCCGAGTGGTTACAATACGGATAACCTCAACCACAACCTGAAGGGTAGCATGGTGAACGGGGGAAAGATAATTAAATGGTGCTGAAAGGAAGGGAGGACCTTCTTGATACAAAGTTTCGAAGTCACCTCAGATGAAGTGTGGGAGTGGAAAAGGAAAGGGACAACATCACCTAAATAAGTGCGGCAGTCCAGGAGGTCACCAATCAGGGGTCGGCCTTTCGGTCAAGACTGGAATAAGTGCCGTTGAAGGCCAACAAATGATTGCATTGAATCCCAGTCTAAAAGGTGGTAAAAGAGAAATTAATGGCATTCTTGTTGGGAACTCTGAGGTTAAGTTTGCTTCCATGCACAGTGGACCGATAAGCAGACTAAGAAAGAAGGATATAGTGACAGCAATTACTGAAAGCAGCTTCCCATGCTGAAGGATGTTTCCTTTTAATGCAAGTACTTCCTCAGGGTGTAATCATGGCCGTGTAATTGGTGAGAAACAGGGTGGGTGTGTGAGAGATTACGCGGATTGCAATGGAGGCAGGTGTTATCCCTGTCGGAGTTTGAGGCACACACCAACCAAAGGAAACTAAGAGGATACGAAAAGTTGTAACTGCAGCAAAATGACTCCGATGCAATCACCATTCAGCAGTGTCAGTTTCATTAAAAGGTATGGATCTCAGGGGGAACCCTCCATTGGAGTCGATGGGAATATGTGTGGGAAGCGAGCAGCGAGTGTGGTTGACGTTTTGAGCAGAAAGGTATGAATTGGAAAGTAAGTGTTGAAATGCAATTCACTTTAGTTCGAGGCCATTAGGCTGTGCAGAGGGCCCCAGTCAAAAATAGTTAGTGAAAAAAAAGATAAGGAAGAGCGTTGTAAAAAGCAGAATAATCAGGCTGAGCAATGGAAAGATTAATGTTAAAGCTGTATCTCTGCCGGGATCTTCTGGTGTTTCTCCAGGGTAGCGCTCTTTTCTATTGTGTCCCGTGTGTCCTTGACTTTGACTGCTGTGCGGGTGACCTGCAAGACTAGGAACGCACCTTTCGATCTAGGCTCCAATATGCCCCACTGCTAATTCTTAGGCTTGGCGTACCCGAGAGTGTGAACATTGAAGAGTTTTGGTTAACTATTGAAAATGTTTCCCACTTGTCAAACACTATAGCGGCAGCTGTATCACTCATTGGGATTGTTTTGATTCATCTACTAAATACATCTACTTCTATTAAAAAATATTCATTACCATGTGAGCGAGGTGGTTCTGTAAAAGTAATTTGTCGACATTCAAACAAAAGAGGCCCAACATGCAAGGAGTGATTCAAAACATCGTGGAATCCCTCTTATAGCAGGTGTCCTTTTTATATACAAGTTAAACATGCTTCAGCACTTTTCCGAGCTGTTTTCTGAATATCTGGGCGGCACCAAGTTTGTCATATAGTATTCACCATTATCTCCTTTCACAAATATGTAAAATATATGCACATACTCAACTAAGTTTGGCAGCAGGAAAGAAGGAACACAAAATTGTCCAGCAGGGGTCACCCACATTTTGGTTTGAATATCGATGGAGAACCCTATTTGAGGCCAGAGTTTGTGCTGTTCAGCAGGGGTCTTCCCCTGTGATTTCTGAACGTAACCCAGGTCTGGAATACCTGGCCCCATATTGTCTCTATTCGGGTTTTGCTGGTGACCTAATGGGACCAGAAGTTTGGGGTGTAAGGCTGCCTGTTTGGAAGCAGTATCTGTCGGCTCTTCCTTTGGAGAGTGTACTGATTGGATAATACAGCATTACTAGTAGGCTGCCCCCTGGAGGTTTCAAACCCTCTGTGTTCCCACAAGGCTCAGTCATCACACCAAAAGCAAAACGAAGTGTCAGTGCATATTGACGGATTTCCTTTGGCTCAGTTGTAAGCATATCATTCCCTGTGTTAGCTGTAAGGTAACATTAAGGACACATCAGTCACTAATGACCACATTTCCAATATTAAAGCAAAGACCAGCCATTTGTCCCCCCGGGAGTTCGCTGTCTTGTTCCCAGTCCCATGGTTGCAATCCTGGTGCCTGCCTCTATCCATCTCCAGGATCCCATCCGACAGGTCTTGCTCAGCGTGGTCGCTGGGTGGGGCATCTGAGGGAGGATCCACCCCCAGTTAGTATCCTGTTCCCAGTCAACCCTGTCAGGGATGGCACGCCGCATCTGGGAGCGCTGGACATAATCGATTTTACCTGTAACTTGCATTGTGGCTCGTTCTGGTTTGGGCCATCCCAATACAAAATCACCGCTCACCTCATTGGCAACTGGAAGTTCCTGGACGAATTCATATTGTTTGTCCGAATCATGTCAGCGACACCACGAGGAAAACATTGCAAAAGCATAGCGTTTAACAAAGGTGAAACAGCCTTTCATTTTTTTTTTCAGTTGTGGTCTTTATATAACTTCCGTCAGGCAGCTGGCCACTTATTTCAATCTTGTTACATAAGTCATTCCTATTCAGGCTCCTCCCAGAATTTTGCTGCGTTTATGTCTGGATGATCCTATGCAGGTGTTGAGCAAATTGTCCGGATTAATCTCGCAATCAGGAGCATGCTTAATTAACATTACTCTGATACCGAGGATGGACCCTGGTTTAGGAAGGCTCAGAACGTTCATCCCCATGTGGTTGGCTGTAAAAACTGGACATTTCATTTTCAAAAGAGGGAAAGGCTTGTCATAAAGGGGTGTGCGCTGGGGACAATCAAGAGATGTGAGGGGCTCAGTAGTTATCCAGAAGTAAAATCCCGATCTGTATCCCTATCAGCGTCCTCCCCATCCTCAAATAGGTCGGCATGCTATACATAGATTCGAGATTCTCAGTAGAATCTAAGTTCTTTACTTGACAGGATTGTTGTTTTAACCTTTTTATATATTGCTCGGCCTTAGTGGTCTTACACTGCTTCTCATGTTCCTTTATTTTCATCTACCCATTCACAGCAGCTATGAATATCTCCCAGGTTTTGGGAGTTCCATCTGCTATACATACCTCTGTCCCTCAATCCGATGCAGAATTCCTTCATAGGGCCAGTAAGGCATATTACCATTCTTTAATGAACAATGAATTCATATAGCCATGCTTCAACTTAACCTTGAGGCAATGAGACAGGTCACTGACATTGTGTAAAGGAATAAAACCAAACGATCCTGCTAACTAATTCTGATTTTGTGAGTCAGGACTAATACATTTGGTCATTAAAAATAATAACTAAAATAATCATCATATCTAATTCAGAGGTGGAATCTGAACAAGTGAGTAAGACATTTTGAATGGCATCAACAAAACCTGGAAATTAATTTATTCAAAATGCAATACGTAATTTTTTTTAAAAAATGTACACAGTTTCCAACTCTGAAATCCATTATGATTACCTGGTTCTAGTCTGACTTTAAATCCCAGATTAACTTCATTCAGTGGTCTGACCAGTCGTTAGTCATTTACAATGCTATAGGCCATAAAAGGACTCCAGCTGCAAGAAAAGTTCTTGTCTACTCACATGGTAACAAAACACACACTTCTCATTCACAAACAATGGCCGAAACCATAGACGCAGATGTTAATAATAGGATATTAATTTTTTACATTATTTTCGTTCGCAACATAATGTTGAACTGAAGCTTCAAGTCTCAGTGAGGGAGGGGGTGGAAGTAATTTTTGCAATTTTATTAGCTTACTTGCAGTGTGGAAACAGGCCCTTCGGCCCAACAAGCCACACCGACCCGCCCAGACCCATTCCCCTATATTTACCCCGTCACCAAACACGACGGACATTTTACAATGGCAAATTCCCTAACCTGCACATTTTTGGACTGTGGGAGGAAACCCACGCAGACACAGAGAGAATGCAAAAACTCAATACAGCAGTTGTGTGAGGCGGGATTTGGACCTGGGTCTTCTGGCGCTCTGAGGCAGCTGTACTAACCACTGTGCCAGCGTGCCACCCATAACTGTTTGCATTCTAATTAGAAATTGAGCAGACACCTACTCTCATCCTGTAGCAAACTGATTTTGCACGTGAGGCCCGCATTTAGTGCTACTGCTTTTACTTTCTTTCGTCAATTCTTTCATTAGTCCAACACGTAGAGGTGAAAGGGGCGAAATTGATCTTTGCCGTAGCATGAAATTACGGGGAGTTTGAGAACAAATTTATACTGATGTCAAAAGGGGCAGAATCATAGGGATACTTTAAAAAAAAATTGTAATGTCATCTTCTCCAAATTAAACTGATTAGAATTTAAATAAGATTAGATTTCATGTAAACATTAAAACTGATCGGTTAGAAATTGACACCAGGGCACTCAGTGCAAAGAACGGCAAAGTTAAAATTTCAATTCACAATCACTAATGGATCCTTAACCTTAAAATAAATCATCATAAATTCCAAAAATGTAAATCAAATTCCAAACAGTCCCGGATGTCGAGCTCCAGGGAACAAAACACAAACATTCAATCACCAACAAGCAAATGTGCATTCAAACCATATTACAAAGGGTTAACCTTTCTGCAAGTTGCTTTGGTCTTGTTCCCTTACTTGTAAGGGGAATGAGGCAATCACATCCCAGAACAGTCAATGTGAGGGAGGTCAGCCTCATAAATCCTGGTTGTGACACATAGCTGCTTAAAAAACGATGCAAAATCTGAATTCAACTCAGTCGTTTCATTTGCAATTCGAACAATATTTTCAAGGGAAGTTGTTCGTGCCTCTGCATTAGTCCACAACACAGGGGAAACACAACTGAGTCTTAAATAGTGGCCCGAATACCAAATTCCTTTGAGTCTGAACATCCTGAAGCAAGCAACTGTAAGTACTGCAGATTTGTATTGGCCAATTAAAAGGAATGTTGGGAACTTGAGCGAATCGAGCGGCATGGTGGCACAGTGGTTAGCACTGCTGCCTCCCAGCATCAGAGACCCACGTTCATTTCCCGCCTCAGGCAACTGTCTGTGTGGAGTTTGCATATTCTCCCGTACCTACGTGGGTTTCTTCCAACAGTCCAAAAATGTGTAGGTTAGGTGAATTGTCTATGCTAAATTGCCCGTAGTGTTAGGTGTAGGGGAATGCGTCTGGGTGGGTTGCTCTTCGGAGGCTCGGTGTGGACTTGTTGGGCCGAAGGGCCTGTTTGCACACTGTAAGTAATCTAACCTTGAAGCATATAGCGGACCTCTTCGTGGGTCCAGAGCCTTTCACAAGGGATCTCACCAGTAAGAACCCTGGAGCAAGCAAATTGTTTATTACTAATTTTGTTAAGTGTAAGATGCTTTATCTCACATCTTCAGTGAGGGCACGAGGACCCTGTTGAGTACTCACACTGCTCACTTGTGACCGAATACCGAGAATTGCATCGGCATTTCGAACACCTTTATTTCATATCCCAAGCAATACCGGCCAGTAAAGTGGAAGGACCAGGGTATCTCCTACATTACTTTGGGTACAAACATGCCTTTCATGACACTTCTGTGCTTTCCTCGATATACCAACCAGATGCAGGCCGGCCTGATCAGAGAGAACAGATTTACTTGCCCCCAGGGGAAACCATTCTCTTTAGAGTTCATGGATCCCATTATCCTGAAAGAAAAGCAAACAAGAATAAAAGAACATACACCAAAACAAACAGAAAAAGCCATTGGCAAACCAGGACAAACAAACAATGGTTATAGACAAACTGAAGCAGAAAACAAAATCGTGATCCTGGTCAACAATGAGATACAAAATTCTGTATTCTCTCCTTCAAACCAATCATCCCTCAGCGCCTCATAACAGCTCATAACAACAAGGTAATCCAGCTCTGGACTCACGCTATTTGTGTCAGAGGAGGGACGGCCGCAAACTGCAAGGGGGCACTTTGGATTGAATCCAAAACTCAACTTCTTTTGCCACAGCCCTTACCTCTTGGTTCAACGTACGCCAAAGTAAAGCTCCACCACTACCTGATCACTAAGGATCAATACTAAAACTACTCGCCTTTATCACCACAGTTAAATTAGTGGCTGAGGAACGCTAACTACATGAGCTTCTGTCCCCCACTGTCTAACCCCACTCACTCCAGTTCGTGTCTCAAGGTAACAGCACCTGCAGTAGTCACTTCTCCACTCCAGTCTTGTCACAAAATCTGCTGATTCAGGGAGGTATGACACATGCTCGGGGACAAAATTGAAAAGGATCCGGGAACGTCATGAAATCGAGGTCCAGCTGGCGACACCAACTGTTCGGGATGGAAATATACTGTGCGCGGATGACTTGCTCATAGCGGTCCAATTTAGATCAGTAATCACACTACACAAACCTTGAGTTATTGAGGTGACGGGGAGAGGCAAGTCGATCAAATGGTGAAAAGCTACTCCAATGAGATTTTGAGCTACGTGATTAAAGAAGTTGCAACCGTTTAACAATTAGCAAATTGTTAATTGCATAATAATGAGCAGTCACGAGCTTCAGTCACGTAGTGTTTGGACAGTGTTGGTTCATGGCTGATAGGCACATGTTAGTCCAAAATAGGTCCTTGCAAAGAGAAGAGTAGCCCCATGCAAGTAAAGAATTCGTTTATCATGTATCAGTACAGCTGCAAAGCCAATCATCTTCGCTGGCCCTGCGAAACACTTTTTTTTAGCAAGTAGGCACTAAATGAGATTCAAAACAGTTTTCAGTCTTTTAATATGTGACAAAATGGCTGCCGCAAATTTAACAATTCTCCTCTACTTCCTTTCAGAACGAAGGCAATATAGCTGCCATTCCCAACAAATTTGAATCCTTGGGATGGTGCCTGAAGCATCTGATTCCAGGAAAAATATTATTCGCTCGTGGAGTGAGTACTGACTTCTCTTTTCAGAATATTTGCATTGTTTTGCTTAAATATTTTATATCAATCTTACAAGGATACAAAGAAAGGGCTGCATATCTTTTTTTTAAACACTACTCCCAAAAATACATTATATTTAATTACTAAGTGCAATGTAAATTATTACATGGTACATTTTAGTGCATGTGCATATCTGCAGAAGCTAGAAGTGCACAGCCCACATAAAAAAGAGCACGTTGGTGTATATTATCTCGATGTTGATTCAGCGATTGCAGCAAGGTAATACAGTTCCCTGCACATAGACCACTTAACTGCATACTTTGCTTTAGTGCTGCACTTGACCTTCAGCTGTTGACTAGTGTGTTCTCCTTTGCGGCCACACTTGGAGTGTTACGTACAGTTCTGGTCACCTCATTGTATGAAGGCTGTGGAATCTTTGGAAAAGTTTCAGAAGAGCTTTACTAGGATCCTGTATGCTGTGGAGAGAAGATCTTACGAGGAAAGGCTGAGGTACTTGAGGCATTTTTCGTTAGAGAAAATAATGTTGAGAGATGTCTTAATTGAGATATAGAAGATAATCAGAAGGTTAGGTAGATTGGAAAGCGAGCGCCGTAACCTTCGGATGGTGATGGCTCGTACGAGGGGACACAGCTTTCAACTGTAGGTGTGTAACCCACTGTATGCAACAGCAGTATACTAACCAGATTTTAGGAATTTAAATGTTCTTTGGATAGACACATGGACGAGAATCAATAGTGCAGCTTAGATGAGCTTCAGATTGGTTTCACCGATCACTGAAACATCGAGGGCCAAAGATTACCTACTGCACTGTATTTGTTTTATGTTCTATGTTCTGCTGGAGTTGTGTCATCCTTGGCATTTGTAGACTATGTCCACGACTTGTTTCATGGACGTTTCAGCAATTTTTTGCGCAAAAATTGATTAACAATTATGAGATTATATTCGGGTGTTTTGGAGTGGGTTTTTTGTTCAACAGTACCATCTCTCAATATTCGAATCCTCCTTTTAAGTGTTGTGACTGTTTCTGTGTTAATCAAAAACTAAGAGCTGCATTGGAGTGATTCATGGAATATAGGGAGAACTAGCTATTTGGATATAGAACTGGCTCAAAAGTAGAAGACAGATGGTGGTTGTGGAGGGTTACTTTTCAGACTGGAGGCCTGTGACCAGTAGAGTGCGACCACGCTCGCTGTTTAGTCCTCAGTTATTTATCATTTACATAAGTTATTTTGATCTGAACATAAGAGGTACAGTTATTAACTTCGAAGATGACACCAATATTGGGAATATATTGGACAGTGAAGAATGCTATTTTAGTTTGCAACGGGATCTTGCTCAGAGGGACAAATGGGCTGACAAGTGGTAGATGAAGATCAATGTGAGTTGCTATATATTGAACAAGCAAATCATGGCAGAACTTATACACTTAATAGTAAGGTCCTCCGGAGTTTTGCTGAGGAAGGAAACCTTGGAGAGCAGGCTCACAGCTCCTTGAACCTGTGAACAGAGGTTCTCAGAGTCGCAGTTATATCGGATAGCGAAGGAGGTGATCGGTATGCTTTCCTTTCTTGGTCAGAGTATCGAGTAAATATGTAGAACGGTCATGTTGCGGTTGTACAGGACGTTGATTCAGCTATTTTTGGAATATTGCTTGCAATTCCGATCTCCTTCCTATCGGAACAATGTTGTGAAAATTGCAAGGATTCAGAAAATATTGATAAGGATGTGACCAGGGTTGGAGACTTTGAGCTATAGGGACAGGTTGAGAACGCTGCGCTGTTTTCCTTGGAGCGTTGGAGACTGAAGCATGACCGTATAGAGGTTTGTAAAATCATGCGCAGCATTCATAGGATAAATAGGCAAAGTCTTTATACTGGTACGCGGTAGTGCAGAACGGGAGCGCATAGGTTTATGCTGAGAGCGGAAAGATGTAAAAGGACCTAAGGGACACCTTTTTCACGCAGATGGTAGTGCAAACATGGATTGAGCTGCCAGAGGCTGGTACAAATGCTGCATTTAAAAAGCCGCTCTATTGGTATATGAATAAGAAGGGTTTGGAGGGCTTTGGGCCGGGTGCTGGCGAGCGAGACTGGATTAAGTTGGGATATTAGGTCAGCATGGATGAGTTGTACGGAAGGGTCTGTTCCTTGCTGTACATATCTATAATTCTACGACTTGATGATGTCACTTCTAGTTTCCTGAATTCTATTTCTACGTGTGCCTTCCTGTTCCTGTCGCGCTCTGTCTCTTTCTATCTGTCACTAATGTTGCAACGCACACATTCTGACCTACATAATACACAGATTGACCCTTTCACAGTCACCCACAATGTCCCAGATATGAATTTAATCTTCAAGCAATGTATTTGGATTCACGAGCTTTGTGTGTCGTGCAGTGAAGTGGTTGGATAAATATCGATGCAAGTGTGTTCAAATACTGAGTGGAAACTGAAATCCCCGAGGTTGTATCTGACAAACTTATAATGGAAGCGCCAGTTTAAATAATCAAGTGAAAGGTCCACAGTGTTGTTGTGTTAATTAAACCATATTGGGAATTGTTGGTTATGCCATGTTGATGTTGGCTTAACAACCAGTAAACATAAACGGGAGAATAATTTCTCAGGGGTGATCTTTAGTACTAGTAGAAGGAGCCACAATTAAACGATTTCACAAGAGAACAACTATGAAGAAATCATGCATCACTTCCCGTTCACGCAACTAAGCTGTTTTCAGCAATTTTGAAGTGAAGGAGCCAATTATGGACTGGGGTGGTAAAAGTCAAAAGTCACACGACACGAGGTTATATTCTAACTGGTTTATTTGCAAGCGCTAGCTTTCATGGCTGTGGGTTCATCAACTGACAGCAAGTGACAATGCATCGGATACAGAATTTATAGTCAAATGTCAAAGAGTATTCATAAGGATGGTGCAATTCTAAGATTTTCTTTGGTGTTTCCTAATGCATTCGGAGTCTTTATTATGAAATGTATTAGTACAATTCCTTTCAGCCATTGATATTTCTCCATCCAGGACGCAGATGGGCCTGTGTCCGATTGTGTAATGAAAACACGCGTGAATATATAAGTATTTTCCCTCTGTTTTTGCTGTGCTGATACTTCTAGATGATGCTAACTTTGGTTATGGAATAAACAAGAACAAGAAATGAACACGACTTCACTCTGAAAGACCCGTACGAGTACAGCCCATCTAATATGAATAATACCCGGATTCTCAAAAAGAAGATCGCCACTTTCTTTGCAAGTTTCAGCTGGAACGAGTGTGTTTTTGTTGGATTTAAATGTACCACTCAGTATCGAAAACCCTGCAATATTTAAATAAATTACCTCGATTTTAGTCCACTTTAAATTATTAGGCAATTTGGATAACAGCAATGACGTTAAACACGAAATACGAAGTAATGGGATTTAGGGTGATTTAGCGGTTTGGATCAGAAATTGGTTATCTGAAAGAAGACAGAGGGTGATGATTGATGGGCAATAATCATCCTGTAGCTCAGTTAATCCTGATGTACCAGAAAGGTCTGTTTTGTGTCCATTGATGTTTATCATTTTTACATATGACCTGGATGAGGGTGTAGAGGTATGGGTTAGTAAATTTGGGGATGACACTTAGTTTGGTAGAATTGTGGATAATGATGAATGACGTTGTAGGTTACAAAGGGGCATACAGAAGCTGCAGAGCTGGGATGAGAGTTGGCAAATGGATTTCTTTGCGGACAAATATGAGGTAGTTCACTTCGGAAAGAGTAACAAGAATAAAGAGTACTCGGCTAATGGTAAGTTACTTGGTAGTGTAGGTGAGCAGAGAGATTGCAGAGGGATTGAGTCTCGGAACTATGAGGTCATGTTGCAGCTGTCTAAAATTCTGGTGCAGCAACAATTAGAGGATTGCGTACAGTTCTGGTCAGCACGTTATAGAAGGAAGCAGAAGCTTGGGAAAGGGTTCAGAGGAGATTTACCAGGATGTTGTCTGGTATGGAGGGAAGTTCTTTCGAGGAACAGTTGAAAGTCTTGAAACTGTTTTCGTGAGAGAGAACAATGTTGAGAGTTGACGTAGTTCAGAAATACGAGATATTCAAAGTGTTAGATAATGTGGACAGTGAGAGACTTTCTTCTCAGATGGCGATGGCAAGCACGAGAGGGCATAGCTTTTACTTGAGGGGTGACAGATATAGGACTGATGTCAGAGGTAGTTTCTTTACTCACATAGCGGTAGGAGCGTGGAAAGCACGGTCTGCAATTGTAGTAGACTCGCCAACTTTACGGGTATTCAAATGGTCATTAGATAGGCATATGGAACGGAGAAAAATAGCGTGGGTTAGTTGGGTTTCCGATTCGTTCCACACGTCGGGACAACATCGATGGCCGGCACTGTGTTGTAATGTTTTATGTTCTAACTTGGACTACATTAACTTTGGAATTTTCAGTGCAGTGCAAAGCTTTGCTTTCAAAACATTATGCACATCATCTGATTTTTGCTGGAAGGCTAAAGGATTAAACACTGCCACCAGTCTTCCAGAAAGTCAAAAACTTGTTTTCATTGTTTGTAAGAAAAATAAACCTTTATGTATCAATCTTGTTGACCAAATGCAATTGAATTTATCTGATTTCTTCCATGGTTGTGTGTTAACAGTGGCTAGCACTGTTGGCTCACAGCTCTACATAACTGGTTCGGTTCCAGAATTGGATTACTGCCCGTGTGAAGTTTACAACTTCTCCACTCATTTTTGTGGGTTTCATCCCACTGTGCAACGATGTGCCTGGTCGATGTGATGATCATGTCAAATTGACCATAATGTGCAGGCAGAGCGGGTTAATCATGGGGAATACAAGGTTTGCGAGTTGCGTTGCGTGGACTGATTGTTGGAGTGATAAGCCAACTTGATGGGGTGAATGGTCTGTTTCCAGAATTTGGGGATTGTATGAAACCTGCCGTTTGTGTCATCATTGGCCGGGGATAACTCCACTGAAATGCTTGACTAGGCCTTTAAACTCTTCAAAACACTGTTCTTGCCTTCAGTATGTTTATTTTCCCGCTGTTTCAAAATAATCTGGACATGCAACATAGAACATTACAGTGCAGTACAGGCCCTTCTGTCCTCCATCTTGCGCCGACCTGTCATACCAATCTGAAACCCATCTAACCTATACTATTCCATGTACGTTCATATGCTTGCCCAATGACGACTTAAATGCACTTAAAGCTGGCGAAACTACTGCCGTTGGAGGGAACGCACTCCATACCGTTACTATTCTGAGTAAAGAAACTACCTCTGACATCTGTCCTGTATCTATCACCCCTCAATTTAAAGCTATGCCCCCTTGTGCTCACCATCACCATACTTGGAAAAAGGCTCTCCCTGTCCACCCTATCTAACTCTCTGATTATCTTACATATCTCAATTAAGTCACATCTCAACATCCTTCTCGCTAACAAAAAGAGCCTTAAGTCCCTCAGCCTTTCCTCGTAAGACCTTACCTCCATCCCAGGCAACATCCGAATAAATCTCCTCTGCACCCTTTCCAAAGCTTCCACATCCTTCTTATAATGCAGTGACTAGAACTGCACTCAATACTCCAAGTACAGCCACACCAGAGTTTTGTATAGCTGCAGCATAACCTCATGGTTCTGGAACTTGATCCCTCTATTAATAAAAGCTAAAACACTGTATGCCTTCTTAACAACACTGTCAACCTGGATGGCAACTTTCAAGGAGCTGTGTACCTGGACACCGAGTTGTCTCTGCTCATCGACACGACCAAGAATCTGACCATTCGCCCAATACATCGCATTCTGGTTACTCTGACCAAGGTGAATCACCTCACACTTGTCCGCATTAAACTCCATTTGCCACCTCTCAGCCCAGCTCTGCAGCTTATCTATGTAACCCAACATGAACCCATTGACATGCCTTCAGTAAAGTCCAACTACCAGAAATACTAGAATTGTCCCTTTTTGACAGTGATATTACACTTGTTCGGACCTCAATTGTTTTTGAATTAAAATTCAACCTTATACTAAATTTATGTTGAATTATATCGTGGAGTGTGTGCTTGTATGTATGTGTGTGAGGGAATATATAATTGCGAAGTGCAAATAATCCCCCCACCACTATCACACTGGCAAACACACTATCCACAATCACGCTCACTCCCAGTAAACTCAAACAATGTCATGCTCACTGATCCACACACTCCCCCATTGTCACCACTACTCCCTGGGGACACCACCACCATCACACTGACTCCCCCGCATACTTGTGCACCTTCACACTCACTTCTCTATGCACTCTACCATAATCAAGCTCACTCGCCACACCAACTCGGTCACTGTTACGCCCACACACATGTAAGCTCTCCCACGATCATGCCCACTCCCCTGCACACTCCCGCACCATCATGGTAACTCCTCCACTGACTCGCCGTACATTCTCATATCATCACACTCACTCTCCTGAACACTTCCCCATTACCACGCTGAATCCCCACACACTCCCCACCACCACAATGACTCCCTGTGCACCTATCATCTCAATCATTCACCATTGCGACATTCACTATTGCGAATGCTCCCACACCAGTGCACTCGCTCATTCGCACACTACTTTAATGTCATGCTCAATCACTCATTCTATTGCACACACCCCCACTGTCACACTCATTTCCCCACAAAGCTCCCACCGTAAGGCTCAATCCTCGTGCTCGCCCCGACCAGCTCACTCACACCCCGTCACACTCCCCATTTTCACACTGACTCTCCCGCACACTCCCTCACCATTAAGCTCATTTCCCTGCACACACACCCCACCGTCAAGCTCACTATTCCGTGCAGTCCACCACCATTCCCCTCACTCCCCTTCACGTTCGCCACCATCATGTTCACTCCCCTGCACACTTTCCCAAGGTCATGCTCTCTCCTCTGCTCACTCTCCTGCACATTCCCCCACCATCACACTCTCCTGCACATTCTCTATTGGCAAATTCATTGCCGAGCACACTTGCACACATTCATGTTCACTTCCCTGCACACTCCAACACCATCACGCCCACTCACCCACTTACTCCCCTAGTCAATCGCTCAGTCACTCCCCTACACACTCCCCCACACTCATGCTCATTCCCCCGCACACACTCCCAGCATCACACTCACTGTCCAACACACTCACCCATTGTTACGCAAATTCTCCCGCATCCTTCCCAACAGTTAGACTGACTCCACTGCACCTTCAACAAAAATCACGCTCAATTGCCCAAACACTCCACCTCTGTCATGGTCACTCCCACACTCACTGCTCTGCACACTCCGCCATTGCCACGTGCACTTTCCCTGCACACTCCTCAACTATCATACTGACTCCCCTACAGTCTCCACACTATCAAACTCACTTCCCCACTCACTGCCTCCGTACTCCCATACCGCCATGCCACTCCCCCACATGCTCTCACATCGTCGTGCTGACTCCCCTACACACTCCAACACCATCACGCTTACTACACAATACACTCTCACAACACTCCCCACCGGCACGCTCATTACCTCTCATGCTTCCCCACCGTCACGCTTATTACTCTGCACACATCCCAGCATTGTGATCACTCTCTCGCACATTCCAGCACCATCATGCACACTCCCCCCCACACACACCCGCTGCCATGGTTTACTCCACCACATATTACCCCAACTTCATGCTCAAATCCCCGCACCCTCTCCCACCATCACCCTCAATCCCCCACACCTTTCCCCACCATCAACCTGACTCCCTCACACACTGCACCACCGTCACAGTCACACCCCACACATTCTCCCACCATCGCACTCACTCTCTATATATTTCCCAATCCTTACTCTCACTCCTGCACACACTTCCTCATCGTCACCCTCACTCCCCCACACACGTCCCCACCATCACACTCACTAATCTGCACACACCCTATCATCGTGCACACTACCACACACACTCGCTCACAGTCACGCTAACTCCTCTGCACACTCCCTCACAGTCACCCTCACTCCCCTGCACTCTTCCTCACAGTCACGCTCACTCCTCTGCACACTCCCTCACAGTCACGCTCACTCCTCTGCACACTCCTCCACTGTTTTCACACTCTCCTTGAAGACTCCCCAAACATCATGCTCACTTCCCTCTACACTGTCAGACTCACCCCCCTGAATACTTCCCCCACAATCATGTTCACTCTCCTGTTCACCCCCAATCTACCTGGACACCGAGATCTCTCTGCTCATCGACACTACCAAGAATCTTGCCATGAGCCCAGTTCTCTGCATTCCTGATACTTTGTCCAATGTGAATACTTCACACGTTTCCGCATTAATCTCTATTTGCCACAATCTAGCCCAGCAGTGCAGCTTACTTATGACCTTCTGTAACCTATAACATCCGTCGTCACTATCCACAACTGTACCAACCTTCGTGTCATCTGCATATTTACGAACCAAATCCTCCGGGTCATTTATAAAAATGACAACAGCAGTGGACCCAAAACAGATCCTTGCCATACTCCATGAGTAACTGAACTCCAGGAAGAATATTTTCCATCAAGACCACTCTCTGTCTTTTTTCAGCGATTCAATTTCAAACCCAAAACGCTAAATCACCCTTACTTCTGTGCCTCCTTAATTTGTGCAATAGTCTACAGTGGGAAACATTATCAAACGACTCACTGAAATCCACATATACAACATCAACCTTCACCGTCAACCATATATACGACATCAACACTCCCCACCGATACACTCGCTCCCCTGAACATCAGCTATCATCATGCTCACTGCCTAGCACACTCACTCACCATCACACTGACTCTCAAGTATACACTCAAATTCACACTGACTCCCCCAATCACTCCTGACCGTCATGCTCACTCTGCCGTATACTGCCCCACCAACAAACATACTCGCCCACAGTCATCCGGCATCATGGTCACTCACCTGCTCATTAACCTGCACACTCCTGCACTGTCATGCTTACTCCCCTGCACATTCACCCACTTTCACGCTGATGTTCCTGCATACTCCCACAGAGGCATGTGTACTCTCCCATGCACGAGCCCACTATCATCCTGTCTCCTCGACACTTACCCACTATCATGCTCACTTCCCACGCATTCCCCCCACACACCCCCACCATCACACTGACTCCACACACTCCCACACGTCACATTCACTCCCCCTCACATTCCCTACCTCACACTCACTCCTCCCCACACCCCCCATCATGACCTTAAAACCCGGCAAATTCCCCAGCCTCACGCAAACTCTCCCATGCACTCCCCATTGTCATCACTAGTCCCATGCACACTCACCCACCGTCATGTCCACTCCCCTGTACATTGGCACGCCATCACACTCACATTCCTGCCCACTCACCTGGTATCACTTGTCACTCCCCTGTTCATTCCGCTGCACACTCCCACACCATCACGTTCAACTCCCCTTCTCTCTCCACACCTCACACTCCTCCGCACATTCCTCCAATGTCACCTCAATAACCTGCATACTCCACAGTCTCATCCTCACTCCCCGAACACTCCACCAATGTCATCCTCAGTTGCACACAGATTCAACCACAGTCACACTCACACCCCCGCACACTCCCCCACCTCACACACCCTGCCCCACACACTCCCCGGCCATCTGGCAGATTCTCTTTTCCACTTCCCCACCATCATGGTAACTGCTCCGCACACTCCCTCCCCATCATGCTCACTCCCCAGCACACAGTCCCGCCATCACACTCACTCCCCCGTGCAGATCCCCACTGTCACACAACTCCCCCTCGCTCTCCCCCGGACACAACCACACTGTAACGCTGACTCACCACAAATTCTCTCATCATCACGCTCACTTTTTTGCACACTCCCACACACACTTTCCCACCGTCCCACTCACTCTGCCGCACACTATACCACTGTAAAGTTCAATCCCCTGCTCACTTACGCACCATCACGCTCACTGGCCCACACATTCATCCTTTGTCACTCACACGGCTATGCACATTCCACCATCATTAGACTCACTCCCCCGCAACTCCCACATCATTATACTCACTCAAATACATGCACCTCCACCGTCACACTCACTCCCCCACACATTCCCCCACCGTCACGCTCACACCTCTGTACATACTCCACTGTCTCACCCGTTCGCCTACAACACCTCACTATCATGTTCACTGTCACGTACACTCACCCACCATCACTCTGAATCCAGGATACTTCTTGATGGTCATGCTGACTCTCCCCCACACACGCTACCGTTATCCTCACTCCCCATATTCTGCCCCATCATCATACTCACTCCCCTGCACTCTAAACCACCGTCAAAGTCACTGTCTCGCTTACTCCCCCTCACAAACCCACAATGTCACAACCACTACCCCATACACTCCCCCACCGTAATCCTCTGTCCCATGCACACTCCCCCACTGGCTATTCACTCCCCCAC
Source organism: Chiloscyllium punctatum (assembly GCF_047496795.1). Lineage (NCBI taxonomy): Eukaryota > Metazoa > Chordata > Chondrichthyes > Orectolobiformes > Hemiscylliidae > Chiloscyllium > Chiloscyllium punctatum. The sequence continues at coordinate 19,371,036 of NC_092781.1, read as the reverse complement.
ATGTTCCTCTGCACAATACCCAACCTTCACGTTCACTACAGCGCTCAAACCCCGCACACTCCACCACTGTCATGCTCACTTCTCCGCGCATACCCACACCATCATGTTCAATCCCCTGCTCGTTCCCCCAGAGTCATGGTCTCTGCCCCACACACTTCCAAAATGTCACCAACACTCTCCCGCACACTCCACCACATTCACACTCACTCCCTGCACATTCCTGCATCTTCACGGTCACTCCCACACACACTCCCCCACTATCATGATCCATCCCCCGCAAACACATCCAACATCATGCTCTGTCCTGCATGCTCTCCCCTACCATCACACACACTCACTTGCACACTCGCCCACCCTCACACTGACTCTGTTACACTCTCCCCTATGGCCACACCCCCACACACACACCCAAAATCTTGCTCAGTCAATCGCTCATTCTCCCACATACCCTCTGAACATTACAGTCGCTCCAATGCATAACCTCCCATGGTCTTACTCACTCCCCTGTAGGCTCGTCAGCCGTCATACTCACTCCCCTGCGCAATCCCCCACTATCACCCTCACTCCCGAGTTCATGCCGCTATCTCATGCTCACTACCGTGCATACTCCCCTACCATTAATTTACTCCTACACATAAGCCTGCAACGTCATGTTCACTTTCCTGCACACGCCCCACCATCACATTCAGTCCCTGCACACTCCCACAAAGTCACACTCAATCCCCTTCACACTCACCCACTATTACATTTACACCACCGCACATTGCCCCACTGTTACACTCACTACCCCGCACAGTTCCTCAGCATCACACTCACTTGCCAGACAATCCATCATCACAGTCATTTCCCCACTCACTCCCCCAGTCACTCGCTCACTGTCACACCCACCCACCCACACACTCTCGCAGTGATACACTCATTGCTTCATGCACTACTCCACTATTCCCCTCACTGCTTTGCATGCTTCCACACAGTCACGTCCACTCCATGGCACACTTCCCTAAACTCTCGCTCACTCCCCCACACACTTCCCCACCATCACGCTCACTCTGCTGCACACACGCCCCGTCATGCATTATCCTTCTGCACTCCCACGCAGTCGTGCTCGCTGCCCCACTCACTGCCCCATGATCGCCCTCATTTCACTGCTCCCTCCCCCAAACACTCCCACACCATCAGGGTCACTCACCCACAAACTCCTTCACAATCAGGCTCAGTCCCCCGCACACACCCCTACTGTCATGCTCACACCCCCACAATCAACCACAACATCACAATCACTCCACCGCACGTTCCCCAACCCTTAATCACTCCTCTGCATGGTCCCGCACCATCTACTCAATGTCTTATACACTCCTGACCGTAATGCTCAGTCCCCAATCATCACACTCTCAGGATCACTCACCCGCCAACAGGGTCACTTCCCCACTGACTCCCATACTCTTGAACCATCATGTTCAATCCCATGTCCACTCCGCTGCCATCACCCTCACTCTTCCACTCAGTCACTCCGCACAATCCCCTTCTGCCACACTGACATGTCCACACACTCACAATCAATCCTGCGCATTTTTCCCTATCTTCATAGTCACTCACCAGACACATTCCATCCTCTACACTGACTGTTCTGCATAGTCCCACGCCATCAAGCCCATTCTGCTGCACTTTCCCCCACCGTGACAGTCACTCCTCTGCAGACTCCGCTACCATCAGAGTCACTCCCATTAAGATCCGCCAATATCATGCTCACTGCCCAGCACGCTCACCCACTGTTACACCGACTCTCCTGCATACACCCCCAAGTTCAAGCTCCCCTTACCATCATGCTCACTCGACCAAACACTGCTCCACCATCAAACTCATTCCCTGCACAGTAAAATCCCATCATTCTTCGTCCCTCGCTCACTCCCAGACACACTAACCCAGTATCTAGGTCACTCCTCTGCTCTCTTCCCTGTGCACTCCCCACCATCACTCTCAGTCCCACCCACACTCCCCTACCGTCACATTCACTCACCCGCACACCACCCCACCTCAACCTCCTTGACCGACATTTGCCCCAACATCACACAGACCTTTCACCAGACTTCCACACCATCACCTTGACTCCCCTCCACACTCCTTCACCATCATGCTGGCTTTCTGTACAGTGTTGCACCATCATGCTCACTCCCCCACGGAATACCCTGCATCATGGTAACTCTCCACCCACGCCCCTGGGCTCTCTAACACCGCGATGCTCACTCACCCACAATCTACCTCACCACCATGATCACGTCTCTGCACATTCTCCAACCCTGCCCTTCACGGCCCTGCACACTGTCATTGTCAAGATCACTCCACCACACTGTCGTCAAAGTCATGCTCACTCCACTGCCCACATCCCACACTGTCACGCAAGCTGCACTGCTCAATCCTCTACCGTCACACTCACTCTGCGTCACAATACATCACCATAACGCTCATCCCCATCACTCCCCAACCGTCATGCTCACTGCTCTACACATTCTCCCTTCTCACCTCACACCCACGCACACTCCTGCACCATCGTGCTCACTCCCCTGCACACACCTCCATCATCACATTAACAATTTTGCACTCACCCACATCATGTTCCTCTCTCCCCTGCACGCTCCCACCATCACATTCACAACTGTGCAGTCTCCAACACCACTACGCTCACTCCTCTGCACACACTCTCACCTTCATGCACACTCCCTACACACTACCCCATTGTCATGCTCTCTACCCAGAGACTTCCCCACTGTTACGCTCAGTCACCCGCTCACTCACCCACAGCTCACTGTCACGCTGACTCCCCCACACACACCCCTATCATCCCTCTGAATCCCTGCTTTCTCCCCAACCGTTTAATCGCACTTCCCCATTCACTCATCCACTATCACACTCACTCCCCCGCACACTACGCCAGTTATGCTCACTACCCTGCACACTCCGCCTCTGTCTTTATCATTGTATCTCACACTCCTGCATCATGCTGACTCCCCCGCTCATACCCACGCACACTCCTTCACCATTATGCTCAATCCCTCGCACACTCCCACACCATCCTGCTCATTCCCTCTCACACTCTACTGTCCTGTTTACTCCATTACTCACTCCCAGGCATACTTACCCACGGTCATTCTCACACAGTTATATATTCATCACCATCATACTCATTCCCCCACACAATGCAACACCGTTACATTCACTACCCCACACACTCCTACAGTATCGCGTTCAGCACTATGCTCACTACACGTGCACACCCCACTTTCAAGTTCACTCCCAGAAAATTCGCCATTCTTCACACACACTCCTCCTCACACTCCCCCAACGTCATGCACTCTCCCTCACCCTTCTCCAACCATCATGCTCACTCTCTCAAATGCTCTCCATCTTCAGTCTCTCTCTCCCACACACTCAACTTCACTCCTCTGCACATTCCCCCACTATCACTGCTTCGCTAACATCCCCGCACAAACGCTATCATTACATTCACACCCCCTGCACACTACACCCACCACATGCTCTCTCCTATACATACTCTTCAACTTTCACCTCACTGAGCTGAGCACTCCATCAACTCAAGCTCACTCGCTCACATACTCCCCCACCTCACAGTCATTCACACCTACACTCCCCCACCAGCATCGTTACTCCCCCACACGTTTCCCTAACATCACATTCACTCTCCCACACACTCAACCATCCATGTTGTCTGCTGTGCATACTCCTCCACCAACAGGCTGACTCTGCTGCACCCTTACCCACCGACACACTAACACCTCCGCACATTGCCACACCATCATGCTCACTCCACTGCACACTGTCCCAATGTAAAACTCACTTTGCCATGCAATCCCCACCATCACATTCACTCCCCCGCCCACTACCCAACACCATCACATTCTCTCCTCACAAATTCCACCACCGCGTGCTCACTTCTCTGCAGACTCCCCTGCCGTCATCTCACTCCCGAGCACACGCCCTCAACACACTCCCCGTTCAGTTCCCAATTCGCCCTCACTCTTCCACTAACATCTTCACTCCTGTGCACATTCCCTCACTGGTACACTCACTCTGCTGCATTCTTCCCCTGCTCACAAACACTCGCCTGTGCACTACTCTGTCATGACCCTCACTCTCACACACTCCACTCCCAATATATTCACTCCATGGTATACAATTCCACTGATTGCCTCACGCTTCTACACACTACCACACTGTCAGACTCACTGTCATACGCACTCCTCCAATGTCATGCTCATCCAGCTGCACCCTCAGCACACTCGATCATCTTCCTCACTCTCCCTCAACGTCATCCTCTCTCCATCACACACTACACCACCATCCCATTTACCCCCCATGCACGACCCCACCATCACGTTCACTCTTCCCCACCATCTCACTCCCACATGCACATACTTGCCCATCACATGCCTCACATTCCCCGACCTTCATGCTCAGTCCCCCGCACATAAAAACACTGTCAAGCACAGACCCTCTGCTCACAGCCACATCATCTCGCTCACTCCCCCGCACAATGCCACAGTCATGCTTACTCCCCTACACATTCCCTCACCATCACCGTCATTTCTCCACACACTGTCACTGTCGCGCTCATTCCCCTGGACACCATCATCATGCTAAATCGCCCAACATCACCCTCATTGCCCTGCACAATCCACCACCGTCACACTTACTGCCCACCATACTCCCTCACCATCACGGTCACTCTATCCAACATTTCCTTAACCTCAAGCTTCTTCCCCTACACGCTCTCTACCATAAGCAATGCCTAGTGACCCCCTCCCCAATGAATTCCTGCAAATTGGCCTTTGACCCATCCCAATCTGTTCCCTGACTAACACACAGTGGGGCGGACACAAACTGTTCCATGCATAATAACCTGTTGTCCGACCCCAACTCTTTTGCCAGAGTCACAGCCGAAAGTGCTACGCCCACAAGTACCTCCTACTAACAGTCTGTGTCCTCACACCCAGTGTGTCACTTAGTAATGTCATTTAACCCAAAGCAAAACCTGGATATCAACACCCCCTTTGTTGCCCTAGGAATGCACTAAATCTCTACACCTCCCTCAACTCCCTTTGAAACATCCTGATGCTCCACACTCCCTTCTGTGTCACAAGTAACAGGCTGAATTCCCAATCTTTCCTCTGGTCCCCAAGCAATGGCTGGTAGATCCACACCCGTCTGTTCCCCTAGCAAGGACCTGGTGCTCCACCGACAGCTCTCTTCCCCTTGTTACAGCCTGAAGAACTACAACCACCTCTGTTGCCTCAGCAACAGCTTGAAGTTTCAAACTCCTCGCTGTTCACTTCGCAAGGTCCCGAAGCTCCACCCCCTCCTATCTTCCCATGGCAACGGCCTGAAATTCCACAATCCTTTTTGTTCCCCTGGCAATGGGCTGTAATTCCGCACTGCTCATTCCCTTAGCGTCTGCCTGAATTTCCTTACATCCCCGTTGTTCTTCTAGCTACGGTCTGAATCTCCACTCCCCTTCTATTCCCTTACAAATAACCTAGAGCTCCACACTACTCTTCAATGACCCCAGTGACAGAAGGTGAGGGAGAAAGATTTGCAGAGAGGAGACGGGGAGGTGGAGAGTCGAAGACGGAGTGAGAATGAAGGTGAATGGGGAAGGGAGCGATAGAGAAATGGAATGTGTAAATGGGGAGAGAGAGTTGGGCAGTATGAGTGTGAGAGGGAGAGATGGAGAGGGAGGGGCAAAGGGAGGGAGATGAATTCTGCCAAAGGCTAGATCGGATTGGGGGACCCAAAGATTAAGGCAAGGGCGGCGAGACTTAAACCCATCTACTGAGATCGTGCACTGGTTCCCCTCCCCTTGCCTGATGACCCTGAGACTATCTCTCACCAGCTCAGCTTCTTCAACACAAAGAAAAACAACAATGTATTTGGGTCTGTTGCTTGGCACATTTTAATGAGCATTATTATGATTTACAAATTGAAGTGATAGATATATTCAATGAAATAGCAACATTTGCACTGCCCCGTGAGTTGAGAGCAATATTGAAACGTGCCAGTGTAACGCCCGTGGGGCTAGGTTGTATAAACCAACACTACCCCCGGTCTCTTAGGTTCGCGACAGGCTGCTTCATTGCTGAAATATAGAATCGAAATGAGAAAATCCCGGATGAGTTGATGATTAAGTGAATTTGATTGATTCATGAATGTGGGTGAAGGGATATTTCAGCACATTCTTCAGCTGTTGTCTAAATTTAGTCTGGTTCACAGCATAAATTGCGGTGTTTGTGCAGCAACTGAGGAGCTGCAGCATGAAGCTCAATTCCTGTATAAACCATTCTGGACGCAAAGGGGAAGACATAATATACCTTATCCGATTCCATATCGAATACATTGTAAACGGTGACCATAACAGAATGAAATTGACCGAGATCACAAACAGTGAAATGATGTTTTTTTTTCGATTTCTCATTTCTTTGTCACACTGAACGGCCCCATTAAGATCCTTTAGTCTCCTGCGAGCTGTGCTGGTCGCTAAAATGTGTCTGACCGTGAATGCATTGAGCACCAGAATCTGAAGAATTGCGAGAGCCGGTGTTAGAATGTGGTGGATGGACTCAATTATGACCCAGGCACGAGAGAAGTAAATCGACAATTTAGCCACACAAAACCAGGGTCCATGCCACAGCCAATACCGAGCTGTGAGCATAAAATACCAGAAAATGTTCATTAATACGTTTAGCACAGTCAGTGTTCCCAAAACCACAGCTGCCGTTTTCTCACTGCAATATTTGCATTTAAGCTTTTGGCAACAAATAGCAACAAATCGATCAAAGGTGAAAGCGACGGTGAACCAGACAGAACAGTCAGTAGCTGCATAAAGCAGGACGGCGTGGATATTACACACTGGGATTTTCCTCAGGAAATAAAACTGTTCCCGAAAGACAATGGGGATGTGTCTCAATATCAGGTCGATTATAATGACCAGTAGGTCCGTCACTGCCATGGCCACCAGGTAAAGTCTGACACATGGAGACAATGCGCAATCTTTATAAAGCAGGACGTAGATCGTCAGTACATTAACTGAGAGGAAAGAAAACAAATTATACATCAGCCTGGAGGCAAAGTTGACAGGTTATTTGAGAAGCCAATGAAATTACCAAATGTGTCACTGTATTCAGAGATTTATTGACGTACTTGGAGCTGAAATAACAAATGAGAAAGTCTGAATACTGACAAAAATGTGATGGAAACCACAACAAACCATCCCTCTCCAAACACACAGGCACACATCCATGAGAACAGATAGTTCTAAAATATTCCCACCCACTTGATCACTCGAGAGCAGACACGTCACTTCTTCACAATTCCTAAGACGAAACGTGAAAATATTGCCGTCCTGAAGGATTCTCTCGTAGTTCCTTGAAGACATGTGGAGCTTGGAAATATGTGTCTTTTAGTGAAATTGTGGTCGATGAAGAAATGTAAATGCAAGGCAAACGTATTTTCGCCTTTAACTGCCTGAGGGGGCCTTCAGAATAGTGTCTCCTTATCCCTGGAGAGAATCTCTTCCCTTGGGTTATGGTCTTTTGTTCAATTCATTCACATCCAAACATTCACAAACAATTTCGGATATGGAATGTTCTGGGGAACGTCATGTATCGACTATTCCAAGCAATGTTGGTTTGAGAATGTTGCGAGGAAGAGCGGGTATGAACGTTCCAGCGAGTATCTGGTCCAGAATATTCTGGAAAGTGTCGGGTATGAAATATTTTGAAGAATGCTGACGTACAATGTTCCGATGAATGCCAGGAATAGAATGTCCCCGGAATGACTTATTCAGAATGTTCTAAAGAATATCAGTTTTCGAATTTTCTGGGGAATATCAGTTGTAGGGCGTTCTGGGGAAGGTCACGTGAATAGAATTTTCCAGGAAGTGTTGGGTATCAAATTTCTGGAGAATTTCGGGTAGACAGTGTCCTGGAGTAGGCAATGTTCTGAAGAATGTTGAATATAGAGTGATCTGGGGAATGACAGGTTTAGAATGTTCCGTAGTTTGGCGGGTGCAGGAAGTTCCAGAGAATATTGGCAATAGACTGTTACTAGTAATATCGGAGAGAGAATGTGCCAGGAAATGTCAGTTACAGAACTTTACGAGGAATGCCGTGTGCAGAATGTGCCAGGGAATGTCGAGTATAGTACGTTCCATGGATGTTTGGGTGCAGAATGTTCCTGGGAATTTCAGTCACAAAATGTTCCAGGGAAAGGCCGTATAGAACGTGCGTGAGTCGGAAAGACCCATAGACAAAGGCACTTCTGCACATTAAGTTTCTAGAGATCTACTCAGGCTCACGGTGGCAATCTTTCCCCAAAACCAATTCAACTGGGCACTTTGTGCACAAGAACAATGAGATTAAGACAACGCCTTGATCATTTGATTCAGATCACCATTTCCATTTGTACAGATACTTTTCCTTATTCAGAAATCACGCTCCCTCCCTTCTCAGTTTTATCGAACACTCCCAGCTGTAAAATGTTATGGGGATTCAGTTTCCAGTATGAGTCACCCTGTAGCCCTGTCTCTCTAATGCCATTAAATCGTATTCATTTCTTTCAACGTATGCACAGAATTCCCCAGGTTGCAGGGGGATTTGGATGAATTGCAGAACTGGGCTGAGAATCGGCAAATGGAATTCAATGTAGATGAATGTGAGGTGATTCACTTTGGTAAGGATAACAGTAAGGCAGGAAATTGGATCAATGGAAAGATTCTTGGATGTGCAGAGGGATCTTGGCGCCCATATACATCGAGCCCTGAAAATTGCCACACAGGTTGGTAGTGTTATCAAGAAGGCATACGGTGTGTTAGGTTTTATTGGTAGAGGGATGGAGGGTTGTAAAAGGGAGCATAGCTGAAAAGTGATTTGACACAGATGTCAGATGCTGGTTCATTATTCCGAGTGTGGGAAGGGCGTGGAATGCCCTGCTTGCCAAAGTCGTTTATTCAGCGACATTAGAGGTGTTTAAACACCCCTTTGTGATGCATTTGGATGATGATGGAATAATGCAGGGGGATAGGCTTAGGTTAGTTCACAGGTTGGCGCAACATCAAAGATTGAAGGTGCTGTTCTGCACTGTATTGTTCTATTTTCTAATGCACCTAACCTACACATCTCTGAACACTATGGACAATTTAACATGGCCAATGCATCTGAATTGGACATCTGTGAATTGGGAGAGGAAATCAGAGCAACCGAAGGAAACCCACGCAGTAATGGGGAGAACGGGCAAACTCCACATAGACAGTTGCCAAAAGCTGGAATCGACACTGGTTGCCTCTCGCTGTGATGAAGCAGTGTTAACCACTGAGTCATGGTGCCACCCAAATTGCTAAGTTGTAATGGTTCATGAAGCCCCATCACGATACCAAGATATATCAACTTCGACCGGCAAGACAGACCCACCAGTGGTGGATGCTCTGTGAGACACAGTCAGGAAAAGATTTACCCTGGAATTCCCCAACATGAACTCCAGAACCCACAAAATGTCATGGCAACAGGTCAGAGATTGACAAGGGAATCTCGTGATGATGGCATCTACTACCATGCACACCACCCCTCCGTAATAACTCCATTTCCCTCGATTTTGAAACCAAATTTGAGGGAAACTGAGGGTGACAAGGACATAGAACATTCTCTGGGTATGGACGTTCAATGTCCATCTCTGAGAGTGTCCCCATAGGCTTACCACTGACGGAACAGTGCGAGGCACAGAATACACAACAGCCGGACTGTGGGACGTGATGGGAGATTCAACAAGTGGGAAACATTCTCAGCAAACTCATTGTCACGGATGGATCTGTCCCAAACAGAACCTGTAGCAGCACCCAGCACACAGTATTTTTGGAGGGGATGTCTCAACCTCATAGTGAAAATACTGCCAACTGTGTTATGTAGCACTACCTCCTGCGAAGTAGGACATGCTTATTAAGGACAGAGCAAATGGAACCAGGGCATTCACGAGGCACAGTGGTCTATCAGCAGCTGCAGTATCAGTGGCCTTCCCATTATCAAAAAGTGAGAATTCGGCTCTTGTCTGATGGTTTCAAGATGTTCTGCACCATTCGTAACCACACCTATCCTGAAGCAGGTTATTTAGCCCATCAAGAGTTTCAAAAAGGGTCACACTTACGTCATTCATTTGTTCGTGGTTGTTGTTCAGCAGTTAGAGCAGGTCTTTTAAAATCTCAAGCCCCTTACACAAGAACTAGAAGAAAACATACAGCTTTTCAAATCTGAGACACTGGAATTCGGGGACGACTGGTTATTGAGCCTTAAGCAAGGATAAATTAGGGATGAATCAGTCTCTATCAGTTTAATAGAAATTATCGACTGCAGTGACATGGAGACCAATGAGGAGACACAAACTATATTTGCAACCAATAGCAATGATTTAGATAAACGTAACAATAGTATTCTGAGCAAAATTGTAACCAACTATAACATAGTCAGGAAACGAAGTTATCAAGAGAAGGTAGAGAGTATGTAAATGGATAAGCAATGGACATCAATTTGGCATATGGAAAATCACGTGAGAACTGTGGAGCTATGAATGTTTCAGGAAAACTGAATGATTGTGTATTCCATAACTGGAAAGTGATTACAGGACTAAGTGATGCAGTGCATACTGGGGGCTCCACTCTGACCCATTCACACATCTGAAGCGTTGCTCTATCTCCATGATGTTCTGCTCCCTGTTGTTCCCAGGGAGCCTGTTGCTCTCAGTGCACATTGGAAATTCTTATGTGGTTGGTTAGCGGTGTGGTATGATGAAAGAGAGGGTACTTCCAACCGTTATCAATGGGGTGGCCTTGAACCGAGAGGCCATCATTTCTTTCTACATGGAGACTGGAAACAATGGGAATGGCTGCCTGCTTCTGAATGAAGAGGCTGTGGCTGCGGCTAGGATAGTGCATATTTACCAACATGCTGTGTTGTGCATGGGCACACTGCAACATGAATGGAGTGAGAGACCGATGCCCCAACTACGAGAATGAGATAAACAAAAGGCATTATCACATCATCTGAAATGGTTAGTTGCATGAAATTCTCAATCCACCTCACAGAACCAATCCAGACACCATGAACCCGGAGGAAATATCTGTTCAGCAGGAGAACTCAGCAATCTGCTTAGTGCAGAAAACTGTGCAGATTACAGCAGTTCATTGATCTTTAAACCAGAACTAGATATCTCTCCAGCACACCGACCGGATTGACCAGCAATGAATGAGTGTGCATGGGTGAGTGAATCTGTGTTTGTTTCTGTGTTTTATTCTGTATCTGTCTTTGTGCAGTTATGTGCATAGCTCTGTATGTGTGTTTATTGCATGTGCCTGTGCGTGTGGCTCTGTACATGACTGTGTGTGCCTGCATGCGCTATTATCTGTGTGCTTCTCTCTGTTTGTGCATTTATGTACGTCGGTGTGTATTGAAAAATATAATAATCAATATTTATCTTTCCATGTCTAAGCTATTAGTCGTTTATCTTTTTTATTACAGCTTGAGCATCATTGCTTTGGTTGTAGTTAAAGTAATTTTGGAAATTCAAGATGTTTACCTGACTTGCTCCGAACATTGAACCTAATGTGCTTTGAGACCAATATCAGTGGTATATGTAAGACCTGGTTCTGTTTAAAATTTATCATGCCCAATAGGGTCTGAAGACGAGAAAAGCAAAGAACAATCCTCCAAACTCTGTCTGAACAGGGACAAGGATAAAGTTTCAAACAGCCGTTTGAGTAGGAATCCTCTTCCCCAGAAATCTGTGGTACCTGTGCATATGCAAATTATTCAAAGCTGTGTTAGTTAGATATTTGACAGAAAAATGAGTCAAGCATAATGAACTACAGATAGGGAAGTGTGGCTCAGAGCACAACTCGGTAAACCACCATCTTACTACGTTTTGAAGCAACATCAAAGTGTCAATGAACCGACTGCTCTTGCTGAGTTCTATGTTGCTACTTTCCATTCGGTCCCACAAATCTGTTAGAAAGGAGCACCGGAGGTCAATTGCACCAGACACAGGGTGCACAGAAACAGACGAGACCATTCATTACTTCAAGACTGTCACACACGATTTGATGTGGATTAGAAAATGCGTTTGAGGTAAAACGTGGGTGCTGATGTGAAACATGCCTTCTTTTTAACAGAATTTCCCTTGTTTTCAATTCCAAAACAATCCACCGAGACCTGAGAATCAAAGCGCCTCTTTCTTCGAGGTTGGGAGTGGTAATTCTTCAATGTCCTTCGTCTTTCCGTTCCAGGTGGTCAACCTTCCATGACCGGTGTTGTGTCCCAAGAACTTCGCCTCTGCTTTCGTGAATTCTGTTTTCTTTATGTTTATCACCAGATTTGCTTCTCGTAGTCGTTCAAAGAGCTCTGCCAACTCTACCATGTGATCTTTCCTGGACTTATTGAAGATATGTCGTCGTCCATAAAGATTGCACAGTCTGTTAACCCAGCCACAGCTCTGTTCATGAGCCTTTGGAAGGTGATTGGCGCGATCGTCATTCCAAATGGCTTAACTTTGAATCGATGTAGCCCATTTAGGGTAACAAATGCAGAAATTTATTTCGCCATCTCTGATAAAGGTACCTGCCAGTAACCACGAATTAAGTCTAACTTGGTGATGGAACTGCATTTTACCAATTTCTCGATTGAGTTCTCCAATCTTGGAATTGGATATCAGTCCGATTTTTGTAACGGAGTTGACCGTCCCATAATCCAAAAAAAGTCACTGATTCTCAACCAGTTTGGGAACTAAGACAATTGGCGAACTCCACTTGCTCTGGCATGGTTCGATGATGTCCTCTTTGAGCATGGTCTCCAACTCCTTCTGGACCTGCCTGGCTTTGAAAGTTTTCAGCTGATAGGGGTGCTGTTTTATCGGTGTGGTAGCCCCTGCTTCTGTTTCGTTTACAATAGCGTTAACCCTCCCCATTTGATTTCTGCACATGTCCTTATCCTGCAGTAACAAATGTTTCCACAACGTTTTATGCGCATGAGTCAGCTTACTATCTATCCCACTCCTCAATGCCTTCTTCATTTTTAAGTCTACCGTGAGGCACATCAAAATCCAAGCCATCTACATTTGATTCCTCACACTGCAGGGCAGTAATGAATACCTGTTTCTCCAGTTCTTTCTCTCTAGAACAATAAGAGTTCAACATGGTCACCTGACATACTCAATACCATTCATTCCTATCTTGCATCTTTACAAGATAGTTCAACTGGTTAAAGCGTTTCTCAAAATGATAGGGATCACGATGCTTGTATGTTGCCTCCCAGGTGCTCGAGTCAGCGATGTCACCGATCGGCTGCAGAGCATTCTAAAAGGAGAGGGTGAACATCCAGTTGTCTTCGTGCTTATAGGCACCAACGATTTAAGGAGAAATCGAGACGAGGCTCTGAAAGAAGAATTCAGGGAGCTAGAAGAGAAGTTAAAGGGGAGGATCACAAAGGTAGTGATCTCGGGCTTACTATCAGTGCCACATGCTAGACAGCGAAGAAGTGAAAAAAAGGCAGGATGAACACGTGGCTTGAGAGATGCTATCGGAGTAAGGGGTTCAGATTTGTCGGACATTTGGACCGGTTCTGGGGAAGGTGGGACTATTACCAAAGGGCGGTCTACATCTGAACCAGAATGGACCCACTGTTCTTGGGGAGGTTTTGCTCCTGCTGTTGGTGACATTTTAAACTAATTTGCCAGGGGACTTGGAACCAGAAGAGAAAACAAGTAGGCAGCGATGTATTGACTGTAGATTGTAAGAATTATGGAAAAATACATGAATGAAGGGAAGAATAGGCAGGGAGCAGGTGAGCACAAAAGAACTGGTGGTTGGAAATGCATCTACTTTCATACCAGGAGTACAGTGTGTAAGGCAGATGAACTTAGGGATTGGATTGGTGCCTCGGAGTATGATATTATTGCCATCCCAGAGACTTGGTTGAAGGAAGGGCCTAATGATTGGCAACTAAACGTTCCAGTATATGGACACTTAAGACAGGGCAGGGAGGGAAGTAAAAGAGGGTGTGGAGTTGCATTGCTGGTCACGGCTGTGCTAAATGAGGACACTATGGCAGTCTTAGGTAGTGTGGCATTATGGGTGGAGCTGAGAAATAAGAAGGGTGCAGTGACATTGTTGGGGCTGTATTACAGACTTCCCAAGGCGTGAGGTAAAAGAACAAATAGGTAAACAGATTCCGAATAGATGTAAAGGCAATGGTTTAGTGGTGATGGGTATTTTAATTTCCCAATATTGACTGCGATTCACTTAGCGTCAGAGCTCTGGATGGAGTAGAATTTATATGAAGCGTCCAGGAGAGTTTTCTAGAGAAGTATTCAATCGTCTGAGGAGGGGAGGGCCATATTCAACCTGGTACTGGGGAACGAGCCAGGACAAGTCGTACAAGGTGCGGTGGGAGATATCTTTGGGAACAGTGACCACAATTCTGTAAGTTTTAGGATACTCGTAGATAAAGAGGAGAGTGGTCCTCAGTGAAGGGTACTAAACTGGGCCAAAGCCAATTATATCAAAATTATTCAGGAGCTGGGAAATGTGGATTGGACACAGCTATTTGAAGGGAAGTCCACATTTGAGATGTGGGAGGCTTTCAAAGATAGGTTAATGGTAGTGCTGGATAGGCATGTCCCATTGAAGGCAAAGGATATGAAGGGCAAGATCCGTGAACCAAGGATGACAAGAGAAATTGTATGACCAGCGACGAGGAAAAGGGAAGCATACATCAGGTGTAGGGAGCTAAGAACAGAACCAGCCCTGGAGGAATATCGGAAGAGTAGGACAGATCTTAAACAAGGAATCAGGCGGGCTAAAACCGGTCAAGAAATAGCTTGAGTGAGCAGAATTAAGGAAAATCACAAAGCATTAAGGATTGGTCCCCTAAAAGATAATGAAGGAACGCTGTGTGCCGAACCTGAGAGAATGTGTGAGATTCTGAATGATTACTTTGCATCAGTGTTCAGTGAGGAGAGGAACAAAATGAATGTTGAGATTAGAGATAGACATTAGATTAGTCTGGATCACATCGGCAAAAGTGTTGGGTATGCTAGAGGGTATTAAGGTGGACAAATCCCTAGAACCTGATGGGATCTATCCCAGTTTGCTGAGGGAGGCGAGAGACGAAATAGCTGGGGCCGTGACAGATATCTTTGTGGTATTCTTAAATACAGGTCAGGTGCCGGAGGACTTGAGGGTAGCTTATGTTGTCCCCCTGTACAAGAAGGGTAGTAGGGATATTACGGAAAACTACAGAACAGTGAGCATGACGCCGGTGGTGGGGAAGTTGCGGGAGAGGGTACTGAGAGATATGATCTATTTATATTTGAAAAGGAATGAGCTTATCTGTGATAGGCAAGACGGTTTTGTGCAGGGGAGATCGTGCCTTACCAACTTGAGAGAGTTCTTCGCGGAAGTGATCAAATTGTTAGATGAAGGATGGGCTGTTGATCTCATACACATGGACGTTTGATAAGGTTTGATAAGGTTCCCCATTGTAGCCTAATGGAGAAAGTGAAGTCACATGGTGTGTAGGGTGTTCTAGCAAGGTGGATTAAGAACTGGTTGAGCAACAGGAGACAGAGAGTATTAGTTGAAGGGAGTTTCTCGAAATGGAGAAAGGTGACCAGTGGTGTTCCACAGTGGTCATTATTGAGGCCACTGTTGTTTGTAATATACATAAATCATCTAGAAGAGAGCACTGTTGGTATGATCAGCAAGTTTGTAGATGACACAAAGACTGGTGGAGTAGCAGAAAGCATAAGGGACTGTCAGAGAATACAAGAGGATATAGATACACTGGAGAGTTGGGCGGAAAAGTGGCAGATTGCTTTCAATCCCGACAAATGTGAGGTGATGCATTTAGGCAAGTCGAATTCTAGAGCTTTACTTTTGTCCTTTGTTAAACCCAATCTAGTTTCTTTGCTAATTCTAAAATTATGGCCTTATTCTTTCCATCTAACCTCTCTTGGGAAGTTTGAGAATTATCTTCAAACCACAGAACCTGTTCAGCAATTTTAAGAGTCATTTCTCACACTTCTAATTTATCGAACAACAAGCCACCGAGATTAAACAAATTGTCTCACCTCTCTTTTGTTTAAAGTTTAAACACACTGACTTTCACTTGTTTGAATCCACTGGGCTTTTTCCGTATGCGAAATGTGTTCAAATCTGTCCAAATGTCAGACTGGACGTGTCCAAATCTGTTCATTTCACGAATCCAAGACTCAAACTTTCGGATTCATGGCGACGAGCCCCCAAACTGTTGTGACATGTGGTAAACCCTTCTGTTAATTTAAACGAACAACACAAAAAAAATCGCCCTGTGCTGTAATCTGTAAAAACTCCAGAGACAAATAACTTTCCCAGAGTTAAATATTTGAAGTAAAAATTAACAACTTTATTTCTTTAATTCTAATGGAAAACACCAAGTAACGACTATATTTGTAACTCCTTTCTCTTCAACCTATCTTTAGCAATCCCATCTACAATACTGGTCTGCTGAAAATAAATTCCGTATGCAATTTACAAAAACGTTGATGAAGTTTCAAATCAAGTCACCTTTGCCGTGTGTCCTCTCCAGATTTTCCTCTGACTTCTTTTCTTCTTCTTCGGGATTCCGGTTTCCAGGTCTATGACAGATAAATGTACCATTAAGAGAGCAGATGTGACTGCAAGCAGTCTCTGTAGTTGTTGGTGCTGGCTGCTCTATCCAACTTTTCAAACTGTCTGATATTTGTACCTTAAAACACAGGATCTTTTCACTGGTTTTACTATTATCAATAACTAACTAGGAACTTGATGGGAGTTTGTCATCTTGGGGCATAACATATACTGATTTGCCGAATTTGAATCTGTTTTTGTATCCAGGAAAAATAGCTCGTAGCTACCTGTTTCAATCAAATGTTGCACTGTTACCTTATTCCGAACTCTCTGTGCTTCTCTAAGTCCTTGTTGGCGTTTCAACTCTCTTAAAGCTACAGGAGTCATATATCGTCACAACAAGAGTCTTGTCCCAGTAATTCTTAGCAGTCGGTGGGAATGCAGCCTTTCACCAGTGAGGCCATGAGGGCATCCCTGAAGCACTTTCTCTTTCCACCACGGACTAATCTGCCATTTCGGAGCTGCGAGTATATCAGCTGCTGAGACAATGCGTCTCGCTCTTGGGAATGTATCCAACCTATCAAATGATCGGGGACACTGGGTTGATACATCTGTTTTCCCTGCGTATTCACAGGACCTTGCATTTGAGAGGCTGCTATTGTACCTTGAGGTCTATTTTGTAGGCTGTCCACGTCTCAAATACATTTGGGAGGGTGGTAACTACTACAGCTCCTTATCCATTGAGCTTGGTGCTGGATATAACGTTGTTGTTTTCAAACAGCCTTTCCCTCAGGTGGCTGAAGGCGGTGCGAGCACCGGATCTCTTCCTCAATATCGGGTTTGGTTGACACGACACTTCCTAGGTATTTGCTCTACAATGCCGGGTCATATCGGTGGAAGACCTTTGCATTATGAATAGTCTGAGTGAGACCTATGCTCTCACCTGCCTCTGTCAAGTTGTTGACAATGGTACTGTGTCCATTATCTGTGATTGCATGTGTGAAAACACCTTTTGCTTATTACAGCTTGAGCAGCTAGAGCTGAGGTCCTGGCTGAGGTATTGAGGCTGAGGTATTGAAGTGCGGAGGCACTGAGCTCCTGCTGCAGCCATATGCCCTTGTTTGTCTTATTTGGAAGGAGGAGACTATCACGGGAGAGCTCCGATTTTTCACAGTCATCAGCATTTTCAAAATATATATATAAAACTGTGGTAACTACAGGGGTATCTCCGTGCTGTTGACTGTTGGAAGGTCACCAAGGTCCACCTCAGCTGTATACTCCCTCTGGCTGAGGAACTCCTCCAGCAAATGCAGTGTGGCTTCCAGCCGCGTTGGGGCATAACGGAGAGCTGCAGGAGAAATGCAGAGAACAGAATCGCCCCTTCTACTGGGCTGTCTTTGCCATTAGAATGCCCTTCGTCACTGCCAGCCAGGAAGCATTACAGAGCGTCCTTTTCTGCTTTGGCCACACCATGAAGTTTGTCGCCAGCCTTCAACTATCCCACGATGACATGGAGGTTGTGGGACTGTAAATGTCTCCCCACACCGCCTCATTCCCCCTAAGTTTCAGTGTCAGGCAAGGGCTTTATCATTGCCCCAACACTGCTCACGACCTACCTCGCTGCAATGCTTTACCTCACCACTGAGGTAAAGTCTCTGCTGGAGTCGTCCTAACCTGCCGAACATGAAGAAAATTTTCAACATCCACTGCCTTCAGGAGTAAACCAAAGATAGGAACGTTCAGAGCACCCGTTTCTATAGAGAATCTACTGCTGTATTGTTAGCAGTGTTGCAGATCACCGTACACTGTTAATGAAGTTCCCACACATCATCAAAAGCGGACTCAACAGACCCTCAGATCTCCCTGCATGAATGCAGCAGCTGACAACACAAACCCGAGAAAACACACAGCACCTGCTCCAAATTTCCAATGACAGACACAGGTCAAATTTGTGTAAAGATTGTTCACCCACTCAGTGCCTTCCTCTCCTCAATTTCTGCTCCTGGCTTATAAACCATTACAACTATGCACAGCCCCAGTCACCTGAAATATTAGCAGTTCCGTTCTCCAGAGAAGAAGTTAACAATTTAACTGCACAATTTTCTGTATGCCAGTCACAACAATAGCAACTACACTATTGCCGGTGGAGGTGATAGTGGATGCGGAGGAGGTGATTACCCAGCAGTATTATCTCTTGGATATTGATGCAGGTATCCAGGTCATGATGCAGATCTCGCATTTGAATCTCGCTATGGCTGATGGTATAATTAGAATTTGTTAAAGTATCTTCAACTGAGAATCTAATGAAATATTGAAACCACCAAGTCGGGAAAAAAAAAAATGTCTCAGTCATTAATATCTTGTAGGGAAAGAAACCAGCTGTCTTCACCTGGTAAGGCCTGCATGTAATTCCAGACCCAACCAATGTGGTTGATTCTCAACTGCCTTTTGAAATAACTAGCCATTTAGTGATGTTAACAGCTATCAAATTTTAAAGAAATGAAAGAAATCTTAAAGAGATTCAAGTACATTAATGAATAAACGAAGATGGCCACAACTCAGTGTCCAGAGACTGAGGAGACATAACTCAGTTTAAACAGTGTCTTGGGATGTATAGTCAAGGATACACATCTTCATGGGGAGTATGTTCAAGGAAATGGGAAAAATAAAAACCGAAAAGAGGTTAATGTCACACATTACTTTTATCCAGATGGTTCTTAATGATCGCTTTGTCTGCTTCTTTTTCTCACTCTCTTTCTTGTTTCATCTAGTCAACTCACTCTTTCGCCCCTTCACAACAATTACCCATGTCATCAGCATCAGTCGGAATATTTACTAGCTGCTTTCAAGTCTGATATGTGGAGATAGGTATCAAAATGTTTTTTCTCTCATCTGAGTTCAGATTTCCTAACACTTGATTGCTTTTCATTTCATATCGCCAGCACCTTACTTTGTTTGATTTAACCATTGATTTTGTTAATTCATCGCTGCCAAGTGCAAAATTTCATGACCAGCAGCAATTGTCCTTGACTGTGAGGTTAATCCAAAAGTCAGTGCAGAGCCAAGCACATACTTGCGGACTTGAAGTCACTCTTAGTCCAGACCCGGTAATAATGTTGGATTCTTTTTAGCAAAGGATGTCAGTGAAACAGTTAGGTTTTCAGACAAAATGCTGCAAGCAATATGGCTGTTAATCGTGAAATCCGCTTGCATTTTATCATTTTAATTTACGTTCTACCATCAACTGTGGTTGGAATTGAAACCTGATCTTTAGTGAACTTGCCTGTGATCTGAATTACCTGCCAAGGGACATAACTACTCTGATGTGTTGAAGTAACGTTAAAGGGAAATTTATGATTTTTAAAAAATTGTAATTGTAATAATGGCCAGAGGAGAGCCGGATCTATAAAGTCTGAAGAGATACTAAAGCGTAGATAATGGTTTGTTCATCAACAGTACTGACACGGAAGTGGATACTGTGGACCTGATGGAGCTGCTTAGTGATGAGAGAATACTGTGACATAACTCATTTCAGGTCAAAAAGGGCCTTCAGGTTGTGAACAGTCTTGGTCTCAGATGTTTGTGAGGGAAGGTTTGAAATTCCAGCGTAATGAACGGAATTTGTGACTGAAAATGAAAATATAAATAATAGAAATATTCGTTTTATGGAATTATTAAATGAACAGACATAGAGAGACTTACCAGGAACACCAACAACTACAAGGGTGGGATAGTAACCCGCTTGAATAATCATGAGTGCACCGTGTATCTTCGAACTTAATTCTGACCTGGAAAAATACTGAAGACCGCTGGATAAACTCCTGCCCATTGTTGAAACATTATTCCAGTCAAGTGTTCTCAGATTCTGATACATTGTTGTAACATTCCAGTCTAATTTTGTTAAATTCCGATCCATTGCTGGAACAATCCAGTCTAACGTTCTTAGATTATGATGCCTTGTTGGAACATTTCAGACTAATGTTGTCAGGTTCTGATATCTCCTTCCTCTGTCTCTGCAGCTGCTGATCCCTATTAGTGTCGACATAACATTGTAACCGCTGTTACAACGAAATAATGTATAGGAAGAAGCACCCTACTGAGAGCACAAGGGAATTCTGCAGTGTCACAATTAGAATCCATTAGACTCACTTCAATCAGTCACTGAACAAACAGTTCCAGTTAACCCCTCTCACGACAGTACTTTCAGCTCACAATAATAACTGGACTGGATTGGATCTTGTCATTGCAGGTCGATTGAATTATCTCCTTATGTCACTTGCTCTAATGAAGCCAGTGCTGACGAAGCATGAGAAATATTTTCCTTTCACTGGCTAGTTGACTCTGCTGTGTTGTCCATGTACAATGTTGTAGGTGACTGAACACCTCCCACCAACGCTTCCTCCCACTGCTGACCCCCAACCAAACGCCTATAAAAAGCAAGCAATCAAAAGATTTTGACTGGGCCTAGTAGCCCTGACTGTTTACAGGAAGCGTGGATTTGGCTGGATGTTCCTCTAACTGTGGAATTAAAGCAACTTTGTATGTTCAACACCCAATGTTCATAGAGCATAGAGTCATAGATTCATCGAGATGTATGGCACGCAACCAGACCGTTCAGCCCAACTCCACTATGCCAAACAGATATCCCAACCTAATCTAGTCCCACTTGCCAGCACCCGGTCCGTATCTCTACAAACCGTTCCTAGTCATATACCCATCCAGATGCCTTTTAAATGTTGCAATTGTAGCAGCCTCCACCACTTGCTGTGGCAGCTCATTTCATTCATGTACCACCCTCTAAGTGAAACGTTGCCCCATAGGTAGCTTTTATACCTTTCCACTCTCACCTTAAACCTATGACCTCTAGTTCTGGACTTGCCCACCCCAGGCAAAAGAATATGTCTATCTATTCTATAATGCCCCTCATGGTTTTATAAGCATCTATACGGTTACCCCTCAGTCTCTGACTCAGGAAAAACAGCCCCATCCTTTTCAACACTTCCCTGTAGCTCAAATCCTCCAACCATGGCAAGCTTGTAAATCTTCTCTTAACCCATTCAAGGTCCCCACGTTAGAACATAGAACAATACAGCACAGAACAGGCCCTTCGGCCCACGATGTTGTGCCGAACTTCTATCCTAGATTAAGCACCCATCCATGAACCTATCCAAATGCCACTTAAAGGTCGCCAATGATTCTGACTCGACCACTCCCACGGGCAGCGCATTCCATGCCCCCACCACTCTCTGGGTAAAGAACCCACCCCTGACATCTCCCCTATACCTTCCAACCTTCAGCTTAAATTTATGCCCCCTTGTAACACTCTGTTTCTGACTGTCTACTCTATCTATTCCTCTGATCATCTTATAAACCTCTATCAAGTCACCCCTCATCCTTCGCCGTTCCAACGAGAAAAGGCCGAGAACTCTCAACCTATCCTCGTACGACCTACTCTCCATTCCAGGCAACATCCTGGTAAATCTTCTCTGCACCCTCTCCAAAGCTTCCACATCTTTCCTAAAGTGAGGCGACCAGACCTACACACAGTACTCCAACTGTGGCCTAACCAAAGTCCTGTACAGTTGCAACATCACTTCACGACTCTTGAATTCAATCCCTCTGCTAATGAACGATAATACTCCATAGGCCTTCTTACAAACTCTATCCACCTGAGTGGCAACCTTCAAAGATCTATGTACATAGACCCCAAGATCCCTCTGTTCCTCCACCTGACCAAGAACCCGACCATTAACCCTGTATTCCGCATTCTTATTTGTTCTTCCAAAATGGACAACCTCACACTTGGCAGGGTTGAACTCCATCTGCCACTCCTCAGCCCAGCTCTGCATCATATCTAAGTCCCTCTGCAACCGACAACAGCCCTCCTCACTGTCCACAACTCCACCTATCTTTGTATCGTTCTGCTGGTAGGAATGAGAACAGAATTGCTTGCAATATTCCAAAAGTGGACTAACCAATTTCCTGTGCAGCCGCAACATGACCTCCCAACTCCTGTCCTTTGACCAAGAAAGGAAAGCATGCCAAACGCCTTCCTCACTACCCTATATACCTGCGTCTCTGCTGTCAAGGAGCTATTAACCAACACTCCAAGGTCTCCTTGTTCAACAAAACTCTCTTGGACCATACCATTAAGAGTTGAGATTTGCTGATGTTTACTTTCCAAAAACGCAGTACCTCAGAATTATCTAAATTCATCTCCATGTGCCATTCCTCAGCTCGTTTGCCTCTCTGATCAACAAAGCGTTGGAACCTGAGGTGACCTTCCTCGTTGTCCAAAATATCTCCAAATTTTGTGTCATCTTCAAACTTACTAAGTATACCTCACCTCCAAATCATTTATATAAATGACTAAAAGTAGTGGACCCAGCATTGATCCTTGTGGTCTCAAGTTTGAAAAAACAACCCTCCCACCACCGCCCTTCGACCTTTGAGTCGGTTCTCGATCCAAATTACTAGTTCTCCCTAAATGCCATGAGATCAATCCAGACGAATCAGTCTCCTACTCTTCAGTTAATTGCAGTGTATTTACTTGAAAGCAGTTACATTTACAGTTTTTGACTTCAGTCTTAAGCCAAACCTAGCATTTACAACAACCTTGTTCATTAAAACCCATGGATTATGAGTGAAAAACAGAATTAATATGACGTTGGCAAGGAAGCTGAAAGGAATGAGGCAGTTGCTGTGGAGACTGGACACGACAGTCACATTACCCAGGACACCACCACGCTTCCCAAAAATTGGAATGAAATGTAATATGGAGCAAGGGAACAGATGACATTTGGGAGATGGAATTGTGAAAGACAATGTGAAGTGAATACGATCGTTTCAAATGCGACGCAGAGAATTATGTTTTATACTGACTATTTAATCACAGGGAAAATAGGCTGATAGGAATATTCATATGTGCACAGGATATTCAGAATTAAAACAGACACAAGGAACAAATCGTTATGGGTAGAGGGATAAGCCAGAATAACAACAGTCGAGGTGTAGCTCAGTCCATTGTGAATCAGAGATAATGGGCTGAGTGAGCACCATCTTCACTGTAGTTGTTTTGTGATATGCATGAAATGTTTTCAGACATTGGATACACTAACGATCCTTGAAGATGTGTCATTGAAGATGTGAAGTCTGTGTCATCATCACCAATAATCTATTCCTGGTGTTTCATGAAGAGCAGCTGCCTCTAAAATGTATTTTCCAAAAACATCAATTTCCAGACGTTTGTACATTTAGCAGGATATTCTCCGTGACAACTGCTCTAATGGAACCAGGAATGGACGATATTGTCCAAATATAACCATGTTCAACATCTAGACACAGCAAGGAAGGCAAAATGCCAGAAGTAATGGAAATCCGGAACTCAAAGAGAAAATGGTGGAGGAGCACATCACCTCAGGCAGAAGCTGAAGACAGATTCAGAGTTAACATATTTTGTCAGATGTGAAACTGTTCTGAATAAAAAAGACGTATTGTAATGAAAAGGTTGATTCTGTTTCTCCCTGCTCTGATGCAGCCAAACCAGATACCGTTTCTCACCACGTTCTTCTTTTTCCTCTGGACTGTGTCAATCTGCCTGATCTAAACTGAAACACTGAAGGTGTCCTTTCAATTGACTCTCAAGTATTTGGCTATGGACATTAAATGAGAAATAATAAACTTTCTGCATATGACAGTTCCATTAATATTGATACTGTGTTGCATTGTGATTACTCGCCCTGGAATCCTTGAACTCAATGGCACTGACATCGCACTGTCCGGAGAAATGTTACAATGTCACATTGCCAGCAAAGAAAAACAAAATCGAGTTTGGCCAATCATATTAATTATGACCCAAGTTTCAAAAATCCAATCGATTTAAAAAAAAAATGATTTGACAACAATAAACCAAAGAAATGATCCGATGTTTTTCGGTATAAATGTCAGTAATTTTGAAGTTACCCAGAGCAGCAAAGAGCAGGCAGCACCAACAACAAGAGAGATTGCTGGCAGAATGCTTCGCTTTCCTAAACGTTCCTAAACGTACCAAAACCTGTGAAGCAGCATCCCGGAGGAAAACAGAAGACACAGGAAAATCTGTAGACGACACACTGAAAAACTGACTTGTTTTGAAACCTGATTATTTTTTAATATAAATCACAATCGGGATTTTTATTGGAAGTGTATTTGAGGGGACGGTAATAGTTAGGTTTAGAGAAAGGAATTGTAAGTAGTTGTGTCACAATTATTCCCTGTCAAACTTTTAAAAAGTTGTTAATTTTTTCACTTTAAATCGTACTTTTGTGATAGTTCTTCACCTCTCGAATTTTAACAGATTAGAGCACAGGGAGAGGTTTTTTTCTGTATTGCTGGTTTAAATTAGCAGAGGGGTTCACCCCGTGTCGTAACACTTCGGCCATAACATTTTGCACTCGAAACCATTCCTTAGTTGTGGCGATAGCATGCGAAAATCAGATTTTCAGATAACACTGACATTGGTGTGAAATTGCAATGAAGATGCAAGAACTCTGAAACTGGATATGGATACTGGAGGTAAACATTTGGCAGATGAAACTGACAACAAAAAAGTGTGAGTGTATCCGTTTTGTGAGTGCGACAGAAAGGCAACTTATTTTCCAAATAGACACAAACTTCAGACTGCTTCTGTGCGGAGGTATGCGAGTGTACTCGAACATATCAGGTACAGCAGTAATGAAAAAAAAATAAGTGCAATTTTGGCATTTATTCTTAAAAGAATAAATTATAAAGAGAGGGAGGTGTTGCTGCAAAAATGCAAGGCATTTTTGAGATCCCATCTGGACTACTCTGCACAGTTTTAGATCCCTGACTGCAGGAGGGATGTCGTTGCATTGGAGGCAGTTTCGAAGAGGAACACGACATTGATTCCAGAGATGTGGGGTTTATTTCATTAAGGGACATTGAGCAGTTCAAGCCTCCACTCTCGAGAGTTTAGAAGAATAAGATGAGATTTCAGTGACATCTAGAGGATGCTAAACGTGATTGACAATGTCGATGTGGAGTGAATATTTACTCATGTGAGCCAATCCATAACAAGAGATCAGAGCTTTATAATAAGGGAATGCAGACTTAAAACAGGAGTAAGGAGAACTTACTTCAGTCAAAGGGTCGCGAATCTGTGTAACTCACTGCCGCAGAGTAAATGAAAGGTTATGAAGAGATTGAAGGAACGTGGAACTGAGGTCAAGATGACATCAACCATGATTGTGTTTAATGGCGGCATAGTCTCAAAGGACTGAATTGCCGTCAGATATTTCTCATTCTTATTCAGACTTTGAAATGTGCTACACAGGAATGGGGGAGGACTGTTTATCAAACAGGAAGCAAACAGTCGGGTTAAGTTAATCTTGGTCAGTTTGAAAGACGTAACCAGTGGAGACACACAGTGACCACTGCTGGGTCATCAAATATTTACAATCTATATCAATGATTTGGAGAAGTGGAGCAATTGTACGGTAAGTAAGTTTGGTGAGAAGACTAAGAAAATAATGAAATTAAATTGTTAAGAGAAGGTGGAGTGTCTGCAAATGGCTATTGATAGGCAAAGTGAATGGATAATAGTTCGACAGAAAGAATTTAACATAATGTTTGACTCGGCATTTTTTTCACAGACAACGGCGGGCAGTATGTTACTGAAACAGAGATTCCAGAGCTTAGTGATATTGTGTGTACTGAAGAGTTCACTGAGACCCGTGCAGACATCAGAACTGTTGCTCCATATCCATGATGGTATGTGCTGTGAAGGTCCCCAGTTGTTACATTTCTCTCAAGGTGCAGGGTATATTTTGGTGTGGTTGTTTGTTGGTGGGAAGTGGTGACAGAGAGTGTGCTTTGAGCCTTGTACGAACGGGACGGCCTTTATCTGAGATGCCATCCTTTGTTTCTCCATGGAGACCCAAAGGCAATGGCATTGGCTGACGGCTTCTGAATGAAGAGGTCGTGGCTGCTGCAGGGCATTGGGTATTCATTAACTGTGAATGGTCACACTGCAAAATTAATAGAATGTGAGTTCTTTTAGTTCCTCTACCTCTCCTCTTTGTTACCACGCAGAGCCATATACACCATCAGGAATCCCACGATACCAGGAAAATAAGGATACAGCCGGCAGTTCCCTGCTAAGTGAGAAAACATTGTATTCATCTCATCCACCCTATATGTCCTCCGTCACCGAATGAGACAGAGATTTTGAAGGACTGGGAGATGATGGATATGCCACACACTCCTGCCTCCGAAGCCGCAGATCATAGAAGCTGATTGAAACTATCACCATCACAGTCACTGGCAGTATAATCCGCACCCCGGTGTGAAGCTGCCGATCGTGTTGAATAAGGTGACACTAGGATGCGTCCAGCTGATGTGCTATTGGTGGGAGTTCGGATAAAAGCCATGGAGTATCGAGTCAGATTTGCCGTAGCAACTTTGAAGCTGGGACAGTCATTTGCGAGGTATTGACATCATTAAGTTTCAATTAGGGTCTCCTCCCACTCTGCTCATCGGTTAAGTGTAGCTTGGGATGGTGTTCTTGAAAACCTCGAGGTGGATACGGCAGATCGGTTTCACGACACACAATCACTCCATGGTTTCAGGGATTCCCCTCTCTGCTGCCATTGCTCCATTTCCCGTTCATGAAGTAGACCCAGATGCTGTAACTACTGTCCCCATGCTTCATCCAGAGTTCAGTCACCAAATTCTCAACACTCCCCGAATGTCTGTTCACAGCACAACCTCCAGCAAAACATCCCCAGCACCTCCATTAACTTCAATAATAGGAGTCAGTCCGAAACCCTTCAGGTATAGGACAATAATACTCGAGTTGTGTCCTCGTGATACTGACTGAATGATCAGCGTCTGAGCGACAAACACATGCGTTCAGTGGACAGACACAGACCAAGCATCAAAGACGTGACTCAAAGCTGCACAAACCCAGCCCACGTCCAACATGGAGTACAACATAGGACACAATGGCAATTGAACAACAGCCCAACATACACCATTTCATGTTTGAGAGCTTCACAATGACCGCACTGGATACACAAAGGAACCAAATTCAAGGCCAGGGAAGGATACAGACAGACAGAAAAAAAATGCTTTGAAACAGACAATTAATTAACTGAGACCATGTTGTGGAAACGTGCACAAAGCAGGGGAGTGGGACGAACTGCTGGAGTGAGACATTAAAGGGTCCAATCACAAGAATGAGAACATTGAATAAAGATATTGCCAGTAAAGTTCAATTGTTTTATTACATAAAATCCTGAATCTGCATCACCGAACCAGCCCAGACACCATAATCTGGGACAGAATGGAAACCCGACATGAAGGGTCGGGCAGACTACGCCTGCATGTTGTTCAGGAACTGGAATATCTTCCCAGCATGGAAACATTCCAATCTATTGCCGGCATACTGCTGCTGTGCATTCACTACATTGCTGCGTGTGTCTGTCTGTGTGTGGAGGAGCGCATTTAATATAGGAGCAACTGACAAGGGTTTGGGTAATCGACAGACAGAAACTGAGGAACATTTCATGGACAGAAGTGATAATATGTTTGTGAATATTAAACTTTTAAAATAAAGGCTTGGCCAGACCCAATAACAATATCGATCAGTACCCACAAGAATGAGACGTGGATGGCATATTGGTGTGAGTTCGGATAAAAGCCATCGAGTATCGACTCAGATTTGCTTCAGCAGTTTGAAAGCTGGGAGAGTCAGCAGCGAATTATTCACATCATCAAGCTGATTTTTTCAGCTCAAGGTTCAAACAGCAGATGGGATGCAATTAGGAATGGGCAGGGTAATGGAATCAACACATGACCAAATGGGTCGCCACATTTGTGATACGTCTGCTGCAGACTCAGATATTGGCGACGGATGGGTTGGATCCAGACGAATAAAATGGAGTTTATAACCAGAACAGAAGACGAAATGGGCCGCATGCTGGCAGGTGGGACTGGATTGGGTTGGAATACCTGGTCGGCATGGACGGGTTGAACCGAAGGGTACGTTTCCGTGCTGTACTTCTCTATGTCTCTATGGATGCAGATGCACATTTCCATTTTGTGTGCGTGTGCATGTGTGAGTGCGTGGATACGTGTGTGTGTTTATTTCTTCATAAATCTTGCCATGGTTAGATTCAGAGTTTTTAAAGTCTTTGTCTCTCTTTCTCTCTTCCTATTATGACAATAGACAATAGACAATAGGTGCAGGAGTAGGCCATTCAGCCCTTTGAGCCTGCACCGCCTTTCAATATGATCATGGCTGATCATTCCTAATCAGTATCCTCTTCCTGTCTCATCTCCATAACCCTTAATTCCACTATCTTTGAGAGCTCCATCCAACTCTTTCTTAAATGAATCCAGAGACTGGATTCTGGGGCAGAGCATTCCACACAGCCACCAATCTCTGGGTGAAGAAGTTTCTCCTCATCTCTCTCCTAAATTGTCTACACTCCCCCATCAGCAGAAACATTTTTCATGCTACCAGAGTGTCCAATCCTTTCATAATCTTATATGTCTCAATCGGATCCCCTCTCAGTCTTCTAAGCTCAGTATATACAAGCCCAGTAGCTTCAGTCTTTCAGTGTAAGGTAATCCTGCCATTCCAGGAATTGACCTCGTGAACATATGCTGCACTCCCTCAATAGCCAGAATGTCTTTCCTCAAATTTGGAGACCAGAACTGCACACATTACTCCACTTGTGATCTCACCAGTAGTGCACTGTACAGCTGCAGAAGCACCTCTTTGCTTCTATACTCATTTCCTCTTGTTATGAAGGACAGCATACTATTAGCCTTCTTCACTACCCGCTGCATGCTTGCCTTCATTGAGTGGTGTACAAGAACACCCAGATCTCTCTGTACTGCCCCTTTACCTAAACTGATTCCATTGATCTGCCTTCCTGTTCTTGCCACCAAAGTGGATAACCATACATTTATCCACATTAAACTGTATCTGCCATGCATCCGCCCACTCACCTGACTTGTCCAGGTCACCCTGTAATCTCCTAACATGCTCATCACATTTCCCCCTGCCACCCAGCTTTGTATCATCAGCAAATATGGTATTGTTATTGCTGATACCATCTTCTATATCATTAACATACATTGTAAAAAGCTGCGGTCCCAGCACGGATCCCTGTGGTACCCCACTGGTCACTCCCTGCCATTCTGAAATGGAGCCGTTTATCACTACATTTTGTTTCGTATCTGCCAACCAATTTTCAGTCCAATTTAGTACTTTGCCCCCAATACCATGCGCCCTAATTTTACTTACTAACCTCCTGTGTGGGTCTTTATCAAAAGCTTTCTGAAAGTCCAGGTACACTACCTCTACTGGATCTCCCTCGTCCATCTTCATAGTTACATCCTCAAAAAATATAAGAAGATTAGTCAAGCATGATTTCCCGTTCATAAATCCATGCTGACTCTGTCCTATCCTGTTAATACGACCCAGGTGTGCCGTAATTTCATCTTTACAAAAGCCTCCTGCATTTTTCCCACAACTGAGGTCAGACTAACTGGTCTATAATTTCCTGTTTTCTCTCTCCCACATTTCTTAAAAAGTGGTATAACATTAGCCACCCTCCAATCCTCAGGAAACGTCCCCGAATCTATCGAATGCTAGAAACTAATCACCAACGCATCCACGACTTCCCGAGCCACCTCCTTCAGGACCCTGGGATGTAGACCATCAGGCCCCGGAGGCTTATCAACCTTCAGACCTAACAGTCTCTCCAACACCAAATCCTGGCAAATATAATTTCCCATAAGTTCAGGTCCTTCAGCCACTCTTACCTCACGGAGATTGCTTGTGTCTTCCCCAGTGAACACAGATCTTAAGTACCCATTTCATTCTTGGGTACATGGACATTTCTTTATTCCTCGTAATATTTCTCCTGCTTCTGTCTTCAAGGGCCCAATTTTAGTCCTACCCATTTTTTTGCCTCGCACATAACGAAAAAAGTTTTTACTATCCTCCTTTATATTCTTGGCCAGTTTACCTTCGTACCTCATTTTTCGTCTGCGTATTTCCTTCTTAGTAATCCTCTGTTGCTCTTTAAAAGCTTCCCAGTCCTCAGTTTTCCCACTTACCTTTGCTCTGTTATACTTTTTCTCTTTTAACTTGAGATGCTTCTTAACTTCCCTCGTCAGCCACGGCCGCCCATGCCTCCTCCTGGGATCTTTTTTCCTTTGAGGAATGAATTGATCCTGCAACTTCTGCATTATACACAGAAATATCCGCCATTGTTCATCCACGGTCATCCCTCCTAAGCTATTGCACCATTGAACTTTGGCCAGCTCCTCCCTCATAGCTCAGTAGTTCCCTTTATTCAACAGAAGTACTGTCACTTCCGACTGTATCCTCTCCCTCTCAAATTGAAGATTGAAGCTTAATGTATTATGGTCACTACTTCCCATTGGCTCCTTCACTTCGAGGTCTCTGACCAATTCTGGTTCGTTACACAATACCAGATCAGGAATTGCCTTCTCCCTGGTAGGCTCCAGCACCAGCTGCTCTAAGAATCCATTTCTTAGGCACTCCACAAAGTCTCTTTCTTGTGGTCTAATACCATCCTGATTCTCCCAGTCTACCTGCATGTTAAAGTCCCGCATAACAACTGTAGTAACATCTTTGCACAAGGCCAATTTCAGCTCCTGATTAAACTTACATCCGACATCCAGTCGACTGTTTGGGGGCCCGTAGATGTCTCCGAAGAGGGTATTTTTACCCTTAGTATTTCGCAGCTCTATCCACACTGACTCTACATCCCCTGACTCTCGGTCCCTCCCGCTCAAGTGACTGAATATATCTCCCTTACTAACAAGGTCACCCCACCCACCCCACCCACTCTGCCCGTCAGTCTGTCCTTACGATAGCACGTGAAGCCTTGAATATTCATTTCCCAGGCCCTGTCCACTTGAAACCACGTCTCAGTTATCCCCATAACATCGTATCTGCCAATTTTCAAAAGAGTCTAAAGCTCATCCATTTTATGTCTAATGCTTCGTGCATTCATGTATAGTATTTTAAATTTTTTCCTGCCCTCACCCTTCCCATCAACTCAACCTTGCAGCATGATCCCGTTCCATGTTTTCTGCCTCATATTCTTGACTGTCTGCCTGAAATTAATTGTAATTTAATATTTCCTGTTTTAAGAACGCTGTGTTTATACACAGTTCTGCTTGTGGACTCTGACGTCAAGTTAAACTGGAAGTATATATCACACATACTTGGATGTGTCAATGGGACGACAAGCATGATTTACAACAAAGTACGCTCTCAACCATGCAAGAGCAGATACTATGTTGAAAAACAATAAGTTATTTTTCAATTAGCAACGACTTAATAAAAAGCAATAGTTGGATACCAATTGAGCTGTATCTTTGGAGGGAGTAACGAAGTCTGAAGATAAAGTTATTCATCTGGAATTCGCTCGTAAAAGTAAGCGGATAACGAGTCAACAGTTTTGGAGTCGTGTACAGTCATTTATATTTCAACATGCCCGTCCATTTTTCTTTCTCTGCAAAGTAAATATAAGCTCAGCTTTTGCAGGTCGAAAGTTAATTGCCTGTCATTATTGTGAATGGAAAAAAAAGACAGATATCAATCGCACAAGTGTACACTGCTAGTTTGGCATTATACCAAAGATGGCTGTGTCCAGAAAATCTCAATTTAGAGCGAGGATAATATTGTGCGTTGTTTCATTAAAATCATAGGAGGGATTATATCATCACGCAGTGAATGTTGCAAAAGCTTAAACATACTACAAACTGTGAAAGGAAGAAAACTCAGCAATCACTTTAATACATAGGAGAACACCAAAATACTACTGTGTACCGAAATACTCTCACCTTTGAATTGCCTCTTTATCATCTTCCGAATTTGTCTTAAACGCATCCATCTCGATACTTTATATCACTCTGTCTCCATATTTTGCCATTACACTCTAAGTTAACAACTCCAGTTTACTGGGAACAGATGCAGTGAAGCTCAATTGATTTCTGTAAGAACAGAACTCATTCTTTACCATCATTTCTCGCACGTCCGTCTCTAGTTTCTTTGAATAAAATAAATGTAAACCTGTCCAGTATTTCACAGTTAATATTTACTTGTATGTATTCCAATTTGCGGGCTTACATTCACTACGAGTGAGGTATATGCAAGGATAGTTACAAATCACGTCACCCTCACTGAAGCGAAATTACTTGTGGTCACTTTAAATTTGGGGGTACATTTCTGCGGAAGGAATTGAACCAGAGCAGCCAGGTATATTCAATGGAATGGACGGTAGACCAGTACTGCTAATATTATTGTGGACTGATAATTTTCAGAATATTATATTCAATGTTATGGGCACAATTCTTGACAGTGGAACGAGTGTGCATGTAACGTCACTTGTGTAGGATTCGATGATTTACAGTAGACATGACAAACAAAATCTTATGGTTTAAAACAAATCTTGACAAAGACTATAAATGTGTTGTTTTTAAAACTCAAGTCTCCTTTAAATGTGGAAAACCCAAGCGAACTAAATAGGTACAATGGTTATGTCTCCTTAATAAAGAAGGGGATCATTAAAATGCATCTTGACTTTAGAAAACCGCTGTAATCCATTATGAGCATGGTAAGAGTCGAGCATTGAGAACATACTTTTCAGATTATTCTGCCTTTTGACAAAGAGATCAACACAGTCTTTATGGCAGCTCTAAATCTTTCATTGTTTTCCATACGTTCATCTCAACTTTGTTTCCTATTGCAGTGGAGGGAAGAGAATTCGAAAGCCAATTGACAATGTGACAACAGAAATTGTTCCTCACATCTTTGTTAGTAAGTATCACCGAATTGCTGAACTGCAACTGCCAGCATTTTTGAATTATCTGAGACTATTAATCATTTTAATTTCGTCTACCTGGAACGCACCCTGTAAGTAACATTACGTCTTCTTCCCCTAACAGTAATGAGAAGCAATCATCTACTTCGCTGCAACCTATATCTTCGCACTTCAATGCGATTAACTATGCCAGTAAATTTTTCTCATTTTTTAACTATCTCCATTCAAACTTGAAGTAATCAGTTGACAAACTAGCGGTTCAGTTTCTGTCTTAGAATTGACATTTATTATTTGATAGACTTCCCTGGCTCACTGCTTTACTGTTCTTGCAATACCCGCTCACATTCGTGTCCCTCATCGCTCACTGCACATGGTTGCTAACTTGCAAGGAGACTTAGGTCCCTCCATAAAACAATATTCCCAAACCCCTCATGTTTTCAGTATTATGGTCCATCTGCCAAATGTCTGCCCAATTGATGCAATTAGACCTACTCGATGACCATTATGTATGCCTTCAACTCACATGATCTAGTTTGTCTGGTTTTATCAGTGATATCGATCTGAGTGATGATTGGTGTTGGATACAATGCAACAGATTGTGCTGAACCAATAATTCGTGAAGTTCTGCACAGGTAGATTGCTTTTACATTCGATGCTTCCTTTGAGCAACATGTAGTACCCATGGGTCATCTGTCATGACATTCAGAGCCATGTCTACACCACAAGGATCACAGACTACAAGAAGGCAGCTGCTCCCCAAGGCAAAAAGGAATATGAAAAATAATAATATTTGGTTAAGATTTTGAACTCTTCCTCTGACATCATTGACTGTGGTCAGTGAATGCATTCAAGTACTGATTTTAACTCGTGATAAAATAGTGAAACGTTAAAAAGCATGGACAGGAAATTGGAATTAAGGCTACAGCCAAATCTTCCTTGTTGAAAACTACAAACGTTTTTTTTTCAAATTTAGATCATCACTTTGGATCATGCGTCAATGTGTTTCCACAACACAACAGCAAATTTCGTTAACTTGTTCATGCAAAGTAGAATTTGAAAAACGATAATCCATAATTGCAAAAGTGCAACTCAAATCCATGCCTCTGCAAAGAATCAAAAGGCAATTCCCCAGCTTTGACAGCTGAGCCACGCTGCTGCATTATTTTTCTGCAGTTTCATGACCTGCATTTTGTGATTCACATCTTTGATGTTGCTGCATTAGCCAGTGTAAATTCTGCTTATTAATGAATAAGATTATCCACTTTGTCGATTTTCACTCACCTTTCAACATGCTAATCCTTCCCCAATTACTGCTACCAATTCCTGGTATTATTAACACATGTTTTCTGACTCAATATTGCCAACT
Source organism: Chiloscyllium punctatum (assembly GCF_047496795.1). Taxonomy (NCBI): domain Eukaryota; kingdom Metazoa; phylum Chordata; class Chondrichthyes; order Orectolobiformes; family Hemiscylliidae; genus Chiloscyllium; species Chiloscyllium punctatum. The sequence continues at coordinate 19,336,109 of NC_092781.1, read as the reverse complement.
CACCACATCACCTGCTCATATTTATCTCCATATCACCCGCATATTACTTGACCTAATTGTTTTCATGTTCCTGCGGAATGTATCTGTTCACTCACACAATCCCATAGCACACGAACTATCGCCCTCTCAGCAGACGCCAATACTGCCTTGCGGTCAAAAAAGCATCAAACAACTGAAACACATTTAGGCATCTGTGGCATATGCAATTTCCAATGAAGTACTGAAATGATAAAATGCAGCATTGATTGCAATGCACCAGGCCAAGCGACAGATGACTGAGGAATAAAGCGCTCAAAGTAGAGGAGTATAAATCAGAAACCAAGCTTATTCTCGATACAACAGCCGAGATACCCATCCTCCTGAATTTGAAACACGTACTGCAGACACATCACATCTCAAGAGATTTACCAACAGTGCAAGCATATCACCGATTGTTGCATTTAATGTAAATGCATTCTGAGTTTCCGAATTCTAAGTGGTCATATGAGTTTAGACGAAAACCTGAAAGGATACCCTGAAAACCTCTCTAACAAAATGCAACTTCACTTACACCTGTGGAGCATTTGCCCACAAGTGCATGAAATAGAGAAGAAGCAGTTGTTTAGGACTCCAGGACTGGAATATTGAGCCACAACTAAAAAGATTCCCTCTTACCTGTCTGCCGGAATGGAAGAAAATCATTTTCAACACGGTGGGAGTGTCAAAGTACAAGACCAGTCCATCATTATTTACCTTGTGTCGGGACAGCGTTATAATGTTATTTTAAAACCAGCTAGTTAAGAATTAATTAAGAAGACTATTTGGACGTGACAAACGGCACTTGAAGAAAATTGGAAAGTTTACTGGTTTAGTCCGTGACAGTATTTTCAGCGGATAAGAAACCACGTGACACGGCCCGCTGATGTGTAGTTTTATGCAAAATTGATTTTTGGGAGTGTACTGAAAGAAACAAAGATAGTATTAATGCGAGAGACCCTTTTCAGCATACCTCGGACTGAGACCGTGACTGATTCCTGGAAACTCGAGTTCTCCAAACCAGCCGTCATAAAGCCTGGTCGATAATGGCCAGAAGGCATTGAGGTTACAGATTCACTTTTTGTTTTCATAAATTTCTACTGAATCTAATGTATATACCATAAGATTTTATTTCATAACTATCGATATATTATCAGTAGCAAAGGAGTTAAAAAATGGGTCACTTAACCCATAGAATTATTTTTGTTACATCCCACCTGAATCCACAATTGAAAGAGAACACCATGCTTTTCCCCTCTGTTTTCTGCTGACAACGCCACATGCAAGATTTTAGGCGCCGCTATGGACATAATTGTTTAGAATGAACTAGGATAGTGACGCCATGTTTTAAATCAATTTCGTTGAAATTTGCTGATGCAATGGAAAATGAGTTTGCAATTCTTTTCTTGAGTGTAAGTACAGTCTGCTTGCATCGATTCTGTTTTTGAAACTGAAGTCTCAGCCCGTTATCACGGTGTAACGAAATTCTTTTTATTATTTTACACATTTTCTGTGAGTTAACTGATCATATTCGGCATGGGTTCATTCCTGCTTTCCTCTCTGTCTCTCGCTCGCTCTTTCTTATATGTAATGTTAACTGCTGTAGAATTATTTCCTGGTGTCGATTTCCTGCTTACGATTAGATCGTGCTGCTCAAGAATCAGTCTGTCAAATAACCCATGAAATTATACTCAGTGCGATCTGTGCCAACATCATGAACTCAATCCACATTTTGTTTTTAAATACCGAAAATGATCACCGTGCCGTACCTTGGACAATTTTGCTATTATTTTATTTTGTATCCTTCGCGCTATAGTGCAGCTGCTGTTGCTGGATATATAGGAACGAATCTTATTTTTGACTGGTAGCATTCCTCATTCAGAAAGTACCGCACCTAGCTTTAAAACAAAATAATTCTTCATCAAATCGAAATAAAATCATAATGATTCAACCTTGAATTCAATACTGATACTATTATAGAGAATCGTGCTTCATATTCGCATTTAGAGTGCAAGTTACTCAGATTATTATGGCTTGAATACACCTCCAGCATGACTGAGTTTGAGGCTGATGCAAATTCACGTTTGAAATTATTCAAATTCACTTGAACCTGCTTCAGACACCCTGAAGCTCGTTTCATTTGCAAATTGTGATTGACCATTTCAGTTTACGGAATTAACACTGAGAAGAAGATTGATTATCATTGAGAAAGATTGCTGTTCTCATTCAGATAGAATCAGTTTCATCATCAAAATGATTCAAAAGTAACGAGATTCACATCAAACAAGTTTCACATTCAGACAGATTCATAGTAACACAGATTCAGTTCCAGATCAGGTATAATTTCAGCTTGATTCAGCTGAATTCTGAATGATTATGAATTATACAGTCATGAGTTCAGGCTTTTTAAGGAATGATTCTGATTCGCATTTTAAATTATTCAAACTACCATTGATTTCAATTTATATTCATCATGTTTTAAACTCAGACTGAGAGTAATTAGTTGGCAGACGAATATTGTGATTAGTCAATGCATAAAATTAAAACAAGTTCTATTTCAGGACTATGAATATTCCTTTTACGATTGATCATTATCGCAATTCAGTTTGATTCTGCAGCACTGAAATTGATGCCGATTCACAGTCAGGTTGATTTTGGTTAATTTTCACAATGAGAAAAGTTCCGATTAAGATTTAAATAGATTTATTTTAATATTGAAAATGATTTTCATTTATATTCAGATTCTATCAGAATCGAGATGTGGATGAAAATGATTCATACTGGAAGTGATCCAAATTCTATTTCAGATTGATTCTGTCTGAAACTGGTTGAGGTTCACAATAGGGAAGAACGTGAGGACTGCAGATGCTGGATTTCTGAGCTCCAGCAAGGTTCATACCCGAAACGTCGATTCTCCTGCTCCTTGGATGCTGCCCGTCCTGCTGCGCTTCTCCAGAAACACATTTTCAGATGAGGTTCACATTAACCATACTTCAGATTCATAGTTGGATTGATTAATTTACACATTCAGAATATTTCAGGTTTAAAATCAAACAGTTTCACTTCGAAACAGAAATTTGTCCGATTCAATGGCGCGACTGTCACAACTTTATTATTTTGAGATATTCAACATGGCGGAGAATTGGTCATTTTTCTAGACAGATAATGTGTTTCTTTCTCAGAAGACGATTCCGTCACCAGCCAATTCATATAGTGCGCTTCAGCTCCGAAGATTTTTGTTGATTGACTTTCCTGAAGTGGTATTTTTATTTTGCTTTCCATGTGAACATCAATTTTCTCTTTTATATATGAGATCACAAGATTTGTTTTTACATTATTGTTCTATTTATTGGGTTTATTTTAACTCTCAACATTATACTACACCCAGAAGAAAAACAATAATGCCCACAGGAGGAGAGGCTTAAATTCTAAACTTTACAAGCAATTCTTTACGTTTGAATTTTTTATGAAACAACGAAGTATTTTTGTTTACAGTTAACAATTTCTCTCTCTATTATAGCCAACCTAGTTGTGTTTCTGACACTGTGTTACAGAAGGTTTGTTTTGTTAAATGCATCATTTCCTTCTTGCTGTCTCAGACAACGTTACGTTTTTTTCATCACACTCAGCTGTGGCATTAAATCGCATGTCTGAGATTTGTTTCCTAAGCGATTTGCTGACAATCACAGCTATATATAATCTTCACAATGGTTTATATTTTTGCAGCCACTGACACTTCTACTTGTTTGATGCTTTCACTTTTTATCGACTTGTGCCTATAGTTTTCAGAAACTCAATGTAAATCTTGCACTGAGAAATCAGCAGCTTGATTTATGGGAATCATGTCCATGTTGTCCTGGGTAGAATGAAGTACTCTGGCGCTGCGATATAAAAGTAATATTTTATGTATGATTGCATGGTTGCATATGATTTGTGTAGTGAATGTTTTGACTCCCATTCATTTTGATTTCGCTGCTGAATGCTTTGATTTTGAGACACATTCCAGCGGCAAACTGAGGCCACAGAGACTCCGGGTCCAGAAAAATTAGATGTTCAATGAGCCAGAAATGGAGAAATGGTATTATTGAATGTTGTATCATCTCCAGCAATCTCATACTATGATATTATTTTTCATAACAATTCTCCATGTCGGCATTGCAAATGTTACTTATACATCTGGTCCAGTTCCGGGTTATCAACACATATTCTCGTTGAAGTAGTATTTGTGCTTCAGCTTTTGAGTTCTTGCATACCTCCATTTTTAAACGCTGGACTCCACTGTAAGTTGACAGCTAAGTTTTAAAGTAGCGTGAAATATCCATGTTCGTTCAACTACTTAAACCTCTAAAGTAGAGTCATCTGTCATATACTAGCCATGATATTCCACAGTTAATCGATTTGTCCAATTTACAGCCAAGACATTTGAACAAAATGTTCACTCGTGATAAAGACGATATTGCTTGCAAATGGTTCTGTGTCATGAGCAGCTGGATTATTCCAGAAGCGACAATTAACTGACAATTTCACTGTACTCATCAGAAATCTAATATATGCAAAATGAGGATTGCAGATGCTGGAAACCAGAGTTTATATCAGAGTGATGCTGGAAAAACACAGCAGCTCAGGCCGCATTCGAGGAGAAGGAAATGCCACGTTTCGGGCAAAAGCCCTTCATCAGAAATATTCCTAATGAGGGCTTTTGCCCGAAATGTCAACTTCGTGTTGTCGATTACAAGTTATATTAGTTATGATTGTCCGTTGGCAATGTATACACCTTCACGCATATCAGAAAAATTACAATCGTCTTTTTGCTGTTGTTCATTTTTAGAACTTGGATTTTGAAATACTAGCCTATGGGGTTTGATTACAATTATGCAGCGTTTGTAAAAACGGCTAGGCAGGTTCTACAGACATTTTGGGAATATCATTATATTCGCATATGTCAAGAGATTTTCAATGGTGGATTGTTTTTATATTTCATATATTGGACAGGGAATGAAAACAATAACGCCCACGTTTGTTTCAGGATAATCGAGCATATGTTTTAGCTCTGAGACACAGGAGATGGAAACAATTTGGGCAGTTTTGGAAGACACTTCAAAAAACAGTCAAATTCAAGGAAACCACAGTACTTTCGAATGCAATGTTTGTCCTTATTCCTGTCACTTCCTGACTTGGTGTGTTTGTGTAGAAATCTATGGGACATTGAATTGTTGAGCATGTCCAAGCTTTTAGATTTGCCAGTATTCATGTCGCAAAATCTGAAAGTTCTGACAAAAAAACTGAAATTATTGGGTATGGATTTGAGCTAGAGGTGCAATCCTTCTAGCATTGAGTTGCTGAATTGTACTCGCATAGAGCAATGTTTTGCTTGCAATTTTAAGATTCAAGCATTCATGTATCTAGCTTTCTTTTGTTTTTTAACTTTAATGTAACAAAGTTAATTCCTGTTCTTAACACGATGAGAGGTGCCTTTAAGGGGGAAATTGATCTTCTGTGTTATTTGAAGAGGTGCTGATATCCTGGTACTTCATTTGAATGGTTTTAAGATCTCAATACCAGTCTGTCCATCAGCATCTTTACATATTGATGTATTATGGACAAGTATTCCTATTTTTCTCATCCCCCTTCACTGTCCGAGACTTTCAATAGTGTTTGCAGATGATTGACAGCTTTATTTAACCTTTAGCTGCTGCACACCCTGCTCATAATGCAGTGTCCTCTGCAATGGGAAGACAAAAACAGACTAGGTGACCACTTTATACTTTACATTGACTTAATTGCAATCATGAACGGCAACTCTGTTTCTCTCTCTATCACACCAGTAAGCATTACCAACATATTGCTTTTTTTGTTTCAAACGTCCACCTCTCAACATATCAAATTCTTATTCAGCAGAGATCATGTAGGAAGATACTGAAAAGATAATGCCCGATAACCTGTTTTGATTCTGTAAGTTACAGTCACAATGTTTGAAGGTGAGGACGCAGAAGACAAAAAAAATAACAAAAGCTCTTCAAAAGGAAGTAACATGATTTCCAGAATTAAAGACCTTCAAACCACTGCATGTGCAATAAAAATCTGATACATTATATTCATAATGAGCTGTACCCTTTTAACAGCAACAGAGTAATCCCAATAAACATAATTCTGTTCTTATTGTAATTTGAAGCAAACAGACGCATAAATCTTATCCCGCACTGAAAATACCCGTCAACCATTATTGCTGATTTCCTATCAGTTTCCTGTAGCAACCCATCATCGAATTTGAAACCATATTCGTAGAACGACAGTGAAATAGTTCCAAATATGACACCGTTCTGAGGAAGAGAGACTCGATCCAAAACCTTCACTCTGATTCGCTCCTGTTGCCAGACCTGCCGGTCTTTGCCAGGAGCTTCGACTTAGAACAACGTTTGCAGTGTAGCTTCACGTGGTTGAATGGACAAAGACGTTGGATATAAACTTGATTTTTTTACCCGAGTCACGGGGTTGAATTCCACTGCTACCAATTATCTTGCTGTTGTACCAAGGACCGTTACCGTGAAATGGCTGGGCAACTTCAACCCTGCAATGTTTTCTTTCTTCTGGTTCTTTGCGTCTCCTCAGGCCACTGGCGTTCTCGGTGATGCAATTCGGAAAGTTGTTGACAAGAGCCTGAGAGCTCCAGCTGTCCAACGGCCCTTCAGATTCCCGCCATCATCGTGCATTAAGGGATTTTCCATGACATGTTCACGCTTGTCTCTATTTCTCAATTGGTCAGTATTCATCAATGAACTGGACGTTTAGTGGTGCAACACCACCAAGGAACTGAGCTTCAGTTATTTCAGGTAATTCAATTGCACTAACTACGTACTGACATTTATTTAACTAATACCTGTGAAGTGATTGCATACAAACAGCATCAATAACTCTCGGTCCCCCGGCTCTACACGGAGTGAAACAGGGACAAACTGCAGGGTGTAACCACAACTCCCTCTAATCCAAAGCTGCCAACAGAAACGGACCACTGCAGCTTCAATGGGCAGCGTCCTACCCAGACCTGTGACACAATCTGCTCCTCTTGAATGGTTTTCTTTTGTGAAAGGAGCAACGATCCATTTCAATTTGGCAACGGTTGGAACAGATTCATCTTCTCATTTGAACCTTTTGTTAAAACCAAACTCCTGTCTCTTAATCAGAAGGTGCAGCGGTGAAATGCAAATTGAAGAGACCTGAAAAGCGAGAAAAACTACCTGACACAGAACAAAGTGATCTAAACAAAGTAACAAATGTAACATTTGGTCGAAAAGACAGCCGTAGCTCAGTTGCCATGAGACAAAACAAATTTCAAATTCGGACAATCTGTTTAAATTATGCCCCAAGGAACGAAACTGAATTTTGTATTTTGATAACATTTTAACCAATGAAACAATCCGATATTTTGGGTTTAAATACCAGACATTTTGAACAGTAGACAGAGCAGCAAAGAGAAATGCCAAAAGACCAACAGATGTCGGCTGCTCGTCAGAGCTCTCTGACCAATACCTGTCTGGAGAAGGAGTGTTCACGGAAACAAAAAAATATCTAAACCGACCTGGAGAGAGATTCTACACAGGACAACCGACATAAGACACGAGGAAAAGATGAGTGGTCTTAAAGCGTGCTCTTTAAATACATATTAATTGGGATTTTATATTGGACCAGCATTGTAGAGAGGGAGGTAAAATAAAGTTTCAGGAAAAGAAGTTGTCAATAGTTATTCGAGAACGTTCTCTGTTTGATTTAAAGAATAACCTTTGAAATGTTTACATGAAATAATTACTTTGGTGATAGTTCTTTGCCTCTCGAAATTTAACAGATTGCAGCACAGGGTGAAACTTTTTCTGTGTTTATGGTTTAAAGTAGTAGAGGGTTTTACCCCGTTTGGGGGCTCGTCCGGGATTTCAACAGTTAGGGGGCTCGTTGCCAGAATTTGAACAGGCTGGGTTTTGGATTCGCGTCTTGAAAATGTTTAGGCAGATGCAATTTAAGGTTTGGACAGATTTGAATTGATTTTGGGTATGTAAAAGCCCCAGAAATTAAGCACTTGCAGGTTAGTGTCCCAAATCATTAAGTAACTCATTGATGTGATGATTTGTTTAATTTCGGTGAGTTGTAGTTGATAAAGTAAAAGTGAGAGAAATTGTTCTTAAAATTGGTAAAGAGATTCTGACATTTGAAGGTGATTCTCAATTTTGGCAAGAAAACTTAGAATGAAATAAAAAAGATCATGCTTTCAGAAATAGCAAAGAATTTAGATGGGGGTATAACGAAGGGCAAATGTGAAGCTGAAATTGTAAGGGAATTGCCCAAGCACTTAAGTATGTTCGAGAAATAGACAAGTACAGCAGAGGTAGAAAAAAACTTAAATTACAACTGAGTAAATTCGAGTTAAAAGATAAAAACAGCGAGTGAGAAAGAGAATGACAAAGACAAGAAACGGAGAGAGAAAGAGAAAGAAAGCAAGAACACAGACAGAGAGAGAAACAGAGACAGAGAGAGAGAGAGAGAGAGAGAGAGAGAGAGAGAGAGAGAGAAGGTTCTCAGCTGAAACAAGTGCGAGAGTAGAAGGAGATAGAGAAAGAGAGAGAAAAGTAAGGTAGACGGAAGGACACAGAGAAGAAAACGCGAGACAAAAAAGGAGAGATTTTGAACTTCGGAATTTGCCGCTTAGTCAACAAAATCTTTTTAACAGGATGGAGTTTAAAATAGAAGGTCATGACTTACACAAATATGTCAAAACACTGCCACATTTTGATGAAAAAGATGCTGAAGCCTTCTTTATTTCAGTTTATAATTCCAAAGGCAGATCAAGTGGTCCAAGGATTTATAGGTAATGCGAGATCAGACTAACCTGGTAGATTGATCTAGTGAGGTATTTAACATGCAGTAAGTTGAGGGGTCAAGAGATTATGAACAAGGGAAATAAGGTATTTTAAGTGCTATAATTCGATACCAGAAACATAAAGACATCATTTCAGAATCGGAATGAAGGAACAAAGATAGACATGGTAAGTTCGAAATAATTAAACAGTCATTTTTTTGATGGGTGCGTGTGTTAAAGATAGATAGGATCAATGAGGCTATAAGAGAGATTATTCTGCTGGAGGAGTTTAAAACATCACTTCCAGAGATGTTCAGAATTCACATGGAGGAACATAAAGTCAGGAAGTGAGAAGAATACAACTATTTCTGGCACATTGTTCATGACATGCACATTATAATGTTGTACTGCTTAATAGTGCATTCTCGATTTGATATATTTCCTCGGGTGGATGGTGACTTTTTCAAAAAATAAACAACTGGCATTTTACATTCCCATCCTCATCTTCCTGCGGGAATACAGATCAACTCTGATGTCACGAGCATCGATGGCAACTTTAAAATGTTTGAAATAATTTATGCAGCTAAAATTGGTTTGGTGCATAATATTGCTTTCAAATGGTCGCATTGTTCTGCCCACTGAAACTTTGTGTTCTTCTTCAGCAAATCTGTTAATGGTGTCACGACAGTGTTGACATTTGGAACAACGTCTGGTAGAATCCATTTCATCTCAAGAATCAAAGCTTCTCTTTCTTCCAGCTTGGTCAAGGGGATTGTTCGATGGCCTTTGTCTTTGTGTTCTATGAGGTCACCATCCACAACCGATGTTATGTCCAAAGAACATCACGTCCGCGCAAATTCAGTTTTGTTTTTGGTTATTACCAATTTTGCTTCTCGAGTCGTTCAAAGAGCTTTGCTTACCCTACCATGTGATCTTTTCAGGACTTAGAAAAAATCACTACATCGTCCAAATAGACTGCACAGTTTGTTAGCCCAGCCAAAATTCTGTTCGTGAGTCTGTGGAATGTGATGGGCGTTTTTCATTCCAAAGGGCTTTCTTTAAATTAATATCGGCCTTTTGGGATTGCTAACTCAAAAATTTCTTTCGCAGTCACTGATCCAACTTAGTTATCCAACTGGCTTTCTGACTTCCTCGATACAGTCCTCCAATCTCGAAATTGGATATGAGGACAATTTTGGAAGGGCGTTGACCTTCTGTTGATCTACACAAAATCGTTGATTACTGTCCAGTTTGGTAACTACAACGATCGGTGACCACCACTCACTCTGGTTTGGTTGGATGTTATCATCATCAAGCATGGTCTCCAACTCCTTATCAACATGTCTTACTTTGAAAGGATTGATCCAATAGGGGTTTGGTTTTATCAGAGCAGTACTCCCCACAGCGACTTCATGGCATATAGCATTAGTCCTCCCCATTTGATACTGACATATGTTCTTATACAGCAGTAACACACATTTCAACTGTATTCTAAGCACATGAGACAGATAGTTTACTAACCTATCCCACTTTGTAGGACTTATTCATTTAAATCTATCTTGAGGACGATCAAAATCCACACCATCTGTGATTGATTCCTCACTCTGTGGAGCAGTAGCCAGCACCTGATTTCTCCAGCTCTTTCTCGCTACTTCAATCGAGTTTCAAAATATACACGTGACATACCTTTTCTATCTGGCATCTTTACTGCATATTACACCTTAACTAACGTTTTCTTAATTTTATATAGACCGCTAAACCTGGTTTGTAGGGATTACGTGTCACTGGTAACAGTACTAACTCTTCACCACCTCGTGAAAACATTCCAATCTCAGAACTTTCATCTGGCACCTGCGTCATTCCATGCCGTGCCCACTTTAGATGTTCGTTAGCTACCTAACTTACGCAATTTAATCTCTCCCTCACCTCTGATACATAATCTAGGTGTTAGAACCCAGACTTTGTTCTGTCAGTTTTTCTTTAATTAATTTGCAAGGGCCTCTCACTTCATGCCCAAATATTAACTCGAAAGGAGTGAACTGAGTAGATTCGTTTGGGGCATCTCGAATGGCAGAATGTCCGAATGGGATGCCTTTATCCCAGTTATTCGGGTACTTCTGAAAACACGCTGTCAACATGGTCTTCAAGGTCTGATCCTATCTTTTCCAACTCGACGTTGTCCTGTGTAAGGTCAGGTTGGGGTGTCCACTCAGGCCTGGGGAAGTAACCACAGGAGTGATTGACAGCGTGTCACTTCCAGTAATACAGTTTGTCCTTGGGAATGATTTAACATGATACAAGATGGGACTGACATCCACTCTTGTAGAGAAGCACCATGAACACCAGGTAACCGAGGAGATCCACGAAAAATACCCTGGAATTTTCCCAGACTGTAGTAAACCGATGCCACAATCATAGGTCACGGAACGAAGCAAAAGCTGAAGCGAAAGATGAAGAAGTTTAGATTCAGTTATCCCACACCCTGTTTGAAATTATAGTGCAGGAAAAATCTGAACAGGCAGAGGTTCAGACAGAAGTGCTCAGTCCTGAAAGGGTAATGGAGCTCTAATAGAAAGCCGAGACAAAGGAAGATACATATGTTGATGCATACTCCGAAAAAGAGGCAGACAATATCCTTGAGGGATATTATCTTAAAGATAGAACCCAAAGACGAAAATAGAGTCCTCAGCAGGTTACTGCAAAGGATGCATGGGCAGAAGTGTGCCAGATTGTGTTGCTGGTAGCATACAGGCAGGAAGTATTATGGGTAGTACATGAACAACAAGGAAGATGTCACCTTGGTGAAAGGGAGACTCACGGTGAGGGACAAAAACGTTTCTATTCGCCTGGAATGTACAACGATGTGGTTATCTTTTGTCAAAAATGTCATATACGCCAAACGTTATCTAAGCCAGAGACAGTAATAAAATCCGTACCTTTGTTGCCAGTTCCGTCATTGAAAGAACCTTTCATGAGGCTTATAGTTGATTGAGCATGTTCTAAACTAAAATTGAGAATGAGTATTTGCTCATTATATTGGTTGTGTCTACTCGATTTCGGAAGGCAATTCCATTTCGGATTATTAAAGCAGATTGGGTGGTAGAGAGGTTAGTAGCTCCCTTCGTGTGGTATGGGCTACCTTGAGAAATTCCATCAGACCAAGGGTCTATTTTGACTGAAAGGCTGTTTAAGGAATCATGAATAGTTGAGGCATACATCACTTTAAATCAACTGCGTTATGTCCTGAATCCCAGGGAACTTTAGAAAGGAGACGACAGTCCCTGGAGACCACGATAAGAGCTTAATGATAAATTATCTGAATGACTGGGATATTGGTGTCCAATTCGTATTGTTTACCGTTACAGATGCCCCAAATTCATCTACTCAATTTACCCTCTTTGAGTTAGTATAAGGACATGAAGTCAGAGGCCCTTTGGAAGTAATTCAAGAGAAATTGACAGGGCTAAAGTCGGAGATCTCACATTTGGATTGTGTCAGATGTGAGGGGGGAGATTATATTGAGTAGAGTTTATGCCAAACAGCAGCTAAAATGATACAGCATAGAATACAGCACAGCATAGAATGATAAAAACTGGCAGATAAAAAAAACTGAAATTTAAAGTCTTCCCGAGGGGAGGCGGATTAGTATTGTTATCGAGGGACGGGATCTCTTCAAAACCAGATGAATGGTCCCCATAACATTAAGAAAAGGTTGAGTCAGGTGTACTATCCAGTAAAGATGCCAGATGGGGGGAGAAAAGCTATCCGGTATGTAATGTGAACAATTGAAACCACATTATACTGGAGAGAAAGAACTGGAGAAACTGGTGTTAGTTACTGCCCCGCAGAGTGAGGAATCAAATTCAGATGATGTGGATTTTGATGTCTCACAAAATAAATTTTAAAATAAAGAGATCTTTAAGGAGTGGGGTAGGTTCGTAATGTATCTGCCTCAGGAACACAGAACGCTGCTGAAAGATTTGTTACTGCAGTATATGGACGTATGTTGCGACCAGACGGGGAGGGTGAACGCTATTGTTACTGAAGTAGATGCAGGGAATGCTGCTCCAATAAAACAACACCCCTATCAGCTTAATCCTTTTAATGCCAGATAGGTCCAGAAGGAAGCAGACGCTATGCTCAAGGAGGATATCATTGAACCGAACTTGTCCGAGTTGAGTTCATTGATTGTCTTATTTCCTAACATCAGCTGGGAATCAACGATGTTGGTTGTATTATTGGAAAGTCAATGCCGTTACAAAATTGGACTCATATCGAATTCCGCGATTGGAGGACTGCATCAAGAAAGTCGGACAAGGTAATTACGTTACTAACTTGGAAAACTACGTGGTTATTGGTCGGTACCTTTATCAGAGACAGAGACAGAAAGTTCTGCATTTGTAACCCCAAATGGGATATATCAATTTAAGCTGATGCCCGTCGGAATGATGAACGCCCCCGTCACATTCCAAAGGCGCATAATCGGAGTTTTGGCGAGGGTAATAATCTTTTCAGTCTACTTAGACAATGTAGTGATCTTCAGTACGTCCTCAAAAAATCACATGGTAGAGCAGGAAGAGGTCTTTGGATGACTATGAGAAGCAAAACCGATAATAAACTTAAACAAAACTGAATTGGCGAAAGCAGAATTGATGTTCATGGTTCATAACGTCGGTTATGGAAGGTTTACCCTATGAACTGCAAAGATGAATGCCATTGAGGAATTTCCACGACCAACGTCGAAGAAATATCTGCTTTCGTTCTTAGGATTAAGCAGATTGGATCGAAGGCTTGTTCCAAACTTCATCAGTGTAGCGGCAGCGTTAAACAATTTGCTGAAGAAGATCAAAAAAGTTTCGGTGGACAGAAGAATGTGAGGAGGCATTTGGCCATTTCAAAGCAATGTTAACAAATAAAAGTTACAGCGACACCAAACCTTGCAAAAGCCTTCATAGTTGCCATCAATGTTAGTGACATAAGAATTGGTGTCGTACTGCTACAGGAAGATGACAATGCGATTGAACTGCCAGTTGGTTACTTTTTAAAGAAACTTCACATCCACTAGTGGAAATACTTCACCAGCGAAAAGTAACTATAGAGTTTGATACTGGTGTTACCTGTCTCAAGAATATTCCACCATTTACCATTGTGGGATTTGAATCCTTGTTAAATCCAGAACATGTACTAAGGTTTTTTTTTATAAGTTTACTCTCCCCTCATTCTCTTACATTCTCTTATCTATTTTCAAGGCATAAAGAAAATAAAGTACATTCAAAGTAGCGCTCTGAACATGTCCCAGTCGTAACCCTCAAAGTATTCTGCACAATGCTGTCCATAATATATGCACGTTCTAATGTTGAGCAACATTTGAAAACAGGGACTGCTGTCATTCTGAGAAGATAAATTGATCGAGAATTTTTTTTTTACGTTATAGATTTTGGGCAATTCTGCAACTGGGCATCACGACCTGTTTTTCAAAATTCTGTCATATTTTAATAGGTACAGGTAAGGAATTTGATGTGATTGTCGACAGATGCCTAGATGAATGACACTCCAATAATAACCAAACTCAGGGATCTCCAGAGACTCCAGGGTAGAGCAACAGCACATCTATCAGGTTATGTATTTAAACTTTCCACCAGTGCAATGATTACAGTGCGCAGCATCAGTATACTTCACTGAGACAGCCATAAACCCCGCTCTTTCGTTTCAAATCTAATTCATTTAACAGTTGAACGAACCGGCACAGAAGATCCATGGGAAAATCACGATCTACATGTTTCACAACAAGTCAGAAATAGTACAGCCTTAAAACGTCTTCAACATTTCTTGACTGTCAGTCAGCCAAATTTCTACAACTCCCTTTTTGACAGCATTCTGTGTGTCTCTGGATCACGCAGGCTAGTAGGGTCAAGAAATCGAATTTTCTCCAATTTCCAAGTAGTACTCAGGGTATTGCCACATATTTGCATTCTCTCTAATGGAGATCTGCAGAACATTCAAAGTAAATTAGAACATAGAACATAGAAGAATTCAGCGCAGTACAGGACCTTCGGCCCTCGATGTTGCGCCGATCAAAGCCCACCTAACCTACACTAACCCACTATCCTCCATATACCTATCCAATGCCCGCTTAAATACCCATAAAGAGGGAGAGTCCACCACTGCTACTGGCAGGGCATTCCATGAACTTACGACTCGCTGAGTGAAGTACCTACCCCTAACATCAGTCCTATATCTACCCCCCCTTAATTTAAAGCTATGCCCCCTTGTAATAGCTGACTCCATACGTGGAAAAAGGTTCTCACTGTCAACCCTATCTAACCCCCTAATCATCTTGTACACCTCTATCAAGTCACCCCTAAACCTTCTTTTCTCCAATGAAAACAACCCCAAGTGCCTCAGCCGTTCCTCATAGGATCTTCCTACCATACCAGGCAACATCCTGGTAAACTCCCTCTGCACCCGTTCCAGTGCCTCCACATCCTTCCTATAGTATGGCGACCAAAACTGCACACAATTTTCCAGATGCGGCCGCACCAGAGTCTTATACAACTGCAGCATGACCTCAGGACTCCGGAACTCAATTCCTCTACCAATAAAAGCCAGTACGCCATATGCCTTCTTCACTGCACTATTTACCTGGGTGGCAACTTTCAGAGATCTGTGTACATGGATACCAAGATCCCTCTGCTCTTCCACACTACCAAGTATCCGACCATTAGCCCAGTACCCCATCTTTTTATTACTCTTACCAAAGTGAATCACCTCACACTTAGCTACATTGAACTCCATTTGCCACCTTTCTGCCCAGCTCTGCAGCTTCTCTATATCCCGCTGTAACCTGCCACATCCTTCCTCACTGTCTACAACTCCTCCGACTTTCGTATCATCCGCAAACTTGCTCACCCAAACTTCTAACCCTTCCTCCAGGTCATTTATAAAAATGACAAACAGCAATGGTCCCAAAACAGATCCTTGCAGAACACCGCTAGTGACAGCACTCCAAGATGAACCTTTGCCATCAACTCCTACCCTCTGTCTTCTTCCAGCCAGCCAATTCCTAATCCAAACCTCCATCTCACCCTCAATGCCATATCTCTGTATTTTCTGCAGTAGCCTACTATGGGGGACCTTATCAAACGCCTTACTAAAATCCATATATACCACATCTACCGCTTTCCCCTCATCTACCTCCTTAGTCACCTTCTCAAAGAATTCAATAAGGTTTGTGAGGCACGACCTGCCCTTCACAAAACCATGCTGACTATCCTTGATCACATTATTCTTATCCAGATGTGCATAAATCCTATCCCTTACAATTCTCTCGAAGACTTTGCCCACAACAGAAGTGAGACTCACTGGCCTATAGTTACTAGGATTATCCCTACTCCCCTTCTTGAACAAGGGAACCACGTTTGCTAGCCTCCAGTCCTCTGGCACTACTCCTGTAGACAAAGAGGACACAAAAATCAAGGCCAATGGCTCTGCAATCTCCTAAAAATATATTGCATCCAAAGTTCATTTGATGTCTTGGATCAATGCGAGAGTCTTTACACAGTGGATGATCTAAGTCTTAAATTATACCAGACGTTTCGAGCAATACATAATATATCAGGAAGTAGAAGTGGATAATGTTAATCTCATTCTGTGATTCACTCATCGTAACCGACTGCTGCTGGCGCTGTCAGCATTCATTACTCGGTTTGAACTGTCATTCAGAAGGTTATGATGTCTATGTGATGATCATTAACCGTATTCTTCTCAGGAAATAAAGGATTATTCGAATAAAATGCAAACCATTAACTTTTTAACAGGTTGAGAAATGACTTGATGCAACGAAATCGTACATAAATGACTGAATGGTCAAACGCTCATGGTTGGTATTGTAGAGATAAAAGAGGGAGCTTTTCACACAGTAAGTACTTAGGCCATGTTATCTCGTGACTGGAAATGTCAATTAGACAGGTTCAATGGCCAGTAATCACAATAGGAATTGGCTGGTTATATGTATAGAAAAAGTGTGAAGTTACGTGGAGTAGATTAGCATGAGAGATAGTAACGTTACTTGTTCGATCAGCTGAAAAGCATACATCTGCTCCTTGAGACGCCTATGATTCTGTGATCTAAGAGGTATTGAGATAAGTGCGTGAAACATCATAAAATATACAGTTACAAGCTGAAACCTGTGAAATAGAACCATCATAAAGACAATGGACTGAACGGTTTATAACCATGCTGCAGAAACACTGAACCTGGTTTCTTTCGACACCAGATTCAGTCAGATCCTCGTATCCTTGCAACCTTGGTGCAAACAAGCGCACAAAAAGCTGAATTCAAGAAATGTAATTGAATGTAACTGCCCTTGACATCAAGACCACTTTTGAATGAGTATGATATTAAGGAGATCGAGAAAGACTCGAGTCACTGCAATTCAGGGTCAAGATGCTGTGGTTGCTGGCCTATCTTACACAAAAACATGAATTGAGGTGAGTGTGGTCATTTAGTTAATCTCATCCCAGTCATTTCTGTACAGGAGATAATCAGGTTAGTGTCGTGGATTGCCGCTATTCCCTGATGATTGCACGATATTCATTATTTTGGCCACTCCGCTGAGAGCAAAGCAGTCTCTGTCCAACTGCAACCAGACCTGGAGAAAAATGCAACACTACACTGACAAGAAGCAAACGCCTCACAATTGCCAGGAAATTATCATCTTCAATGGAGATAATACCTATCGACCCTTACTATTCAATATTGTTACCATCAATGAATACCCCTACTGTCAATATTCATGGGGTTGTCATCTCCAACAAGAAAGCGACTAACCATTGCCCTCTTGACACTGAATGGTGTTACTATTACTGAATTTCTTCCACTATCAAAATCCCAGCATGATTGGATATTGAACTGGAAATGCCATATCGATACTGTGGTTGCAAGAGCAGGTAACAGGCTGGGAATTCTGCATAGAGTTACACATATCTGTGTGGTAAGTTATTTTATTAGTTTGCATGTGAGGATAGCCAGACTTGCTTTTATCACAGCATTCGCCAGTCTTTTTCAGTTAATGTATATTCTGATTATTTTTATGTTCTGAATGAGAGCGAAAAAAAAATTATTTATAATCCATTCATTTCAGCATTTTACCTCACCTAACCTGGATTTTCTCTTTTTATTTGCAGACTCCTGTTGTCCGAATCAACAATTGCCTCCCTGTATCTTTTGAAATTGGCGTGACCACAGACTGCTAAAATGATGGGCTGGACCGTTTGAGACTTCATTAGTTACAGTTACAATCTGAAAATTACTCGTTTGTACTGAATCACTATTTCCCATCATGAGCCAATTCTCCATCTGAACCAATGTGTTAATTCCATCACCACGTGCTCTTATATGGTGCCAAAAAATGGCAGGTAAATCAATGAGAAATATTTGACTGGATTGAGGATAAGCACCTTTAAGGCAGTTTCGTCCTGAGAAGTGATCAGGCACCAAACGAAGGAGATAATTGGAAAACTGTATTTTGAGATTATTATATTTCAACAAGTGTGATCTTACTTATACCTAAGTAAAGAGGCATTCCTGCCAAAGAACACATTGTGACATTTACTTTGTTTCGGAGAAAAGGTGTAAATACTGCCATTTGTTTGCAGCTCAAAATACAGCAGAATGTTTTCGCACTGTTAGCAACAGCAACGACTTCCATTGTATAAACAATGTTAATAAACCAGATCCCGAATTGTCTCACATATCAATTAAACACTCTCCACATTAAAATAGCTAGTGATTTGAATGTGTTCAATGCCAGCAATGGCAACATTGAATGGAAGCCATATAATTTTGAATTGTGCAGTGCTTGATCAGATTGTAAATCATCTGTTTGCCTGGATATAGCACATTCTATACCTATGAACAGTATATTCTATACCTTTGAACTATTGGGAAGATAAAAGAAACGGTAATTGTTTCATGCATCAGAAACATGTCTAACATTCCTTTATGTTTTATTGAAACTGTTTTGAATATTAATGTTTTTAGTTAATGTCCTAATATGTTGCATTCATTTAAAAAAATCAGTTGTTAAACTAATAGCTATTTATTTTTCACTTATGTATGAGTGGATCTTTATCTGACAGCATTCATTACCCATACCCAATTTTTATTTGAGACAGTGGTGATGACCTTCTTCAATCGCTGCAATCCTTTTCAGTTTGTTTACCAACAAGGCCATTGGGAGAGAAATTCTAGGATTTTGAAACAGCGTCATTCCAGGAGGAGCAATATTGATTCCAAATCAGGGTGGTAAGTTGCTTGGGTGGGGGAGCGGTGCAGAACGTAGTTGGGTTCCCATACACTTTTTGGGTTAAGGAGATGCTATCTGAAGCGCAATCATGAATTTCTGTAGTGCACCTTATACACCTGCAAAACCTTGGTCTTGGAGCAAATGGATCCATACGGATGTAAAGCCAAGGAAACGGGCTGCTTTGCTTTGAATGATTTTAGGTCTGCATTCATTCAGTCAATTGAGGAATATTGCATCACAATCCTGACTTTTTCATTGTAGGTAGTGGAATGCCTTTGTGTAGTCAGGAGATGTGTAACTCGCCGCAGTAATTCTAGCATCCAACCTGTTCTTGTAGCTCTTGGGCTTATGTGGTGAGTCCAGTTGAGCTTCCGACGAATTATAACCGCTAGCATGTTAATAATGGTGTATATAACAAGGAAAACACCATTGAATGTAAAGGGGCGTTTGTTAGATTGTCTCTGAAATAGGATTGCCACTGCCTGGTATTTTTGTGATACGAATGTTCATTACCACTTGTTGCATGTGAACACGGATCATTTCAGTACCCGAGGAGTTTGAATGGTAAGCAACTGTGCAATCATCAGCAAACATCCGCACTTCTGACATTACGATCGAGCGAAGAATATTAGTGAAGTATCTGAAGATGATTAGGCCTGGCACATACCATGAAGAATGCCTGCAGAGATGTTCTTCAGCCGAGACAACGGACTTCAAAAACTATAACCATCTTTCTCTCTGCCAGATATGAGTCTGCGACCGAAGGGTTTACCTCCAAATTCCCATTCATTGCAGATTTACCAGGGCTCTTTTGTGCCACACTGGGTCAAGTACAAACTTAATATGATGGTCTGTTGTTTCCATCTCATCCCTCGAATTTAGCTATGTTCTTCTTGTTTGTACCAAAGGCCGAATGAGGTCGGGAGCTGAGAGGCCCTGGAAGATCCCAAATTAGACATCACTGAGCAGGTTATTGCTTAGCAGGTGCTACATAATAGCACTGTTGTTGATACCTTCCATCACTTTACTGATTATCGAGAGCAGAATGATGGGACATAATTGGCTGGGTTGGATTTATTCTGCTTTTTCTGTACAATACATACCTAGGTAATTTTTGATATCGCCGGGTAGATGCAAGTATTGTAACTGTACTGGAACAGAATGGCCAGGGGAGCAGCAGATGCTGGAACAGCGTCTTCAGTACTATTGTCAGAATGTTGTGAGGGCTGTATCTTTTGCAGTATGCAGCGTCTCCAACCGTTTCTTGATATCACGTGGAGTGAATCAAATTGACTAAACACTGATATCTGCTGGGCACCAGGGAAGGAGGACGAGACAGATCGTCCAGTCAGCTCTTGCGGCTGAGGTTTGTTCCAAAAGCATCAGGCTGATTTTTTGCACTGTTGTACTAGACTCTTCCATCATTCAGACATTTGTGCTGTCTCGTCTTTGTTTATTTGTTCACCACCATTCACGCAAGAATGTGGAGGACTGCAAAGCTTAGATACAATCCATTGGATGTGTGATGTATCTGTCTATCACCTGTTACCCATTCTATGTGACATACATGTAGTCCTGTTCGGTGGCTTCGCCAGGTTGACACTTCACCTTCAGGGATGTCCTAGTGCTGATCCTGGTATGTCCTCCTGCACACGCTATTGAATCAGATTGGGTCCCCTGGCATGGTTGCAATAGTTGAGTGGTTGATATTCTAGGTCATGAGGTGACAGTGGTTCCGGAGTTCTATTCTGATGCTACGAAGGGCCCACAGCGTCTCATAAATGTCCATTTTTGAGTTTTGGAATCTGTTTGAAGTCGACCTCATTTAGCTTGTGATAGTGCCACACAACAGGATTGAGGTTATCCTCAGTGGGATGGCGGGACATCAACTCCACAAGCACTGTGTGGTAGTCACCCTTATAGATACTCTCATGGATGAATGTATCTGAAGTTAGCAGTTTGCTAAGAATGAGGTCAAGCGATTTTTCCACAGATTAGTTCCCTCACTTCGCAACTGCAGAAACAGTCTAGCAACTACGTCCATAAAGACTGTATCAGCTCGATCAGGAGAGTTGTTGCCGAATCACTTGGTGATTAACATTAAAATCCCGCGCCCAGAGCAGAAGATAAACCCTTGGCATCTTCGGTACTTCCTCCAATTGTTGTTCAGCATGCAGGAGTACTCATTCATAAGCTGAGGGAGCACAGTACATGGTAATCAGCAGGAGAGTTCATTGTCCCATTCCATGGGATCCGGTGTCTTTGTTGAGACCCGCCAGGGAAAACCCGTCTGGACTGTATACCACTGTGCCCCCACCATTGTTGATTGTGTCCTGCCTCTAGGGAAGAATTTATTCAAGGGTTGTAATGGTGGTGTCTGGGGCATTGTCTGCAAGGTAATACACCCGAAGTAAGTCTGTGTCAGGTTGTTGATGACTAGGTTTTGAGATAACTCTCCCAAGTTTGGCACTCGACCCTAGATAGTCGTGATGAAGACTTTGCATTATCAACAGGGCTGTTTCTGCCATTGTCCTTTCCGGTGCCTCGCTTGATGCCAGATGATTTGGTCACTCTCATTCCTTTGAGACCTTGTAGCAACTGGAAAAAGCCCTTCAGCCCAACAGGGACACACTGACCACGCAAATTATATTCCATGAAACCCACTCCCCTATTCTATTGCTCTACATTTATCCCTGATCAAGGCGCTTACCTAAACATCCCTGAACAGTACGAACTATTCAGATTGGCCAATTCACCTAACCTGCAAACATTTGGATTGTGGGATGGAACCGGACCACCCAGATGAAACCCACACAGACACGGGGAGAATGTGAATCGTCCACACGACAGTCACCCAAGGGTGAAATCTAACCCGGGTCTCTGGCACTGTGAGGTAACAGTACGAACCACTGAGCGACTATGTCGCCCTGCCCGGACTTACTGACCTATACTATCCCACTCACCAAGTTTTGCTGTACACACTGACCAGTTCACCTATCAAGCACTGTACTTAGTGACGCACACTTTCCTTTTCACCGATCAACTCTGAACGAATTTATCTACATTGTCACGTTCACCAGTCATACGTGTACTCACTGACTTACACTATCCCATTCATCAATCACACCGTTACTCATTGATCTGTGCTGATCAATTAAACACTGATCTAAACTGCCTAATCTTCCATCACCCTTGTACCCACTGATCTAAACTGTCATGCTGCGCTATTATCCAAATGCACATCAAGTTACACTGTTCTGTTCACTTGTCATCCATGTACAAGCTGGCCTACACTGTTCCATTCAACCATGCACATCAATCCAACATATCCCAAACACATATAATCTCTGTCCAAATTGAGTAACAGTGTCTCTTCCAACCATCAACCATGTACTCATTGAACTACATTGTTCTGTTCACCCATTATCTTTGTTCTCAATGATATACTGACCTCTTCACCTCCCTACTCTCTAATCAAAAGTGTGTCATTTACCCATCACCTTGGTACTCACTTACCTACATTCTCCTTTTGAACTATCGCACCTGCAATGATTGGGCGATACCATTTCAATCGCATATTATTCATCTACCCAGTGGTATACACTATGACAATCACACCTGGATACACTGACACACACTGGCTTGTTGACCCATCAATTGTATAGTCCCTGAGATGCACCGACTCGTCAAGCCATCACCCGTGACAAACCTGACCAACACGGTCTGAATTCCCCATCACCCCTCTACTTACTGGCCAGCAACGCCACATTCACCACCCCCCCATACTCAAAGATCTACAATGTTCCTTTCACCGATCACCTCTGTACTACACGACTGACATGGACCTGACCCCAAGTAAATTGTGCACACATTGACCTACACAGTTCCGTTCAACCATCAGGCTTGTAATGACCAACACGAACTCATTTATAAATCATTCCTGTAATCACCTGATATTAACCCAAAAACATTCCAGTATTTGCTGTCCACTGTCCTGTTCAACCATCATCTTTGAAATCACAGACCAAGACTGCCCATTCCCATATCACACCTGTACTTATTGACATATTCTCTTCTGCTCACCGACCAAAACTGTAGTCATGAGCTTTACTGCCAAATCCACCAAACACCCTGTGCACACTGACCAACACTGCCCTGTACACTCATCACATCATTACTCACTGACTTACACTGTTTCTTTGACACATCACTTCTTTGTTTATACTTTTTCCTGGTCACACATTACATTGAAGTCAGTGACCAACATTGTCACGGACTGCCTGCATTCTCTCTGCACTGACTGAAAAAGACACGTTCACACATCACTGCTGCACTCGTTGACCTGCGCTGTCTTTTTCAGCGGTCACACCTGTGCTCATTGACCTCGGTGTCACCTTCAAACATCACAACTGTATTCACGAGCTCCTCCTGTCCCGTTCACGTATCAGATCTATTATCATTGATCTACGCTGTCCCGGTCACTTTTCACCAATATGCCCATGGACCTTCACTGTTCTGTTCAGCTATCGCCGCTGTAATCCCAGACCTACGGTTTCCTAAGCAAGAATCAGCTCTGTACTGCTGACCTCGACTGTCCCACTCATCCATCAAGCATCTACGCCCTGATCTAACTAGAACTTTTATCCGTAACTCATGTCAGTACAAGGAACATTGCTCATTCTCCCATCACAGCTTTTCTGGTCGGTGATCATTGACTAGAATTGTGCCTCGGGGATCACTGTTGGGACAGCAATTATTCACAATTTAAATAGATGAGTTGAAGTTGGTAAGCACGTGTAGTTTGTCAACGTGTACAGAAGACACTAAGATGAGTGGTAAAGCAAAATGATACAGACGGACACAGTTGGTTAAAATGATTCGTCAAATGGAGTGCAACGTTAACAAATGTGAAGTCGTCTCTTTCCAACATTGCTAAAGGGATGGAGTTTAACAACAGGGCAGCTTACGTTGCAGCTGTAACGGGTGCTCGTAAGGCCAAACCTGGATTACTGCGTGCAGTTTTGTGCTCCTTCCTTGAGACAGGATATACTCGCAATAGATGGGATACCTAGGAACGTGACAATGTTGATTCTGCATTTGAGAGGGTTTGCTTATGAGGAGAGACTGAATGGACTGGGAGTTTAATCTTGGAAAAAGTGAGGACTGCTGATGCTGAAGGTCAGAGTCGAGATTGTGGTGCTGAAAAGCGTGGCAGGTCAGCCAGCATCTGAGTTGCAGGAGAATCTACATTTTATGCTTTGTTCCTGCACCAGGAGTGAGGCTTGTTGGCCAGGGAGCTGAGACATAAATGAGAAGAAGATACGGTTGGATGGAAAGATGTTTCCATATCTGACAGAAATGTGCCTGTACCTCCACTAATGTCATCGACTGCATCCGTTGCACCAGGTGTGGTCTAATCTACATCAAGGAGACCGAACGCCAATTTGTGGATCATCCTGGATAACATTTCAGGGACACCCGCACAAACAAATACCACTGCTCCGTGGCTGAGCATTTCAACTTCCCCTCCCGTTCTACCAAGGACATGCAGGTCCTGGGGAAGATCCATTGCTAAATCCTAACCACCCGACGCCTGGAAGAAAAACTACTCATCTTCCGCCTTGGGACCCTGCAACTACACAGAATTAATGTGGATTTCACCAGTTTCCTTATTTCCCCTCCCCCACCTTGTCCCAGTCCAAATTCCCTAACTCAGCACAAACCTCTCGAGCTGTCGATTGTGTTTCCAATTATCCATTCCAGTCTCCTGTATGACCTATCACCTCATCCCCACCTTCATCAACCTCTTGCGATACCAGCTACCGTCACCCAACCCCACTGCTCCAATTTATCTCTCAACCCCTCCAGCATACAAGCCTCATTCCTGACGAAGGGCTTATCCACAAAGCATTGATTCTACTACTCAGTGGATGCTGCCTGACCTGCTGTGCTTTTCCAGCATCTCGACTGGGATTAGATTCTGTGAATTTTAGAAGAATTATGCGGATTCTTACAGACACATCTGAAACGAATGTGCAAGATATAAGTACAGAGGACGTTTCCACCGGCGGGTGAAAGGAGGACAAGATGACAGCTTCAAAATTAGAGGGACAACAATTTTCTCCGAATTGCAAAGGAACCTTTTAACCCAGAGGGTTGTTAATTTGTGGAATTCCACGCCCAGTGAAATACTTGAGTCATCCTCGGTAAATGCTTTTAAAGCTATGCTCCATATTTTTTGAACAGTCAAGGTTTTAAGTGATAGAATGAATGGATAGGGAAGTGGACCTGAGGCTACAGAGGTAGCAGCCATAATCTAATTGAATGACAGAGCAGGGTCGAAGGATGAGATGGACTAGTCCTGCTCCCATTTCTTATGTTCTTATGTTCTAATGAATGAATTGCCAGAGGAAGTGGGAGATGCAGGAACATTTATACCATTTAAATTTGCACGTGTACATGGTTAGCAAGGTTTCGAGAGATATGGGCCAGGCGCGGAAAAGTGGAATTACTTTAGTTTGAGGACAAGGTCAGCGTGGTGGAATGAGACAAACTAACTGTTTCTGTGCTATACGACTCTATGACAGGTTGGCGAACTGGATAAGAATACATATGGAATAATTGAAATTTGCAGCTGATAGATATATTTTAAGAGAAGAGGGTTTAAGCTCAAATTGTAAAAATAGTTGATTAAGCCACAGCTATCGTATTGATTGCAGTTTTATAAACCAACTTAGAGGAGATATGCCATTCCAAACGACAGAGCGCTGAAGAGTTTTTTGGAGGATCTTGCTGGAGTGTTTCAGTTATGTGGAGACATTGGATAGACTGGAATTAGTTTCCTTGGAGCAGGAGAGATTGAGTGGTAAAATGTTTAGGTGGATACGATTATGATTGACATTGCAAGAGTGGAAACGAAGAAGCCCTTCCGCTTGATGTTGATCAATGACTTGTGGACTGAGCTCTAATGAATGGGTAGGAGATCCTGTGGGTATGAGAGGTCTTAAAAATCAATCAGGAGGTTGTGAGAGGATTGCAATTATTGCCTCTATGTGTGCTTAGGTTTGAAACACTCAGAGGTCTCACTGTATATTTTCATGTACACCTGTGATGCCAAGCCGAAAAAGGCGATATGTCAAATACATTAAAATGGGATCAGAAAATCGGGTTCTGCTCTATGGCTGATGCAACCAGGCGGTCCAAAACAACTTTCTTCACATATGCTGTGCATTTCAATGGTTGAATTACAACATGACATCTGGTGAAAACAGGCCAAGAACTGGCAAGAAAACTGCCTGAGGAATTTTGACTATTGTATGAATTATGTTGAAATACATTCCCTTTGTCTCAATTCAGAGTGTTGCCTGCAATGTTTGCCTACTCAATTCTAAGACAAAAAGTTAATCTCGAAATTGAGGAAGAACTGATGTAAAAATATACGCATTGCGTCTGCAACTTCAATATTCAGTACTCACTGTGTTTGAGTAGCACCACAAGCAAACGAACCAATCAATACAAAAAGGAATGAATGACAGTCTGGTGGATGCGAGGAAAATCAACTATGTTTTAATGTGAACAAACTATATCAAGGCATGACAGAAGATGCATTGTGTAGTGCAGAACGTAAATCACAATGTGTGGAAGATATAATTCAGTAGCATTTGCATTTCACACATTGTGTGTAACATTCTAATTGTAGAAATAAGAGGACCCAACAAATAGATCAGATCCAATCATGCTGCATTGAATCTTAATCTTGAACTAACAACATGCACAATATCCATCCAATTTACAGATATTTCCAAAATATTTAATATTTCCTTGTTCTGCCGCTCTCACTTTGCAAATTGCTTGTCAATTAATTCCAAACAGCAGAATGACGGTACCTACACGACACAGCTTCAGATGTTAGGATGATTCCTCACAATATCCAATTGTACGATACTTATTCAGCTAGTCATGCCCATATTATCCTGAATGATAAAGTAAAAGATGTCTTAAACAACGCAGGAAATTCAAGACATTCCTTACGGAACTTACGAGTGGTCGCTTCACTGGAACTTGAACTGCTGATATTAAATAATCTTGCTGTACATGCCATTATCCTGGTTAACAGAAATTGTTCATCGACCACACGTTGCATAGAATCGTGTGAAATTCAAAATAGAATCTGCTTATGACCAGTGTGCACAGAAATCACGATGGCAGGTGGGAAATATCCCAATTCAGGGATCATGGCTATTTCTTTTCATTATATTTTACCAATTTCATTCTAATAGATTCTGGTGGCCCTCACCAACGTTTTCAAAATTAGTGATCACACCAAAATGTAATAATCTCGTTTCCTTTGGCTTCATTGATGTGAACTTCATCATCCATTTCTCTTTACCACAAGTCCGTTATGATTTCAGGTTTGTGCATGAAAAAGATTACAGTTTGCTTGGCCGTCTTTGGCATCCTTTTGTTTTCTTAGTTTGTTACTATATTGTATAACTCAGTAAAAGTCCAATTATGCACACCGGATTCAGAAAATCAGTTCACCTTTTCTGAACGTTTGCAGTGGTTCACATCTTCTACAATGCGCTGCAGAAAAATACCATAAAATTTCCACCAGGTTCATGGGGACGGGGAGTTTTTCCTCAAAAATCCGATCCTAACCTAGTGGTTCCAACATAAGTAATATGCTTTTACCCCCACAATGTGGAAATTCGCCCAGGTACGCCCTGTACATGAGGAGCAGTAGAAATCCAACCTGGACTAATGAACACCCCATCAGTCTACTGTTGAGCATCAAAAAAGTGATAGAGGTTTTCATCAGCAGTGCAATCCTGCAGCACCTGATCAGCAACAACCTGCTCACTGGAGCACTGTTTGGGTTCTACCAGGGTCCCGCAGTTCCTGACCTCATTGCAGACCTGGTTCAAAAATAGAATGAACAGATTCATTCGAGAGGTGAGGGGACATCAGCCCTTGATATGAAGCCTACATTCAATCGTGTGTGGCATCAAGGAGCGTGACCAAACCTGGAATCAATGGGTGGCAACGGTAAACTTTCGGTTGATTGTCGTCATATCTGGCACAGAGGACAATGATCGTTGTTGTTGGAGGTCAGTCATCCCAGTTCGATTATATCTGTGCTAGAATTCGTCAGGGTAGCGTCCTCGACACATGCATCTTCAGCTGCTTCATCAATGACCTTCCCTACACCATAATGTCAGAAGTGGGGATGTTCACTGATGACTGCTGAATGTTCAGCACCATTCACAACTCTTCGGATATAGACAGAGTTCATGTTCAAATGCCCCAAGGTCTGGACAATATTGAGGCATGGGCGCACAAATAGCAAGAAACACATTTGCCACAGAAATGCCATGTTATGACATTCACCAATATGAGTCGACCTAACCACCACTTATTGACATTCAATGATGTTACCATCACTGAATCCCCCATTATCAACATCCTGGAGCTATCATTAACCAGAAACGCAAGTGATCTTACCGCATAAATGCAGTGAAAACAAGTGCAGGTCAGATGATCGAAATGCTGTGACGTGTAACTTGCTTCTGATTCGGCAGTTCATGTCCACAATCGAGAAGTCACAAGTCAGGACTGTAATGGAATAATCCCCAGTTGCCTGGATGAATGTAGCTCCAACAAGACTCAGTAGCAGCAGTCTCTACTACCGAGACGGTATACTCCAGAAATTCACAAAATATCATCAGAGATTAGGTTCCAAACCCACGACCACTTTCATCGAGAAGGGTGACAGCAATAGAAGTATGAGAACACCGCCACCTTCACGTTAACCTCAAGCCACTCACGATCATTGCTTCATCGCCATTCTTTCAATATTCCTGTGTCGGCATCCTGGAATTCCCTCCATCGTGGAATTATGGGTTAGCCCACAGCCTTTGGAACGCAGCAGTTCAAGAAGATTACTCACCACCACCTACGCAAGGAAACTAGAGACAGGAAACAAAAGAAATAGATTTTTAAAAATACTGAACAATGTAGAAACGCGTCTCATCATATTTGGGATGGCTGCACTCATTCGTTCGAGGCCGTGGCAGCGGTTCCCAATGCTAAACTAAGAAAATGTCACATCTTTTAATATATTTCGAAACTTTCCCTCATTCAGTTCGCATTTATTGTTTGCTTTTCTCGTGACTCGAAGGTGCGTTGAGATTATTCTATATACATATATGAACAAAATTAACAATCATTTTCACAACGAAATATTTGTTGTTTCAGTCAAACCAACAACTTTGACATGAGGCACGATCGATTTTAGAAATGGTCTCGACGGTGCCGCAAGGCCAAGATTTAGCAACACCGTTCAAAATAAGGAACACAAAGGGCAGATCAAATAAATATGTGATGGAATAGTTTGTCTTGAGTAAGACGATGAATGTTTGGAATTCGCCAATGGGACAAAACTAATTATCAACTGTGTTCTCTCAAATTATGGGGATGGCACGATGGACTAAATAATAGAATTCCATTCCTATAATTTTCATAATATGGTATTTGATCTTCTTCAGCATATTCTTGCATTGACAGTGGTAACACTTTGTTATTGAATGCATTCAATCCTGAGTAATAATCTTTGGTATTCAAAGAGTTCAAGAGATGTGTTTACGAATTGCAGTATAATCTTGTTTCGTCACAATCAGATTAGAGATAATCTCATTCGAAGACTGAGCAGAAGTTCGATGTATAATCACATTTAAGTGTCTTCATATTGGTTATAACGTCACGATCTGACTGGTTTCATTTGACCCAAGATTTATTTTGGAAGTCATTATTTATAATTCCAACCAACAACGTTAGCAAACGATTTCAGTGAGTCACAATCTCACGTTAACATATTCCTGCTGGTACATCCCCACGCCACGCCGTAGGCCATTCAATATTATTCCAAACAAAACTGATGCTATCTTCAGAAGTTATTTCTGGATATACCAAACACTGAAGTGGGAGTGATAATATGATTCAGTATTATGTTTTGTTCCTTTGACATTCTTTAAACTACATTTATCATTACTGAACACTTACACATCT
Source organism: Chiloscyllium punctatum (assembly GCF_047496795.1). Classification (NCBI taxonomy): domain Eukaryota; kingdom Metazoa; phylum Chordata; class Chondrichthyes; order Orectolobiformes; family Hemiscylliidae; genus Chiloscyllium; species Chiloscyllium punctatum. The sequence goes on along the minus strand of NC_092781.1, from coordinate 19,305,879 downwards.
GTCTCGAGCCACAACTTACGAGTGTTTGAATCCCTAGGGACAATGCCCCAGCTTTATGCACCACTCTATCCTGCCGAAAATTTACAAAACCTCTTTGTGTCATTTCAAGACTACACAGCGTCATCGTTGCGCAACGGGCATTGGAGTACAAGTAATTAACTGAAAATGTTTATTCAAAGACGAAACATGTTAACCTCCAGAATGCTCATTGTCGCATTATAGGCTTTACCGCCTGCCTCCAAGAACGTTAATTGACACATTGGAGGCTTTGCAAATTATATAAATAAGAGATCCTCTCAATGTATCATCACTTCGAGCAAGCAGCAAACTGCGAATCTTGGGAGAGGACCAGGTCAGTACAGGATCTGAGAGTAAAACGTTGGTATGTTATGTTAATGGATTAAGTCTTTATGCAACAGAATTGAATCTTTCCAGAATTGATCAGAATCTACATTGTTTACAGAAACATTTCATATTCTAAGAACAGTGAATAGCAGTATGTCCACAATGGATTCGAATCTGGCAACCACACGTTGGAGAGTTACAGCAATCAACAGAAGCGTGTACCATGCATTTCATGTTCTTTCTACACGCTATGACCAAACTCCAATCAATTGGCGAATCTATCAAATACTTCGGATTATCCAAGCAGGATATTATCCAATATTGGCGTTTGTTGGTGTCCCTGGTAAGTCACCTTAATCAACTTTGGTTTTGGTTTAAGACTGTAGACTTGTAATTCTGCCCAATCCACTGCAATCTTTCCTGATATTTTTTATAAAGCAGCTTTTCACTGCTCACGACTGAAATTTACGCATGAATCAATACGCAACCGTGAACCCTCAATCCCTGAGTTGAATTCATTTAGATATTTCATTCCAAGCAGCTCCGATATAAAATTCTATACACGTGGAGGCGTTGAGATTTGAATGCGGGTGTCCTGGCACTAAGGCTGGGACCCTACCACTCCATCACAGCAACCCTGAAATAATACTAATTCAATTACTAATTCGAATTAGTTCACCCATAATTTTACTCATGTTCAGAGCTCATTCCATGTTTTTCAGAGAACTAATCTCTGCAAAACAGTATGATACAGCAGATATATAAGCGTAGCTTTCCACATTGGAGATCTCAGTGTAAACTTTTGCATGTCAGCGTATATTGTGCAACTTCAGTGTAACATTCAGTGAAACATCTCTTCACATCTCACTGTATTACACGTATTCTATCATGTCTTTGTTCATTTTACCAAACTGCCTGTCGCCTCCGAAATTCTGCTGCTTTTCCTTTCCTTATTAATGACATTGCTATCTTTTTTTCTGATCATCCTTATTTTTAAAAGAGAATTCCCATTGTGCATTGGCAACAATGTTGGAAACGAGACTTATACGGAGTGGCTCCATTACTATAGATTTGAAATCCAATCTTCACACTGTCCTGATCATGGCGTACAGGAGAATTGTTTCACAAGATTGTGTAAATATTCAACAACCTATTCCATACTTGTTCTAAAGAAAACGCAGAGGGAAAGTTATGCATGTTTCACATAAAATCAAGTATACATAAAACGGACACGCATGTACACATACATACATGCATATGCTTATGTCGGTGCACACCAACACGCACACATATACACAAACACACTTGCAATATTTCAGTTCAGCTTATACTTGTGATCACAGCCTGGTGCATGGAAAATCCATCGTAGTGATACTCATTGATCTCAGTGACATATGGATTTCAGTCAGGCAACAAGTCAAATTCCACACTTTCAGTTTAGTATATAGCTCTCTCAATAATATTTGTTCTGCTTAAACTATTTAACCACCTTCTGCATTTAATAACGACAATGACTTTAGTCGATGTCACTATTATTGAATGCACTACTATCAAGTTCAGAACCTATGAGACTATCCAGCTTGTTCTGCAAGCCATAGCTACAGATGTTGTTTATATTGAAAAGCGTCTATCATTCTTGTCAACTATTTTTTCAGTAGGTTTTCTGTGAAAGTATGGTAATTGTCCACGCAGCTGATTCTCAGCTGTCCATGCACTTAAGTGTGTGGGGAAATAGTCCAATGTAAGGTGAAACTTTCTTGCAAGCATCATTGAATTTTAGTTCAGTCATAGGGCCTCTGTCTTATTGGTTGGGGAAACATCTACTATCCATCTCCTGTAGTCCCTGAGACTTTGACGATGATATAGCTTCTGGAACTGTACAGTCCGTGCGCCACTAACACTTTCAGAGCACAATTCTGGAAGGAACTACAGACGATTGACCTAAACTCACGGAATGAATGCTGATGCAGTTGGAAATCCGGATAATGCCTGGCATGGTGAGGATGAAGAAGGTGGCGCATTTCTTCTTTATGTCGGCTCTTGCCATTCTAAATTGTTATGTTCATTCAAATAGAAGGCGTTGAGCAATGTGACTTCTGAGTATATCCAATTTCTCGTGTAGACCAAACACATTGCTGCTATTAGATATTGGCATTCTAGGCAGTGTATGTTCTGTGGATTTGCTGTCAATCCAGTTAGCTCCTTTGGCTTGAATAGTATCAAGCTTTTTTTAAACGTTATTAGAGCTGCAAACATCCAGACAGATTGGGGTCTATCCCATTATATAATGAAGCAGAGATCTGCGAATGCAGAAAATCTGAAATAAAAACAGATTATGTCAGAGAAAGTCATCATATTTGACAATTGCTACGGAAAGAAAAAACATATCCCTTTTCGATTTCAGTGTTCCTTAGTCAGAACGAATCACACTATCGCCTTGTGCCTTGTTCATGATCGACAAATCTTGGGGTAAGATATTACCCATGTTGGATTCTTATCTTCTGATCAGCTCCTGCTGTCATTGCATGCATATGGCTACGTCAGTTTAGTGTCTGTTTATTGGTAACCTCCTGGGACGTTACTCATGGGGAAGCGAGACATGATAACAGTGAACATTAAGAAGTGTTTAATCTTCTCTAGTTGGTGATGATCAAAGCCTACCATTGTAGTGGCAGGTACGTTATTTGCAACGTTCTAGACCAAACATTGGATATTTACTTCGTCCTGCTGTATTTGGATATATATATATATATATATATATTAACGATTGTCTTCTGACTTAATGTGGCTTCGGTAGTGTTAGTGGAAACGATGCATATTGTTTTCGAGCTGCTGATGTTCGAAGTATCCTCGGAGGTCAAATGACCAGATCAGAAAGTTCAGTGGGCACAACACGGGTTTCAACTGCTCTGCGATCTTTTCTGAACCAAAATAAAGAAATGGAACTGTAGCTCCTGAAATGAGAATATCTCATCAGCTGAATGACAAGGAGAGATTATTCTCACCATGTTTTTTTTCTGGGATAAGTTTCATGACACCACAGGAATTGGCTAAAGAAATTCTCTTACCTTTGTTTGATCTTTAAAATTATGCATTCGCTTTGACCATCAGCTGCTGCCGACCATCTGGGTAATGTTACTGTTATGTTTATGCCTGAAACTCAAAAGTTAATTCCAGGATTGGTCAGGTAATACAATCGCCTTGTCTTGCTTCACTTGATGTATCTGGATGGTAACTTTCCCAGCCTTACCATTCGACATCCAAAACAAAAATTTTCTTCCAGCTAAAAATGAAACAGAAATAAAGTGTGTTGCACAAAATCATTTTACCCCATTCCATTCTGAGGGCGTCAGCAACGTTTATGAATTTCTCCCCGAGTGAGTATTATGAATTTGGGGGTGGGGGTGGGGGAGTCCAGACATTGAAGTGGATTGTTCATGCTCCATGCAGACGCAATTGACCAAAGGGCCTTTTCTTTGTTGAGATTATGTATGACTCTACGACTCCAAACAATGACCAAATTATTCTGGGCACTCAGTTTGTATGGGCTGACACTCTGTCTTATGTGTCACATTTTTCACCAGCCGTAAGGTAGGGTCATGGAAATGCTTACCTCCTCCATAATATCTAACAAAAAATATGCGATCCCCTGATACCAAAGTGGGAGCGGGTGTGCATTTATTCGCAGAGAAAAAATGAGGTACGAAGGTAAACTGGCCAAGAATATAAAGGAGGATAGTAAAAGCTTTTTTAGGTATGTCCAAGGCAAAAAAATGGTTAGGACAAAAATTGGGCCCTTGAAGACAGAAGCAGGGGAATATATTACTCGGAACGAAGAAATGGCAGAGGAATTAAATGGGTACTTCAGATCTGTGTTCACTGGGGAAGACACAAGCAATCTCCATGAGGTAACAGTGGCTGAAGGACCTGAACTTAAGGGAATTTCTATTTGCCAGGATTTGGTGTTGGAGAGACTGTTAGGTCTGAAGGTTGATAAGTCTCCGGGACCTGATGGCCTGCATCCCAGGGTACTGAAGGAGGTGGCTCGGGAAATCGTGGATGCGCTGGTGATTATTTTCTAGAGTTCAATAGAATCGGGGTCGGTTCCTGAGGATTGGAGGGCGGCTAATGTTGTGCCACTTTTTAAGAAGGGGGGGCGGGAGAAAGCAGGAAATTATAGACCAGTTAGTCTGACCTCAGTGGTGGGAAAGATGCTGGAGTCTACTATAAAGGATGAAATTACGGCACATCTGGATAATAGTAACAGGATAGGACAGAGTCAGCATGGATTTATGAAGGGGAAATCATGCTTGACTAATCTTCTTGAATGTTTTGAGGATGTAACTCGGAAGATGGACGAGGGAGATCCAGTGGATGTAGTGTACCTGGACTTTCAGAAAGCGTTTGATAAAGTCCCACACAAGAGGTTAGTGAGTAAAATTAGGGCGCACGGGATTGGGGGCAAAGTACTAGATTGGATAGAGAATTGGTTGGCTAATAGGAAACAAAGGGTAGTGATTAACGGCTCCATTTCGGAAAGGCAGGCAGTGACCAGTGGGGTACCGCAGGGATCCGTGCTGGGACCGCAGCTTTTTACAATATATGTAAATGATATAGAAGATGGTATCAGCAATAACATTAGCAAATTTGCTGATGACACAAAGCTAGGTGGTAGGGTGAAATGTGATGAGGATGTTAGGAGATTACAGGGTGACCTGGACAAGTTAGGTGAGTGGGCAGATGCATGGCAGATGCAGTTTAATGTGGATAAATGTCTGGTTATCCACTTTGGTGGCAAGAACAGGAAGGCAGATTACTACCTCAATGGTATCAAATTAGGTAAAGGGGCTGTTCAGAGAGATCTGGGTGTTCTTGTCCACCAGTCAATGAAGGCAAGCATGCAGATACAGAAGGTCGTGAAGAAGGCTAATAGCATGCTGGCCTTCATAACAAGAGGGATTGAGTATAGAAGCAAAGAGGTGCTTCTGCAGCTGTACAGGGCCCTGGTGAGACCACACCTGGAGTACTGTGTACAGTTCTGGTCTCCAAATTTGACGAAAGACATTCTGGCTATTGAGGGAGTGCAGCGTAGGTTCACGAGGTCAATTCCTGGAATGGCAGGATTGCCTTACACGGAAAGACTGAAGCGACTGGGCTTGTATACCCTTGAGTTTAGAAGACTGAGAGGGGATCTGATTGAAACGTATAGGATTATGAAAGGGCTGGACACTCTGGCAGGAGGGAACATATTTCCGTTGATGGGGGAGTGTCGAACCAGAGGACACAACTTAAAAATACGGGGTAGACCATTTAGGACAGAGATGAGGAGAAACTACTTCACCCAGAGAGTGGTGGCTGTGTGGAATGCTCTGCCCCAGAGGGCAGTGGAGGCCCAGTCTCTGGATTCATTTAAGAAAGAATTGGATAGAGCTCTTAAAGATAGTGGAGTCAAGGGGTATGGAGATAAGGCTGGAACAGGATACTGATTAGGAATGATCGGCCATGATCATATTGAATGGCGGTGCAGGCTCGAAGGGCAGAATGGCCTACTCCTACATCTATTGTCTATTGTCTATTGTCTATTTATTCATAATAACGCATTTTTCTTAATATAAATATCCTTGCTTCCAGAGCCCTGCATGCTTCCCCGATTTCGGTACATTGTCTCCTTAAGACCACAAACAGCAGTGCAATCTGCCAACCACTGTTTGGGTTCGTCAGTATCCCCAACTTTAATCCGTTCATCATTGAAGATGATGCATTCAGTTGGAATGCTAAGAGGTGGGCTGTGTCTGAACAGTGCTCTGGGGGTAGAAGTTCAAGGTATGGTTCAAAAAAGTATCAGTGGGCCTCAGTGCTGAAAATCGAACATTTCCTGTGTTACACCCTAACACCCTTCCTTTTTTGAGAAAAAGTCTAAATAAATTCACTTCAATGCACCAGAGTAAGCAGTACCACGTTTATAGATGCCAATAATTTGAATGAACGTTGCCATAAATCTAATATACAATTTCCCTGTTTATTTCCACGTCACAGTTAACATAATGACGATCATGATACTGAGTCGTCAAGACTGTCGTCTCTCCAAATGTGTCACACGATACATGGTGGCCATGGCAGTGGCTGACATACTTGTTATTATCTTCGATCTAATCCTAAGGCATATTGTACTGGTCTATCGAGATAATTTTCGTTTCATACGGACCATTCCCATGTGTAATATACATGCTGCACTGTTAAATGCTGTCACAGATTCATCTGTCTGGTTCACTGTCGCTTTTACTTTTGATCGATTTGCGACCATCTGTTGCAAGAAGTGGAGAAGTAAATATTGCACCATAAAAACAGCAGACATGGTTCTTGGAACACTTGGAGTATTATGCTGTTTAAAAAACATCAGCTGGTATTTTATGTTAACTGGTTTCTACGGAAGGTGGAACACCCCGTGGTTTTGTATCATGGCTGAGGAAGTTCAATTGTCTCTGATCTGGACAGCAATCGAGTTCTTGCATCACATCTTCTCACTGGCCGTTCCATTTGTGCTCATTGTGCTGTTCAATGTTTTCACCATCAGACAGGTTTTAATGAGCAGTCAAGCCCGCAAGAGGCTCCAGTCTCAGAGAATTTGGGAGTGTCATGGTGATTCAGAGGGGGAGAGCCGAAGGAAATCTATTCTTTTCTTGTTCGTTATCTCAGGAACTTTCATTCTACTACGTGGGTTGATGACGCTGTTTTGTTTGTGGAAACGGATAGCACACTTGGGATATAAGAATATTCATATACACTACTTTGTACTTGAACTGAGCTTCATTCTGCAAACCTCGGGCTGCTGCACAAACACTTGTGTTTATGCCGTTATCCAGTCGAAGTTCAGAAGACATTTAACCAATCTGCTTAAATATCCCTTTTCTTCCTTTTTCCAATTAATTTCACGATGTAAATAATTGAAGAATCGGGGCCTGAGAATTGATATTCATTTCATTTCACATTGTGGGACATTGAGTGGGAGATTGCTGTGGTCAACTCCACATCGTGAAGCAAACGTACTCCTGAGGCCTTTTATCATCAGCAAATGGGGGTCATTTTTGGATCTCATTGCCGCAGTGATCAGGTTGTGTTCAACAGACTGTTCCTTTGGCAATGGATACGTTACATGGCGTTTGTCTAAGTATACAATTACAACGTTTAAATGATATTTGCATAAATGCAAGAATAGGAAAGTTTAGAAGAGACTGGGTCTGGAACAGACAGATGGGACCAGTTCAGTTTGGAGTTAAGTTCGGAATGGACTGGTTGGACTGAAGAATCTTTTTTCCGGGCTGTATGACACTGTGAATCTATGATGATATGCAGTGACAACAGAGTGAGAGATGAGCGGTACTTGTTCTCTTTTCTGAGAACACTAACAAAACACACGCACCCGATGCAGTTAACAGATAGAATTAGCATGAGCTATGGCTGGCCCTCGCTACCGGCGGTGTCCTGTTGACAGGATAACAAGAACATTACTGGATGATGTAAACCCGAATATAGAATCCGACAGTAATTAGATCAGTCTATTTGACCAATGATGACGTCGGATAGGGAAGGTAATCTGAAAGGTTTCCTCATGGTTTCATTGTTTTCTTTTCATTTCTGTCCGCAAGTCTGCACATTTTATATCGATATTACATTTGATTTCAACTGCCTTTATATCAGCTACAATGGTTACAATACCTGGAAAGCCATTTGAGATCATGTTCTTATCTTCCATGTGTAATTACTTTGGCATCGTTTCTACATGTTTACTCTTGTGAATTGATTTGAATTCGTGTCCTCCACTTCTGACAAGGGATGCGCTTTCACCACCTAGGATTTGCCTTGCCCCCCACGGAACAACCTGGGTGAATTTATTTAAACGCTTTCTGATTTTGCTGTCTCCCAACGACACCGGGACCAAAATTGCATACTATGTAATCTTTGGTCAAAGTAAGCATTAATGAAATATCGCATAGCTTGATTAACTTACCATCCTACTTTCATTTTGTTAAAGGCTGATGTGCATTGCACTTCATCAGCTGTGATCTCAATGTGTCACAGCAAATCATAAAACACCCATCGATATAAACCCTGTGCCTGTTTACCATCGTCTTTTTTCAAATTAACATGCTGGTTTTAATATTCCATGAATGTTGAAATACTTCAACAAAAATGACTGAGATCATTTCACTCTCAATTAATCTGCATCAGCTCCGATATCCATTCGGTACTCTTACCTCCCCTCTAGATAATTCACGCAAATTTAGACTTGCCCATCAGGTCAAGTTTTGAGATAGTGCTCCGCATAGCAAAATTTAAACGTCAGTACATGTCAGAAAGGACAGAAATCAGAAAACTCGAAGGAATTCTCATATCGATAACAACATTGTAAACACGCATTATTTGAAGCATTTTTACACTGTCAGTTTCCACTTAGACATGATTTAAGTAACATTGCCATCGTGAACCATTCGTTATTCCTCTCTCATATTCAACGCATTTTTTAAATATGCCCCAGAGTACAGAGTTTGAGATCACTGGGCTGAGGTTGCCTGATCAACACAGGATCACTTTTGAAGTACATGCTACAGAGCTAGAATGGCGCACTTGAAACATTATCCGAATGTCGACTAATTGCTGCTCTGAATTGTACTCATCAAATAACCTGATCTTCAATGGAGAAGTTTGATGGAAGTTAATTGAAATAGACTGTGTAGAATCCATCTTTAAACTTTCTTATCTGTTCTCATTGTGTTTGGGGGCATTTCTCTGTACCTGACATATAATGATATCACACTATTTCACGTCCAGAATATCTCTCAGTCACTTTGAACTTCAATCTCTCAATCTAACTGGTTCAATTTGTTTGTTGCTGAGCACACGGGAAATCCTCTTCAATGTTATCATTCTGTCTCCTTTTCAAGTCAGAATGTACCTAGTTCCAAATATGCCTTTACTTATTTGCCTTCCATTCAGGAGCACTGTGCTCTGTAGTTACCCTGCTGTTGTAAGGCCGAGGACCATGGCTCGAATTCAGCATCGGGCGACTGTATATCTGAGGTTTGTGCATTCACCTTGTGTCTGCATTAGTTATCTCCCAGAGTACTAAGATGTCGAGTTTCAGTGGATTGCCGTCGGAATGCAGGATGACAAGAATAGGGTAGGGAGTGTGCATTGGTGGAATACTCTTCAGCTTTATACCATGGATTCGATTGGCCGAATTGCTTCTTCTACATAGGTTCTGGATTAGTGGTGCTTGAAGAGCACAGCAGTTCAGGCAGCATCCAAGTTGCTTCAAAATAGACGTTTTGGGCAAAAGCCCTTGATCAGGAATAAAGGCAGTGAGCCTGAAGCGTGGAGCGTCTCATCTCCATGTCACTTAAATTGACTCCGATCTTGCTGATTTTAACACAGACAGACGCACACGCAGTTCTCGCATTATGAGAAACAATACAAATTAAGATTATTGTCTCTCGAAGTTTGAATGTTAAGGGATGTTTCAAGCAAAGTCTTCAAGATATGAACAGATAACCAAGAACAGATGAACATAAGCAATTTCCACTTTTTGGAGATTCCATAAAAATGGTAGATTACCTGAAGAAAATAGGGCCAGATTGTTCAGGAGAAATATCATAACACTCCTCTGAGCAGAAAGTATGGAGATGTTCAGAGCACTTTTCCTTAATCGGCTGTTGACGCTAGATTATTTGATAATGTAGATTGAAGATTGCCTTTTATTGTGATTATTTGTTAAGCGAGATTGCGAGAATAGGACAAAGACAGATATGTGGAGTTTCACAACAGATCATCTCATTGCATGGCAGAACAGGCTCGATGGGATAAATGGTCGATGATCTTTTGTTATTGTCATGTCCTTTTCTCATTACCTGTGGAACATTGTGGGACTGGACTTTCTGGTCAAAGTAACTTTGTCCATTGCTGCAGTGAAATTTGTTAATACCGCTGCAGTTCCCAGTATGCATGGCTAATAAAGAAATTGAATATTGTTGCTGGTGGATTGAATGCTCATCAAATGGGTCGACTTTGCCATGGATTAGATTCGAGCTTCTTCGGTCTTGTTCGAGCTGCACTCCTCTGCACAATGGAGAGCATTGCGGCGGGGCATTTTTGCCCTGTGCCATGTAGGCAGTGCACAAACACTGAACAGTAATATGTCGAATTACGCACGGCAACTATGCATACGTTTGGAGATCAGAGCAAAAATATTCAATCTAAGATTAATTGTATTGATCCAAATTAAGGAAAATGACTCAGGCCCCATAAGCCTTGAGTTGCTGACTGTTTATTCATGAGCTCACTGGCACAAGTCGACCACGATGGTCACAGGCCACAAGTCACTTCGATGAGGTACAGAGAGTTGTGTGGTCGCATAGGTTATAATCATTTAGCAATTAGCAAACTGTTAATTGAACCATAATGAAGCACCACGCCCAGTCATGTAGCTGTCTGGACAGTGCTGGTTAGTAGTTGATGAACAATTAGTGTAGTAAAAGATTGTTGTAAAATAACAACATTCACATGTTGGAAACAGTTCACTATCAGGTGCTTGTACAGCTCCTCTCTGAGCCTGGGAAGGTGCAAGCAGACACGAATATGAAGATAAGAATGGATTCCAGGCTGTCGATATGATCCAAAATGTCTGCTTGGGTTATAACAAATCTCCCACAATTGCTTCCTTTTTTCTTTTCCTTTTTCCTTTTTTTTTTCTTTTCACCAAATCAGAGTGGCAGTTCAGTAGAATTGGCAAAAAGAGGAACATTACGAGTCCCAGGGGGTTGCCAGGTGATGGAGGGTTCATGGTCATTCAGGAAATTATCAGAGGAAGAGTTTTCACAACTAATTGAATCAGAGATTTCATAAAATATTGAGGATACATTGGAGACAGAAAAATGTATAAACTGGGAAAACGGGCCCAAAACGGGCACGGCATCGTTTAAATAACACAATGACAAGGGAAAACAGAACTGAAATTGCAATTAGAGCCACAAGACCCTGTAAACGTGTGAATGATCCAGAGCCAAGTAAACTATCCACCCAAGTCCACAGATCCCAATCTGGGCTTACATCACGAAGAGAGAACGCCACCCTGCGAATATGTACAGGTATGTTTGTAATGCTTTTTCGAGAATCAGGAATACAGGTGCAACATTCAGAGGCAATAAGGGCACAAGTGCAACCTCTTTCAGCTAAAATATAATCAAGGGCCATGCGATTCTGAAGGGCCACGGTACGGATAGCTACCATCTCTTCATTTAGGCCGTCAAACGCTGAAGCATTGGCATTTGAAATCTCCTCCAAAGTGGTGGCAGTCCTTCGAACTTGAAACTCAAGTTAAATGGTGCCATAGGGAGGAGACACAAATGGTCAAAAGATGTTAAAAAATAGTTAGTGATCTTTTCGTACGAGGCATCGGACTCTTAAACGGTGAAGGGTAGGAGTGTCATAGGAAAGGGACGACATAGCCTAGATAGCAGCAGCCAATCCTGGAGACTAGGAATCGGGGTAGTCTTTCTGACTAGAAACAAATTTAGTGCCATTGAAAGCGAACAAAAGATCACTTTCCACACCAGTACAAAATGTGGTGAAAGATTATTAATGGCAGTCCTGTTAGGAACAGTGAGAATAAGTGTACTGGCATCCATAGTGGATGGAAAATCAGCTGTTGAAAGGAGGATTGAGTGAAGGTATTTACTGAACTCAGGCTGCCAACCAAAAGGGTATTTACTTTTATTGCAAATACTTGGTCAAGGTGCAGTCGTGGATGTGTCATTTGCGAGGAGCAGAAATGGGGGTATACGTGATAGATTATACAGAGGCTGGAACGAGCATTCAAAAGTGCCCATCGCATATCCCCTGATCACCACCGTCGGTTGGTTTTATCCCCATAAGTGGAAGAAATACCCATCATTTTTAGGAAGTTGGGGGAATGCAAAAAATAATAGCAGCAGCAGAATGACTTTGATGTAACCACTATTCAGCAGTGTCAGATTCATTCAAAGGGACCGCCCTCAAGGGAATTCCATCTTTGGAATGGAACAGAAAATGAGTACAAACCAAACATGGAGAGTGGTTGACGTTCTGGAACATAAATATATGTCATATTAAGGAAAGTATTCAAATAATGTTTTCTCTTCGTAGAGGACACTTGGTCACAGCAACGGCCCCAAACAAATAAGAGCATCATCAAAAATACATACAAAAATAAAGTAAAAGAATGGCAAACACAATTAATTGAAAATATCTGTGGTCTTTGGTTTCATCAGTAACGAAGCTGTAGCCATAAGATTTTTTCCTTGAGGTGGAGCTCTCTTGCAATGAGTGGCATTGGTCCATTCTGCTTTCCCCAGGACTTTGAGAGCTGCTCCCTTCAACAAAAGGATTAGGAATGGACCTTTTCATCTCGGAGAGAGAGAGTTCTTTACAAATGATTGAATCATAACATCATCCCCTGGCTGGAAAGGATGCATGGGACCAGTTTTAAGAACAGGAATGTCTGATCTGACTGTATCATGGTTTCTAATAAGAAGTTCTGAAAGCGCACTGGTGTAATCAATCAAGAAACAGGACGACGTCAACTGTCAACACAGGATTCCCAGTTGCAGTAGTCATAGGTCTACCTGTTAAAATCTCAAATGGGGTGAGAATTGTTTAACTATTAAACTGATTCGAAATAGAAGTAAAGCAAAGATAGTGCGTCGGGCCAAGGCAAACCTGTCTCTTGCGAGATTCTGGTAAAGACTAATTTAAGTAGGCCATTCATCCTTTCCACCATATCCAAGGTTTGCGGCTGATAAGGAATATGAAGTCGCCACGAGATAGCAAGAGCCTTACAAATAATCTATAAAACAGCTGTAGTGAAATGAATGCCCCATCACTACCAACAGGTACAGGGTCTCCAAATATAAGGATGGCATCCCGCATCAGGCCCTTAGCAAATCTCCTACTATCATCTGTTTTGATGGCAAAAACCTCAAACCACTTTGAAAGCATATCAACAATGTCCAACAGGTATTAAAAACTTAGTCTTTTGGGCATATGGACAAAAACTATTTGAACTTTCACAAATAGGCCACCGTGGACAGGAAGATGGTCAAACTTGAATGATGGCTTTGAGTTATCATTTTATAGGTAAATAAGACAACGCGATAACAGAGCACAAGCAGCAGTGGTAAACCCAGGTACAATTCAAAAATCTATGACTACATGACACATGACCCATTTGCCAATATAGCCAACCCATGGGCGGCTTTCGCCTGGACATGTAAATGGGATCTGGGGCAAAGAATACGGCCACCACGAAGTGTAAGTCATCGAATCAGTGACACCATAATGCCATCCCTTGTTCAAGAAAGGACCAAGGCAAAAGATGGAAAATTATAGGCCAATCAGCTTAACCTCGGTTGTTGGTAAAATTCTAGAATCCATCATTAAGGATGAGGTTTCTAAATTCTTGGAAGAGCAGAGTCTGATTAGAACAAGTCAACATGGATTTAGTAAAGGGAGGTCATGCCAGACAAACCTGTTGGAATTTTTTGAAGAGGTAACAAGTAGGTTAGACCAGGGGAACCCAGTAGATGTGGTCTATCTGGACTTTCAAAAGGCCTTTGATAAGGTGCCACACGGGAGACTGCTGAGCAAGGTGAGGGCCCATGGTGTTCGAGGTGAGCTGCTGGGATGGATTCAGGATTGTCTATCTAACAGAAGGCAGAGAGTTGGGATAAAAGGTTCTTTTTCAGAATGGCAGCCGGTGACGAGCGGTGTCCCACAGGGTTCGGTGCTGGGGCCACAGCTGTTCGCATTATATATTAATGATTTGGATGAGGGAACCGGGGGCATTCTAGCGAAGTTTGCCGATGATACAAAGTTAGGTAGACAGGCAGGTAGTACTGAGGAAGTGGGAAGGCTACAGAAGGATCTAGACAGGTTGGGAGAGTGGTCCAGGAAATGGCTGATGGAATTTAACGTGAGCAAGTGCGAGGTCTTGCACTTTGGCAAAAAGAATATAGGAATGGACGACTTTCTAAATGGTGAGAAACTTAATAAAGCCAAAGCACAAAGGGATCTGGGAGTGCTAGTCGAGGATTCTCTAAAGGTAAACAGGCAGGTTGAGTCCGTGATTAAGAAAGCGAATGCAATGTTGTCTCTTATCTCAAGAGGGTTGGAATATAAAAGCAGAGATGTACTACTAAGACTTTATAAAGCTCTGGTTAGGCCCCATTTGGAGTACTGTGTCCAGTTTTGGTCCCCACACCTCAGGAAGGACATACTGGCACTGGAACGTGTCCAGCGGAGATTCACACGGATGATCCCTGGAATGACAGGTCTAGCATATGAGGAACGGCTGAGGATACTGGGATTGTATTCGTTGGAGTTTAGAAGATTAAGGGGAGATCTAATAGAGACGTACAAAATAATACATGGCTTTGAAAAGGTGGATGCTAGAAAATTGTTTCTGTTAGGCGAGGAGACTAGGACCCGTGGACACAGCCTTAGAATTAGAGGGGGTCATTTCAGAACGGAAATGCGGAGACATTTCTTCAGCCAGAGAGTGGTGGGCCTGTGGAATTCATTGCCACGGAGTGCAGTGGAAGCCGGGACGCTAAATGTCTTCAAGGCCGAGATTGATAGGTTCTTGTTGTCTAGAGGAATTAAGGGCTACGGGGAGAACGCTGGCAAGTGGAGCTGAAATGCGCATCAGCCATGATTGAATGGCGGAGTGGACTCGATGGGCCGAATGGCCTTACTTCCACTCCTATGTCTTATGGTCTTATGGTCTTATGATCTGTGCGTTTCAGACACCATCTAATAATCTAAAAATCGGGAGCAGTAGGAAACTTGCATATTTTAGTTTAATGCGATCTGTGCATGCTTGGACTATTGGTCGCCACCTGCGAAGCCCTGTCAGTGAAGGTGTTGCCACAAGTGATGACGTCTTCAGCAGCCATGCGTGCAGTGCATTTAGTAACAGCTACGGCCTAAGGGAGGCCTCCAAAATGTTATTAATAAGTTGACTGTGTTGTGCAGGTTTCCCCGAGGAAGTGATAAAACCTCTATGCTTCCAGAATCCCAAAATCTTGAAACACTCCGAAAGCATAGCAGGAAACAAGATAAATATGATCTGATTTTCCAGTAGCTAAAATGCATGCCCGTGTAAGAGCAAAAAGCTCAGCTGTTTGTGGAGATGTGCCATTAGGGAGAGCAGCAGATTCGAGGACCTCAGATGGTGTGCAGACAACATAGCCCGTTAGTGTTAAATGGTCTGCAGGCCTGTAGGAGGAGCGATCAGTAAAAAAAAAAGTATCATGTCAGGGTTATGTAGGGGGGGTTCACAAAGGTTGGGATTAGTGGTAACAACATCACAGACGACATGTAAATACTCATGATCAGGTTACTCTAAGGAGTAAATAACAGGAAGGAGGATAGCAGGATTCAAAGACGTGACATGGCACAGAGTGAGCTTAGACCAGGAGAGTAGGATGACCTTATAGCCCGTACATCTAGAAGCAGTAAAAAGCTGCGTAACTGCAGACTTTAACAGCAGGTAGACTGAATGTGGAAGAAAAACTGTGCATGGGTGTTTCAAAACCAGGGTTTAGACTTTTTTTCTATTACTGAGGCAGCTGCCACAGCTCACAAACATGCCAGCATTCCGCTTAAACCAGCAGGTAACTGGACAGAATAAAAGACAACAGGGCGACAGAGATCCCCATGCATATGTGTCAAAATTATAGAGGCAGAACTCTCCCTTTCAACAACATAAATTTGAAACCACTGAGCAAAATCAGGAAGACCCAAGGCAGGTGCTGTACTTAGTACAGATTTTCAACGTTCAAAGTTTTGTGTCATTTCAGGAGTCCATTGTCGTTTGGATAAGTTCTTGGGCTGGCAGAGCTGCATTTTGTCCCATGAAACTTTGCGGCCACCCTGTGCCAAACACTGCAGCAGGGCAATGGTATCTTGCATACAAGCATCAGACATACAGGAGGCTATGAGTAAATGACTAGCATATTGAGCAAGTACACTGCTGCAGGGCATGTGCAAACCTTCTAAAGTACGCTGTGCAGTGGCTGGATAAACGTTGAGTTCTCCGTATACCTTTGGGGTATCTATGCATATTGATCCATGTATATTGACGGCCGCCAAAAGTGAAGGCAAAATGGTACTGACAATTAGGGAACAATTTAATAGAAAAAAAGGCGGAGCAGAGGTCAACCATTGGAAAAACAAGTCGCTGAAGAAGGCATGGAAGTAAGGATAGCATTTGTGTCAGGACTACGGGGAAGCGAGGGCCAATAACAGCATGAATATATCCTGAAAAAAATCTCCATCTGTCAGATTTATCGCGTTTCAGTACAGGAAGAATAGGGATATTGCCTGGGTTACGCATACGAATAAGGATACGCTGAATTTAAAAGGGAAACATTAACAGGTCTAATGCCTTCAGTAGAAGTGGGTGTGAACAGATACTGATGAACCGACGGTGATTGAGCTTCAGGCTTTAAAGTGACAGTTTTCAGGACAAAAGCAATGAAAGCAGACACGACAGAGCGAAGAACCTTGAATTGTGAGGAGGAAAGAGAAACTTCAGTTGAAAATCTCTGGAAGCCAACACAACAAAGGTTAGTAAGGGTCATATCAGAAATTGTACTAAAGTGAAAATCAGCAAACGCAGAGTATGGCGGATCAGGGACACAGAAGTGGGCCGTGGAACAAGAAAACTCCTGAAAGGGATGATCTGTCAAAAGGATGCAGTGCAGAAAAGAAACGTGGGGGAACAAAGGGGCATCATGGAGCTGCGCAATGAGGGAAGATCATAATGAACGAAGTGACTCAGTGGCACACTGCCAGCCCTAGACGGAAGGGGGCGATGGTGAAGTTTCAGTCATGGCCATACGCAGCATAGTGTGGCGTGACTTAGGAGTCTCCAAAACCACGCCTTCAGGGCAAGGATGAATAGAGGCATTCAGTTTACAAAGAGTCTGACGATCTGGCAATGTGTTCGGGGAGGAGGGTGAAATAAAGTCTGAGTCTGGAACTGCAACAATAATAGGGATAGTATTAAGGAGGGGTTCAACCAAAGTAAAGCAGAGGCACCGATAGCATGGACCGAGTCAGAATTAAGTGGTAAATCCACAGAGGGAGGTGCAGAAGAATGAGTGGTCCCTGAATCCACCAAAACCGGAATGGAACGCCCTCCCATATCCACTGTCATCAAAGGATGAGGAAGGGGGACAGTCGTATCAGGGCGGTATGCTGCAACCCTCTCCCCGCCCAACACCGGGGTAGCCCGAGTCACTAGGGGAATGGGAAGAATCTTCAAACGGCTGGTATTGCCGCTTGTAAATTCAATGTGTACATGGGGGCACAACACGTCGTGAAGACGCCACATGGCAGTTCTGCTCCCAGTGCCGATACAGACCACAAGGCCAACACTTAACAAGTCATTTGTCAATGCAGAGCAGACCCTGGGAAGGAGAGGGAACAAAATTAAATTGGGGATAAGTCTCTTTATCAACTTTATAACAAAACAAACCTTGCATATCCATTGTTGTTAAGTCTACTAAGAGTATCTCTCCATGAGACAATCTGGCAAGTCAGGATCTGAATCTTATAAAGCTGGGCATGATAAGGTCGGACACAACTGATAAGTGTCTGAACGGCTAGTTTTTCAATATCATTTATAAGAATTCAAGCTGAACAATCCCACGCATCTCTAATTTGAGCAAGAAAATTTGGGACAGACGCAGACGCCCTCTGCTTGCAGCACAGAACTTCACCAAAAGCACTCTGTTGCCTGGCGGCACTCAATGGCATCTCTGACACATCTACCGAACCAATCAAACCGCACCTCAGGCGTGTTCCGATATTGTGAGGGAAAATTAATAGATCCTTTAACTGAAGATAAATGTGGACCGTAAACCAGTTGCAGCAAAATCTGTACAACATGGGGAAGGCAGTCATAAATGTCACAAATTTGTAAAAAAAAAATTGTAAAAGGGAACAGGCTGCTTTATCGAGTCTGCAATGTCTTTTAAAATGTCACGGACATCAATGTGGGTCCATGGTTTATCAAATGGAATGCGACCTATTCCAGGTAACTGCGGGGGCAGAGAACTGTCAATGACCGTCTCCTTCTGAATTAAGGCCTGATTGCTGCTGGTTTAAACGAGTAGCGTAAGAATGGCCAGAGTATGTGGAATTAGGTGGCTGTTGCAATGCATCATCGCTCGCTTGGCGGATCTCCCACCCACAACTTCCAACCTCAAAGTCCGGGAACCACGCACTGCCCGGTTCTACCTACTTCCCAAGATTAACAAGCCTGACCACCCTGGCCGACCCATTGTCTCAGCATGCTCCTGCCCCACTGAACTCACCTCTACCTACCTCGACACTGTCCTATCCTCCCTAGTCCAGAAACTCCCCACATACGTTCGAGAAACCACTCACGCCCTCCACCTCCTCCAAGACTTCCGTTTCCCTGGCCCCCAACGCCTCATCTTCACCATGGATATTCAATCCCTCTCCACATTCATGCGCCATGACGAGGGCCTCCAAGCCCTCCGTTTTTTCCACTCCAGACGTCCCCAACAGTACCCTTCCACCGACACTCTCATTCGTTTGGCCGAACTGGTCCACACCCTTATCAATTTCTCCTTTGAATGCTCCCACTTCCTCCAGACAAAAGGGTTAGCCATGGGCACACGTATGGGCCCCAGCTATGCCTGTCTCTTTGTTGGCTTCTGATCTTCTGTTGATCTTCTGTAATTACACTGGCACCACTCCCCACCTCTTCCTCTGCTACATTCATGACTGCATTGGCGACACCGCGTGCTCCCGCGAGGTGGTTGAGCAATTCATCAACTTCACCAACACATTACACCCTGACATGAAATTTACCTGGACAATCTCTGACACCTCCCTCCCCTTCCTGAACCTCTCCATCTCCATTAATGACGACCGACTTGACACTGACATTTTTTACAAACCCACCGACTCCCACAGCTACCTGGATTACACGTCTTCCCACCCTACCGTTTGCAAAAATGCCATCCCGTATTCCCAATTCCTCCGCATCCGCCGGATCTGCTCCCAGGAGGACCAGTTCCACCACAGAACACACCAGATGGCCTCCTTCTTTAGAGACGGCAATTTCACTTCCCACGTGGTTAAAGATGCCCTCCAATGCATCCCGCCTACATCCCGCACCTCCGCCCTCAGACCCCACCCCTCCAACCGGAACAAGGACAGAACGCCCCTGGTGCTCACCTTCCACCCTACCAACCTTTGCATAAACCAAATCATCCGCCGAAATTTCCGCCACCTCCAAACAGACCCCACTACCAGGGATATATTTCCCTACCACCCCTTTCCGCCTTCTGCAAAGACCGTTCCCTCCGCGACTACCTGGCCAGGTCCAGGCCCCCAAACAACCCACCCTACAATCCTGGCACTTTCCCCTGCCACCACAGGAACTGTAAAACCTGTGCTCACACCTCCTCCTTCACCTCTATCCAAGGCCCTAAAGGAGCCTTCCACATCCATCAAAGTTTTACTTGCACATCCACTAATATCATTTATTGTATCCGTTGCTCCCGATGCGGTCTCCTCTACATTGGTTAGACTGGGCACCTCCTAGTAGAGCGCTTTATGGAAGATCTCCAGGACACCCGCACCAATCAACCACACCGCCCCGTGGCCCAACATTTCAACTCCCCCTCCCACTCTACAGAGGACATGGAGGTCCTGGGCCTCCTTCACCGCCGCTCCCTCACCACCAGACGCCTGGAGGAAGAACGCCTCATCTTCCGCCTCGGAACACTTCAACCTCAGGGCATCAATGTGGACTTCAACAGTTTCCTCATTTCCCCTTCCCCCACCTCACCCTAGTTCTAAACTTCCAGCTCAGTCACTGTCCCCATAACTTGTCCGGACTTTTCTTACATGCCTATCTTCTTTTCCACCTATCCACTCCACCCTCTCCTCCTTGACCTATCACCTTCATCCCCTCCTCCACTCACCCATTGTACTCTATGCTACTTTCTTCCCACCCCCACCCTCCTCTAGCTTATCTCTCCACGCTTCAGGCTCACCGATGAAGGGCTTTTTCCCGAAACGTCGATTTCGAAGCTACTTGGATGCTGCCTGATCTGCTGTGCTCTTCCAGTACTTTTAATCCGTAACTGTAAAATATTGGATATTCTGTTCCAGTAAATGGAACAGGAAGCAGGTGGAATGTTCCTAGGTCCTGCATGACATAGGTGACAATGAGAAGCCTGAGAGCATTCCATCAGAACTCAGGTACAGACTTCCCTGAGATCAAGAGCAATAAATAACAATTGCCAATTGAGCTTTTATTGGTTTTTTTTCATTCATGGGAATCAGGCATCGCTGGCTCAGCTAGCATTTATTGCTCATTCCTACTTGCCAAATTCAAACGGTAGGATCAGCTTCTTGAACCGCTGCTGTCTAACTGTACATTGTGAGTTGACCCACAATGCCCGAGCGAGGAATTTCAAGTATTCTGAATCACTGACAGTGATATTTCCAACTTAGAATGGTGAATGGTTGGAGGGGAACTTGCAGGGGTGGTGCTCCGATGTACCTGCAGCACTTGTCCTTCTAGATGGAAGTGGTTATGGATTGAGAAAGTACTGATGAAGGATCTTTGATGAATTAATACACACAGCTGCTCCCGTCCAGTGGTGATAAAGGAACTGGGGATGCTTGTAGGTGTCATTCAAGTGCACAAGGTTATAGAAACATGGACTGAGATTGATATTTAGCCCTCAGTCCCACTTCCAGAAAGTGCTTTAGTTCTCTATCCTCAAAGTGTTAAAATCAAGTTGAGTTAATATTTGATTAAGTGCAGAAAATTTCAACATTACCATCAGTAAAGAACTTAGAAATGTCAACATTGAGTGCCAAGTTAATGTAAGGAATCAATACCTTTCTTAAATCTCATCAGCTTGAATTCAGAGGAATATTTCAATTTTATTGATTATTCTGTGTACAGTGAAGGTAACCAGTTCTGAAATTAAGTAGATCGCAGAAAATATTTGCAGAACTTCGAGCATCCATTAACTCAGAGTACATTGGGTGAAAATGTTCCCATTGGTGAAAGAATTGGGAACCAGAAAGCATTTTATTTCAGGTACTTGGTAAGAGAAGCAATGGCAAAATGAGGAAGTTATTTCCTGCATTTAACGGTTAGGATCTGGAATGTTCTGCTTGAGAGTGTATTGAGGTAGATTCAAATCAGGCATCCAAGACGACAATGTATTATTTTCTCAAAAGTGAGACGGGGACAAATAAAGCTATGCAGGTGGTTGTGAGGAAAGCAGGCACATTTTCTGAATGGCATCATTTTTTGCAGTAATTTCTCGATAGTTATATTAGTAACAGGTTCAATGATGCAAATGATATGGCTCAAATATTAATCTCCAGTTGTAACCACCTAGTTATTATGAATGAACGTCCAGTACTTCTTTCCTTCCCCTCACCACCACCACGTCTGTATCTTTCAGCTTGGGGTCAATAGTTCCAATCACGAACATCCCAGTATATTACTGTTCAGCCTCAGAAATGTTAGTGACTGATTTGTCGTGAGTGCGGAAACAAGATCATGAGCAATCAGAATATGAGGGGCAAGCATTTCTCGGGCTTTAGTTTAGAGATGGAGAGAGGGGGGTATATGGAAAATTGAAATTAAAGTGAAGCAGACATAAAATTTGACATGAGAGCTCTGATACAAATAAAAGTGTTCATTTTGGAAGGGAAACAAAAGATCAGTATTATTTAAATAGGGAAAAGGTGCAGAAAGCTGCAACACAAAAACTGAGGGGAACCTGTGCAGGAAAGACAAAGCTAGCAGACAGGGTGCAATATATAATGATAATGGAATGTTTGATCTAATTTCAAGTTGGTTGGAGGACAAGAGTCAGGAAGTCTTACTGCAGAAACACAAGATGCTGATGAGACCACATCGGGAGTGCTGTGGGCAGTTTTGCTTTATTTATTTCGGGAAATGTTTCATTTCATTGGATGCAGTTCAGAGAAGATTCACTTGGATGATCTGTAGTTTGGGGAGATTGTCTTAGGAACAAAGGTTTAACAGGCTGAGACACTACTTACTGCAGTTTAGATAAATGAGAGGTGATCTCATTGAAACATACAGGATGTTTAACGGGCCTGACAGGGTAAATACTAAGAGGAGTTTTCCACTCATGGGAAAGTTCATTGGTTCATTGTTTAATATTGATTGCAAGTGGTCGAATGCCTCCTGACATTGTTCTGTCAACTGACACGTTGTGTTTTCTTCAGCAAATCACTTCACAGTGCCACTACACTGCGGAATGTTGGAACAAACTTCCGATAGAATCCTCTGAATTATAAGAATAGTAGCACCTCTTTCCTCGCGGTTGTCCGTGAAAATGCCTCGATGCCCTTGGTCTTTGTGTTCTGTGAGTTCAACCTTCCCTGACCGATTTTATGTTCCAAGAACATTACCTCTACTTCCGCTAATTCAATTTTGTTTACGTTTATTGCCAGTTTTGCTTTTCGTAAGCATTTAAACAGCTCTGTTAACTGTACCATGAGATCTTTCCAGGACTTACACAAGATTACTACATAGTCTAAGTAGATTGCACAGTTTGTTAATTCAGCCACAACTCTCTTCGTGAGTCTTTGGAATGTGGTGGGTGCGTGCTTAATGGTTTTAAACTGATACAGCCCTTTTGGGGATCCAAACGGAGAAAGTTCTTTCACCGACCCTATTAAAGGTACCCGCAAATAAACACGGATTGAGTATAACTTGGTTTTGCAACTGGCTTATTGGACTTTGTCGAAAGAGTTCTCCAAACTAGAAATTGAATGTGAGTCCGATTATATACCGGCGCTGACCTTCCAAAAATAAGTGCAGAATTTTTTAGTCCAGTCCAGCTTGGAAAATAAGATGATTGACGAACTCCACTCGCTCTGGCTTGGATCGATGATGTCGTCGTCGAACATGACCTCCTCCTCTGTGTGGATTGGTCTAGTTTTCCAAGGGTTAAGCCAATACGGTTGTTTATTTTTGTGGGAGAAGTATTGCATACATCTACTTTATATACAATAGCGTTAGTTATCCCCATCTTTAGATTACTTACAGTGTGGAAACAGGTCCTTTGGCACAACAAGTCCAGACTGATATGCAACCCACCCAGACACATTCCCATACATTTACCACTTCACCTAACACTTCGGACAATTTAGCACGGCCAATTCACCTAGCATGCACACCTTTGAACTGTGGGAGGAAACCCACGTAGACACAGGAAGAATGTGCAAACTCCACAGAGTCAGTCACATGAGGCAGCAATTGAACCTGGATCTCTGGCGCTATGAGGCAGCAGTGCTAACCACCATGCCACCTTATTCGGCTGTGTGTCCTTATACTGCCATAACAAATATTTCAACTGTGTTCTATGCTGTTGAGACACAGAGCACACTCACCAATTCCATTTCTCAAGGATTTCTTCGTTTTTAATGTATTTTAAGGCGCATCAATATCCACATCAAGTGGATTTTATTCTTCACGCTCCGAGCAGTAACTTGCACCTGTTTCTCCAGTTCTTTCTCTCTATTACCAGGATGCACTCGATACTTCTTTTTCTATGTGGAACCTTTATTAGATAATTATCCTAACACAACTTTTTTGCAATTTGATAGGTAACAGTAAACTTCGTTCTGAAGGGATATCTTACCACTGGTTACAGTACTAACACGTCATCCCCTCGGGAAACGTCCAAGTCTCAGAGTTTTTAAAAGTGTCAGCTGCTTCATTGTAGGTTGTGCCCTTTTTCGGTGCTGTTTAGCCAACTCACCTGTTCGATGTACACTCTCTATACCTCCGATACATAAACTGAGTACGACGTGTCCGACTTTGGTCCTGTCCATTTTGCTTTAATTAATTTCAATGGGGTTAACACTTCATGCCTGAATACTAACTCGAAGGGAGTGAACTGACGAGATTCTTTCGGGCATTTATTATGGCAAACAATACGATTGGGATACCTTTTGCGCAATCATTCAGGTAATCATAACAGTATGCTCTCAACATTGTCTCCATGGTCTGCTGTCATCATTCTAAAACTCGCTGCGATTCAGGACGATACTAACTGGATTGAAAGTACTGAATCGACGTTTCGGGCATGATCCCTTCTTCAGGAATCATGCCCGAAACGTCGATTCTCCTGCTCCTTGGATGCTGCCTGACTTGCTGAGCTTTTCCAGCAACACATTTTCAGTTCTGATCTCCAGCATCTACAGTCCTCACTTTCCCCTGAAAGTACTGAATACCTAAGATACTAATGACCTCCATAAACAGCATAAAATTTGACCCTTGGTCGGCCTGAAATTTTCTGGCTAGCCTATACTGTGAAGAAATATACTAACTCCTCTCATACGCATTTTGGCTTGCTATTCCATAATGAAATTGCTTCCAGAAATACTTTCAGTATGGAAATCAAATACTTGTTCCCAATTTTACTTCTCAGGAGGGGACCTACCGAATCAATTCTAACTCGCGTGAAAGGTTCTTCAAATGCGGGAATTGGTTGCAAGTTTGCTGGTTTTATTACCGCCTGTGGCATGTATGATATGGACAACAAAAGCTAACCATATCCGTGTGTATACCAAACCAAAATATATGACTTTCTTAACCTTAGCCTAAGTCTTTCTTACCCATAATGTGACCTCTTACACCAATTACCTGAAACACCTCCTTTCTGCATGCGATTGTCACCACTCTCTGGTGCACTTCAGCTCATTTCGGTTCTGCATTAAACTGCCTCGGTCTCCATTTCCGTCTTTGGATTCCATTTTTCAGATAGAAAAACCACTGAATACTCTCTGCCTATTTTCTGCAGAACGCATTACCACATTTAACTTTGATCATTTTGTCTTGCTGTTGTGAGTCTCTTAGTCTTTCACGACAAATGACTTCTGGTTGACCTTCTGCCTATTCACCATTACGTCAAGCAGCGTGTCCAATAACTGAACCTGCACTTCTTCATGTTTCTCTTTACTTTTCGCTTAGATCTGGGACTTTTGATCGTGGGATCTGTTTAATACACTGTCTGGGAAAATAGCAGGATATTTCTGTTTTATTTCCTCAGTTTATTAGTCTTGCGTGTGCTTCTGCACAACCACCGGTGTCACTTCCACCTTGGATCCTGCAAAATCATTCCGAAGAGTAAACGGAATTCCTGGAACTGACACTCAGTCAATCAGTCCCTCTGTTACGTCCCCATATTGAGCTTACATAAGGGATCGCTAAATATACCCCACAAATTACCAAACTCTGGGATATCAAATCAACAGGCGTGCATAATCGCTCATCCCTTAATGGCAGCGACTGATTACATCCTGTAGCTCTCAAAATGATAACTTCTTTGCTTTCTCCCCTTTTCTTTCTGAATATACTTTGCCCATAGCAGTGAATTCTTCGAAGAGATGAGATACAAACTCCATAACCAGCCCCTGCCCAAGCTGTGCACTTTCCTGCAGCACCTCAGCTCTTAGTTGGGGGTCTCCTTTACTACCTTCGCTAATGCCACTGGCTTGGCTTCTTTTACCACTTCTTTACCTGACAGTGCATTTCTGTAATGACCAGGCTGACTTTACGGGCCCCACGTCAGCAAGGTGCAAAATCCCGAGTTATTTCACTTTCTTTCCAAACTCTTGGGTTTCTTTTAAACCTGTGGTAAAGTCTGACCAGAGTTCTGCATTCTTGGTTTCGTAGTATGCGATCTCAACTTCTATCCCACGCATGAGGAAATTCTGGCAGGAAGCTTGTCTTTTGCATGTGCTAATTCTGCTGCTCTTCACACTTCCACGAATGTATGTTCTTCCCCTGAATTCTTGACATATCCTCTTCTACTGTCCTTATCCTTACGTTGGAGCCTCCTTCTCCATGCGGTGCCGAGATAATATCGTGGTGAGTACTTTGCACAGTGTGCGCAGCAACCACTGCTCGAATCTGAAGCATAGCAATAGACATCTTCCCTGCTTTACTCCACGTGACATGTGCTAAATGAACGCGGTCAAGAGGCAATCATTTTTACCTGAAAATATTCTCCGAGCTCATGATTTTGTTCCTTCAAACCGTCGCTCTCTGACATCTCTTCGAGTCATATGTCTGCATTCTGCTAATTCCCTATGGCACTCCATAAACTAACACTCATTTTGACATTGACAACGTTCAGCCGGTGCTGCTGGGAATACTGTTGCTGGGCAAACGTATCCCAATCTCAACATCATGATCTTACGACAACTTGATCCATTCAATTACCAAGGTAATGAGATCAATCCTCATGTGCAGCTTTTACTGGCATGAACCAGAGGTTACTGGAGCATCAGAATAATTAATTTTATAGATAGGGTAGACTGAAATAAGCTTTTAAAATGATGAAGGGATCAATGACCTGGGAACCATATATTTAACATAAGAAGCTGAAAGGATTGAGTACATGTGCAGAAAACACTGTATCAGCCAGCGGGTGGCGATAATCTAGAACTCACTATCTGTAATGCTAGGAGAAGCAGAAATCTACATAAATTGAAAATTTGCCAGATGTGAATTTGTGGCACGAAGGCAGAGATTGCCAAGTAATAGAAAATAGGCTGAGAATAGTCAAGCAGCTACTTCTGACAAGATCACGCAGAATTGTGTTACGACATGGCAGTAAACCCTCTGCTAATTAAACCAATCAAAAAGAAAAACTCACCTCGGCATGTAATCTGTTCAAGTATGAGTGAGAGAGAACATTCCAAGTGCACTATTTAAAGAAAAAAAAGCCACTTTTATTTTTTCAACTCCAAACCAGAATATTAAACAACAACGGTTTACAACTGCAGGCCCCCTTTCTCTTCAAGATTGGTTATGTACCTCCGAGTTCATAATATACTGATCCAGTAAAACCCCTTTTAACTTTGTGGGAAATCAATTTTCGAAAACAGAATGCAGTTGTTGTCTTCGGTTGTGGATTGCCGTCTGTCTGTAGATCTCCCAAGGTCATCTTTGGTCTTCTGCTCCTCAGGATTTCGCATGAAAAGCTCCTAAACAGCTGCAACATCAACTAACGACTTTTGAATTCAATCAATGAACGCTAATACACCATATGCCTTCTTACAAGCTCTATCCAACTGAGTGGCAACTTCCAAATATCTATGAACATAAACCCCAAGATCCCTCTGCTCCTCCACCTCACTAAGAACCCTCCCCTTAACCCTGTATTCCACATTCTTATTTGTCTTTCTAAAATGGACACACTCACACTTTTAGGGTTGAACTCAATCTGCCACTCCTCAGCCCAGCTCTGCGTCGTATCTAAGTCCCTTTGCAGCCGACAACATCCCTCCTCAATGTGCACAACTCCACCAATCTTCGTATCGTCTGCAAATTTACTGAGCCACCCTTCGACTTCTCTTCCAAGTCATTAATAAAAATTACAAACAGCAGAGGACCCAGAACTGATCCCTGCGGAACTCCACTTGTAACTGAGCTCCAGGATGAATGTAACTGGGCTCCAGGCCGAAAGTCCGAGTGAAAATGTGTTGTCGTGTTATTGTTAACATATGACCAGGAGATAGCCTGGACAATATTTTCTCTCCTGCATCTAAAGGCGAGTTTGTTGAATTGTATTTCAGAAGCAATTCAAGTGGTTAAATAATATGGCTTTCGGAAAAAAAAATCACATTTTATCTCTTACGCTCAGTTTAAAATAAAGAAATAATAAAATATATGAATTGGCTTTACTGTCACCACATCAAAGCACTCAAAAAAATGACATATTGTTTGACTGATGCTAATTAACTATTCCAATGCGGCTGCATTTGAGGGCGGCATGGTGGGACAGTGGTTAGCACTGCTTCCTCACAGCGCCAGAGACCCAGTTTCATTTCCCGCCTCAGGTGACTGTCTGTGTGGAGTTTGCACATTCTCCCCGTGTCTGCGTGGGTTTCCTCCGGGTGCTCCGGTTTCCTCCCACAGTCCAAAAATGTGCAGGTTAGGTTAATTGGCCACGCTAAATTTCCCATAGTGTTAGATGTAGGAGTAAATGTAGCGGAACGGGTATGAGTGGGTGCGCTTCGGCGGGTCGGTGTGGACTTGTTGGGCCGGAGGGCCTGTTTCCACACTGTAAGTAATCTAATCTTATCTAAAAGCATATTCAATCCACTGTGACGAAGGCAAATATACAGCATAATCTGGAAACAAAAAACAAAAAGAGGGAAGCACAGTTTTTGCAGTCAGACAGAGAGACGGAAATTCCTGTCAAATTCCAGTGTCGAACTGAAAAGCAACACATGAAAACGTCAAGTTTGCTTAAGTTCACACCCCTACTCGTGCGTATTTTGCCTGACCACAGTATTGAAGAGCAGTCATCTTGTCTCCAAGATTACAACACTTGCTTTCAAAATAAACCTAAGTGAACAAAATTTTCTTAAAGCTTATCTCCTAGCATACGGGGACAACGAACTATATTTTTGTTCTATGCTCATGGCATCCCTCGTAAGGGCAGAACTTATACTCAACCTGATTTTCCATTCAAATGAACGCCTTACTTCTCTACTCCATAAAACAGCAAAGAATAAAACACATTGCTGTGGGTCTGCATTTACACAGACAACTGACCAGGGAAGAATAGAACACTGCCTTTACTAAATGGAATGAATACAGCACCTGAGTTATATAAATAAAAAAGATGTTTTTATGTTACAATCTAAACACCTCCAATTTCCATTATGAAATATGTATTACCGACACCACATTATAATCCTGAGCTTCCATGATACTCGACAATGCCCTGACCACCGTGCAAATGTTTACCATTGACAGATGCATTTGAAATATAAACAAATTACGTTGTCATGGTTTTATGAGTGCAAGCATGGCAAGAGAGTACTGAAAGAATTAAATTCAGACTTCGAGAAAGCACAGATAAAAACCACCATGACTAACCCAAAGTACACGCTTCATCTGCGATACAAATTATATATTGTCCTGAGAAAGCAAGTCACTATCCAAGGATGATTCCATGT
Source organism: Chiloscyllium punctatum (assembly GCF_047496795.1). Taxonomy (NCBI): domain Eukaryota; kingdom Metazoa; phylum Chordata; class Chondrichthyes; order Orectolobiformes; family Hemiscylliidae; genus Chiloscyllium; species Chiloscyllium punctatum. The sequence continues at coordinate 19,276,416 of NC_092781.1, read as the reverse complement.
CAATTCTCTGATCATTCCAGTCGATTGTTCTCAGATTCTGATCTCTGCTCCTCTCTCTGGAGCTTCCAATCCTTGTTAATGTAGAAAGTGATTCCGAAACCGAAACGATGGTAGAACACATTGGAAAAAAAAGCCTTTTTTCATAGACAAGGGAATCCGTGTAGACTGACATTAATAACGGCCACTAAAGAATTCAGGTTACACCTTTCAATTTAACGCGATATTTTTCTCTTCTAAATGTAATAATAATCTCAGTAAATTGTACATTCACTTTGGATTAAATATATGGGACACTGATGGCGGGTATGTTGAAACCACTGGAGTGATTTTGTATCATTATTCAATCGGCTTTGCAAACGAAATTTCGAATTGCCAGTGTTGGACTGGGGTGTTGAAAGTCAAAAATCACAAAAAAAAGATATTTCAATACAAGCTTTCGGAGCGTGGCTCCTTGTTCGGGCAGCTGGTGGGGGAGGACCATAGGACTAAAATATTACACTAAAAGACCATAACTACATACGACCAATGCAACTTATTGAAGACATTTATATCGCTGTTATGTCTTTAATCACTTAGAATTTGTTGCACATTTCAAGTCATTTTTATGTCAATACCAGAACTCTTTTCAAGTCACATTCCCGAGGTAATGAGTTTTATTTTCGAAAAGGAGACATCTCAGATCAGATGCGTTAAAGATGTAAATTTAGAGCATGTCTATTCAATCCTTGAGTCAGACCATTTTATGTTCCAAAAGAGGAATCCATGATATGTCACATAGACTCACTCCCAGCAGATTATATAGTTTTCAAACAAACTAGAATGTGTATGCAAATATAAATCTGCAAATGTAAATTGACCCCAATTGACATACCTTCATGTGTGTCTGCATTGGAGCGAGACAGTGTGAGAGATTGAGCGAGTGTATGTGAGTACATGAGGGGAGAGGGACAGAGTGTGCGAGTGTATGTTTGTGCGGGACTGTGACATAGGAAACGCCTGTGAAAGTGCATTGCCACATGTTTGAGTATGGGTGAATGAGTGTGCCTGAGAAAGCGAGCGAACCTCGCTCATACACACGCTCTCTCTCAGACGCACACACTCCCATATCACACACACTCGCACACTCACTCACAGGGATCTGCCCCATCATACCCATGCACACACGCACCCACTCACTCTCCTTCTCTCTGCCTTTCTCACTCTTACTCTCTCACCATATCTGTCTTTCTGTCTCTCACACACTTTCTCTTCCTGATGTACACACAAGCACAGGGCCAAACAGCATTTTCAGCATTATATTTAGATTTGCTGGTAGCAAATTAGAAAATTCAGTGGACTTTGTGGCGGTTCTGGGAGATTGGAAAACACCAGGTGTAATGCTACTGCGTAAAAAAAAGATAGACATAAAACGGGTCACTATAGATGAGTAAGCTTAACTTCAGTAGTGGGTCGATGCTTGAATGTATCAAGGAAAAAAGAGAGAAATCGTGACGAAATTCTTCGATTTGGCAGACACATCATGGATTAATGAAAAGCAGGTTGTGTTAAAATGAAACAGAACAATTCTTTGAGCGTATTACAAGTGCAGTGGACAACAGGAAAACGATAGATGTTGTGTACCTGGATTGCCAGAAAGCATTGGACAACCTGCTGCACAAAATTTTTATGCATAATAATAATGTGCCTAACATGTTGCGTAATGTGAGAGCATAGTTGATGAATACATATCAAAGACTGGGAATAAAGCGATATTTTTTTCTGGTTGGCCATCACTGGCTAGTGATGTGCTTCAGAGATCAGTGTTGGGACCGCAATTGCTTGCATTTCAATGAGATACCTTGAAGTTGGGGACCACGTGTGGCGTGTTAAAGTTCGCAGCAGACGCGAAGATGATCTCATCTACGATGCTGAGTTCATCATAGAGGTGAGTTTTAATCAGCTGGCCACACTGAAGGTGTAGTTCGAGAGTACCTGTGTGACCATGAGTCAAATCAAAGGGTAGCAGCAGCGAGTGCAGAAATCTCGTGTGGTCATTACCCTCGAAATCGAGTATTCCGCTTTGGATAACGCTGGGGAGACATCCATTCAGGGGAAAGCAGCAAATGCCAGGTTATTGGCCCTATGACGAGATCTGGGGTACAGTGGTTAACGGTAACGTTTAGAAGGCCATTAATCATAAGAGACTCTGTTTGAGTTAGAGAATGGAGATGTTTTCGTCGCAGACACAAATCAAGGCTGCCTGTCAGGTGCCAGTGTCCATCCAGCTGCTGAAGAACATTCTCATTTGGCACGGTGAGCAGCCAGAAGTCATTATGCAAGTTTGCACAAATGACATAGATCATTTTCTGGAGGCGTTAAACTGAAGTGGCAGTGGTTGGGAACCGGAGCTAAGGAGCAGATGACAGTGAATAGCCTGACAGAGCGCGTGGAGTGACTGTGAAAAGAGACAGGCACTTGACAGGACAAATGTGTAGTTACTATGGTGGATTCAAGTGTGTCTTTTTAAATGTCAAATTATCAGGAATCAGGGTGATGAAGTCAGAACATGGATCAGTGCTATGAACTGTGATTTCGTGACCATTACAGAGACTTGGTTATCACAGGAGTCATAATAGTTTAAATCTTTCAAATAGAATGGGGGTGGGGTAACTATACGAGTTTTAGGAGTGGTATTGCTAATCCGGGGAAGTCTTACACCTGCAGAAAAGGAGATATGCGACGTGGATTGGTCTGCAGAAGCAGTAATGGGGTAAATTATATCCGGTCAATTTAGTGGGAGCTTCCTACAGTTCAGCTAACAGGAATAGAGCACGAATGATCAGATTTGGAAGCAGAGTATGGACAGTTGCAGAAGTAGCAATGTTTTTGTTATGTGCCATCTTAAGTTCCTCATATTGATCCGAACATATTTTGGATGGAGCCGTTTGTGTCACGTGTGTCCAGGAAGGATTTCTGACAGAGTATGGGATAGGTCGAACACTATGAGGTCCTCATTTGATTTGCTGCTGGCAAAGAATCATGCCAGGTGTCGGATCTCTCAGTTGGTTAACATTTCGGTGATTGTGATCACAACTTTATGACCTTTCCTATTTTTGTGGAGAGGGATAGGATCAGATTGTATGGAAACTATTAAATTCGGGGAGGGTGCATTATAATGCTATTAGGCTGGAAGAGGATGGCCTAACTTCGGACCAAATGTTCTCAGCGAGATTTACGACAGAAATGTGGCGGTTATAAAGAAGCTTGCGCTGATAGTGCTGAACAGCTTTGTCCCACTAAGGGTTGTCAGCGTGTAAAATGCTTCTTCGATGCGGAAGAAAACTAGACAAGATGAAGAACGAAGCTTACGTAAGGTTGAGGAGGCATGGACAAAAGAGTGCTGTGGATGGTTAAAGTCTATCCATGAAGGAACTGATGGATGGACTTGTGTGAGATGGAAGGAACATAAAAAATCTTTAGCAGCTCGGACTAAGGAGAATACTACGATCTTCTAAACTTACGTGAAATACAAGATGTTGGCCAGAGTGAGAGAAGGATCGATCACGGATAATGGAGTGAACTTGCGCCCCGAGTCTGGGGAAGGAGGGGAGGTCCTGAATGTATTGCCCCAGTATTCAGCTCAGAGAAGAAACTAGAAGTTTGAAGTGTGTCTATTCTGATGGCGGGAGCATCCGGAACAAGGTAAGTGAATTTGCAGCACGGGTTGGTAGCTGGGATTTTGATATGGTGGCCATTTCTGAGACATAGAAAGAGCAGGGAACAAAACGGTTTTGCAGGTGCCGGGATTTGGATGTTGCATTAAGAACACGGAAATGGTAAAAGAGGGGGATGTTTGGCATTATTCGTCAAGGACAATATTATAGTAGCAGAAAGGTCGTTTGAGGACTCGTCTACAGAGGTAGGATTGGCTGGGTTTAGAAATAGAAAAAGAGAAGTTACCCTGTCTGGAGATTTCTGTCTGCATCTAAATGGTTCCAGAGATGTAGAGGAAAGCACAGCGAAGATGATTATGGATAGGAGAGAGAGTAACAGCGGAATTGTTATGGGACTTAAAGTTTGACATGTTGGCGGGAAATATAATAGTTCAAGTATTTTCAAGGGTAAGTTTTTGACTAATGTGTGAGGGTTAGTTTCCTGATGCAATATCGGCGATTGAGGGGAGAGGTGACATTGGATTTAATACTGGGTATTAAATCTAGCCAGGTATTAGATTGGAGGTAGGTGAGCACTTTGGTGATAGTGGCAACAATTCGGTTATGTTCACATTAGCGATGGAAATAGACAAGTTTATACCGCAGCTCAAGAAATATTGCTGGGTGAGAGGCAGGTATGATGCTCGTAGAAAGATTTAGGATGCATGGGGTGGGGCGAAGGACACTGCGGAGGCATGGCACAATTGAACTGTGGAGCTTATTCAAGGAACAGCTACTGCGAGTCCTTGATCTGTACGAACCTCTCGTGGACGGAAGGAAATGGTCGACCGAGGCAGCCGTGGTTTTCTAAAGAAGTTGACTCTCTTTTCCAGTGGAAGAAGGAGGTATCTGTTCGGATGAGTCGTGAAGGCTGAGTTAGGGCGCTTGACAGTTACACAATAGCGAGGAAAGACTTAAAGAAAGTACTAAGAAGAGCCGGCAGGGGTCATGACAAGTTGTTGTAAGACAGGGTCAAGGAACACCCAAAGGCATCCAATAGGTCTATCAGGAATAAAATAATGACTGGAGAAAATGTAGGGCGATTCAAAGATTGTAGTGGGAAGTTATGAACAGAGTCCCATGAGATACGCAGGCACAAAATGAATATTTTTCATCATTATTGACACTGGCAAAAGACAATGCTGTCAAGGAGAATACTGAAATGCAGGCTGCTGGACTGGATGTGATTGAGGTTCACAAGGTGGAAGTGTTAGCAATTCTGGTAAGTGAGAAAATAAATATGTCGGGACGGACTGAATTAACCCTGGGTTGGTCTGTGAAGGCAGCGAGGAGATTACAGATCCTTTGCCTTTGATCTTATGTCATAATTGTGTCCAGAAATAGTGCCAGACATATGGACCATAGCAAATGTTGTCCATTGGTTCAGGAAGGAGATTACAGACAACCCTGTTAATTATAGGCCAGTGAGCATTACGTCGCTTGCAGGTGAAATATTGGAAATTGTTAAAAGCGATAGAACTTATAATAATCTACAGAGGAATGAGTTGTTTAGAGATAGCCAACACAGAATTTTATCCTTTCAGTCGTGCCTCAAAAATCTTCTTGAGTTCTTTAAGAAGGTGACCAAAACGTTTGCTGAGGAGAAAAAGGTTGATGTGGTGTGTACGAATTTCAGTAAGGCGTTTGACAAGTTTCTCCACAGGAGGTCATTGTACCAACAACGGAGGCAAGGGATTGAGGGTGACCTAGCGGTTTGGACCAGAAATTGGATTGATGAAAGAAGGCAGAGTGTGGTGGTTGATGGGAAACGCTCATCCTGGAGTTCAGTTGTTCGTGGTGTATCACAAAGATCTGTTTCGTGTCTAGCGCTGTTTGTCATTTTCATAAATGATATCGATGATGGTGTAGATTGATGTGTTCATAAATTTGCTGATGACACTAAGGTTGGTGAAGTTGTGGATAGTGCTGAAGGATGCTCTAGGTTATGGACGAATATATGTAAATTGATCTAAGAGGTTGAAATTGAGTTTAACACGGCAAGTGTGAGATGATTCACTTTGGAAGGAGCAAGAGGAATAAAGGATACTCTGCTAATTGTAAGATTCTTGGTCGTGTAGATGAAACGAGATACTTCGCTGTCCAGGTACATAGAGTCTGAAAGTTTCCAATCAGGTTGATCGGGTTGTTAAGAAGGCACATTGGGATTAACTTGTATTAGGAGAGTGATTACTTTTCGGAGCCACAAGGACATGCTCCTGACGTATAAAACACTAATGAAGCAGCACTTGGAGAATTGCGTACAGTTCTGGTCGCTTAATTTTGGGAAAGGTGTCCAAGTATTTTAAATGTTGCAGATGAGATTAACTGGGATGTTGCTTGGTAGAGAACGAAGGTCTTACAATAAAAGGTTAAGGGTTTTTAGGCCTTTTTTTCTTTAGCAAGAGAAATGATGAGAGATGATTTAATAGAGACATACAAGATTACCAGAGGATTATGTAGGGAGAACAGTGACAGTCATGTTCCTTGGATGGTGGTGGCTCGCACGTGGGCACGTAGCCTGAAGTTGAGGTGCAATCGACTTCGAACATATCGTAGACGTAGGTCCTTTACTCAGAGAGAAGTAAGCTTATGTAACGTAATGTCTGTAATACTAGTAGCATCGCCAACTTTACGGGCATAAATGGTCATCAGATAAACAAATTGATGTGAATAGAATAGTGAAGGTTAGATGGGGTTTATATTATTTGCATATGTTGGTGTAACATCGATTGGCCAAAGGACCTGTACTGCATTATAATACTTTGTGCTCCATGTTCTATGTTCTATTGCTTGGAAAAATAAGCTCTCGATAACAATCTGTCCAATGATGTTCATCAAAAGTATGATGGTTGAGTAAAAAATTGGCTTTTGCTAAGCCAGTGCAGAAATCAATCGCCATGTTAAAACATTAAGCACATTGAATTGAAAAGAAGATTAAACTGGGTAAGGACAGAGGTTTGTGGAGGGTCTCATACACTTTTGACGAGATGGGTTTAAAGCATGTCCTTTTAAACAAATCATATACATTGCGTAAAACATTTAGTCATTCACGCTTAATGGGCAGATAAGCACCACCACCAACACCCCCTTCAACCCGCGAAGGTCAGCCTTTTAAATTTGCTGTCTGATAAATCACTTCGCTCCAGGGAGGACACAGTCACTGTCCTCTCATCACTTGTTTTAAAGTTTTTGTCTTCTCTGTATTTGTTCAGATTGCCGTGTGTCACTCTGAGATATAGATTCAAAGTGCCATCGAGTCGTACAGCATGGAGACAGGCCCTTTGGCCCATACTGATCTATGCCAAACAAAATATCCCTTCATGCTCACTCCATTTCCATGCACTTGACATGTATCCTCCTAAACCTTTTCTCTCCATATATTTGTTCAAATACACTATCAATGTTGTTAATGTACTCACCGCAGAGCCTCCGCTGGCAGCTCATTGAATATGCAAAAATGTTGACTTTCAGATTTCCTTTTACTTATTCACCTCTAGATTTAAACTGATGCCCTCTCGTTCCGATTCCCCAACTCTGTGGAAAAGCCTCAGTTTATTCAAACTACCAATGGTCGCAATGATCTTTTACACTTTTATAAGATCTCCCATCAGTCTCCCATGTTCTAAAGAAAAAAACTCCTAGCTTTACCAACCTCACCCTTTAACTCACACACTTGAGTCCTGGCAACATGCTTTTCAATTCGTTTACACTCTTTCCAAATTAAAAAAACTTTCTTCCAACACACGTGATAAAACCTGAATGCACTACTCCAGTTGCGGACTCACTAACGTCCTTGCAACATAACTTCCAAACCTCTGTACTTAATTCCCTGATTGATGAAAGGCAGCTCTGTCTACCTGTTACTCCAGCTTCAAGAAACTGTAGAACTGAACTACATCATCCCTCTGTTTCATTACACCACCTATGCCACCACCATTCACCATGAAAGACCTACATTTATTTGACTTTCCAAAATGCAACATTTCACATTCATCTATATTAACCTCCATTTTTCATTTCTCAGCAGAACGTGGCAAGGTTTTGTTACAATTTCTGATAACCTCCCAGACTTCTAACTGTCAGCCTAATTTAGTGCAATCTGCAAATATATTAAACATGCCTTGAACATTTTCATCCTAATCATTGACATCGACAACAAACAGCAATGTTTATCACCGACTGCTGGCCTACTTCAATCGTCACATGCCCCCAGTCCAGCAAGCATCCTTAAAATATTATAGCCTGCTTCCTACTAACAAGCCAATTGCGCATCCAATTTGTCAGCTCGTCTGGATCGCAAGCCATCCAAGGTTCAGAGCAGCATCCATAAGAAATCCATACATATTTCCTCTACCACCCTACCGACGTCAATCTTCCTGGTTACTTCATCAAAAAACCCGAGCAAATTTGTGAGGTATAATGTCGCAAGTAAAATGCCATGCTGACGTTTTCTAACCAAGCGGTGTCATTCGAAATGCATGTTAATCTTATCTCAGAATGCTCTCCAGTAACTTACTGAACACAGATGTTAGGCTTACTGGTTTAATGTATCCCAGATTTATCTTTGCAGCCCTTCTTGAATAATTGCATAACATTCGGCAGCTTCCACTCATGTTCAACCTCATCAGTGGCTAAAAGTGTTGCACAAAATATCCTCTCGGTCCCCCACAAATTTTTCTGTCGCGTGTTGCAAGTGTTCTTGGAAAGATCTGCTCAGTAGCAAGACATATATCCACCTTCATGCATTCTACACTTCCTCTACTGTGGTATGGACTGTCAGTTAGCTATGACCACTAGCTTCCCCAAGTTTAAAAGTCTTCATGTCTGTGTGCATGGTAAGCACAGAGGAGAAACAGTCATGAGGATCTCGCCAAACTCCGCTACTCCGACACATACACGTCTCGATTGGTTCTGGAGGTGTCATATTCTATCTGTAGATAATCTTCTTTTCCATTAATATACGTTTAGCGTCTCTATTGATTCACCCTAATCTTCTCAGCCAAGGCCATGTCGTGACCGTTTTCGTGCACTTGAGTTCTTTCTTCACTAAATTCGTGTGTCCCTTATATACGTCCAGTGATTTCCTTGATTTCAGCTGCATGCCCCTGAGCCATACGTCCTTTCTTTGTTCTCTGCAAAGCCTCAAAATGTCCTCTCGTCCACGGTTCCATATTGCTATGAAAATTGCCTTTCACCCTCACAGGAAATATATATCCCATGAACTCTTGCTATTGCCCACTTGGTGGCACTCCTTTTGTTTGTATATAAACTTCTCCAGTCAATTCTTCCAAGAGCCTGTCTAATTTCTTTGAAAAATGCTTTGCCCCATTTCAGGACTTGAATGTGTGGACCAGTTTTATCCACGTTCGTAAATATTTTAAAATTAATAGAACTGGTCCAGAGTCAAAAACTGCCTCAGCAATAACTCCTCCCTCACCTCTCCAAGCCTACTTCCCAAGGGTATGATGAGAATTGCTCCTTCTCGAGTAGAATTTATGTATACTGCTGAATGAACCATCCATGAAACGCACTGAACTCACCCCACCCCATCTAAGCCCAAATCCCTCTCGCATCTCAGTCTAACTTGGAAAGTTAAAATCCCTTCCTATGACGAACCTATTGCTCCTGCAATTCGCTCCAATTTTCCTGCCTATTTCTTCCTCTAATTCCAGTTCAGTATTGGAGTGTCCGACAGGAGAGCACCAATTCCGTCATAGTGCCCTTATTTCTTATCTCCACCCACAATGTCTCAGTGGATGATCCGTCAGTTACTTCATCTCTGATAACTACGATGATACACGCCTTAATCAAAAATGCAACTCACTTTCAGCTCTTTCCAGCTGCTCTGTTACGACAAAAGCAGCTGTACCCTGGTACGTTAAGATGCCAGTCATGACCTCTCCCTTAGATTATTTGTTTTCTAATATTATCAAGGAATAATACTGTACTACAGCACAGAGATATGTCCTTTGTTCCAAACTGTTCAAAGACGATCAAATGCGCCCATGTACACTAACTCCATTTCCCTGCACTTAGCCCATGTCCTTCAAATACTTTCCTGTCCTGGAATGTATCAAAATGCCTTTTTAATGTTGTTAATGTATCAGCTTAAACCACTTCCTCAGACAGGTGATTCTATATTCGTACCATCGTCTGGGAGAATGACATGTCCCTTACAATTCCTTATATTCTTTCCCCCTAACCTTACTCTAATGCTGTCTCGTCCTCGACTCCCAAAACTTGAGAAAACTACTGAGTGCATTCAATGTATCTGTGCCTGTCATCGTATTAAGCATCTCTACCAAGTCCACTCTCAGTATCATACGCTAAACAAATACCGCCTTGCCCAACCTACTCCCATACTTCAGATCCTTGTGCTACGGACACGTCATTTTCAATTTGTTCGACACTATTTCTGGTTTAATAACATCGTTCCACTAGCAAATTGATCAAATCTGAAAACACTATTCCAAATGTGGTCTCACTAAACTCCTGTACAACTGCAACATAATTTCGCAACTTCAGAACTCAATGCCATGTCTGATGAAGTCTAGTCTGCCAAAATGCCTTCTTCACTGCCCTGTGTATCGATGACTCCCATTTCAGAGAACTGTGACGCTGGTCTACAAGATCCATCTGTTTCACTACGCTCCTTAAGGCCCAACCATTCACTATGAAACCCCAAACTTGATTTGACTTTCCAAAATACAACACCTCGCACTTGTCTTTAGGAACTCTAATTTAAATATAACGCCAAATTTAGTGTCATCAGCAACCTTCCTCATCATGCCTTGTCCATTCACATTCAAATCAGTGATGTAGAAAACAAACAGTAATAGGTCAAACATCGTAATCTGAGGTACTGCACTTGTCACAGGCCTCCAGTCCGACAAGCATCCTTCCAACATTACCCTCTCTACTTACAATCAAGCCAATTTTGTATCACATTTTCCAGATCGTTCAGGATTTATGTGATCTAACCTTCCAAATCACAATACCATATCGAACCTTATCAAAGGCCTTACTGAACGCTATACAGTCTACATCTAACGCCTTCTCCTCGTCATCGTTCATGTTCCTTTCGTCAAAGAACTCGAATATATTGGTAAAACACGATCTCCCACTCACAACGCCGTGCAGAATAATCTTAGTCAACCCCGGTCTTTCCAAATGCATGTATACCTTATCACTCAGAATCTTCTCAAGTAATGTATCGAACACTGACGTTAGGCTTCACAGTCTGTAGTTCTCAGGCCGTTCTTTCGAACTCTTCAGGAACACCTTTGGTAACCACCAGTCTTCTGGTGCCTTATGAATGACTAACGAAGAATACAAAAATATCCAGCAGGGTCCTCACAAATTCTTCTCTAGCCTCTTGCAGTGTGCTTGGATATATCTGCTCAGGACCAAGAGATGCTACAACTTCAAACATTCTAATATTTCCAACACCTCCTCTACATTGATATGGACTGTGACTAAGATATTAACACGAAGGTCCGCAAGCTCCAAGTCTTCAAGACTTTCTGCATGGGAAATGCAGAGGGGAAATATTCACTGAGAACCACGCCCAACTCCTGCAATTCTCTACATGTTCACTTTGGTCATATCTCTAATTATTCTTTTTTCCTTTAAGATGCTTAAATTTTCTTTTTGGATTCACCTTAACATTCTCATTCAATGCTTTATCGTGCCTAGTTTTCCTACTCCTGATTTCCTTCTTTATTCAACTCATGGAGTCTATGTACACCTCTAGGGATTTCCTTGATCTCAGCTGCCTGTAACTGAATTACACCTGATTCTTTATTTCTGGTCAAAGCCTGAATATCTCTTGACATCCAGGGTGCCCTAGTCCTGCCAAACATGTCCTTTAACTCTCAGGAACATATGGAATTAAAACTCTAGCTATCCCATTTCAACGTCCTCCCTTTTGTGAGAGATCCATTTGCCTGCAAATAGACTACTCCAATCAAACTCGTAAGCTCCTGGCACATTCCATCGAAATTCGCCTTGACCCAATTTAGATCTTGCAACTGTGGACCTGTTTTGTTCCTCTCAAAAACGATTTAAGAAAAATTATAGAGCAATGCTCACTGGACCCACAGTGGCCCCTCAATATCACCTCGGTCACCGGCCCTGCCATATTTCCCAAGAGAAGTTCCAGTTTTCCCCTTCTCCAGTAGGACCCTCTGCATACTGCTTCAGGAATCGTTCAGGGACGCTCTTAAGAACTTCCACTCGATCTCAGCCCTTAACGCTCAGGCAGTCGCAGTCAATTTAAAAGCATAAAAGCATCCCCTACTATGTCAACTCTATTGCTCCTCCCAGTCTCCTTAATCACCCTGCACATTTGTTCCTCGCATTCCCGTTCAGTATTTGGGGGCCTATAGTACAACCTGAATAACGTCCCCATCACCTTCTTATTCCTTATCTCCACTCAGAAAACCTCACAGGTTGGTTCCTCAGTTATTTCAGATAATCGGCTTAATCATAAATGCAACTCCACCTCCCCTCCTGACACATGAAGCTGGTGTCCCTGTTTTTCCATTTGTCATGCTTGTGAAGTTATTATAATATCCCACTCCTACGTAACTCTCCACTCCATGAATTCACGGGCCTTCCCTATCAGCTGTCTTTCACTGACATTAATGCAGTTTAAACCAACAAGCATTCCTTGCTCCCTGCCGTACTCCAGCCTGACCAGTTTCTTCGATTTACTTTTTCTGGTTATTGTATCTACTTCCAACATCGCACTAGTTTCTCTGCTGTTGAGAATCCCAACCCCCTGCCCATCACATTTAAACACTTTTTTGTAGCACTGGGAAACGTGACTGCCAATGTCTTGGTTCCTCTCAACTTCTGGTGGAACACGTCCCTCTTTCGCAGTTCACCTCTGCCTCAGAAAACATCACAATGATCTTGAAATCAGTTTCCCTGTCCCCTTCACCAATTCTTTCTTCATGCATTGGTCTGCCGTGATACCAGAATTAACTCAAAGATTATCACCAACAAGGTCCTGACTTTATAATAATTTTCCTACCTCACTATAATCAATATGTTGGACCTCATCACTATTTCGACCTAACCATCCGTTCCATCATGTACAATGGTTTCTTACTGCTCACACTTCCCGTTGGGAACTTTCCACCACTGTTCTAAGACATGCTGGACCCTGGTAATCATCGGAAATACGCCATTCTGGATTCCAGTTTGCGCCCATATGCTGTCCTATCTGTCTGTGTAAAAGTGAGGTCTGCAGATGCTGGAGATCAGATACAACACTGTGTGGTTGCAAAAGCACAAAGTCAGGCAGTATCCGAGGAGCAGGGGAATCGATGATTTCGGCCAGAGCCCTTCATCAGGAAGGGCTCCGGCTCGAAACTATCCTATCTATCCACTTTACGACCAACTCTCCTATTACTAATGTCCTGTTTACCTTTACCCTTTTCCGCTCTGTTCCAGAGCGTATCGCACTGCCACCCACCTGGTTACTGCTGCTTTACCCTGAACGGTCATCCCATCTCCAAGCAGTATCCAAACCAGTGTACTTGCTTCTGAGGGGAATGTCCACAGGGGATTCTTGCGTTCTCTGCCAACTCCCATTGCTTTTACAAGTGGTCACCCAGCTAGTCCCGTCCTATACCTCCGTTGTGACCACCTCATTAGAACTCGTATTTATGAAGCAGTCAGCATCTCGGACGATCCTGAGTGCATCCAGCTTCAACTCCATAACACGGTCTCCCAATAACTGCAGCTGGGTTCACTTCCTCAGCTGCAGTGTTCAGGGACATTGCAAGTCTGCCAGAGCTTCCATATCCTACACGTGGAGCACGTGACTGAAACAACTGCCATCCTAACTGCTGTAAAACTAAAAATAAAGTTTAAATAACATTACCTGCGCTTATGTGTAACATCTTGGGATGGGGCCGTTGTGTTCCAAACCCTCTCAAGCTAGAACTTTACTTCTATCACTGCTCTCAGTCAGTTTTGTAATAGCACATCTGTCAATGCCACCACTTCCTGTTTTGTTTTGAGGAGAAGGGAAGGAAAGAAACATTACAGCTATTCACTGCTTGTATCCCTGGCCAGCAAGCCGAAGATAACGTGCTCTTCAGTCCGGTGCAACTCTTCACCCGACAGCCAATTCCTGTTATCACAGTCCTCTACTGGCCTTCGTGGCCATCACTCGATGTGATGTTTGCATATCGTACTTTCGACACTGTTCAGTTTCATTCACTATGAAATTGTTTTCCGATCAATTTATGTAATTTTGTTGCCAGAAGATGACAAAAAAGGAAGTTATGATCATGCCAACTACTTGCATTTTGCTCTGTTTTCAAAACAACTTTGGGTAATTTACATTTGAGCTTTGAGAGATAGTTGATAAATATCATAATTTTGCTATAAAAAGTAAATGTTTTAGAAAGAAATAACAATTTACTGTGTTGCCACGGTTTTGAAACGTTTGCCTCATTCATGTTAACTCTGGCACACAATGGTCTGATATATTTTGATGATCAGTCTTGTCCGTAATGGCATGATAATTCAGGGCATTAAAAAACATTGCCATGATGCAGAAATATAAGGGTAAACGATGTTGATGATATAAAATTCACCATTACTTCCAGCTTCATAGAATCCTTGCAGTGTGGAAACAGGCCATACAGCTCACAATTCCACCCGAGCCTGGGGAAGAACATCTCACCGAGACCATTCTCTTTCATTCTACATTGCCCATGGTTATTGCATCTAACCTCCAACAACCCTGAACTCTATGTGCAATTCACCTCACCAGCGCATGTTTGGGCCGTGGGAGGAAACCAGAGCTGCTGGCGGAAACTAACAAAGAAATCGCTGCAGGTAAAACTTCAGGCAAACTGTAGCCCGACGGCGGAATGGAGTTCGCGTCACTTGTCCTGTGACGGAGTAGAGCGACCCACTGCAGAACCGTGCCGCCCTTCATCCTCCTTTGATCAGTGAATTTTGTATTTTCAAAGTTTGTGAGAAGATTTGTAGTTCGGGTGCTCGTTGTTGTGGTTCTGTTCACTGAGTTGGGAATTTGTGTTGCAGTCGTTTCGTCCCCTGTCTAGGTGACATCCTCACTGCATTGTGAGCCTCCTGTGAAGCGCTTCTGTGATGTTTCCTCCTTTTTATTTTATTTTTATATATAATAGCATAGAGTCATAGTCATTGAGATGTATAACATGGAAACAATCGTTAGGATTACATTATTTCTGATCTTATACATGAAAACATCAGAATTATGTCCGGGAATCTTAATTGCTGCACAAGCGCGTTGTTTAGGACGTGGCACAATCCAAGATTAGAGTGCAGTTCAACAAGTAGTGAACGATCCAGTCAGATCCAGCAGTCATTTCATGAGTAAACAAAACAAAGTTCTACATTCCAGATCGAGGTCAGACAATCAGGGGACTTTGCCCAGTGACTGAATTACACGTTCGATACTTATTCATTTTTTTTCATTCTCGGTCACCATGTGAGGCACGTCGAACTTTTGCGTGACAGCACTACAATTGATGGCCTAACAAACGGATTAAAATTGGCTCACGCTTTGCTTATCAATCCTCATGACGTAGAGTGCCTGCGTTATATTGCCGAATGAAATCATAAAGCTCGAGCTGTCATGTGCTGGCCAAGAAGAAAAAAAAATTGATCATTGTTTCCCATTCTGAGCAATGGTAGAACTTTTTTTTATCAGACACTCACCAGGTTTTGAGGTCATCCATGACGGACACTTCAACAAAGCAATAAGCTTTGAGTTTGTTCCTTAAGATATGCCTAAGTGACATGTTTTAATTTATGTTTTTCTGTCCCTCATCTTCCATCGAGTTCAGCATTTGTTTGTTCTATTTTACGATTTTCAGTGGATATACTTTGAGTAGACGTTCACCATCTTTGTTATTAAATGAGCAAAATGTCGAGTTAACACTTTTCACAGTAACATTCCAGCAACAGAGTTCCATTTCTGATGCAAAAGAAGTTGGTTTCCTTGCACTCCATTATTAGCATTTACATTTTATAT
This sequence comes from Chiloscyllium punctatum, assembly GCF_047496795.1. Lineage (NCBI taxonomy): Eukaryota > Metazoa > Chordata > Chondrichthyes > Orectolobiformes > Hemiscylliidae > Chiloscyllium > Chiloscyllium punctatum. Next base: position 19,260,684 of record NC_092781.1, on the reverse strand, counting down.
TTTTCTTTTACCCACCATCATCCTGAAGAATATTTTCTCTAACTCATTTCCAAGACACTCTTCCAGAAGTATACATTTCCAGACGTTTTGTATAAAATTTTCCTGAACAAGTTGTTCAAACCTTTGCCCCATTGTGCCTTTACAGTCACTGACAGCCATTGTAAATTTGTCCCACTTCATATTTCCGACGGTACAAAGCCCTGCAAGTCATTTTTTTTATTTGTCGTGGCTCTTGAAATGCCCAGTTTTAAAATGAATCACAAGTATTCTGTAAATATTTAAAGGAAAACTTTCATTTGTGAATAAAGCAATAACGAATCCACAGCCGAGAAAAAGAAACAAGCAACTAGAGAGTCAATATTCCTACAGTAATGACTGAATGATCATAACCTCATAAGGATGCTGCTGTAGCAGCAGGAGACATAAGGGTGCATGCATTGGGGCTGAATGAATTATACCCAGGTTGGGAAATTGAATTTCAAAGAAAACAAATTGTTTAATTGCTATGATCAGAATTCTGCAACTGAAACTGGTTAGTCAATATGTGGCACCAAAACAGGGAATTCATTGTCATGACATGCTTAGCATTCATGTTGTAACCTGCTGCAACATGTTATCGGGATCCAGCAGCATATAACGTGCATGCTCTGAGATTTTACTGACTCAGCGGTTAATATAGTAAGTTTTGCCTCCATCAAAAAAGAGAACTTTTAGATAGAAATGCATTACAGAATCAGCAGTCTGTTTAAAATTTATTACCATACACTTGCTGTTATTGGCTGAACTGGCAAGTGCGCTATCAACAATCAACCTTCTGTAAAATTGTATGAGAAGCGATGCTTGTTTTGCATTCTGTTACGTAGTCGGAAGAATAAATAGACGATTTATGACCATTTTATGAGTTTATGTTACAGCAAACATTGCCAGTGTACATAACAGTTAAGAGCTGGGCTGTTCCAAACTTGACTGATGAATGGGTACCTGAGTTATGGTTGCTGCTTTCACCACAATTTAAATCTGAACAATTCATATAAAACAAACTCTCAATCTTTTAAAGCCAATCGAATATAAAATATGATGACGTTGACAGTCTGAAACCAATCTTAATAGAAGAATTTCCGGTGCATTCTTGATAAAGAAGTAAGGACATTTTGAAAATTGGTCAGAGGAATTACCATCGAATATGTGAGCACATCTGGAAGGAGCTCTGGAGCAAAATTCTCTCAGGATACAGGATCTATCAAAGGACACTTTTCCAATAAAAAAAACAGTTTAAAAAAAGTCAGAAGGCGACACATGATGACGACTGAAGATTCAGAATAACATTGGGAAGCAACAGTTTCAGAAGACTGACAGCAAGAGAGCATACGAGACTGTATAGACTTAAAGAGATCAAGTAGAAACAATGGCTAATAATCGTGCTATTGGAGAGGCAGTTCAATACAATTGAGTTCAGATAATAATTATTTTTTTAAAAGGTTTGTTAATACATTTTGTTTATTGTTCACTGTCAGAGTGAGAAAACACATTTTTTTTCTGTGAAAAGTGGAAATCGGGCATTTCCTTTCACTCAGTCACACATTTATCAGGTTACAAAGCAAGGCGAACTTTTCCGAGATGTTATTATTCAATAGTATGAGGGGTAGGTCTTTTGCATCTTAACATATCTGTGATGGCCATGATTGCCTCCCGTGCTAATACTTACCGTTATGTAGCAGTCTAAAGAATGACATTGCCTTGTGGAGAAAAATGTCGTTTTTTTATGTTTGCTTGTGTGCCGTCAAAAAAGAACATTTGTTTTCAGCTCACTGGCTGCCTGAATTATTAAGCTACTACTTTTCCTAAAATTCCGTACACAGTTGAAGCAGCCCTCTGTATAAGCAACACTCTGATAGTAGATATTGCGACAGGATTACTGGCGTTTAAGTTATACGATCTGGGTATCACTAACATGTGTCGGGCCTGCTAGTTAATGTCAATGGCGTACAGGAATGAGAAATCACTGTCTGCAACAATGCACTGAATAGAGTACGAAGCAGTAATATACAACCTGGTACAGAAGACACATTTTATTTGAAACATCTGTTCCTGAACCATATTCTCGAATGTAGATTGTTAACGGCAATTAAACAGTTCTATTTCCAAAGAAAAATTTAGGTCATCACAGCCAATGCAAGTGGCTCTTCATGTTTCATATGTGAGAGAAATTGCCGAGATGAACACTTTGTACTGTTTAATTATACTGAGTGAAATACGTTTTCTCTAAGGTTTTACCTCAGCTGCTGCAACAAAGAAGTCCGCTCAGACTTTATTGATAGACAAATAGCAATATTGATGGTGGTGTTATCGTGTTGACATTCGCCTTTGCATGAAAGGCTGAGATAAGATAGCATTATGCCATTTCCACCTGTCCGATGATCAGATGAAGAACACTGAAATGATCAGCTACAGCTGATATTGGGGTTTGTAGATTGAGGTATGTTCGTGTGTCGGGTCTGTGTCAGGCGGAAACAAGGGAAAGCGTTTCCATGTCTCGGAGATGTCAAGTTCCTGACGGAATTTGCATTTAGTATGCAGTGAAGCAATCGAAGAGTTATCCTGGAAACTGATTATGTCCTAAGAGTCCAACTTTACCTGAGCAGATCTTTTCCTTCTGCACTTTATGAAGGTAATCTAAGTTAGTTGCAGACTGCAGAACAATGCGGACTTGGAGCTCCTGTTCAGTGGGGAATTCAACTTCCTGAGCAGGGTGTTCACAGATAGTTCAATATTTTCGAATCAGTCTGTTTAATGATTTTGTTGCACATCACATGAAAAACTAAGAAATGAGTCCAGTCAGCCGAGAGTTGGAATCCTACAACTGCATCGCAAGAATGCTGCTTTGCTTCGACATGTGCTGTGATGTACGCTCTGCTCAAATCTTCTCAAGTCCTGCTCCTATCAATACCTGCATAATGACTGTCCAGATAATGGCACATCTGAGTCATGAATTCCAACGATTAAGAAAAGTCCAAGTGATCCATAATTAACCAGATGAGAAAAATATAATATGAAAATAAAGAAAAATACATACAATTGGTCGGAAGAGTGGACAAAACATAGATATAAAAAAGAAAACATCAAATATGACTGCAGAGTGAAAATACACAATGATGTAATAGTAGATAATGAAATATTCTATTTAAACATTTTGAAAGAAGCAAAGATTTAACAAAGTGAGCATTGGCCCATCGCCGCGTGAAAATCGAGAGGTAATAATAGAAAATATTGAAAAGGCGATGAATTGATTTGATACTTTGAATCAGTCTTCCCCATAAGGGATAGACATGTAATCGAAGAAACATCAATGAAACCAGAAACTAACGCATTGAGTCTTTGAGAAAAGTCTTAAACACTAATCCAATGGAGGGAGACATTGTCTGTGAGATCGGTGTGTTTTATTTTGGGTACATTTGTGTATGGGACGGTCCCATTTTATGAGGAGAAAGCGAATGTTACTCATTCACTCAACAAGTGAGAGAGGACGTGGGACGTTGCAATGCCATTGGTTCGACAGCACCAGCAGGAGTTTCTCACGTGGAAAGCATATTTCACCAATCTATATGAGTTCATTGTGATGGTGACAATTTCGTTGGTGATAATGATCAAGTGGCTGGAGTTGACTATGAGTTCCAGAAGGCATTTCATAAAACATGTTTGGCTTTATAATGTATTTCCCAATTATATACTGATGTTGTAAGTGCTCAAACTTTATTATGCGTGTTGATTAGTTGGCCAAAAACAGCAAATGTCGAGTTTAATTTTGTATGTATTTCCATGTGGCTAGATGGAAGTTGTTACAGTAAACGTGGTCTGAACTGTACATACTTTATATTAGATTAGATTAGATTAGATTAGATTACTTACAGTGTGGAAACAGGCTTTTCGGCCCAACAAGTCCACACCGCCCCGCCGAAGCGCAACCCACCCATACCCCTATATCAACCCCTTACCTAACACTACGGGCAATTTAGCATGGCCAATTCACCTGACCTGCACATCTTTGGAATGTGGGAAGAAACCGGAGCACCCAGAGGAAACCCACACAGACACGGGGAGAATGTGCAAACTCCACACAGAGAGTCGCCTGAGGCGGGAGCAAACTAATAAGTATTCCTGATGAATGCTTTCGGCAAAAACGTCGACTTTCCTGCTCCTCGGATGCTGCCTGACCTGATGTACTTTTCCAGCACACAATCGAATAAGTCTACAGTCGGGGCATTCAGTATAGAAGTTGGGAAGTTATGCTGCAGTAAAAGAGGACGTTGGTGAGATGGCACTTGGAGTATTTCAAAAGGTTTTGGTCAACTCGTTATCGCAGATATGATATTAAAATAGAAAGATTGCACATACTGACAAGGAAGTTCTCTGGACTTAATGGACTGAGTTACAGGGAGAGGTTGGAAAGGAAGTTCTCTTATTTTCTTTTGAGCATTGGAGACTGAGGGGGAAGCTTACAAACGTGAGCTTCATGAGACACAAGAATATGGTGAATGCAGACAGTCTTTTTTCCAATGGTTGGGGAATCGTTGACAAGATGGCCTCAGTTTAAGATTAGCTGGGAAAGAACTTGAGGGGGAACTTTTTTTATTAACAGAGTGGTCCTCATATGGCATGAGCTGCCAACGAAAATGGTTGAAGCGAATACGTTAACAACACGTAAATTGCATTTGGACAATAAATTGTAAGGAAAGCAGCAAAAGAATATGGGCCAAATGCATGATAACAGGTTCGGCATGGATGGACATTTTGATCAGCATTGACCAACTTGGGCCAAAGTGTCTGTCTCCAATTGTGACGCTTTAGTAAAAGAAAAACAACAAAGGACAAGGAAAATTTGCAGCCCAGGAACAGGCCATTCTGCTCTCCAAGCCTGAGACGATCCAAACTAACCGTCAAAATATATCACCCAATTCCTCCGCATCTGTATACCTCTTCATCTCACCTACCCATGCATCTGACCAAATTCACCTTACATGAATCTACCGTGCCTGCTTCTAATACCTCTGATGCCAACGCGTTCCCGACACCCAACACCCTCCGTGTAAAGTATTTACAGCCTGTATCGCCTGAAACCTTTCACCTTTCACCTTGAAGGTGTGACCTCATGTCATTGAATCCTTCACCTTGGGAAAAAGCTTATATCCATCCAACCTGCCGACACCCTTCATGATTTGTAGACCTAAATCAGATCCCCCACCCCCTCAATATCCTTTTCTCGAATAAAAACAGTCCTAACCTACTCAACCTCTCATCGTGGCCAGAACCTCCCATAACAGGCAACATCCTCGTAAACCTTCTCAGCACCCTTTCCAAAGCGTCCACAGTTTGTGGTAATATGGGAAACAGAACTGTACACAGTATTCTAAATGCGGCCAAACCAATTTCTTGCACAATTTTAAAATGACCTGACAGCTCTTATACTCAATCTCCTATCTGAAGAGGGCAAGCATACCATATGCATCTTGAACACTTTTTTTACATTTTCCTGTATTGCCCGACAGATTGCTATGCTTTCTGCTACTCTACCAATCTTCATATCATCTGGAAACTTAACTATCAGACCAACAATGCACTATTCCAGATCATTTATATGTATCACACACAGCAGTAGCTCCAGCACCGATCCCTGTGGAAAACCAATGGTCACGTTTTTCCATTTCTCAAAACTACCATCAACTACTAATCTTTGTCACCTGTTGGTCTACCAGTGTTTTAGCCACCTAGCTAGAAGAATCTTCAGACTATGTAACTTTACTTTCTCCATTAGTTTACTGTGGGTAACCTTATCAAACGACTTTCTAAATCCATGTACACGACATCAACAACCCTTCCACATCTATCAACTTGGTCACTTCTTCAAAGAACTCTATTAAGTTGGTTTGACACAATCTCCTCCGCATAAAACAACATGTTGCCTATCACTGGTAAACCATTTTCTTTCCAAATATTGAAAAAAAAAATTTTGTCCCTCATGACTTTCTCTGGCAAGTTCCACACAACTGACGTCAGGCTCACTGGTCTGTAGTTGTGCCTACTCCCCTTCTTGTACAGTGGGACAGCATTAAAAACCATCTTGTCCTCTGGTACTTCACCTGTGTCGAGGAATTCCACAAAGGTGTCTGTCAGGGGTCCAGCCGTTTCCTCTCCCACCTCTCTCAGTGAACTGGAATAGATCGCATCCGGCCCTGGGGATTTCTTCGGCTTAATATCGTTTATCTTGCACAACACATCGTCCCTCCTTATGAAAACGTGATCCAAAGTAAGCAAAATTCCATTTCTAATCTCAACATTCATCATGTTCCACTCCTCAGTGAACACTGATGCAATTTAATCATTGAGAATTTCCCCCCTTTTTTCAGGTTCGACAGAGAACCTTCCTTCATTAGCCTTTAGTGGACTGAACCTTGCCCTAGTCCCTTTTGCTTCTTATATACGAAAAAAACACGTTGGAATGGCCTTAATTCTGCTCATTAAAGGTGTTTCAAGACCCGTCTTAGGCCGCTTGATTTATCGTTTAAGATTAGTCCTACTCTCCCAATATTCATCCAAGTTACTTTCCATTTTCAGCTGCCTGCAGCATATGTATGCTTCCCTTTACTTATTGGCTATTTCCATGATTTCCCCTGCCATCCACCGGCCACGTATGTTGCCTTTCCAATCTCTTGTTTTCAAAGGTACACGCCTATTCTGTACTATCTTCAAACTATCTTTGACAGCCTCCCACATATCAAATGTGGACTTCTATTCAATTACCTGCTCCCAATTCAATTTTCCAGCTCCAGTCCAATTGATACAATTGACCCTGGTCCAATTTAAAATTCATCCCTTAGGACCACTCTCATCTTTGTCTACAAGTATTGTAAAATTTACAGAATCGTGTTCATTTTTCCCAAAGGAAGCCCACACTGCAACTTCTACCACCTGAATTGGCTCTCCCTCTAACACCAGGTCTAATATGTCCCTTATCCTCATCGGACTATTGACATCCTGCTCTAGAAAACGTTTCTGGATGCTCCTCACAAGTTCTCCCTCATCCAGACCTCTGACACTAAATGTACCCCTGTCAATTTTCGGAAATTAAAATCTCCCATCACCACCATACTGTTGCCTCCACAACTTTCCAATTTTTGTTCACCTATGTGTTCTTCTACCTCACGCTTTCTTTTGGGAGGACTGTCGTACAGCCCCAACAATGGAACTGAACGCTTACTATGTCTCAGTTGACTTATTATGCCTCTCTTCTCAAGCCCTCCATGATGTCCTCCTTTAGCACAGCTGTGATGTCATCACTGACCAGCAATGCCACTCCTCAAACTTCCTCTTTTATTCCACTCCCTGTCCTATATGAAGCACCTATATCCTGGGACATTTCGTTGCGAAACATGCCCTTCCTTCAATCAAGTCTTTGTGATCGCAGTAACGTCATACACCCAGGCACTAATCCACACCTGAAGTTCATCTTCCTTATTCAGTCTCCTACATGCATTAAAGTATATGTACTTCAGGCCGCCAGTTCTCTTGCGTTCTTCTGCTCTCTGCCTATTCTTTGCCTTGGGAATGCCAACTTTATGATGGTTACAAACTCCATTTTGAATCTCACGGTCTCCTCATCTTCTCTTCTAGTGCCCAGCTCCCTTCCACATTAATTTAAATGGTTAAAATTTAATTCCAAAAAGATAACGTGCACGTAAAGCATGTAATTCTGGAATGTTGTTTTATTATAAACTGCATAGATCGTGTCTGTTTTTATGTTTCGTATGTTTGAAAACTGTGATTGTAAGAGATAACGGGCTGTCTTAAATCACAGTGCTTGAAATGGTATACTTTGAAAGTAACAACGGTGACAGCCCCGCCGAAAATGCCTCGATAATAGTTTGAGAAAGTAGTAAACGAAGTTTGAGTTGCAGACGATTTGGCTAAAAGAATGTACATATACTGTTTTCAACGGCCGCAAAAAATTCATTGGTTTCTGGACTAGTGACCAGTTATAATATATCGATACCTTTTTTACTTTCCAACAACTCTGAACCTGTTTCTCAGGGGATTGAAGTCACGATTCCATGGAATTATGCCGTTCTTCTTCAGTTGGAAAAAAAATTTACATTTTCTATTTGCTAATTTCACCAGAAATCGGAAGAAAACAAGTTCGCAAATTGTTGCAAAATGTATCTTTTCACGGAGGAGGTTTGGTCACTTTATGAGGAATCCAACAACCACGTTTCTCTGTGAACGCAGTGCAAGCATGTTGGATATGACGACTGAATCAATACCCTTTTCCAACAGAAGATCCATGTGGATCACCACAACAGCAGGATAGGAGAACCTGTTTGTCCCCGATACGTTTGGTTGCGGTGGAAGCGCGAGCTTATAAATGGCTATAGTGCTAATTCGTTACCTTAAATGTAGGCTACTGATATTTACTTACCTGTAAGTGATATACAATCCATTGCATCACGACAGTACAGATCTTCTGTCCTTTAAGACTGAATCTCTGAAGAGTATCCCGCCCATCCCAATGGCTAATTAGATTTGCATATCCAGGAACTCTGACTGACAATTTAACTTTACCAATCCACCGACTCTGCCCATCTTTTGAATGTGGGAGGAGACCAGACACCAACGGTCGCCCATGCAAGCACTTGTAATCCCCACTCAGAGTCACCAAAGGCTCAATTTACACACGTGTCCGTGGGGTGCTGTCGGGCAGCAGGCATTAATCTGCCAGAACACCCACCAAACGAAAACTGACTCTTTTTCAAAAGGGAAAGATTATTGGTAGTTTGGACCAACCTGTGTCTGAAAATTAATCCACATGTGGAGCTTTTTATATGGTACAAAATCTGTAAATCGTAATATGACGCGAAAAGTAAGAGAGTTCGAATTCCAGCGTTACACCAGTGAGTTGTGACTCATCATGTATTTAAATAATATCTAAATCTACAGATACAAAGAGCATTGCGGAAAATGCATCGGGCATACTCTACTCAGACTGTTCACTTCATTCAAGCAACGAGTGAATATACTGAAGACAGCTCAAGGTGTTGCAACAGACTAACACCTGAAATGAGGAGACTGCCTACTTTGGAAACTTCTTTCATGCTGTTGTAAGATGCGACCTGATTGAAAGATATATGCCATTAAAGTGTCATAATTGAAACATATATTATCCTGAGGGAATTTTGAAACATTAAGAGCGAAGAGGACGTCATTGCATAAAGTAATGAATAACACAGATTTGGAAGTTACGGTGAAATAAGTGAAATTACTACCATCGGGAAAGATTAATCATTAGATTTGTCTTTCTACAAATATAATTAAAGTGCTTTACTAATATAGTTAAAGGGAACTGGAGATGAATTCGAGATAAGGACGTGGATGATTATTATACTTGGGAATGGGTATGTGGTTTCCATTACAATATAACAATGGATGTTATATGCAATCTAAATGTTATGTTCCTTAATGTTATTCACATGTATGTCAATCCCAAAGTGGAACTGGAAAACTTTGTCTTTCGACCATTGTAAAACTTACCTGATTAATTTGAATTCAAATTTAGCTGCTTTTTCAAACGCTTCTTCTGAAATTTCGACATATATGCAGACACACTGTTCAATTTTCCGTTTGAATTAGGCATAATTTCTTTTCATCTATCTCCATATCTTGCCAAAAAATGTTTCTGCTTTTTAACTTCAATGCTTAAGCTAATTGTGAAGGAAAATATACATGTCGCCATTGGTTGCAGAACAGAATTCCCCAGCTTCTGGCAAGGTACTTGCATGCAATTCATTCACATTTCACTAAGCTATGTTATGTATCAACTATCAGTCAGTTCTTCAAATATCTCGCATTATTTTGATGCAGCTCATCAGGCTTAAGTAAGTCATAACTAACTATAAATATTGTATTGCTTATATCCACTCATTTTAAAGATCAATCAAATCGCATTCTTATTTTTTTTCCATTGTACAGAATCACAAGACCTCGTTGCTGCCTCAGTTGTTCAAGAATGTTCTAAAACACGAGTGACTTAATTTCTCATGAACTTGGAGTTGCTCTGTAATTGTCCATATAAAATTCCTTTCATGTCGGTGCACCATCTCTGTCTAGCTTGACCAAGCTATCCTCAGAGCATTGTTTGGCCAATCATGCCTTCGATGACATGTCAGTGAGCTTTCACCATCTTGGACGTGCACATAACAAAATCACCATTTGAAATTAATTTATTTTGTTATTTCGTGATTTCTGCGGATTCCTCTCCTTCATCAGAGATTTTTGAATGCTTCAATTCTAATTAACCAAAGTCAAGTTAAAGTGTTGAAACTTTTCTCGTTGAATTGTTTCACACACATTTCTTTTGTTATTCTGTTTCACCTGCAGTAAGTTTCCTGGCAATTGTCATCCTGCCCTATAGAAATTTCAGCATTTCCACTTGTACCTCTCGTTACTTTCTGACTCTGTCAATGGCGGATCAATTTGTTATCACAGATGTCTTACTGTCACAGATTACTGACTGTTATTTCCCATCATATTTCTTTCTCAATACACCTGTTTGTAATGTTATCCATGCCTTGCATTGAGCAAAAACAAAACGTTTATTCTGTTTCACCATTAATTTTTCCTTTTATCGGTTTATAGACCTTTGATCTGAGTGTCTAATATTCATATGTTTTGACTACAAAACAACATTTTTGGTTCTAACAACGACCGGTGTTGTCTTCTGATTTTTTTTTTAAAAAGAAAAGCATACCTCACGACATTATTAAGGAACTTGGAGACAGAATAAACAATGTGCCATGGTTATGTTTTGTAAGCCATGCTTTTCTCGTGATCCTGGTTGGTCGTTATTTCATAATTTTGACATGGTTTTAACTCCAATGCTTCGACTCGTTTTTTTTTTGCTGAACACTCTAACCACTCGATACATATTCATGAATTGTTTTATCTGTAAGAGACTGAGATGTCAGACCGTCAAAGACAATTACCATGACGCAGGAATGGAGAGCAGGAGGATTTCTTTGATTTTACTCTTCACTATATCCAGCAGGTACGTTATTTTGTGAATGGCACATTTTATGTATGTCTTATATTATAGCATTCCGGAACAAATGCAAAGGATTATGAAAAATCCGGGCTTATATTGTAAAGCGTCGATTTCATGCTGTGCAATTTCAGGTGCTGCACATGCATAGTGATATGTGGAGCAACTCAGTGCAAGTTTGGAAAGCATCTCAAGAATTCAATCGATTCTCCCATCAAATCAGAAACAGGGCAACTGAGAGCATGGAAAGGATTTTTCCCAATGCTTTTAATCCATTAACGTCAAACGCACTGCAGATTCCCAATTAAATATATGACAAAGAGTTACACAAGCCATCAAAACCACGTGAAGAACACATCACCACTGTTACTGTTAGCAAGCCTTTCGACTACCACTTACAAAAGTTTCAGCAGCATTGTTATACACAAATTAAATTTCGGAAATCAATTGTTTCTATTCAAGCTGATGTACCTTATGTGACGAACGATTCTATCCTGAAGAAGGATTTCTTTCAGCTTCTGAAGTTAATTAACCTGCCTGGACTCGAATCTTTACTGTTACCGTTGCAATTTTCTGTGACCAAGGCATTTTCAATATTACGGTCGAAAAGTGTTCTGCTGGAAATGCACAGCCGGTCCAGCCATACCGAGGAACCGGGGAATCGACGTTTTGTTATAAACCCTTCAAAAGGAATGACCCTTTTCCAGCACAACATTTTTTGACTCTGAACTCGAGCATTTGTAAACGTCACTTTCTCCTCTCCCACTTCTCGGATGTTGCCTGACTGGCTGTGTTTTCCAAACACCACACGTTTCGACTCTGATCTCTGGCATCTTCAGTCCACGCTTTCTCCTACATGCAATATTACAGTTTTCAGTGTCCAATGCTCTGATAAACCTTATTCTCTCAAAATCCTTTAATGTATTTCATCAAGACTCCATCTCATGTCAAATTTACACCAAACATTTTTTCTATGAAATTTCACACCTTCTTGATGCATAGATTTCGACAGTCACCATGGCCTAGCTATCATCTCCCTCTTTGATAAATTATCATCTTCATATGAATACAATAAGAAAATTAACAGAAAGGTTTCTTACAAACAAAATTAACTTCTCAATTTATAGATATATACTAAACATTTAACGCATATTAGCCGAACACTAAAAGTGCCCCTTAAGATTAGCTGTAAGTTCTCACTAGTACAACCTGAAAGCAAACCTTGCTGTAAGTTAAACATAAAATCAATTTGTACTAAAATTCAAAATGGAAAACCTGGTTCCAATTATGTGCTGTCCCTCAAATTAATATTTTTCTTCATCCACCTAGCAACTTTAAATTTGTGTTGAACATAGAAAATACAGAACGCCATCCTTTCATGTCCTGTCAACGTCACTCCTCTCCCTTTGTTGGTCGCTGTCTCAGGGAATTACTGTGTGTTGCATGGAGACTTTGACAGGGGAAGTAAGCGAGGTAAAGGTCATATGTATTGAACAAAGATGGCAAAAAGAAGTGACGGTTCTCATGGAAAGCATTCTGAATAGACGAGTTTTCCATATTTCATCATAAATAGAATAGTTGAGGAAGTTTTGGAAATCGGTATCACAGAGATTAAAGTCAATTGTGAAGGTTTTTAGGCTAGTGTGTGTAATTACGTTAGAGATTTTACTTGGAAGTCTGAGAGTCCACTGATGAATCTATAGTTCTCCTTATTATAGTTTTTATCTATGCAATGGGAGACAAATCATTTAAAATTTACTTATTCCCGTGAGTCTGCTCTGGTCAAGTGATTATTTCCGAAGGACCGAGTTTCATGGCAAAACGTAAAATGCAGTTAATTTCCTTTAGATCAGAGCAAATGCAAACTGCAAAAGTATATTATGGAGATACTCTAGATCCTAAACATTGAATATGTTCCTTTAAAATGAACGTGGCCGACATTATTTTCCACTTGTCCACCATGAAGTGCAGTGCGGGTAGTTGTGGTTGGTGATTTTACCTTCCTCTGCACCGGTTGGGACTCTCTGCTTTCCATGGCCTTGGACAAGGGAAGATTTGTCAGGACAATTCAGGAGGGTTTGTTGACACGGGATGCATAACTTCCAACAAGGGATGCGGTTAAACTTGAATTAGATTGGTGAAGTGAGCTCTACCAGATGAGTGAAATTTCAATAAGGGAGAATTTCGAGAATAGTGATCATGATACCGTATTTTTTAAGGTACTCTTGGAAAGGGATATTTGCAGTCTTTGGGAGAAGATCAAGGGCAGGCAAATACAACAATGTTAGGGGAGAACTGGAACATTTTCATTGCAGATGGATTTTTGAGATTAAATTCTCAGTGGAAATGTGAAGGGGTTTAAAAGGGTAGTTGTAAGACTTCAACAGAGGCACACCCCTGCGAGAATGAAGGACAGGTGTGGCAAATTGCGTGAGCGTTGGATGAGGAATTTGGAATGTCATGATGTGGCTTTACAGGGCATTCGTTAAACCATTATTGGAATATTGCTTACAATTCTGTTCTGATTTTTAAAAATGATGCTGCAAAAACTCAAAGAGTTGAGAAAAGATTTATAAATATGGTGCCAGCATTGGAGGGTTTCAGCTACGGGGAGAGGCTGAATAAGCTGTGGCGGTTTTCCCTGCATCAACAAATGCGAAGGGTGACCTGAACAGATTCATAAAAACATGAGGGTCATGGATAGTCGTAACAGACAAGGTTTTCACTGGGGGAAGGGGAATGGAGTCCAGAACTCGACGGCATAGGCTCCCTGCGATGGGGGAAAGATTTTAAAAAAAGACACGAGTAGCAATGTTTTCTCGCTGAGGGTTTTCATATATGGAATAAACTGCTAGGGCAGGTGTGGAGGCTGGTACACTTACAACATTAAAAACAGTCTGGATGGGTTAATGAATAGGAAGGGTTCAGAGAGATGTGTGCAAATTACCGGCAAATAGTACTAGACTAGCTTAGGATATCCGTACGACATTGACGAGTTGGAGTGAAATATCTGTTTCCATGGTGCAAATTTCTCTGTCTCCATGACACTGTGACTTGGGCCGTTAAGAACTTGGGTAAAAAGGAAAATATATTATATGGAATGTCCAGGAGAATGGGAGTTAATGAAGCCATTGATTTATATAACAAGCAGAGGGTGGCTTTGGAAAGCATTAGCCCACTCAAAGTGGAAGGAGGGAACATACGTATGGAACAAGAAGAGGGAGGTGAGGTCCTGAACATAGACTTTGTGTTGCGATTCATCAGAGAGATCAAATTAGGGGAGGATAATCTCAGGGAATTGTGTATCGAACTTCAAAGTCAAATTTTGCTTGAAATGGAAGCGATGTTGTACATCCCAAAAGAGCATTGGTCCTGATAGGAGTAGCCCAGAAAATTGAGGAAGGCAAGAGAGCAAATTTCTGGCGCTTTCAGAATCCTCTTTGTATGCTTTTTGACCGTAGGTTATGTCCCGTAAAACTGGACAATGTCAATTGTTGTTCCATTATTTCACAAGGTTAGTGGAAGAATTCGCAAAATTACAGGTGATAGAAATATTATTGGAACTGATTCTGAGGGACAAGATCTAATGCATTTAGAAGCAAATGAACTTATTACCGAGACAGAGCACGGATTTGAACTGGGAAGTCATGCCTCAATAATGGGTACAGGGTATTGAGCAGTTCACGAAAACGATTGATGAGGCAATTGCTATTCATGTTGTAGACATGGACTTTAGCAAAGCCTTTGAGAAATTAGGTCATGACTTACAAGTACAAAAGTTGAAGTGCTGCATTTGAAAGTCCAAGGATAAGTGGAAATTACGCATAGAAAGGCAAAACCCTCAGGATTATTGATCAGCAGAGTAATCTGTGTGTGCAGCTTCACGGATCGCCAAAGGTGATAGCACAGGTAAATAAGGTAATTTAAAAGAGCCACAGCACGCTTGCCTTTGGAGGCAGTAGCATTGAACATAAGGCCGACCAACTCTGCTGCAGTTGTATGGAATTATAGTTTGGCCAAACTTGGAATATTGCGCACATTTCCGGTTACCACATTACCAGACGGATATGAACGTTTTGGACAGTGAAGAGAAAAGGTTGACCGGAATGTTGAGTTTTTTCTGTTATGGGTACTTCACCTAAGAAACAGAGTTGGATAGACCGGTTTTACTTTCTTTAGAATGATGAATGGGGAGGAATTACCCGATAGATTTTTATAAGATTCTAAACTGCATGGGCAGAGTGAAAGCATTTGTTTCGTACCCATCGTGGATGTGTAAATTGTTGGAGACACAGGTTTAACGTTTGTGCTGGTGGGGAAGCTTTAAAAGATGTAGTGCAAGGTTTTTCACTCTAAAAGTGAAGAATGTTTGGAACGGGCTGCCAAAAGTAATGTTTGAAGCAAACACAATAGTAACATTCAAGAAACATGAACATGGACGAATACATGAACAACAAGAAATTAGAGGAAAGTGAAAATATCTTTCTGTGGAATGGCAAAATGTGTCAGTGCAGACTTGATGCGCTCAAGGATCAGTTCCTGTGTTATATTAAAATTCATGACAAGATAATATATCATATTATCGTAAATCATCTATTTTTGCATTTTATGACGCATTCCATATCACAGCTGAAAATGTGTTGCTGGAAAAGCGCAGAGGGTCAGGCAGCATCCAAGGTGCAGGAGAATCGACTGAGGAAGGTGTGCCCAGCAGGATACGATAAAAGGTAGGGAGAAGTGACTTGGCGGAGGGGCGTTGGAAATGCGATAAGTGGAAGGAGGTTAAGGTGAGGGGCCGGAGTAGGGATGGGGGCGGAGAGGTCAGGAAGAAGATTGCAGGTTAGGAAGGTGGTGCTGAGTTCAAGGGTTGGGACTGAGACAAGGTGGCGGGGATGGTAAATGAGGAAATTGGAGAAATCTGAGTTCATCCCTTGTGGTTGGAGTGTTTCTCGCCTGAAGATGAGGTGCTCTTCCTCCAGCCGTCGTGTTGCTATGGTCTGGCGATGGAGAAGATGAGGCGGTCTTCCTCCAGCCGTAGTGTTGATATGGTCTGGCAATGGAGAAGATGAGGCGCTCTTCACCCAGCTGTCGTGTTGCTATGGTGTGGAGATGGAGAAGATGAGGCGCTCTTCCTCCAGCTGGAACAAGGTATGAACTCAGATTTCTCCAGTTTCCTCATTTCCCCTCCCCCCACCTTGTCTCAGTCCCAACCCTCGAACTCAGCACCACCTTCCTAAATTGCAATCTTCTTCATGACCACTCCGCCCCCATCCCCACTCCGGCCTATCACCCTCACCTGAACCTCCTTCCACCTGTCGCATTTACAACCACCCCCCCCCCCAAATCCCTCCTCCATACCTTTTATCTTAGCCTGCTGGGCACACATTTCTCATTCCTGAAGAAGGACCCATGCCCGAAACGGCGATTCTCCTGCTCCTTGGATGCTGCCTGACCTTCTGCGCTTTTCCAGCAACACATTTTCAGTTCTGATCTTCAGCATCTGCAGTCCTCACTTTCTCCCATTTCCATAACACTCCCTTGTTAGAGGCAAATTACGGAAAACAATCTGGCCTTCAGCTCCAACAGCTAGCTGAAATCACCAATTCACTGATAGAAATTACAAAGCCCCTTTGGATTTGTGTGAACCTGACCGAACCACGTGAATCATCTATCTTAGATTAAAAATCACCATTTGACAATTCAAAACTGTTTATGAATGCTTGTCTGCAGGAGAAAGACGTTCACCACCGCTGACAGAATATGCTTCTGCAACACAAACAGAACGAAACTCCTCTCTGGAAGGCACAATATTGTCACAATTGTTGGAAGTCAAAATGAGAGTGTTTACCGATGAGGAATGAATAAGAACACGCCTGCAAATACAGGAAAGAAAAACAGCTTTGTTTCAGGTGTGTGACATTCCTGGAAACATATACAATATTGTTTTCTGGGATTTCGTTTTTCCTTGGGAGGAATGTCTTGAACTAAGTCTCAGAGACTGAGACCAGCAAACATGGACTGAAGGGGGATAAAATTCTATCATATTGGTGTTGTCATTTTTTTCTATTTAGCTCAGGATGTTGCAAATGTTCAGTTGTCAGAATGTTAAAGAATGCGCTTGAAAAACGTCTGGCCACTGAACCCTTTAAGGTTACTGTTTTAGCTTCATTCGAAAAGTCATTTTCGATACACAGCATCGAAATGAATGAAATCCACACGGAATTTAAGTGCACTGTCAATTTTTTTTATGTATAATCACTTTAGTAATAGAGATACCATGGTTTCAAATATGGAAAATAGAGACTCCCAAACCAAAATCGGAGCCAACAAAGAGATACATTGCATTCCTCTTCACTTAATGTTAATGTATCGATGTTTGCACGTGAAACCATTCGTGAGAAAATCCCTCATTACCTCAGCTATGACTTCAAATGTTTGATATGGAAGGGCAAAATGTATCAGTGCATTTTGATTTGATTTCTTGTAGTCAGGTGTATCAAAGTAAAGTGAAACTTTTTTTTATCAGCAGTATAGACCAGAGTAAACAAGGACAGATGGATCCTAGGGTGCTGAGACAGAGTGAAACTCACAGGTTACTCTGCACAAGAGGTGTGCAAAGCAAGTGCAATATGATCAACATAATTTGAAGGTGCGGACTCCTTTCACCATTCATGTGGCAGCTGGGAAAAGGCTGTTCTCGAAACTGTCGGTGTGTTTCTTTCAAGCTTCTGTATTTTCTGCATGGTGGAAGAGGTTGGAGGAGAGGATTACCTACTTGGCATGGTTGATTGATGATGTTTGCAACCTTTCCATCGCAATCATGTCCGTGGATGGAAGGTGGGCTTCCGTAATGGCTGGACTGTACACACAAGCTGAGGTAGGTTCTTGCTAACCTGGGTCGAGCAGTTTTTGGATCCGGCCACTCTGCAGCCAGCCAGTATGTTTTCTATTCTGAACCTGTAAACGTGGGTAAGGGTCCTTGGACATGCCGAATTTCCAAAGCCACCAGAGATAAAAGAGGACGAGTTATGCCTTCTTGATCATCACATCTATGTGATAAGTCCAAGACAGGATGCTGATTATCATCACTCAGCATAACTTGACGATCTCCAAACTCTCAACGTCAGTTCCATTAATGTAGATGGAGACATGTTCCCTCCCACCCAATCCGACACCCTTCTTCATGAAGTAAATGATCAGTTATTTTGTTTTGTTGTCATTCAGAGCAAGGTTATAAGTGCACCACGACGCTAAGCTGTTATCGCCTTTCTGTATTCTAACTGATCATGGACTGATATCTTTGATGTCATCAACAACATGTTAAATCGTGGTCGTTCGGAATTTGTCTGCACCGTCTTGGAAATTCAAATATTGCAGTAGGGGCGGCGAATGCATCCATGAGAACAGGTCTGCATTGACAGAATCTCTACTGTGTGGAAACAGAAACTATTCAGCAACAAGTCCACACCAACCCTCCAAAGAGTAAGCCACTCTATATTTACCCCAGACTAATGCACATAAAATATACATCCTTGAACACAATGGGTACTTCAACGTGGTCAATTCACCTATACTGCATATCTTTGTACTGTGCGAGGAAACTTAATCCCCCAGAGGAAATCCACTCAGACACGGGGAGAACGTGCAAACTCAATACAGAAGTCGCCCGAGGCAGTAAGCGAACCGAATCCGTGGCAGTGTGAGCCATCAATGGTAATCATTGAGCCACCCTGCCGCCCCAACTGTTGACAATTATCGCACAGGAAGTACAGTTGACTATCTTCACTGATTGTTGTCTGTGCAACAGGAAGCTGACGATACAGCTACAGATGGCAGAACAAAGAATTTGGTCTAGTATTTGAGAGATTAGTCTGGATGGGATCATGATGTAGAAGGTCGAGTTATAATCATTGATTCGGGGTCTTGTTGGCCAAATATCCCAATGCCAAGATCAGTTCGAGGGAAATGGTAAATTCTGTGTACCTGTTACATTGGTAATCAAAGTGCAGGGGATTGAGACAGGCTGAATGGCATGAATTATTGTGGACCCTTGCCAGCCTTTATAAGCAGATAATGATTATACAGATCCGAGTCACTGGCTGGTAGTTATTCCAGCCATTAGACGTTTTAGAAAAGTTGGATGATGGTCATGCATTCACTGACAACTGCATTTCATTTGGTTGGCATCCTCAAAATTATCACTTCACCGCACTATTACTGCATTGGAGAGTTACAACTGTAAATCAAGGGTGATGAATTCATTGATGCCGGCAATGTGGATAGGTAAGACCTAACTGAGCGAGATTAATTCGTGAGTTTTTATGAAGTGTCACAAGTTCTGTCTCAGAGATTAATCTGTGCCATGGAATGGTGCAGGGGTTTCCGAATGTCTCAACAACACACGTTGATGCAGAGCCTGAAAAATGATACAAGTGTTGGGCTAACATATGTAACAGGGGATTGAAATGGTGCAAAGGTCACTAAGTACATAGAAACAACATCTTGTCCAAGGACAACATATCTGAAATATTAGACCAAGTAGCAAATGGAAATCAAAATTCTGACATAACATCATGACCTCCCATTAGAAACAAAGTTTTCTTTCATTAAAAGTCCGCGAAAAAGGGTTTGAGAGCACGCCAAATGGGATGACAGAGCAATTGGCAGCTGTCAATAACACACAACAGAATGCACTGACGCTAATAATAATTTACCAATGTTTTGCAATGTTCATGATCGGGGAAGAACCAAATACATGAACTATTTTCCCGATGCAGGCATTAACACGAAGGAGCTGCCAAAATTACGCTGTGTTTTTTGAACAGAGATACTGAACAGGCTGGGGCTGTTTTCCCTGGAGAGTCAGAGTCTGAGAGGTGACTTTATAGAGGTTTACAAAGTTTGGGAGAAGATTTGGAGCTCGGGTGCTCGTTGTTGTGGTTCTGTTCGCCGAGCTGGGAATTTGTCTTGCAAACGTTTCGTCCCCTGTCAAGGTGACATCCTCAGTGCTTGGGAGCCTCCTGTGAAGCACTTCTGTGATGTTTCCTCCGGCATTTAGAGTGGCCTGTCTCTGTCGCTTCCGGTTGTCAGTTCCAGCTATCCGCTGTCGTGGCCGGTATATTGGTTCCAGGTCGATGTGTTTCTTGATCGAGTCTGTGGATGAGTGCCATGCCTTGAGGAATTCCCTGACTGTTCTGTTTGGCTTGCCCTATAATGGTACTGTTGCCCCAGACGAATTCATGTTGCTTATCGTCTGTGGGTGTGGCTACTAAGGATAGCTGGTCATGTCGTTTCGTGCCTAGTTGGTGTTCGTGCATAAGGATCATTAATTGTCTTCCTGTTTGTCCGATGTAGTGTTTTGTGCAGTCTTTGCATGGGTTTGTAGTGTACAAAATCCCATACAAGGACTGCACAAAACACTACATCAGGAAGACAGGAAGACAGTTAACGATCCATATACACGAACACCAACTAGGCACGAAACGACATGACCAGCTATCCTTCGTAGCAACACACGCAGACGACAAACAACATGAATTCGACTGGGACAACAGTATCATTATAGGGCAAGCCAAACAGAACAGCCAGGGAATTCCTAGAGGCATGGCACTCATCCACAGACTCTATCAACAAACACATCGATCTGGACCCAATATATCGGCCACGACAGCGGATAGCTGGAACTGACAACCGGAAGCGGCAGAGACAGGCCACTCTAAATGCCGGAGGAAAAATCACAGAAGCGCTTCACAGGTGGCTGTCAAGTACTGAGGATGTCACCTAGACAGGGGACGAAGCGTTTGCAAGACAAATTCCCAACACGGCGAACAGAACCACAACAGAGGTTCACAAAATTATGAAGGGCATGGATAGGATAAATAGGCAAAGTCTTTTCCCTGGGGTTGGGGAGTCCAGAACTAGAGGGCATAGATTTAGGGTGAGAGGGGAAAGATATAAAAGAGACCTAAGGGGCAACGTTTTCTCACAGAGGGTGGTACGTGTATGGAATGAGCTGCCAGAGGTTGTCGTGGAGGTTGGTACAATTGCAACATTTAAGAGGCATCTGGATGGGTGTATGAATAGGAAGGGTTTGGAGGGATATGGGCCAGGTGCTGGCAGGTAGGACTTGATTGGGTTGGGATATCTGGTCGGCATGGACTGGTTGGACGGAGGGATCTGTTTCCATGCTGTACATCTCTATGACTCTATGACTCTCGAAGCAAAACATATCTCTGAGAGATAAGTTGGCAGCTACAGCAATTGTGAAACGAAGCTATCGGACACAAATGGAGATTTATTTATCAGATATTGAGGAATATAATGTTGGGCTTATTGGTTCAAAGTATCAAATCGTCGAAAATGTTTTCACCCGTTTTGAAATGCGAGGTCAGTCTGAGTTGCTAGAAAGGTTGCAGAGACGGGTACTTTTGTGACATTGAAAATGCATCGGAATTCGTACTTTTCAATATCAATAAATCTATCCTTTCGTATATGTTCAATCAGTTCCGAGAATCATACTGTAGCACATACTCCTTTGGTCTATAAACTCTGTAGTGCAACGCTGCTGATACAAGCCCAAATTCCCAGGCATATACCATTGAATGCCATGACACTTCAAGTCATTCCAAGATCTGTTTAAAATCTGTGAGCTTTTCCACCTCAACTGTTCTGCAAAGGAGTGAATTCCAGAGCCCCACCACACTCTTGGTGAAAACAAATGTCTCAATTCAGGAAGAATCAAGAAATATCTCTGTCTCCAGCTAAAACGGCAGTTTCTGTTATTACTGATAAAAGTATAATCAGCTCAGATCTCTCTAAATTGGAAGACTATAAATCTGGGTAATAGTCATTACAGTCTGATTCATCTCCATTGCATTCAAAAGGAAGTGGAGTCCCATTACCCCACCCTATTTTTCTTTTTCAAAAAAAAATAAAGTAGATGTCAGTGCTGCGCTGATATCAAATGGCGACAATGAACAATCCAGCAGTCGGACAAATATGTGGCTCCCCTCGTTCTGAAATTTCTCACCTTAGGGAAACGAAAATAACCATAAATTCTGTCTATTGGTCCCATTCTTTTATAATTCTACCAGGTCATCTCTCAACCTTCTATGCTCCAGTGAAAAGAAGACGATTACAAACCTATCCAGACTTTCTCTGTATATCAGCCCTCCCAAAAACAATATCAACAACAATCTCGCCATAATCGTCTCCATCTTGGTAATAGCAATCCTGTAACTGAGCGACCGTTGTTGGAAACAGTATTCAAGAAGAGGAATACACACGAATGTTCTGTACAATCTTACCATAGTGTCCCAACTCCTGTAATCAAATGGCTGAGCAATGAAGGCAAAAGTGCTAAATGGATTTTTGTTTCAAAACGAAAACCAGCCTACATTCAAAACATAGATTAACGGTGGTTCAGTAAAAATCAGCAGTTCCAATAGGCGGTTCAATGTCACCTTTTCAGCAGCAAGTTGCAACAGGAATGAAATTGTTGGCCAAGCCAATGATGCCTGGGACACAGATGGCAATTTAAAAAGGAAGGAAGTGTTTTTAGATGCAAAGAACAGTTGATGCAGCATCTGTGAAGACAACTTTATACTTCTGCATGTAAGCGTGTACATACGTATATGCATTTGTATGCGTGTGTATGTGTTTTGTACATAGATGCATACAGACGCACGCACATCTTTTGCATTTGTGCGTCTGATTGCAATGAATGACAATTTAGTTAGACATGGAGTGCAGTGATATGAAAGACAGTTAACCAAGAGAAGAGTATTCCTGGCCAACCAATCTTAAGGAATATAACAGATCGACACTGGGAATTCAATGGAGTGAAAGAGATGGACTGAAACATCGAAAGGGATCGACAAAAAAAGTGAGAGAGATTAAATGAAGAGCAAATGATGGAAGGATGGAAAGGCTAAAAATTAGCAAGAGGGAATATCGGATTGAATAGAACTGGATGAGGAGTCTAAAGGAGTGGAAGGAAAGGACGGAAAGGTCGAGGGCATAGTAGTGAGAGAGGTACAGGGAGAATCGAGAAACCGGAGAGATGCAGTGAAGTTGGGAGGTTTAGTTTCTGTTGAAGCGATCACACTGCGAGGGAAGGAAATGAAAGAGGAAGAAATTTGAAGGCATAAAACGGACATACTAGACAGCAGGGGTATAAAAAGTGAACTGGAAGAGGGCAGCCAACCAACGCAGCAAGATGAATTTCGCTGAGGCAAACTTTGAGTGTGGATAACTGGAGGCGAAAGCAAGAACGGAGTTGCATCTGCCGACTCATGAGCTCAGTCATGCCAGGGCGGAATGGGAGCTCAGTGGTTAGTACTGCTACCTCACAGTATCAGGGACCGGAGTTCAATTCCCGCCTTGGGTAACAGTCTGTGTGGAGTTTGCACGTTCTCCCCGTATCTGCGTGGGTGAATTGGTCATGCTAAATTGCCCATAGTGTTCGGCGTAGGGGAATGGATCGGGGTGGACTGGTCTTCGGAGGGTCGGTGTGGTCTTGTTGGCCGAAGGGCCTGTTTTCACACTGTAGGGAATCTAATCAAATCTATCTGTATCCAGGCTGAGCAGATTTTGGACGGAGTCTGTCTTCCTCGAACTCGGTTCCCCACCTCAAAGAGAAAACCATTACTCATCTGCCAATTGAGAACGGTATTGTTTTTTTAAAAAAAGTTCACATTGAATTTTCACATTGTATATTTTGTATATTTTATTAAATTATGCATGCATTACTTAAAATGGTGTCATTGGAAGATAGTATTAAGCGTGCCCTTGTATCCTCTACTCGTGGCAAATATTCTTGCACTACTATCAGTTGCTTTCCAAGTGGTCAGTGTGCGTAACAGCTGAATTATGAATTGAAATGCAACAGTCTTGAATTTATTCATTATTTGGTAAATTTTATAGACTGTATAATTTGAGCGAAGGGATATTTCAGTACATTATAAAGCTGCTTTCTGAAATTCTTCTGCACTACAGCATAAATTGCAGTGTTTGTGCAGCAGCCAAGGAGCTGCAACATGAAGCCCAATTCCATGACAAAGCCTGGTAGGTGGAAAGACCGAAATTTAAAATTGTAAAACCGTCTCCATATTGAATGTATCATTGCCGTTGACCATAGCAAGATGAAATTGCCCGAGATGACAAAAAGTAAAACGATGGATTTTCTTCGGCTCTCCATTTCAGTGTCTTTGTGAGTCTGTTCACTTCTTCTGGCCCAGAGTCTCCTGCGGGCTCTGCTGGTCAATAATATGTATCTGACAGTGAACATATTGACTAGAAGAATCATGGTAAATGGAAGGGTTGGTGTTAAAATCTGGTGAAGGACCTCAATCATGACCCAGACAGGTGAGTAATAAACATAGTTTTGGATAAAACAAAACCAGGGAACGTTAATCAGAATATATCGATCTGAGAACATATAATACCAAAAAATGTTCTTGCAGCAGCTTAGTGCAGTTACTGTGCCCAGTGCCACAGCTGCCGTTTGTTCACTGCAATATTTGCATTTCAGATTCTGGCAGCAAATGGCGACAAATCGATCAATGGTGAACGTGACTGTGAACCAGACTGAACAGTCAGTGGCTGCATAAAGCAGGATGGCATGGATATTACAGACACGGATGTAACGCAGGGAGTAAAACTGTTCTCTATAAACAATCGGAATGTGCCTCAATACCACATCAAAGATAATGACCAGGAGATCCGCTGATGCCATAGCTGACAGGTAACGACTGACACATGGAGACAATCCGCATTTTTTACAAAGCAAGATGAAGATCGTTACACTGTTAACTGTGATGAAGGACAACAAAACAAAAGAGAGTAATTACTTTGGGTGAAAGGTTACCAGGTCGATTGAGGGTCCACAAAAATTTCCAAATGAATCAAATAATTGGACCTAAAATAAAAAATAAATCGATGTTTTTATTTTACACTCAAGATTACTCACAAGAAACGCACCTTCCCAAACACACAAACATGCACGTATAAGACCAGATAAATTCTCCAAAATTCACATGGACTTGATCAGTCATGAGCGGACACAGGTCCCACGAGGAAGGCTGAGGATGTTGTTGTCCTGAAGAATTCTATCTGTTATTTGAAGCCAGTCTGAGGGTGTAACTTTCAGTCATTTAGACCAAGTTGTGACCGTTCCCTCTACGTTGAATTAATGCAAAATTATGGAATCCCTTCTCACCCTTTTATCTGCCTGATGGGGCTTTAAAGCAATTCCTCTTTCTGGTTGGAATAAAATATATTATCTTTGGGTCTGGCTTCTGATCAATCAACCGAATTTGTGATGATATTCTGGAGAATTGCCAAAAATTAATATCGGGCTCAGGCCAATCTCACTCAATTCACCATATACCCCACCTACACACTACCCTGTCCACCGGCGCTCCACAGACCATATCTCCAATGTTTGCACATGAGGAGGAACAGGGTCAGTTGTAGCAAAAAGTATCATAGGGATAAATGAACAAGTCTGTCATAATTCCTTCAACCCTGCACTGTCTTTCACAGGCTGACCTGGTTGCATCTCGACCTCCGTATTACCACCCACTGAACTATGGGCCATGGATCAGTTGTTGTTCATGTGTATAGATGTCTGTGCCTTAACGATAATCAATGAGTCTGCCTTCTGCGCTCTTCATATAACATCGTTCCAAAGACTCACAGCACAAAGAGAAAGAAAATAATCCTCCTTATCAGAATAATAAATAGGGACATTTTTCTTCAGAAACAAAGAGTGTGTCGTGTGTGTGGTCTCAGTGCTGGGCTTTATTCTGAGGAATCAACGTTGAGGGAACGACATGCTGTTGCAGCTGAATCCATTCCCACTGCAACATCATTAGGGAGTTTCCGTTTGAAACTTCTGATGTTTTAACTAAGATAGGAGATATTTTTATTTAGTGCAATCCTGAAACATTACACTCAATCAGTCATAGAATCATAGAATCATAGAGATGCACAGCAATAGAAACAAATAATTTGGTCTAGCCCGTCCATGCCGACCACATATCCAAATCCAATCTCTTTCCAACTACCAGCACTCGTCCCATATCCCTCCAAACCCTTCCTATTCGTCGACCCATCCTAATGCCTTTCAACAGTTGTAATTGCACCAGTCACCACCACTTCCTCTGGCAGCACATTCCATACACGTAGCACCCTCTGCATGAACAAGTTACCCCTTAGGTCCCTTTTATGCCTTTCACCTCTCACCCTAAATCTATGCCCTCTAGTCTGGTCTCCCCTTTTCCTGGGAAACGACTTTGTCTATTTATCCTATCCATGCCACTCATAATTTTGCAAACCTCCATTAGGTTACCCCTCAGCCTCCGAAGCTCCAGGGAAAACAGTCTCTCCCCAAATCTTAAATCCTCCAACCCGGGAAAAATCCTTGCAAATATTTTCTGAAGCCATTCATGATTCACAACATCTTTCCGATTGGAAGGAGACCAGAATTGCACGCAAAATTCCAACAGTGGCCGAAACAATGTCGTGTATAGCCACAACATGACCTTCCAACTCTTGTCTTCAATACTTTGACCAATAAAATAAAGCTTTACAAACGCCTTCTTCCCTACCCGAACTACCTGCGACTCTATTTTCATGGAGCTCTGAACCTGCACTCCAAGATCTGTTTGTTCAGCAACACTCTCTGGCATCTTCACATTAAGTGACTAAATCCTGTTCAGATTTGCTTTTCCAAAATGTAGCGACTCTCATTGATTAGAGTTAAACTCTGTCTGCCACTTCTCGGGCTATTGGCCCATCTGATCAAGGTCTTGTTATAATCTGAGGTGGAAATGTAGGATGTTGTGGGCGTATGACATTTGTAATTTAGGTGAAAGAGAGTTGCTGTTAATGAGATATAACCGACCCAGAGAGAACTTGGCAGGGTGTTCGCTGAGGGAATATTTGCTTATGTGCCGGTGAGATAAGCAGGTATATAGCAACGTCTTCCATAGATATCAGTGAAGACTGCATAATTTGAGATGTTTGGTTGCTGAGAAAGTCAACGGTTATGATGGTAAGGTTGGAGGAGCTGCAAGGTCAACAATTGTTTGCCTTTTGCCATTAAAATGAACAGGTATGAGGTTACGGATCATTCATTAGTAATAAGGGTTTTCCCAGTGAAGTTGGAAATCAGTGTTGGCCTTCTTTTATTCAGGGAGCAGTGACGGTTACTGATGATTTTCAAGGTTGTGCCACATATATATTTGATCGACCTGTGAAAGGAAACAGACAGGGCATGACTGTTCGGCCACCATTTCATCAACCAAAATGTTTCCAAATTGTGGAATAGGCTTGTTGGATCGAATTATTGATGACCGCTTCCACCTCATGTTATTTGTCTGACTCAGCCTCTTGAGGCTGTTATTGAGGCACAAGATAATGTCATCCGAACAGTCCGGAATTCAGAATGAGAGAGGGGAAGATGATTCAGACCTTCCAAACAGTAACACAATAAAGGATGAGAACATTCAACACTTCTTAGCTTCTCCATAGGAAGGCGGAGACCTGGTTAGCAACCAGAAAAAATAAGATACATTGTTAAATTGCGACGGGTACATATAACTGTTGGATGGCTTCTAAGAATGGATCATCAACTATTTACCGTCTGTGTCAATCATTTGGATCAGAGAAATGCATGGGTTGGACCTCAATTCGCTGACACATGGAGGAAGTCACTAAGTAAATTGCGAGTTGGAAGTGGAGAATATGAAAGGTGATGCAGAACCGGCAAGTAACTGAGCTAACATTGAACCAAAACAGTACAATGTGAATTATGGAAAGGGTCCAATTTGACTGAACTGTATAAAAGAAGAGGAAACTGAGCAGTTTGTAGAAGATAGTTTGGAAAATCCGGTGACATGAATGGACTGGTACATGGCTCACGAAAAATTGGAATACAGATGCAGAAAATTGTCAGTAACGTAAAAGTAAACATTCTGTTTTGTGCAAAAGGCATTGAATTGAAACATGGGGCATATTTTTCTGAATTTATACAGATCAGTGGTGAGATGGTGTGCAGGTGTTATCTCCTCAAATACAAAAGCATGTAATTTCTGAAAAAGCTTCGCAAGGATGTTTATTTTCACTCCCTCCTGAAAAGATCTTCTGCTTTGAAAGATTAGCATTCTAGACCTTAGATTAAGAGATAATCTTCTTGGAACATTTAAGGCTAATGCGGATTAATTTATAGCTGGATTTAGAATAGCATGCTTTCATTTTATCACAGACACCACGAGGACATTCGCTTTCAAAAGAGACACAGAAACATAAATTTCAATTTAAAGGAGCGGATCTTCTCGCTGTCAAAAGAAATAGCACCGTGAATGACAGCAGTTATGATGCACTAGCATGGAGGAAGGAGCTGCGATTGAGTGATATAGAATGGAGAAAATTCATTTGATCGACTTTTGGGATTGTATGTTTCAACTCAGAGGGAAAGAAAATGCGATTGAGCAGAGTAACAACAATCGAATGTTGTCACTTTCCTTCTTAGTTACTCCTGACAGCAACGTCGGTGAGCTGAAAACATGTCATGTTGTTGGAAATTCTTAATGAGTCTGATGACGTTTCATTGAAATCGCCCTACCATCTGAACAAAAGTGGAGGTGAACCGAATGCCGATGTCTGAGATTGGACCCTACACAGTCAAAATATTGTCCGAAATTAATAACATTCTACTGCCATTCGTGACAATCTGACATTTTTCGTTCTGCCAGTACTTTGTCCTTACTTCGACAAAGTGCTTCAAGTAAGCACCAATTGGAATTTTCACGTCAGATCTTGTTCTGGCACGTGTGTATGTGTGTGTGTGTGTGTGTGTGTGTCTGTGTGTGTGTGTGTGTGTGTTTGTGTGTGTGTGTGTGCGTGTGTGTGTGCGCCCGCGCATATGTGTAACTGTGTGCGCGTGGCTGCTTTATGGTGCCTGTCTGTAGCAGTGTGTCTGTGTTTGTCTCTATCTTATGTCGAAGTGAGTTAATGTGCTTGTGTGCGTCTGCTCGTGTATGTGTATCTGTGCCAGTGTGTGTGTGTGTGTGTGTGTGTGTGTGTGTGTGTGATTGTGTGTTTGTGTGTGTGTCTTTGTCAGAACGTGTTTGAACATATATGACCGGGTCTGTGTCAGATTGGCTGTCTGTGTCGTGTCAGTGTGCGCAGATATACCAGTATTTATAGAATTGTATATTTATCAGCATGCTTGCGTCTTTGAAAAAATGTTCATCAGATACCATTGCACATTTGTTGAGGAAGCTGATATGTATAATAAACTAGTTATGTCCTACTGATGAAAGAAATTTGGCTGACTTATTCTTCACACTGTACCTGATACCGTTATATTATTTGCTGTCACACCACTCTGTTCTGAAGACTGGTCTCTGGACCTGAAAAGGGTCACTCTGTTTTCTCTGCACGGATGCTGCTAGGCTTGTAATTTTCCAACCGTCTCTGGGCATGTTTGTGGCCATGTCACAGGACATTTCAATTGAAAGATTTTTTAGTGACTAGTGGATGTGTATCGAAAAGGAAAGATTAATCATTCCAAAATTCTGTCAGACCGTTTTGAAGAATTTGTGATAATGATCATTGGAATGTAGAATTCTGTGGCTTGCAAATTTTGTGTCTCCGAAGTTTTTTGAAGCTCAGTTAATTTTTGACTGATGAGCGAAACATGGATAACATGGACAGACAGAACTATAGGGCTATGATCACAAACGGAATAGCCATTTTCTAAATGACTGGATGAAATTAGTCAAATCGTCAAATAGTCTACTCCTGGTCCTCGGTCCGAAGGGCCTCTGTTTTATTCAGCCTTCGAACCTGCTTAATGTGCAATAGAGATTGATTCATATCTCGAACCTGTTCATCGAAACAAGGGATAATCTTTCAGAGCCTCTATAAACTGTTCTGTACCATGCCCTGTAGACGAGAAACTTTGATAGGGAAACACAGGTTGGCTAGCGAAAGACTAACACATCACACATTGCAGAGTTTCCTCCCTCTGTAACTTCTACTTATTTTTTCATCGTACTGCCGGCTAAGATTCAATGTATGCATCGCATCCATAAATACATAGGCTTCGTTTAACATACATTCTGATCACCCTCAATACAACATTTTACAACGCGACCTCCTGGAAAACAAATACTGCATGTCAGCGTAATAAGAAAGTACGGAAAAGGAACATGGGTATGTCATTCAGTATCTGCTGCACAACTGGAACCCTAAAATCCTCTTTCACGACTATTCTTAGTAGGCATCGCTTCCTGACCGTGTGTAAACATATCTGCATTCTTTGCGCCATTACAATTGTTTAGCCCTTTACAGCCATGTGGTAATATATTCCAGGCATTCACTACCCTCTCTGAGAATAGATTTCTTGGAATCTCAGTTATAAATGAATGCCACTTATTCTGTATATGAGTCTCTCTCGTTCGATATTCTCCTTTGCATTGAAGTATATCAGTATTTTCACTTTCAAACTTTCTCCGGACCTGGTATGTTACATTCATATCAACCGTTACTCATCTCAATAACGATAAATGAAGTACTATGGCGTCCTTGACAGTCATCGCCCTCACTATGGGAACCAACTAATTGCATCAATATTGTGCTTCACTCTCCATTGAAGACCCGGTGCTGCACTCTTGTCTTTGCACTTACATTTCAATTTAATAAGTGCGCTTTTTATTCTTCCAAACAAAGTGAATGACCTTGTACTTTGTTACCTAAGCTCCTTTTGGAAATTGTTTGTGTACTCAGCGAACCAAGCTATTTCATTTTCCAAATTCCATATACTCTCATCAAAACTTGCATTAAACATGCTTTTCAGCATCATCAAACTTGGATACATCTCTTTTTACTGCCAAAGATATGCCACATGTTCTGTATTCTAAAGCCAATACAAACTAACCAATCGTCTCTCCCTTCCCTGTGTCTTAATAAACTGTCAGTACAAGCAAATACATTGCCAAAAGATCCGACAATGTGCAATAAACATTTAGGTGCATGCGTTACTAAATGCCTTCTAAGAATCCCAATTCATTGTCGAAAAGTCCACTTTTCATTCTATCTACTTGTCATATCTTCAAATGTATCAATGCATTTGACAAACATACCTTTTTCACAAAACGAAGCTAACACCGTTTGATTGTTTCACCCTTTTATAAATGTCAACTTTGTTTTGATCCAGAATAATGGCCCTTGCATTTTCCAAAAGTCCAGTGCGAGGTTAGCTGGCTTTTACTTTCCTGAATTTTGCCTCTGTAGTTTCTGTAATAAAAGCATCAAGTTTGGCACATTTTTCAGTCCACTTGTAACATCTTGGACTCAATTCTGTTGCAGAACACTTCAACGAATGCCACAAATATCTTAACTGTATATTCCGAAAAATAAACTTTGGAAACAGGCCACCGTCTCTCAGTGAATAGTCTGCACTCTCATTCTATTGTCCAATATAATCTCCCTCAACATATGAAAAGATCATGATTAAATGCAAGAAGATCTCCATATTCAAGTGCAAGAAAGATCTGTACATTCTCCAGGCTTGGACTGACAAACAGCAAGTAACATTTGTGCCACATAAATGACCATCATCAGTAAAGACAATCAATTCACTTCCCTTTGATATGCGGTGGTGTTACCATTCTTGAACCTTCAATATCAACATCCTGTTTAAAGCGAGTTTTTAGAAGGTTTGCAGCTTTCGTTGCGATTTTGGATGTAGGTTTGCTCGCTGAGCTGCAACGTTCATTTCCAGACGTTTCATGACCTTACTAGGTAACATCTGCTGAAACTTCCTACTTTCTATTTATATGTTTGGGTTTATTTCGGTTGGTGATGCCATTCCTTTGGTGATGTTATTTCCTGTGGTGAAGTCACTTCCTGTTTCTTTTCGCAGGGGGTGATAGATGGGGTCTAAACCGATGTGTTTGTTGGTAGACTTTTGGTTGGAATGCCATGATTCTAGGAGTTCTCGTACATGTCTTTGATTGGCTTCTCCTAGGATGGATGTATTATCCCAGTCGAAGTGGTGTCCTTCCTCATCCGTATGTGAGGATACTAGTGAGAGAGGGTCATGACTTTTTGTGGCTAGTTTGTGTTCATATATCCTGGTGGCTAGTCTTCTGCCTGGTTGTCCTATGTATTGTTTGTTACAGTCCTTGCACGGTATTTTGTAAAGGACGTCAGCTTTGCTCATTGTCTGTATCGGGTCTTTCAAGTTCATTAGCTGCTATTGCAGTGTGTTGGCCAGTTTGTGGGCGATCATGATTCCACGGGGCCTGAGTAGTCTGGCAGTTATTTCCGAGATGTCTTTGATGTAAGGGAGAGTGGCTAGGGTTTCTGGACGTGTTTTGCCTGCTTGCTTGAGTTTGTTGCTGAGAGATCGGTAGCGAGACTATGGGTCTGAGGGGGACTCCTGGTTTGTGTGTTCAAAAGAATGGATACCCAATGAACACAGTCCGTCGATTTCGACTCAGACCCCTTGTCATCATGGTAGCCCACAAAACCACTCACACTAAAACAGCAGCCAAACAAACACATGCACGAGAATTCCTAGAAGCGTGACATTCCAACCAGAACTCTATCAATAAAAATATCGAGTTGGACCCCATCTACCACACCGTGAGAAAAGGAACAGGAAGTGACTTCACCCACAGGAAATAACATCACCAAAGGAAATGACATCCCCAACCCAAAGAAACCAAACATATCGAGAGCAAAAAGTGTCAGCATTACTTAGCATATTGTCCACTGAAGATGTTATCTAGTAAGGTCATGAAACGCATGGAAAAGAAACTTTCAGCTCATCGAGCAAACCTACATTTAAAACTCCACATTAACATAGCGGCTACAAGAACACATCAGAACATAGGAATACTATGCCAATTATTTAACCTCCTGCCCTTCCTTCCGCCCCGACCAAAAAAAAACCGCACAACTACGTTTAAAAATCAGGGGTGCGACAGAATACACCCAACTTGGTTGTCTGTGTGCATTGCAAACAACAATTAAGAAGCTTCAAATCATGCTGGACAAAGCAGTTGGCTTGATTGGCAACGCATCCACAAGCATTCACTCTCTACACCACTGATGCTCAGTAGCAGCAATGTCGAGAAATGCAAGAGGCCACTGAAAGAGTTTACTAAAGAACACCTTCCAAACCACCGACTGCTTCCATCTGGAAGGAAAATGGCAGCATATGCAAGGGAAGACAATCACTTGCAAGAACCCCACCAGGCCAGTCACCATGTTGAATTGGAAGTGTATCTCCCTGACGTCATTGCAGCAAGGTTAAAATCCTGGAATTCCCACTCTCATCTCGTTATGGATCAACTCACAGCAGGTAGAATACAGCTCACAACCACCTTCTTAAGGCAACTGGGAAAAGGCAATAAATAGTGGTCATCCAGCAACACTCACATCCTGCAAATGAATAATTTTTAAAAATTCTTCATATCTTTAACACATATGATACTTCTTGGGTTTTTGAAAAAAAATATATTGATTTTAACTATTTGCCATTTATGTTTTCGCGTTTTCAATTTGATGGTCGCAAACTCCAAGTATCCGAAAATAATTCTTAAGCATTTGCTTTCTTGATTAAAGTTTCCACGAATGATTATGTTTTCAGCCATTGATGCTGGATCCATAACTAATTCAAGTTCTCAGGCCTTCCAGCAGTTGCCAGATGCTAGTATATGTTTTTTTAAAATTCTATATTCAATAACCACATTCATTAATCGTGTGTGATCTGTCATCTCATTGAGTTGTTTCTGACATTCTGAGTGAAGAGTTGTGTAATATTTCTTGACATATATGCTTCTGTTCATCAGCTGACTTTCCCCATCGTCTATTTTCCAACCTTACATAACCAATAAGTATTTGAAAATCACTCTCGTTTCTGCTTAGCTACTATTTCTTGCCAGACATCCAACTGAGGTGTGTGGGTTGGAGGCGAGGAATGCAGCTTCCTTATTTGAATGAACGCATAATTAAGTCGAAATGACAAGCAGACCATCAAATAAGAGCAGCAGAACAACTTGCAAAGAGGAGTGTCACAAGGACACAAACGGCCTATTCAACAGAGAACTCCTCAGCATACAATGGGAAGTGAATACACAAGTTGCACAATATCATTATTTCTGAACTTCATCAATCTAGCACTATTAACTCGGCAGATTCAAAGTTCCTGGTCAGGGAAAGAATTAAAGAAAAAGGGCATTCACTCGAAAAAAACAGATTTGGATAATTTTGGAAAAGGAAAAATGTCAAAATGAGCATGCAAACTATGTAGGAATGTGACTCATTTGTGGAGTGACGTTTGAGGTGGGCCTGAAAAAAGGCAGCGAATATTAATATAGACGCGTTTTCATAACGAATGCCAGTGTAGGACAGTGAGGGGAGAAATGATGGGTGAACAGTACTCTGTGTAATTTGGTTCTAGGCAGCAGAGTTGTGGATGATCTGAAGAGGGTTGGGCGAAATGTCGTTGAGACGTGTATTGGAATAAGTGAGTCTGCAGCTGCAACCGACGTGCATGAATGTTGCAGTCATAGAGGAAGATAGACATCGACAGAGGTTGGTGAAGTCATGGTGGTCAAATTACGTGGTTGTGCGAACCGACTTCAAATGTGATCAGAAACTCATCTCTGTGTGAAGTCGAAGACTGAGCTCTGCAGTCTTAATGGTCCAGGTTCAGTCATCGACTCAGAGACGCATCAAAATCTCATGAAGCACTGACAAGATTGAGGAGCTCAGATAGAATTTGGATCCCATTATGAGCTAGAAGGAGAAGTGAACATATCATGACATATCTTCCAGTTAGTTAAATCATTTATTTGACGGTTGGGATAAGGAGGGAACTACTTTGAAAATAATATAACTTCCACCACATTGATTGTCAAAATAACCAAAGAGCAGGAAAAAATCATTCCTCACTGACTATTTATCGGCTGTGTTTTGTCCATGTGAGTAAAGATATTGTGATCCAGAAACCACATCATGAATCGCCTGTTCACTTTTGCTCAATAATTCTGTTAATTACGTACATGCTATGAATACATTCCAGAGATAATGGACTTCATTCGTGCCAGACATGCATGAGCTTTTTCACGAGGAAAGTCGACCGCGTTTGTATGGGCTTTTAGAAGAGAGTGAGGGGCAATTATTGACGTTTCTTAATGTCTCCACAATCCTAACACTGTGTCCATGAAAATGAGTTTTCATCTTGTGATGATTGCAGCTACATTTTATTTAATGTATGGTTCATCTGTTTTAAATCAATGATGGAATGTTTCATATTCCTTTGTTTACTTCCATGTACGTGGAGGTTTTGAATCTTTTGTTTCTGTAGAGACAAACACACGCATCATAATGACCAGTCGGTCATTCAGTCTCTGAAGTCTGCACCCGATTTAATTAGATCATCGCTGACCTGACAATAACGTTCAATCCGCATTCCTGCCTGTTCCTGATAACCTTTTACTCCTGTGTCGAAGGACAACTGATGGACCTGGGCCTTAAAAATATGAATGTGTATTCCCTCCACTATCTTTCTAAGCACAAAATTGGAAAACATCGCTGCGTTGAAGAAGAAGAAAGCAACCGCAATTTGCAATGGAACCGCCTGATGTTCAGACAGGGATTTCGATTCATATGTAAATTGAAGCATTTTCTCCAGTTTTACTCCGTCAATGTCCCACGAAATCAGAGTACAACATTAACAGATAGCTTCAGAAATAATTCTTTCAGACCACCAAACCTGCTCGCCAACATTCAATCGCATCGTCTATGATTTGATAATCGGATCATAGAACTTTACAGTGAATAAGAAAGCCATTCGCCCAATCACTGGACACAAACTCTCTCAAGTGCAACTTCTCTCATCCCACTCCCGATCCTTACCACCATAGCCGTCTGTCGAAGCAAATTTGGACTAAACGTGGTGAACTGAACCACAATTCCCACCTCAGTTGTTGGTATATTAATCACTGCATTCTCAAATGCATCTCTCCCGATCTTATCCCCATAGTCCTTCATTCGCCGAGTACTTGAACAACGATCCACTATCAAGATTGAATATAATTCCAGACAAACCTTGGAAAACGTTTTTATTCCTCTGTTCTCTGACAGAAGTTTTCGATGTCAATGTCATAAGTGCGATCATTTAATCTGAAGATATTTTCTCCAGACACAGAATCTCCCGCAAGGTGAAATCATCTTTTGACAACTATCTGAAAAGCACACAAATAGTCTTGTATTTCTCTTCATCATGTTGGTCTTTTATTATTTTTACAAACTCCAATGAATACATGCTCAAACTAACAAGTTCGACTCGTGTGTAAGCACCTCAACATCCTTGATAACCTTTCTGAACCTTCACTGGCATACGTCCTGTGCTTCTTAAATCACTAGGATCTATTTCGTTACATAAGACGGTCATAACTGTTCATCGTGTTGCAGCTGTGGTTAGAGAGAGGCTGATATACTTATGACATGATATTTATGCACCACTGCTTTCAATTAATGACAAACAATGCATTTCCATGCCAAAGTACCAAAGGAACTTTGAAGCCAGTTTTTTTTTGTGATTCAAACTCAAAATAATTTATGCCCCAGCTTCGAACCCTCTGGAATTCTCCAGTGACAGTTCTCCCAATGTGGAAATGCTACCTTGAAAATAATATTCTGTTCATTGGTTAGATAATCATTGCTGCCGAGCTCTTCAATGAATTCAAAACTTAAACAAATTAGCTGGTGCGGGAATTCAAATCATACCATGGTCATCATTCTGTACTACGAATCCGACTCACAGCCAACTGAGATTATGAAATCACTGGAGTCCTGGATATTACATCTTTGTGCTCTACATGTATATATCAATTCTGCTGACAATAACAGATGAATCTTCCTTATTACTTACTGCATCTGTACAAATATGGCTTAAAATTCTCGCATGAGAACATTTGGATCCTCCTGCTTTTTATGTCACTGTGAGCTCTTATTAATTCTATGTAAGTAATAGTGAACAATTTCCCATTTAACCACATAATCTTGTATTTGTCATAACGTTTTCCAATCACATGGTCGATCATTTTTCTCGATGCATGTTCTGACACGATTTCTTTCTCAACTACCTTCTTTTCATTATTACAAACCTCAAGCAGTTCCTTACGAGTTCTGTTTACTATGTGGACTGGAAAAATCACTAAACGTACTGTGACAGCACGGTCGAAACCAACAAGCACGTCCATCCAGAGGAGCACAGCAGCAAATCATTAAAGCAGCAAATAATATTTTTCCTGAGACAACTAGTAACATAATATAACTTTTGGCTCGGTAAACGGCACTCACCTCACATGACCGAATTGATAAAAAAATGAAATCAAATTACTTAAGTCACCGATGTTACTGGAAATTTTTAGACAGCCCATGACTGAGGCAGAAACAATATCCTTGTCTTCGCCAGGCATCATGACGTTTATCATTTCGAAAAATTATTGAACAACATAAAGCGATATTCCCACTTCTGCCTTGGAATTTGGGGTTCATAGAAATTCCAGGGAACGGTATCTTTTGTGGCCGTGGGCATCAACGTCATCACCGTCGTGTGAGACTCGATGCTTGTTGAACAGGATGTGGCACCTTTGTAAGCACTTCTTTCCGGAAGACATTTGTGTTACACTGGACTCCTGGATTATTGTTAAATTGAAATGTTTTCCTGGAAAATGTAGAGGACGTTTGCAATCACATTTCCTCCTCCTCACTTTTAAAAGAAAGTTTGTCCCCATCTCACTGTTTGCTCAAATTGACAGTTAACTTTCAGATCTTCATTGAATATATTTATCAGTTGTACAACAACGCAGGAAACCATTCACAGCATCTCCCCTAAATCTCCATGAGAGAAGGACATCAACTGCTGCGCATGCACGGGATGCCATCTCGGGAAGTCTTGGAAACCTCACCTGCTCTATCTTCCCTGTTTTCTATTCAGCTTCTGTTCTGATGAATCATGACCACTACCTCCTCTCAACCAGCAAAATGGACAGTTCGTTTCTCCATAGAAGTGGTTGCCGGCGTAGCCTGCACCATTTTCTGCAGATCAGCAGTTCTAATGTCTGAAAAAGTTTGTCCGTGAAGCAAAGAACCAAGTTAAAGGTTGGAACACAGACACACGCAATGTGCAGGTGTGTGTGCACACACTCACACACACACACACACACACACACACAGACACAGATAAAAAGACACTTCGACAGCGAAGTGGATTCATACGACAATGAATGTAATTTTGATAGGATGGTAACGTCAGAGGGAAGGGGCTCATGTATTTTTTGTTGTCTTTCATAATAGTTGAAGTTTCCAGTCGATTTACTCGTGGGTGGTAGTGTTGCGAGAAGAGAATTGGAACATTCGTGTCTGGACTCAACAAAGAGAACAAAGAAGATTTAGTCAGCAGCTGGAGTGAGAATAAAGTTGAAACTTGGGTTAATATCGACCAGGCAGCTAAAGGGATCGGGGATGACAACAATATGGCGTCATAAATAAAGTCAATTGAGAGCAATAACACTGATCGCGTTTTGAACAGTTTGGGTCCTCTTCAGACAATGGAATTGGACTTGCTTGGTAAAAAAAATGGGGTTTGTGGGTTGACATGATTGCAATTGTATCCATCTTTTCAGCGTTTTAATAACGACTTCATTAAGCAAGTTCTGCATCTTTATTGAAGTAATAGTCAGATGAAGTAATTTACCAGGAAGACCAACAATAGCGAGGATTGGATAGTAACCAGCTTGCATCACCCAAAGTACAAACCTTATCCGCATTGCTAACGATGGTAAACCTTGAGAAAGATTGTAAATACCGAAAGACAAACTTCGATCCATAGCTTTAAAATTCCGGTCTGTGGTTGTAAGATTCTGGTCTTTCTGTCCTTCTCCATGCAGCTGATGATTCCTTATCATGTCGCACGTGATGCTGCCGCTGAATTTTTGGGGGAAAACAGCAATCGGCGACGACTATTAATAGACGATGGAATCCTTCTGAGAGAATTAGGATCCATGGAGACTGGCAATAAGCACCGTCATCATACAGAAAAGTTTTAGTTAACCTTTTAAATTTTAGAAAAAAACTTTCTATTGTTATAACGCCGCTCCTTCAACAAGGTTATGTTGTCCTTAGCTTTTTTTTCCAGAGGGGACATAAAAGGCAAAGGTTCGGGTATGAGTGCAATATCCTTTAATTATTTTCCGAAAAGCTCGTGTGCAATAAAAGTGGAGTGGCTAGCTCTACCACTGCAAGGTTCGGTTCTTTTTCGTTTTATCAGGCTGTTTTGTTTGCAGCTGCTGACCACGTTTTAAATTCAGACCCAGAGAAGCTGCTGATTCCCAAAAAGTAACAGTTTCATGCTGATCTCCCCTCTCTCTGTCTATCTCTCTGTCTTTCTGATATTTCTCCTGGAAGAATCTGTGTTTATTTTTTTTTCTTTTGCCAAATGTGTATTTTTGGAACTGTTGCAATTATCTGGAACAGTATCATTAAGTTGTGATAGATAAGAAGGGGATTTCAGAAAGATTAAATTATTCTAAATGCCGTACTTCTTGTTCTGTTTAATTCAGTAGTTTCTAAATGTATTCTGTTTTGATTAAAATGCGTGGTTGACTAGTTGCATTACTCCTGGAATATCCAAAGTACATCTGCTTAAACAGTTGTTGCCTGACCTACATTCTTGACACGTATTCTATGGGTCTGGCCTGGTCTATAACCCAATGAAGTGAAAATATTTTTAATCAGTCCGGTTAGATTATATTTGGATTGATCATGGAAGAATTTATGAAAACAGCAGAGGGCCTGTCGATAATCAGTCCATCCTACATAAATATGAAGGTCTACCAGAAGTGTGGAGTGTTGGAAGTATCTATCTCTGTGTGGGAAAGGAGAATATATAGACAGTATAATCACGTACACAACTTTTATATCTGTCAAATAGTTTGGAAACACTTCGACTCCAAAATGTCGGAATTATGTTGTTGCTTTGAAATTATATATTTTTGAGTGATAACCAGTCCAGATATGTGAATGGAAAATTATGCCACATTCACTCAATTCAGTGGCATAATTTCAGATCAAAATATATTCATGTCTATTTGCTGACCTGACTAGAAAACAGGTAATCTAATTGATAATAGGGAAGTTATAATCTGGACATGACATGGAATACGAGATTACAAATTGGAGGGAGTGTGGGAAGAAGTTTTCTGTAATGATATTCTGGACACATTAGTTTTTGTATCAGTCACATAGACTCGGGGGGACGCAGTGGCTCAGTGATTAGCACTGCTGCCTAACAGCGCCATGGCTCTGTTTCAATACCAGCCTCTGACGACTGTCTGTGTGGAGTATTTATATTCTTCTCATGTCTGCGTGACTTTTCTCCATGATCTCGGATTACTCTCGCAAACCAAACACGTCCTACGTGGCTTGGGCATGTTAAATTGCTCATAGTGTCAAATAACATAAAGGTCAGACAACGGTTACAAGGAAATTCCGGGGGAGAATCTGAGTGAGATGCACTTCATAGTACAGATGTGGACTTCAATGAGTCACCGTCAGTTTTCTAAATGACCTGTTTCCTCACTGTGGAGAACCTATGCTTCATGCTGCTCAGAGTCCAGGATATCTCAGACGCGTGAATTGGGAACAGATAATATCAATTAATGCATCAGATTTAAACAGGGAGAAGGAACACACTG
The DNA here is from genome assembly GCF_047496795.1 of Chiloscyllium punctatum. NCBI lineage: Eukaryota > Metazoa > Chordata > Chondrichthyes > Orectolobiformes > Hemiscylliidae > Chiloscyllium > Chiloscyllium punctatum. The sequence continues at coordinate 19,219,812 of NC_092781.1, read as the reverse complement.
ACTTGGCGTTCTTTTTTCATCTTTAGACATTTAAGGGCATACGATTGCCAAAATGCAGTCAGCATCGAGGAGATTACAGAGACGTAGATTACAAAATTACAGAAGTAATGTCCAGAATTCATGTGTAGTTATTTGGTCCTCATCTATATTATTGAATTTACATCTCTTGGTGATCGTTCTCACCAGATTATTTGCTCCAGTTTCTCATTCACATCATTGTTTGCTATTGTTTCCTGCTTCTGCACTCCGTGTCTGCTTCCATGTTTTTTTTACCAGGAACAAATCCATGGACCAAAGTGTTGCTATTCCGTTGTGAACAAATTACATGCATGACACTCCCTATTAATCACATGAAATATATTTCCACAGCGAATGCTCAATACCTTTCATCCATGACCGAACAGTGCCGTGGAAGACGGTGATGTCGATAGAGTCAAGAGAAAGTTGGATTTTCATTCGAGATGAAAAAATGTGTAGCTATATGGGAGGAACCCAGGAGAATATTAATAGGCATTGATCAGTTGGAAGCTTCCGCACACATGATAGACTGAAGGGCCTGCATCCTATTCATAGTAATTTCCAGCTTTTATGACGCTTATTTGATAGTATAGCCACCTGAAAAGACAGCCTTGCTTGATGTAGGGTACAAGGAGTTCACCTGTTAGTGATATTTTCCACAGTAGACAAATTCCAGGACCTGATGACATACATCATGGAATGCTGAAGACGTCAAATGATGCAATTACTGCGGAACTGCGCGAAATAGTTATATCATGTTTTGTCAAAGTGGATGTGCCAGAGGCTTGGAGATGAACACCATTTTTTCACATTTTCAACGGGAATGACTCGTGAAATTACAGGCCAGTAAGTCTTACGATAATAGCAGGGAAATTATTGTATAAATTTGCTAAACATTTGTGTAATTCACATTTAGAATCGAAGAATGAACGTATTTGCAATACTCTCACAATGCCAGGCTATAGTCCAATAAGTTTATTTGGAAGCTGAAGCTTTCACAGATCTTTAATTATTTTACATGAACTACTTAAGAACAATGTAGGGATGTTTAATATATCACCTCTGTTGCATGATACTGTAATCTTCTGCGATACATTCTGTGTCTAATTATCCACTCGGAAAACGACATCATGAAGGAGCAAGGCTCTGAAAGCTCGTGCTCCCAAATAAACCTGTTGCATGATATGTAACTTTGTCTACCCCAGCAACAACACCCCCAGATTCTATGGACTACCCAAAGTGCACAAACCAGACATCCCACTCAGACCCATAGTATCACTACCAGGGACACCATCACACAAACTGGCCAAAGAACTACAACAGAAACTGAAACAGCTGATCAGCGGATCCAGACAATCTATACAATCGACACAGGAATTCTTGGACATCATCAGAAATATACACACAGACAAGGAAGAAACTATCGTCTCATTTGATGTAGCGGCACTGTTCACCTCAATTGACAAAACATCAGCCAAAGAAACAATAGCCAACCTGCTGGACAGACATAACAGACAACAGGACGTTGAACCTATCAACAAAGACGGCATACTTAAACTACTGGACTTGTGCCTCGCAACACACTTCACATTCAACAACCAAATATACGAACAAATCAATGGAACACACATGGGCTCACCGATCTCTGGACTCATAGCAGAAGCAGTAATGCAAAGGTTAGAACAAACAGTCTTACCACAGATTCAACCCAAACCCTGGGTCAGATACGTGGATGACACCTTTGTAATAATTAAAAACACAGAAATAGAGAACACACACCAGATCATCAACGCCACACTCACAGGAATCCGATTCACTAGAGAGGAAGAAAAGGACAACCAACTCCCATTCCTAGACGTGATGGTACAGAGAACACCGAATGGAGAATTCACCACAAAGGTTTACAGGAAAGGAACACACACAGACCATGTCCTAAACTATGAAAGCAACCACCCCAACACACACAAACGAAGTTGCATTAGGACACTATTCAAAAGGGCCACAACACACTGCAGCACACCAGAACTACAAAAAGAGGAACAGGAACACCTGTACAAAGTATTCGCCAAAAATGGATACCCTCTCAATTTCATCAATAGATGCCTAAGGGAGAGACAACGGAACGAGGACATGCCGCAACCCAAAGGACTAGCCACACTACCATACTGTTTCCACACTGGAAGTAATCTAATCTAATCTAATCTAATCATACATCAGGAGCATTTCTGAACTGACAGCCAGACTTCTGCGACCACCAGGACTCATAACAGCACACAAACCAACAGCCACGCTCAGACAACAACTCACCAGAAAAAAGGACCCGATACCCAACATGAGCAAAACTAATGTAGTGTACAAAATCCAATGCAAGGACTGAACAAAACACTACATCGGACAAACACGAAGACAGTTAACGATCCGTATACACGAACACCAACTAGCCACGAAACGACACGACCAGCTATCCTTAGTAACCACACACACAGACTACAAGCAACATGAATTCGACTGGGACAACACTACCATTATAGGGCAAGCCAAACAGAGAACAGCCAGGGAATTCCGAGAGGCATGGCACTCATCCAAAGAGTCTATCAACAAACACATCGACCTGGACCCAATATCCCGGCCACTACAGCGGACAGCTCGAACTGACAACCGGAAGCAGCAGAGACAGGCTACTATGAATGCCGGAGGAAACAGCACAGGAGCGCTTCACAGGAGGCTCCCAAGCACTGAGAATGTCACCTAGACAGGGGATGAAACGTTTGCAAGACAAATTCCCAGTTCGGCGAACAGAACCACAACAACCTAATGCTTCCATATTATACTGACGACTTGGAGAAATGAATGGAATGAACCGTGATCATTTGAGGCGGTCTAAAATTAATTGTAAAGATGGTTGACGGAGGAATACATCTCAACAGAAAACATACACGGGCAATGAAATGTCAGCATAAGGAACTTTTGAAGTGGTGCATTTTGTAAGGGACAACACAAAAAAGGAAACCACCTGCGGAATACTGCAGAGTAAATCGAATTAATGTACAGCTTTCAGGTCACACAGACAGCCAAGACACAGATGCATCAAGTAATTGAAAACCGAAAGGAATTGTTTCCCCTATTTCAACCAGCTTGACTAACAGGAGTACGATGCTGGACTACTGTGAACGGTTCTGAAGCCCTTCAGGGTAATACCGTTTATCTTATCGTTGGCAGCAGTTGAGAGAGTGTTCAATGACCTAATCCCTCGTAAACACAGATTGTCTTCTGAGCAAAGGATACAGCTGCTGGCACTACACATTGTAATTCACAAAAAATGTGGAATAATTTCACTGAAGCAATCAGTATTATTCAGGTTTGATAGTATAAATGTTGAGAGGATGCTTCCCCACATCTAAGAATCTCGACTCAAAGGACGGAGTCTCAAATAAATTTAGGTCACTTTAGACGTGACAAAGAGGAAAATGTTGTCCCAGAGGATTGGGTACCTTTGAAAGACTATGCCATGCAGGGTTCGGGTACTCGGCCCTGGTGTTTATGTTGGTGTTCTGTCAAAGGCTTATTGACCAATAGAGGAACAAATGGTTAATGGTACAAATAAAACTAAAGTCTGGACGCAAAGAACGTCGGACAGCCATAATCGTACTAAATGGAGCATGCTGGAGGATATCAATGACTTAAAGCGTTACTCATTTCTTATGGTAATGTGGTCTTATAGAAATAAAAATTGAGAGAAAGCAGCGGAGGCACCAAAATCTCAACGGTCTCCTTCTGTCCCGGAGAAAACTCAGGAAAGGACCCTCACTGATAATCACGTCACGAAGTAATGCTGACCCTTAAAATGACAAACACACTGAAAATAATACAGAGACTAAAATTGGTTATGATAATGAAATTAAGATGAGCCTGAGATGAACACAGAAGTTGAACACTGTAGTTATCTCGAAGTGTGCACAGTTCCGGACATGTTATGTAGGCCACGTCTGCATCATTGCATACAGAGCTGGAATTCACATTATGAGAAATATGTGTTTTTTACTGGAGATTGTACAAAGAATATTTGCCAGAATGTTGCTGGGGGCTGGAGAGTTTCTGTTGTGAAGAGTTTTCGACAGACTGGTCTCGTTGTCCTCAATGCAGAAGAAATTGAGACGGGGAAATTAAAGTGATGTATAAAATAAATTCTGTGGGGTGAGACACAGTAGATAAGAAGAAAGTTTTCCCCTTGATGCAGGGAGCAGTCACAGTGGCTTAAATCTTCGATCGCCGCAGAAGGCTTAGAGGATGCCTGAGGAAAAGTCTTTTCATCAAATGGATTGGTGAAAAATGGGAGTCACTAACTCTAAAGGTGACACGAACATTTTTGCCTTATTGTCCGAGAGCAAATTATTACGGTGAAGATTTTTTTTCTCTAATATGTTATATATTTCTATGATCAGTGGCTGCCAGTTATCTGCGTCTTCTGTGTGACATGAATGTTAAAAGGTGTTGTTGAATGTTCTCAATGGAGGTTGGCTGATTTATGTTGCAGAATGGTGCCATGCAGAGCATGCGTTCACTTATCGAAGAACGTTTTTCGTTTACATAAACGATTTGGACGAAACATAAAATATGTGGTAATATTAGTTCGGCGGATGACTCAAAAGTCGCTGTTATGTTGACCAGTGAAAAAGGATTTGTCAGTTTTAAAATGGATCTGTACCAATTGTAGAATGATCAGAGGAGTAGCAGATGGAATTCAATTTGGGTCATTGCGAGGAATTGCGTTTTGTAAAACAACCATCGTTAGAACATGTATAATTAATGGTAGATCCCGAACTGAGTTGGGAAAACAGTGAGATTCCGGGTTTCAGTTGCATAATTCATTCAAATTTGCGTCACAGATAAACACGTGGCTAAAAAAAACATTTAACATGCTTGTCTTCATGGTTCAGTCCACTAAGCAAAGGATTAGGGACAACATGTTGAGGGTGTAATGGACGTTGTGAAGCGTCTCCTGGATGTCTTTGTGGTGTTCTGGTCGCACTGCTTCTGGAAGAGCATCATTAAATGGAAGAGGATTCAGAAAAGATTCACCATGATGTTGCCGGGTCTGGAAGTTGTTAGTTATTAAATTTAGTCTGGATTGCATAGGAATTATTTTACTGTGTCGTTGGAAGAATGATGGGTGACCCTATCGAGGTTTGTAAAATTAGAGGGTCATGGATTAGGTGAACAGCAGGGCTTTGCTTATCCTAATTTTGGAAAAAAGCAAAGTTGTAGGATACATTTTTAATGTGAGGCAAGAAAATTTCACAAAGAGCAAGAGGGGCAAATCTTTTGCATGAAGAGTGGCTTGCATGTTGTACAAATTGCGAGAGGAATTTGTGGATCGAAGTGCGGCTGCAGCAGTTAAAGAAAAACATTTGGAAAATTACATGAACAGGAAATATTTGGAGTGAAATCAAATAAAAGTTGCTGTGAAATCTCTGTAGGTCTGGCCGCATCTATGGACATAAATCAGAGTTAATGGTGGCGTCGAGTGACCCTCTTACGAGACAGACAGAAACAGATGAATGACGAGGAGAAATAACGAGAAAGAAGACTGTTTCAATTTGAGAAAGGAAAAATCAAAAGTGATCGAGGGGAATCTGCTCGATGTGGGGTAAGGAAGTGAGGAATAGAAGCAAAGGGAGACAAAAGGGTGTTTGTGGAATGTGGTGTGACAGACAGACAACACACACTCACACAGAGAGGCAGGCAGACAGACAGTAATAGAGACACATGGAGGCATAGACAGAGAGATCGAGAGAGAGAGAAGCGGTCAGAGACTTCATGGGGACAGATGGAGAGAAAGACAGAGAGACAAACAGAGAGAGTGATATATGCAGAGAGAAAATAGAGGGAGATAGGTAGGGAGAGGCACAAACAAATAGAGCGAGACAGTTACAGAGACAGATATACAGTAAGATAGAGGGGCAGGTGGAGACAGATGAACTGAGATAGAGGAACAAACAGAGAGAGAGAGCCAGAGTAAGTGATGGACAGAGAGACTGACACACAGAGAGACACAGAAAGCGACAGATATGACAGCAGATAAAAATAGAAGTAATAGACGGGCAGCAGTGGACTGAGCTTAAGAGACTGAAATACCCCATAACGAGTTAGAAGTCTTTGATTCCCTGCCTCTGCTCAAAACCATTCTGTGGTGTGAAACGTCCTTCAGGATTGGATCGTAGAGGTACTGACGTGAATCCTATAGGTTATATAGAGTAGATCAGACAGAAGCAGGGTCTTGTATAAAACTTATCTGTTCTCATGTTGTCGTTTGCTAAAGACAGCTTAGATTATTACCTGTTCAAGATTAAATGTAATTTCAGATCCACTAGAGTGTGCTTGGCTGTATACTTCCTTGGGGAATGTTCAGAGTAAAGGTCAATTGCTGATGGTCAACAAATGCTGTCCTTGTCAACAATGACATTATCCCATTTAATGACAACGTTAAATATTAAAACAATCAATGAAAAGATGCTGGAGGTCTGAAAAAATAAAACGGAAAATGCTCGTGAAACTGCACCGTTATGGAAAGCTCTATTGAGAGTTAACATTGCAAATCTACTGACCATACATCGGTACTGAAAGAAGCTGGAAAACAGTATGATTGATTTTGGTCTCAGGAATGTATGTTTTGAAGGGAAGAAGGAGTGAGTTCAACAGGTAGAGAGAAAGAGAAAACCAGTATTGTCGATGATTATCTGAGGTAGGAATGGAATGTGATGTAAATGTCTTTCTTTTTCTTGTCCCCATAATCCTATGTAACATCCCCATGTAGGTTACATCCCGTTCTTTGATTAAATTGAGTTATGACCCTGCTATCTCTCTTCTGTGATTGTCTTAATCATATCTACTCAATACTACGGTATGCGTGTTGCAACTTGGGGCGGGGGGGGGGGGAGGGGAGGAGATGGGGGGGATTTATTTTTCTTTACAAGATTCGTATGTGAAGTTGTCATCGCATTGCCTTCTTGAAATACTGCAGTCCATGTGTTGTACATTTCCGGTCTCTGCGTCCATCCAGATCCTTTTTTCATCATTTGAAGGGATTCAAACAGCGGAGAGGCTGGCTTGCCCATTCCTAATGTCAACAGGATTGGACCTGGATCTGTAATGCAAAGACCAGACCAGGTGAAGATGACGGATTGGTTCCGTGAAGGACACTAGTGAGCCAGACAAGTTCTCGCGAACAATCGACAAGCACTTCATAAAATCCAAAATTCCAGATAATTTATTGACTTCAAATTCCACCATCTGCCGTGGCAGGGTTCGCATCTCGGGTCTGGCCCCTCTATCACTGGATATAGTTTTAGTCATAAAGTTGCGAGGCCATTGTCTCCCCAGCATCTCCAACGATTGTGGACTGCACAAGGATACAGTTGCATTTTTACAAACACGTTGTACATGCCAGGTAATTGGAAACGCACATGTAGTAATAAAACTAATAGTTTTCGTACCTATTCCTGCATTTGAGGACCGTTTTCCAAGAGTCTTAATTGACTGTTTCGGATTTCTATCTAAACCTAAAAGTTGATAAAAGTATTTGTTGAAAATAATGGGAGTGTCCACTAGATTTCCAGAGGGTGTTACACTTCACAATATCACAGCCAAAAAGATTGGCGAAGAATTACTCAAATTGGTGGTTTAAAAATTTAACTCGAGCGTCAATGACCTCCAACTTTACACGACAGGAACAGCAGGAGTATGACCAGCTGGCTACCAGTAAGATAAATTACTGCTTTTCAAAACTTACTTTGTGAATAGGTGGAGCGTACACTGAGCAGGAGCAGCCACGGGACTCCTGAGAAAGTGAGGCAATATACTTGTGTGGATGCGTTATCCGAAACATTACTTATTTAGTGTCCCCCAGGCATTCTGTTCCACACACCAAAAATATGTTCTGTGGGCCGGACTGGTGATGTTCGCAGATGTCGTTTTCCAATAATATCTTCGGGAATTTAGAACAGAGAAAATTGCGTTTCGGGCATTTTAATCCTCCTCCAGTAGAATGTGGGAAGTAGGGGTTACCACTAATTTCCCTTTTTTCTTTATCTGCAGAAAGTGCGTGCAAAACCAGCTCCTCAGCAATTAGGTTAAGGAACTGGAGCTGGAGCAGAATGAATTTCAGATCATTCAGTCGGCTAAAGGGATAATCGTGACGCGTTATAGGAAGGGAGTCACACCTCAGTTAAAGGAAAAAAAGGAGATGGGTTGCAGTTGGAAGACGGAAAGGGGACCGGTAGGCAGTTCAGGTATCTCCTGTGGTCATTCCCCTCAGTAACAAGTACAGTTTTTTAGATACTGTTGGGCAGGGGACGACAGACCATGGGTAAGCCACAGCGTATAGTTTCCTGGCACAGAGTCGATCTCTCTTATTCAGAAGAGAAGGGGAGAGGCAGCAAGTATGATATATTGGGGATACCATAGTGTGGAGGAAAGATTGGAGTTTCATGGGAACGAGCGAGACTTAGGGTTAGTATGTTGACTCCAAGGTGCGAGAGTTTTTGATGTCACGAATCGTGTTTTTGAGAACATTATGGGGGAGGGGGAGCAGACCAAAGCCGTGACCCACATACGTACCAACAAAATAGTTAGGTAAAAGGATCAAAATTTCATGCAGAATGCAGGGAGCTACTATAGAAACATACAGTTAGAACAAACAGAGTTGTTATCTTTGGTTTGATACCCGTGCCACGTGCGAGCGAGGCAAGGAAAAGGGAGCGAGAGGAGTTGAAAGCGTGGCGACAGTGATGGTGCAGGAGGGAGGGATTCGGATATCTGGATATTTGGGGCTACATCTGGGGGAGGTGGGACCTCTAGAAACAGCACCTGGACCAGAGGTGTACCAATATCATGTGGCGGGAGGGAGCGACTGGAATTAGCTAATACTCTTCGAGGTGGTCTAACATTCATTCAGCAGTGGGATGGGAAACGAATGTGCATAGCAGGTTGTGAATAGTGAGATCATAAATTAGGATTCAAGGTCGCAAGAGTGTATCAGTTGGCAGGAAGCTGTCTTGAAGTGTGTCAACTTCAAAACCAGGAGCATTTGGAATTTGGTTGGTGAAATTGTGGCATCCTTTGGTATCTGGAAATTCGATGTAGTGGCCATTTCGGAGATATGGATAGAGCAAGGACAGAAATGGGTGTTGCGGGATCCAGGGGAGATATTCAGTAGAAAAGGGAAGGTGGTCAAAGAGGGTGAGGTATGACGTTGTTAGTCAAGTATAGTGTTACGGTGGCAGAAAGGATGCTTGATGAGGTCTCGACTTCTTTGCTGATGTCATAAACAGGAAAAGAGAGGTTACACTGTTGGGAATTTGTACAGACTTCTGAAAAGTTCCAGAGATGTAGAGAAAAGGATTGAAAGGATGATTGTGAATAGGAACAAAAATAAAAGGGTACTTGTTCTTGTGGAATATAACTTCTCAAAATTTGTCCAGAAACACAACAGTTCGAGCCCGGCAGATGGGTCAGTTATTTCTCCAATGAGAACAGGAAGGTTTTTGACACATTATGCAGTTACATAAACAAAAGGAGAGGGCCACATTGGATTTGGTACTGGGTGATGAATCAGGTTCAGCTGATAAATTTGGAGATAGGTGAGCACTTTCGTAACAGTGATCACAAGTCTGTCAGGTTCCCTTTAGCAATGGAAAGAGATAGACTTATAGGGACGGAGGGAAAGAGTTCCAGCTGGGAACAGGCAATTATTATGCGACTAGGCTTGCGTTAGAATGCACAGCGGATGGGAAGGAAACTGCAGGGAAATTGGGTGCAATTGAAATGCAGAGCATATTCAACGAAAAGCGACTGCGTGTTGTTGGTATGCATGTAGCTGTCAGGCAGGGGGGACGTGTTGGAATGAGGTAGCCATGTTTAATCAAGAAGCTGACTCTCTTCTCAAGAGGGAAAATAAAGCCAATGTTGAGATGAGACGCGAAGGTTCAGTTTGGGCACTTGACATTTACAGGTTTGCAAGGTAGGATCTAAAGGGAAAGCTAAGTAGAGCCAGGAGGTGACATGAAAAGTCTTTGGCAGTTGGGATCAAGGAAAACGCTAAATCTATTAATAGGAATGCCAAGACCAAGACAATGACTATAGCAAGATTAGGACTACTCAGGAACAGTAATGGGAAGTTGTGCTTGGAGTGCGAGGAGGTGGGAGAAACTCTAAGTGGATGTTTTCCCACAGTATTCACAATGCAAAATGATAACATTGTCGAGGAGAACATTGAGATTCAGGCTATCAGACGAGATGGGATTGTGGTGCATCGGAAGAGGTGTTAGCAATTATCGAAACTGGGGAAAAGATTTGGACCACTTGGATGACAGGGATTTATTTTAGGAATGCAATTGGGCTTACACCAATGGAGACGTTCAGTCTGAAAGAAAAATGTTTATCATGTTACTTCCTGTGATCTCGGACGATTTCATCCTGTTATGGTCAATGTTAATGTAGTTTTATACACAGTTACCGATGTGGCATTTTGGGGTAACGTTCCGTGTATCTTCATCCCTTTGTGCTGGAATTGGGCTTCATGCTGCAGCTCCTCCGTTGTTGCACAAGCAACGCGATTTATACCGTGACCCATACGAGGTGGGGAGTGAGGCCAAGTGGCAGACAGAGAGAGAATGGGATTGAAAATGGATATTGAGGAAGCGATAGAGAGAGAGGAATTAGAAGGTGGGGTGGAGAGAGTAAGGTGGGGTTGGGAGACGGAGATAGAATGGAGGAGGCGAGGCAGAGTGGGACGGAGCGAGAGAGAGAGGAAAAGGGAGTCGAGATAGAGACAGAGTGAGTGGGTGGTGTGAGAGAGAGTGGGGTTCGAGTTAGAAATCGTGTGTGGAGGGAGAGGCAGCAAGGGGGAGGGGAGGGAGAATGGGGGTGAGGGACAGAGACACAGTTGGAGGGGTGGAGTGGTTGGAAGAGAGGGAGAGGGAGAGAGAGGAGAGAGTGAGGGAGCACGGATACAGAGGGGTATGGATGAGAGTGCGAAACAGAGGGAAGAAAGAGTGGGGGAGAGAGGAGCACAGATGGACAGACAGAGAGTGGAGTAGAGAGACAGAGAGAGGGCGGAAAGAGCAGGGAGAGAGAGAGATAATGAAATAATATTATGGGGAGGGGAGAGAAAGGGAGAGAGAGTGTGGGGGAGAGAGAGTGAGCATGGGAGGGAGAGAGACTGGGTGGTAGAGAGAGCGTGAGAGTGGGAGGGGGTAGAGAGAGAGAAAGTGGGGAGGGACAGAGACACAGATACAGAGAGAAAGTGAGCGACAGGGGGGAGAGAGAGAGAAGATGAAAGTAGAAGAAAGAGAATGAGAGAGGGGTGGAGGGGGAGTGGAGTGAATGAGGTGGGGAAGGGTACGAAGAGTCGGAGAGAGAGGGCTGGGAGACAGAGAGAGAATGGAGGGTTGAGGCAGAATGGGGCGAAGGGAGAGGGAAAAAACGTGTTATGGCAGATAGAGTATCGAGGAAAGAGAGAGGGCGTTAGAAAGAGGGAGAGAGACAGTGAGTGCGATGGGGAGAGTGACAGGGGGTGCATAAAGAGAGAGACGAATGGGGGAGAGAGAGAAATCGATAGAGGTGTTGTGGGAGAGATTGGGTGGACAGAGAGTGCAGGGGAGAGAGTGCAAAAGTGGGAAGAGAGAGAACGTAGGAGAATTTGAGAACGAGAGTGTGAAACATATGTGTGACAGAATGGGAGGGGGACAGAGAGAGTGAGAGGGTCGGGGAGAGTGCGAGTGGATAGAGAGAGTGAGCAAGGGAGTGGGGAGAAAGTGTGGAGCATGAGGGAGGGAGAAGAGACAGAATTGAATGGTAGTGGAAGATAGAGAGAGTCAGGGAGGGTAAGGTGTCATAGAGACAGAGAACATGTAAGAAGGAGGGAGAGAGAGTGAGACAGAGCGGAGGGAGAGAGAGATCAAGAGAAATAGAGTATAAGAGACACAAACAGGCAAGGAGTGAGGCAGCGAGAGAGTGGGAGGCGAGAGAGAGATGGCAGGGAGAGATAAGGAGAGTGGGGTGTGGGGAGAGAGAGTTGGGGAAGAGAGAGGGAGTGGTGGAGAGAGATATTGGGAGGGAGAGAGTGGGCGCGTTTGCGGAGAGACAGAATGGGAGGGGGTACGAGAAAGAGCGAAAGAGTGGGAGGGATTAAACAGAGAGAGAGTGGATGGGGAGCAGAGAGAGTGGAAGGAGGTTAAAGAGAGAGGGTGGGGGTGTGGAGAGAGAGAGTGAAGGAACTGGAGGGGAGAGAGAGGGCGAGAGTGTGTGAGAGAAAGCCACAAAAAACATGGGAGGGCGAGATAGTGTGAATGGGACAAGGGAGAGGAGTAGGGGGCAAACGGTGCCCGGGAGAGTGGGAGGGGTACAGTGAGACAGATTAGGAGGGCATAGAGTGAATGGGAGTGTGGAAGAGACAGTAAGGACAGACAGAGCGAGAGAGGGGGAGGGTGAGCGTGTAGAGGGCATGGCAGTTGAGGAAGGAGAGTGAGGGGGACAGATTGAGGGAGGAGGTGAGAAGAGAGGGGAGCGTACACAGAGTGTGGGAGTGGAGGAGAGAGCGTGCGAGAGGGAGAGGGAGAGGGGGAGAAGGAGAGGGAGAGTGGGAAGAGAAGAGTGTGATAGAGAGACAGAGAGAGCAGTTGAGGGTGGGGGGAGAGACAAAGAGAAGTTGGAAAGGGGAGAGGTTTCGAGAGAAAGAGATGGGATGGAGAGAGCGAGAGAGAAGGAAGTGGGAGAAACAGAGAGCGAGTGGGAGTGGGAGAGAGAGAGCCAGCGTGTGAGAGGTTTAATGTGAAAGACAGAGCGTGGGGTTAGAGACATAGAGAGAGTGGAAGGGCTATAGAGGGAGGGAGAGCGGGGGAGATTGGAGCTGGATAGAAAGAGATAGATTGGGAAGGGGCAAAGAGAAAGAGAGAGTATATGGTGTGGTGGATAGAGGAACAGAGAGTGCCTGGGGAAGAGGGAGAGACTAGATTTGTATGTGTGAGCGAGAGTAGGAGGTTGGGGAGGGAGACCGCGGTGAGTAGAGAGAAAACGGGAGAGTGAGGGAGGAGAGAGAATGGGGGAGGGACAGGCGGGGGGATTGAGACTGGGAGTGGAAGGCAAAGACAGTGTGAGACAGAGAGGGAGAGGGGAGAGAGGGATTGGGATCCGGGAAGTCGGAGAATGAGGAGGAGGAGACGAAAGAGAGAGAGAGGGAGGGTAAGAGTAGAGAGACAGAGAGAGTGTGGAAGCGGGGAGAGAGCTAGGGAGAAAGTGTGTTGGGACAGCGTGAATGAGAGAACTATTGGGGCGAGATAGAGAGAGTGGGAACCGTGGAGATCGAGAGAAATGGAGACAGTAGGAGGGCAGAATGGGAACGAGCGAGCGAGACCGACCTTGGGTGAAGTGAGATGCTGTTGCAGAGACAGATTGAGTGGAGAGATATAGAGAGTGTTGGAGAAGAGAGATTGGAAGGGGGAGAAAGAGAGTGGACGTAGCAGCGAGATTGGGGGTGGAAGATAGAGAGTGGATGGGTGGAAATGAGTGAGGGGGAGAGAGTGTGTGTGGGGGGAGAGAGGGAGTCGGAGTGGGAGAGAGTGTGGAGGAGGAGAAGATGAGATAGGGACGGGGAGATTAATGGGGAGAGAGAGAGACAGGGAGCGGAAAGCGGGATAGAGGGAAGGACAGAGCGAGAGAGGGCATTCGGGGAGACAGAGAGAAAAACAGTGGAACGCATAGCGATGTTGACGGATGTAGAGAGTGGGAAGGCACAGAGGGAGCAAGCGGGGAGAGAGGGACTGCGGAAGAATGATTTTGAGGGAGTGAGGGGAGAGAGAGTGCAGGCGAGACAGAGTGGGAGAGGGAAATAGAGAGAGTGGAAGGGAGAGAGATTGGCAGGGTGAGAGAACGAATTGGGGAAGAAATTGTGTGGGAGAGTGTGGGAGGTCGAGAGAGATAAAGTGGGATGGGTAGAGAGTGAGAAAGGGATGAGAGACGGAGTGAGAAAGGAGGAGAGAGAGAGGAAGAGTGTGAGGGCTACAGAAAGAGAGTGTGTCAGCAGGGAATTTGAGAGAAAGAGTGGGCGTGAAATCAAAAGAGAGGTGTGAGGAGTGCATGCAGCGAGAAAGAGTGAAGAAGAGAGGGAGTAAGTGGGGCATCAGGGGAGAAAGACAGACAGTGGGAGGGCGGAGAGAATGTGAGAGAGGGAGAGAGGGTACAGTGGAGACAGTGTGGGAAGGAAGGACAGAACGAGAAAGTTTGGAAGAGAGAGAGTGTGAGGAGAGAGGGGGGACAGATCTCGAGACGCCAGAGAGGAAGACAGAGGCTGCGGAGAGAGATAGAGTTTGGGGAGATCGGGTGAGAGAGAGATGGCAGTGGGACAGCGACAAGTGATAACAGGAGGGGGAAATGAAAGAGAGTATGGGATAGAGAGATGAGTGGGAGTGGTGAGCGGAAAGATCCAGGCAGAGACTGGAGGGGGGGAGAGAGAATGGGAGAGGGAGAGAGTGGGGGAGAGAGTGTGACAGGAAAGAGAGGGGGAGAATGGGGACAGAGAGAGAAGAAGGGGACAAGCTGCGCAGGGGAGAGAGATAGTGGGATGGTGGATAGTGCGATATGGACTTTGAGAGATGGGGAAGACAGAGGGCGGAGGAGAGTGAGGGGAGCTGGTTGGGAGAGAGGGAGAAAGTGGGAGAAGCGAGAGAGACGGTGCGAGGAGGAGAGAGAAAAAGTGTGAGGGGAGGATGGAGAGTGGGATGGAGAGAGAGTGAAATGGAAGGGACGAGAAAGCGACTGGGATGCGGAGGTCGAGGAGAGAGTGAGATGCGTAGCAATGAGGGTTTGAGAGAGAAGCTGAAGTGAGATTAATGTAGAGAGAGAGGCAAGAGAGAGCGTATGAGCAGAAGAGAAAGAAATTGGTTGGAGATAGAAAATTAAAATAGGAAAGAGTGGTAGGGAGGGAGAGGGAATATTGGGAGGGGAGAGTGAGAGAGTGGGATTGGTAAAGAGTGGAATGGGAGGAGGGAGAGAGAGATATGCAGTAGGATTGTGTGCGAGAGTCTGGGAGGGGGACAGACAGATAGACGGAGGGGAGAGATGGAGTGGGATCGAGAAAGAAGGTGGGATGGGTGAAAGAGAGTGGGACAGTGGACAGAGAGAGAGAAAACAGTGGTTAGGAGAAAGAGAGAACGTGTTGGAGCATGTAAAGACAGAGAGAGAATGCGAGTGGAGTAGAGAGCGAGAGACAGTGGGTTTGGTGCACAGAGAAGTGGGAGCAGCATGGAGTGCGAGAGCTCGTGAGAGGCTAGAAAAATTGGAAGTGAGAGAGAATGGAAGGGCAGGGGAGAGCGAGTGTGAGGGGATGAGAGAGTGGGAGGCGGGGGTGGCAGAAAGGACCATAGGGAAGAGCGATAGGGGAGGAGGGAGCGAGACTGGGTGAAGAGAGACGGGTTAGAGTGAGAGAGGGGGAGAAACACAGAGTGGAAAGGGAGGGAGTTGAGGTGAGAGAGAGTTTGGGGGCATAGAGTTAGAGAGAGGAATGAGGATCGACAATGTAGGTGATGTGGCTGGAGAAGGAGAGAGCGAGAGATAGAGAGGGTGGGATGGGTGAGAGAGATGTGGAGTGGAAAGAGGGAGTGGGTGGCAAGAGGGACGAGAGAGTGGTATGGGCTGAGTATGGGTTGGGAGACATAGACAGAGAAAGAAGGGCAGATAGAAAATGAGGGATGAGAAAGAGACAGAGTGGGAGGGTACAGACAGGGAGAACATGGGAGTGGTGTCGGGAGGAAGGTGGGACGGCTGCAGAGAGCGAGAGAGAGTGTGGCAATAGAGAACGCAGGAGACAGAGAGTGTGGGGTGCGGAAAGAGAGAGTTAGATGGGGAGGGAGAGAAATACAGATGGGGAGCGTAAGTGGAATGGACAGAGGAAGAGCGTGGATAGGTGAGAGAGAGTGGCGGTCTGAAGAGAGAGTGGGATGGGGATTGACTCAGTTAGGAGGGATGACGAAAGCGAGAGATACTGAGGGGAGAGGGCGAGTTGGGGAGAGAGAGAGATTGCGAGGGCAAGAGAGAAAGAGGGAGAGGGAGGGATCAGAGAACACTGGAGGAGAAAGGGGAAAGGGAGTGAAGGAGTGAGAGAGTAAGCGAGGAGAGTGCGTGTGAGGGGGATATTGAGAGAGTGAGATGGAGGAGGGTGTGACAGTGGAATGAGAGAGGGATTGAGAAAGGGGGAGAGGACGAATGCATGGGAGGGAATACAGAGAGAGAGCTTAATTGGGGTTGAGAAGGAGAGAGTGTGTGCACGGTGTAGAGGAAACTGGGATGGATGGAGAGAGGAAGTAAGAGTAAGCGAGGAACATAGAGAGTGGGCCAGCGGTTGAGCAAGAGAGAGTGGGTGAGGGAACAAAACTGGGAGGGGAAGGTGAGAGTGTGGAACAGAGAGAGAGTGTGGGAGGGCGGAATAGTGTGTGGTGAAGAAGAGTTTGAAGAGGGAGAGAGAGGGGAGGGAAGAGAGAGATATTGGTGAGACAGTGCGAATGGGGATGAAGGAACGCTGATTAGGAGACACAGCAACAGAAAGAGGGCAATGGGACAGAGACAGAGCGCGTGAGGGAGACAGGGAGAGAGAGAGATAGAGAGAGAGACGGGGAAAGTAGATATAGTATATGATATTGTGCATCTGTTGCACAAATACAAGTGTCATCTACTATGTGAGATAGTAGGCAGACAGACTGGGAGGGGGTACTGAGAGAGTCGGGAGTGGGATGGGGAGACAGTGCAGGAGGCCGAAAGAGAGAGAGGACGTGAGGCAGAGTGAGGAAGGAAGGATTGAGGGAGAGTGGTGGCTTCGAGAGAAAGAGAGAGTGGGAGTGGCGAGAGGAAGAGAGTGGGAGTCATGGAGAGAAGGAGGAGTGGTGAACAGAGAGTGGCGGGAGGTAACTACGGAAAGAGGCTGGGAGTCGGTTAGTGAGGGAGCGTGGGAGTGAGGTTGAACAAGAGAGGTGGTAGGGGTGTAAAGAGCGAGAGATAGTCGGAGGTTAGAGAAAGTGTGGTCCAACCGACAGTTGTAGGGGATCCAGAGTGGCTGGAGAGAGCGATTGGGAGATAGGGAGAGAGATAGAGAGTGGGGGAAGAAGGAAGATGAGGGAGAGAAAAGGGGCGGGGAAGAGCGAGCAAGGTGAGAGAGACAGTGGGGTAAAGACAGAATGGGAAGGGGACAGAGGGAACATGAGAGAGGGGGGAGTGGGAGAGAGAAAGAGTCATGTGTATGAGAGAGAGAGAGGGACAGAAAATGTTTGAGTGGAGCGAGAATGGAGAGAGAGTTTGAAGGAGAGAGATTCGGAGAGGGGAGTTGGCAAGAGTGACAGTTAGCTATAGAGTGGGAAGGGGAGAGAGAGGACATAGTATGAATAAGATGGTTGACAGGGAGGGTGGGGTTTGAGAGACACAGGAGGGGGAGAGTTGGAGAGACTGTTGGTGACGAGATAGTGGGTGTGGAGACGGAGTGGGAGTTGGGCAAGGAGAGAAGGACAGCGTAGCAATGAGTTGAGAAACAGGTAGAGACAGAGTAGATGGTTTAGAGAGTAAGTGGTGGAGAGGGAGACAGAGAGTGGGGGTTGAGAGAGAGTAGATGTGAAGGAGAGAGGGTGGGGAGAAAGAGGGAGGTGAGAAAGAGTAGAAGTGGAAGGAGAAAGACAGAGATTCAGGGGACAGAGAGTGACGCATTGTGAAGGGGAAAGAGTGTGGGGAAGAGAAAGAGTGAGAGGATGGGAGAGGGCGTCGTGGTTGGATGAGAGAAAGACAGTGAGGAAGTGTTGGAGGGAAGTGAGAGAGGGGACAGGAGAGAGAGGGAGGGAAGAGAGAGAAGAGGGCTGAAGAGAGACTGGGGGACCGATAGACAGACAAAGAGGAGTGAGAGAGAAGGAGGGAGAGAGTGGGGTGCTGCGAGATTGGGGAAGAGACAGAGAGAGTGGGAGCTAGAGATAGAATGAGAGGAGGAGGGCGAGAGTTGGACGGAGAGAGAGTGGGTGGGCGTAGAGAGAGAGTGGGAGTAGGGTAAATACAGAGAGGGAAAAGAGAGGTTGTGTTTGGAGATAGATTCAGAGGGTCGCAGACAGAGAGGGAGATAATGGGAAGGGGAGATATAGACAGAGTGGGTGGGGCTAAAGAGAATAAGGGAATGAGAAAGATGGTAACAGAGATAGAGAGAGGATGAGGCACAAGAGAGAGACAATGTCAGTGGGTGCAGAGAGAGTCACGGAGGAGATAGAGAGAGAGTGGGGAGCATGGAGAAGGAAAGAGCAATTGACAGAGAGAAAGGGACGGATGTGAGAGAGAGGTGGGCGGAGACAAAGAGCGCAAGAGTACTGGTGCGGAGACAGCGAGTGAGAGATGAGGGGACGGGTGGGAAAGACCACGATAGTGGCAGGGGCACGGACAGAGAGAGAGGGAGAGAGAGTCATAGTCGGGTCAAGAGAGATTGGATGGTTGTAGAGAACGAAAGACAGTGGTTGCAGCGTGTGGATAGGCAGTAACAAAGAGTGGCATGAGAGAGTTTGAGGGCGGGAGAAAGACAGATAATGGGAAGTGGAGACAGAGAGGGAGAGGAGATAGAGAGAGTGGAAGGGGATGGAGAGAGTGGGAAGGGAGAAAGCAAGCGAGAGAGAGATGGGAGTGGGAGAGACGGAGAGACAGAGAGAGAGGGTGCAGGTACGGGGAGAGACACGGAGAAAATGCAAGGGTAGAGATAGGTAGCTGGGCGGAGATAGTTGGAGGGGAAGAAAGTGGGTTCGGTGACAGAGAGGAAGAGTGAAAGGGGAAGAAGAAAGATTGCGGGAGTGGGGTGGAGAGAGACAGAGTGGCGGGGGTAAAGAAAAAGAGACAGAGAGATTGCAAATGGGTTGTAGAGAATATGTCAAAGAGGAAATGAGAGCAAATTCGAAGGGATTTAGCGAGAGAGTGGGAGAGTAAGGATAGTGTGATTGTGGAGAGTGATGGAGAGACATTAGTGAAGTGAGAGAACGTGTGCTTGGGACAAAGATCGAGTTTCTGGGGGCAGAGAGTGCGAGAGAGAGAGGGAGGAGGAGAAAGAAAATGTGGCAGACGAGAGAAAGAGTGGGAGCATATGGAGAGAAGGAGTGGTGGTTGGAGGAAAAAGAGTGCGAGAGAGGTTGCTGGGTGAAAATACAGGGAAAGTGGGAGTGCGGGGAGTGAGATTCTTGGACCGATAGTGACATCGGGAGAGAGTGGCAGGAAAGAGTGAGTGGGAGGGAGAGAGAGGATAGGTAGTGGAGACAGATCGATAGTGGGATAGGAGGGAAATCGAGAGAAAGAGGAGGGCAGAGGGAGGGAATGAGGTGGAGAGACAGTGGGGGCGTTGAGAGATAGTGCCAGAGAGAGTGAAGTGGCAGAAAGATAGAGTGAAAGAGAGAGAGGGAGGTGAGAGGTGGAGACAAAGACTGAGAGAGTGGGAGTGTTCAGTAAAGAGAGAGGAAGGAGAAAGAGGGTGGTAGGGGGAGAAAGGAAGAGTTGGAGGGGAAGAGGTAGAGAGAGGGAGGAAGAAAAGAAATAGCAAGAATGACTTTAGGGAGGAGAGAGAAAGTGAAAGATGGGGAAGCGAGAGCGCGTGGGAGAGGGGAGCTTGAGCGGGAATTGGAAGGATATGAGACAGCGAGAGAGAGAGTGGAAGGGGGAGATCGAGAGAGTGGAAGGATGAGAGAGCGTGGGTGGGAGAGAGGGAGTAGGTGAGAGAGAGAGAGTTTTAATGGGAGGTCGTTCGAAAGAAAGTGTGGGTGAGTGAGCGAGTGAGTTTTGGAGAGAGTGTGGATGGGAAGCGAGTGTGGGAGTATTAGAGAGGGAGGAAGGGTGACCGTGTGACAGATGTACAGAGAGACAGAATGGCAGGAGGCAAGAGAAAAAGAGTCAGTAGGAGTTGTTCGGAGAGAAATAGAGAAAAGTGGTGCAGAGAGCGCGCGCAGCGCTGCAGAGAGTTGGGTAGTGAAGAGAGAGTTGGAGGACAGGAGAAAGAGAGAGTGCGGAGAGAGAGATTGGGAGAGTGACAAAGACAGTGGCGCGCGAGAGAGAGACTCGTGTTGGGAGCACAGTAGAAACAGAGTTAGAGGGAGGAGAAAGGGAGTGATGGTGGGAGAGGGAGAGTGGAGGGTGGGGAGAGAGAGTGGGAGGGGGAAAAGTGCGTGGAGGAAAATCGAGAGAGTGGGGGCTAGAGCGAGTGGGAGGAAGGAGATGGTGAGGGAGAAGAGAGTGTGGGGAAGAGAGACTGGGGGTAGAGGGAGAGTGGGAGTGGTTAGAAAATGCAAGAAAAGAGAGGATAGGAGAGGACAGATGGTGGCAGAGCATAGACAGCGAGGTAGAGACTGAGACAGAGTGGGAGGTTAAAGTGAAAGAGAGAGTGAGATGGAGCAGGCAGATAGTGAGAGAATGATTTTGCAGATAGAGAGAATGAGTCGGGATAGAGAGAGTCATGGAGGGAAAAGATGAAGGGAAGGGATATGCAGAAAGAAAGAGAGGGCGTGATACCGAGGAAAGGGTGAGAGAAAGTGGTTGGTGTAGAGAGAAAGAACGAAAGAGTGTGTGACTCAGTGAGACAGAGAGAGGAGATAAGGATAGCGTGAGAGAAAGAGGGGCTAGTGAAGAGAGCATGGCGGGGTAAAGACAGAGAGAGGTGGGATGGTTATAGAGGATGTGTGATAGTGGGTGGGTAGGTTGTGTAGGTTGGAGGGAGTTGGACTGGGAGAAAGAGTGTGCCTGGAGACAGAGAGAAAGGGAAGGGGGGAGTGAAACAGAGAATGGTTGGAGAGAGTGGGAATGAGAGACAGAGAGAGTGAGTTGACATCGAGGGAGCTGAGACAGAGTTGGAGGGGAGAAATAGAATGATGATTGAGGAGAGGGTGCAAGAAGAGGGGAGTGTGAGATTCAGAGTGAGAAATAGTCGGGCGAGAGAGATGGAGTCGGAGAAAGTGCGAGGGGGTAAAATGGGGAGAGAGTGGTTCTGGGCAAACAAGTGTGGGAGAGCGGAGATAGAGAGAGTGGAAGTGAGAGATAGAAGTTGGGCGGCAGAGAGAGTGGGAAAGGTAACAGAGAGGAATATTTGAGGGGTAGAGAGGCAGTGGGGTGGAGAGAGAGCGGGTGTTGGGAGAATGCGAGGCACGTGGAGAGACAGGGAGAGAGTGGGAAGTGGGTAGGTAGTGCGGAGAGTAGAGTTAGAGAGTATGATATGGTAGAGAGAGTGTGCCAAAGAGGGAGAAAAAGAGAGTGGGAAGGAAAGGAACTCGTGTAAGTGTGTGAGAGAGAGTGGGAGGGAGCGACAAGAGAGTGCAGTGAGCGGACAGAGAGAGCGAGATCGACTTAGGGCGAGATGAGTGTGTGCAAGTGAAAAAAAAGAGATTGTTTGAGGGGACAGAGAGCGCGACAGTGTGTCAGAGGGAGAGAGACTGTATGGGTGTAGAGAGAGTGGTAGAATGGGAAGAGAGAGGTGTTTGGAAGAGAGAGAGCGAGAGCGTCAAGACCCTAGTTTGAATCCCATTTTGGCACAATTACACCTTCTCCCTGGCTATCTGGGTTTCCTCTGGGTGCCCCGGTATCCTTTCGCAGTAAAAACACTTGTAGGTTCAGTGAACTCATCTTGTTAAATTGTGTACAGGGATGTGTCGCTTAGGTGTATTTGTCCGAGGTAAATGTAGAGTAGGAGGGGAATGGTTTTGGGTGAGTTCCAATTTGGATGGTCTTTTTGGGCTGAAGGCCCTGTCTTCATATTCAAAGAAAATTCAACGGATTTTGCTGACTATTCAATATACAATTCGTTTTCCTATAGTTTTTTTTTTATTAAACGATGTGGATGTAAAGCGATTAGTGAATTGAAGAACTTTATAAATATAAATCGAACTCCATTTCACTGCTACACAATTCTATCCTGGCGCTAACTGATCAGCAAAATGCAACCTCAGAATCCACTGCCTGGAAAATGCAAGCAGAGCTACAACAGGAAAGGAATCAGCTCGATAAGCCTGAGAAATGAGCTTGAAAGTGGTAATCTCTTGTACATTTAGAAGGATTATAATTTCACACTGGACAAAAATTTAGAGAGAACTGCAATTCCGTGAAGGCATCATGTGCTCAGTCGGTTTGCACTTTCTCTGATGAAGACCATCATGAAAGGTACAATGCTGCAGTCAGTGATTGTAGTATTAAAGTGTTTCATTTACAGAAATGTTTCATTACAATATATAATTTAAAATTGAACGACACTGTGTTAAGGTAACCATTACTTCTGTTTTGATTTTTACCGAGATTTGTGGCATTTCGCCCGAGACATGTTTTTCGGATAAGTTTCATTATTTTAATTCCATGGTTTTGTATAACATGGTGTTCCACAGGAACTCAGCTGCCATCTTATAAAAACTAACTGTAATGATGGCTGATCCTCTACCCAAAAGCCATAGCTTGCTTGTTTCCATTACTTTCGTGTCCAGAAATGCTTACATTCGATGCCTTGGTTCGCCACTGTCTGAGTGCCGACGTTTATTCTCATCTCAATGCCTTTACCTAATACTGTAGCTGCTTGTTTTAGAAGTACAGGCCCGGGGAATTATCATCCTTCCTTCCAATGTGTCTAAATTTTTGACAGTTTGTCCCTGAGATCTCCAGTCAATCTCCTAATGCTTGCAGAATATGACCCCAAACCTGGTCCCACGACAAGCTTGTCAGCCCAGAGATCAGTCTTGATTTTCTTTGCTGCAATCCATCAATGTCAGGTTTGTGCTTTATTATGAAAGGAAATTAGAACTGCACTCATTACTCCACAATGTTGGCGATGAGGTCTCACCAAGACCCTGTACAGCTGCACGAAGCGACCCTTACTCCTGTACAGAAATCCCCTTGAATTTTTGGTCAACACCACATTTATCTTCCGAACTGCTTTCTGCTCATTCAATATTGCTTGCAATGACTGTTGAAAAATGAGAGCCCATACATTATGAATTCTACCATTATCCACTTGGTGGGGTCTATGCACATTGCGAAGCAGGCCAATGCCATTCCCAATATTGAAAGCTGACATTAGATCTGTTAAGAAATTGTCGGTGCTTTGTACCTTTAAACAAATTTAAAGACTGGCAACGTTTAGCAATGACGCGGGTATAGGAAAACGTAAAATGTAGCATATGTTGGAATAGCCACCAGTCGGTGAGTTGCTATGATCCAAAAAAAAAATCAAATTCAAATTACATTATACGCAAGGTACCAACGCGCAATCATGTTTGCTTTTATTATTTTGACAATATTAAAAACAACGAAATAACCCGATGTTTCAGCTTAAAACTATCGCACATTTTGAACAGTTAGCCAGAGTGTCAAAGAGCAGCAAGTCTCCAACTAGCCCAGACTCCCAGCAGAACTGCTCTCAATAAAGCAATCTTTATCTGTCAAAGACCTGTGATGCAGAATCCCTAAGAAGCAGAAAAGAAGACAAACAGGTCTCCCGAGGAAATTCGGCAAAACTCCTAGTTTCGACACGATACTTTTCATGTAAATTGTAATAGGGATTTTTTTATCGGACAAGTAATGTGGAGTCGAGGTAGAAGACAGGCTTAACAGAAAGGAGTTATAAATAGTTATTAGTTAAAATTCTGCATTAGACTTGAACATAAAGTTGTTAATTTTTACTTTAAGTAGTGACGTTTGGGATACTTCTTTGCCTGTCGGATTTTAACAGATGATATCACGGGATGAATCTTATCTGTGTTGCTAGTTTAATTTAGCAAAGGGGTTTACCCTGTGCTGTAACAGTTTAGGGGGTCGTAGACAGATTTGGAACAGTTTGGGTCATGGATTCGTGAGTTGAACACGTTTAAAAAATCCAGTCAGCGATTTGGATAGATTTGAAAAGATTTGGGGTCCGAAAAAGCCCAGGAGATTGAAACATTAACATTTCAGTGTCTTGATCATTAAATAAAACAATTGATACAATTGATCTAATTTCAGTGATTAAATGTAGTTAATTAAATGTGAAGTGAGAGGAATGGCTCTTAAAATTGCGAACGAGCTTCTGCGATATTAAGATGATTATCAACTTTGCCAAGTAAGTGTACAACGAAAGAAAAAGGCCTTCCTTTTAACATTATTTGAAGAAGTTTGATTTGCGTTAACTAATGACAAATCTAAAGCTGACATTGTAAGGGAATTCCTCAAACATTTACGTGAGTCAGAGGAACAGATCAGTGCAGTAGATGTAGAGAAAAGATAAATAGCAACTGACGAAAATGGAGGTCGAAGATAAACAAAAGGAGAGACAAAGAGAAGGAGAGAGAGAAGAAAGAGGAAGAGGGAGAGAGAAGAAACAGGAAGAAGAGAGAGGAAAAAGAGAGAAAAGGTGTTCTTAACTTAGCAAAGAGAGAGAGACGAAAGGGAGACACAGAGGGAGAGACAGGATTTGACTTTGAAAAGTTGCGACTCAGTCAGCAAAGACAAGTTAATAGGATGGCGATTAAAAGACAAGGTATTGATAGTTTAATATATGTCAAACCTTTACCATGATGTAATGAGAAATATGTTGAAGCCTTCTTTATTTCAATGTAAAAATTGGCTAGGCAGATTTCTGGTTCTGGGAATATTGGGTATTCCAGAATAAAGTTTTCGGCAGAGTCCGTCAGGCATTTGCCGCGTTGTCAGCTGAGGGGTCTAGACATTATGAAGAGGTAAAACAGGCTATTTTAAGTGCTTATGCATTGGTATCTGTGGAGGTCGTTCTCTGGGCTATGGCTTCCCTCCATGGTTAAGAAACCCTGTTGTTGAAGGACCCCTCCCCCAACAGATCAATAGTATTTGGTATGTCGCCTTGGGTGGCTGTCTCGCATATAGCTTAGTTCCTCTCCCACTGTGATACTTTGAAGGTCTATTCAGCTTAATTGCTCAAAGACGCCTCCTCTTGTCAATTAGCTTCTCTCTCTCAACGTCACATTAAGGAAATCTGTCCAGCATTTGTCACGGACCTTCTGGGAATAGCATGTTAGATGATAACGTTCAATGCTGTTTACTTGCAGAAGGTGTAGCATCTTTTCGGGATGACCTTGACAGCTGACCCCTGATTCGGTACCTCCTTGGACCATCCTGACACTTTATAGTTAATGGTCAATCTGTGTCGCAGTCTTGTCTTCTTTTCTATATAATCTTGTAACTTTGTGCTGTACTTCAGAATCCAACCGAGTAACTTTCAAGGCCGAGGATATCTCCATGACGAGACTTGCAATAAACGGGCTAATGCTCAAGTTCTGCCTTTCAAGATTTTCTTGAATAATTGGTATAGCTGGCATGGTCCCCTTCATTACGGGGTCTTGTGCAGAAATGAATTAGTGTTTTCAACAGTTTAAATTTGCATAAGTGTAAATGGTAGTGATGGATGGGGCGAATTAAAATTGCAGATATCGGTTAAGTACATTATCCAAACCTGTGCTGAACACTACTAACTTATGGTGACCTTGAGAATTAGCTATAGCGCCACAGTATGTCTATGTTTGTGTCCTCTTTGTTTGCCTAAAGGTAACGTTTCTGCGCATACAACTAGGCAAGTGACGATTGGATCAAACCATTCTACATGTAAGATCAAAACAGCGGTGACGGGGTCAAGGCAATCTTGTTCTGCTGCAGGCCGAACTCCGTGCTTTTGTCCCCACGGGAGCAACGCTGAAACACCATGGTAGACAACTAAATGCAACACCGAAGTTAGGCGATTTCATTGGAGAATGTGAAAATTACTGATGCTGGAGATTAGAGTCGAGAGTGTGGTAATGGAAAAGCAGAGCATGTCTGGCAGCATCCGATGAGCTGCGGTGTCGCCACTTTGGGCAAATTCTTTTCCCTTGTTGAATTTGTGAATGTGGCTAACAGCAATCATCCCGTATATTTGCAATCAAAACCAGCATTTAGCGAACACTTTCAAAAACTTCCCACGGGACTGGCACCGTGTTCCCCTAAATATCCCCGAATTATCGTCCCAAACTGAATTGTTGCTGTTGTCACTTCCCAAAAGTCTAGGAAAGCTGGCCAGAGACAGAATGCTGTTTAAAAAGCTGTTACAGTTCTCGCTACTTATCCACATTTTCTGAGTGCAAGTCCTCAACAGGGCTCTAGTGTCTGGACTGCAAGTGTTGGTAAAAGAATCTCACGATTCACAGAGATTGGTGAGAAAGAACTTGCTTGCCCAGAATTATGACCGGTGAAACCCCATTTAACAATCATTGGACCTACTTTGAGGTGTGTGACACGCTTCAATACGCCCTGGTAAGCTCTTGTGCCTAACAAGTTTCATTGGCTTGTACAAATATGCATTATGTATAGTTGCTTGCCTCAGAATGTCCAGACTTCGCTGTGTTGATCAACTGGGACACGGAGGGCGACTATTACATTCTACATTGTATTTTCCTCTTCGTAATCGACTACTGTAGAAGCATGCACACCTAGGCTTGAAAACATTGTTAGAATTGGAACTCCCTGTTTTTGACTGTTCTGGAATGTGAATGTTTCATGACACTTAGAATCATCGGTTTCATGACACTTAGAAATAGAAAAATGGTTGCCAGGAAGAGAGAGAGACCCTCTCAGCCCCGAGACTCTAAAGCTAGCAGAACAATGACCTTTTTGTGGTCTTTTATTGATGCACATTTGCTTGTTGTTGTTTAAATATTTCTGTTTTGTTTCCTGGCGCTCGAGATCCAGGAGTGTTGTTCTCGTAGACTATGGTGGCAAGACTATCAATTGTTAACTCGACATTTTTTTATTTTCATGAAATTCAAAATGGCGGGATGCAACATTACAATCTTTAAACAAAAAATTCTCATCAGATTTTACAATATTTGACACAAGTGTAAACCAGCTCGCAACTCTCACATAACCTCTGCTTCAGACAAAGATCGATTTCACCCCTGTTATCACCGGGTGTTGGACTAATTGAAGGATTGAGTGAAGTCAGTTAAAGTTGTACCTCTGTAACCATTGGATTCGTGTGCAGAATGATTCTATACCGGTTTGGAAATGGGGATCTGTTTATTACTTTAAAAAAACTATCTGATCGAAACATTGAGGGCAATCATCTCAGACTTAAACGTTTGTTCATTCAGTCGAGGAATTGCAGTGAACATCACAAAAATAATATTAGAAAATTGTAAAACTGGAAGTTTAAAGATGGATGTAAATATCCCAAACCAGCGGTAGAGTTTTCAGAAATCTGGGATTCACATTGAGAGTCTGCAACCGGTTATTATAATGGATTTCAGGATTATTAAAAATGCGCATTTTATATTATGCAATTGGGTCTGGAATGATTGCATTTCACTTTCATATTGAAGTCTCGAGGCAAAACTATTTGTAAATAGGAACAAAACTTGTGATTTAATAAGCTGCGTGTGATATGCATCGAATACAACAATCCTGATACAATTTCATGACTGCAACTCGATGCACACTTGAATCATTTAGTGACTTTAAAATCTGTTTGTTCTTATTAATTAATAGGGAAATGTCTCAGTCACGTGTTCAGTTTCCATCTTGCGTGAACAAGATTGGCAAGATTGAATGGTTTATGTACTATCATGCATTTTCAGTCATCTGTGTTATTGCCTCATAATTAGTTGAAAGCATGGCAACATTGACTAATGTTTACCTCAACCATCCCATACGATCAATTGAGCACTGCACAGCCAATTGGCAATGGAAGTAAGTGATGAAATAGAAAGTGTATCTTATGGTATTGAAGCAAAAGCGCTGCAAAAGAATCTAAGTACTAATCGGGATCCTGAGCTTATGCCTGACATACTGACACTATTTAAGGATGGGGATGACACTGATATGGATGGGGGAAAGGGATGTTATTCAAGGAGAGCCAGTGAGACCCGAATATCTCCTGATACTCTCCAGCACACAATAGACAATAGGCAATAGGCAATATGGGCAGGAGTGGGCTATTCGGCCCTACGAGCCAGCACCACCATTCATTATGATTGTCGTGGAAATTAAATCGACTTGACTCAATTATTAGCAAGAGCAAAGAAAGGAGCTTTATTTTAAATTCTGCAGAATTGAATCCATTACACTAAACCAGATGCCTCAATGTAAGTAGTACTGAGCTTTGTTTTGATGCTTTACTTATACTATTTCTTATCACGCTCTCAAAGGCAAAGACTGGTAGAATTCAAGTTGCTATTCTCTCATCCCCTGGTCTTAGACATATTAATTCTTCAGCTTTTTCTGTGTTCAACTGTTGCAAGTTCGTGTTGGATGTGGACAGAATTCAAACAGTGATAAACTGACTGCAGCCGTTAGAGAAGCAGAAAAGCATTCTCTTTCAAATTTCACAATAATTGGATAATTTTGCATTCCAATTTCCATCTTTTTGTCATTTTCTGACATCAAGGACAACTACAGCAACAACAAACAAAAATACGGATCCAGAGTAGCTATGCATCAAATTGTGATAAGGAAATACCAGACCTTTCCTCAGACATCACCGAGTTTGTGGTGGTATCGTCCCTTGCTCTGGTGTGCCCTGTACATAGCCTACGTTCACACGTCACACTCGTCAACGCCATGGTAGGGTGAGGTCCACGCAATGCCTCAGCCCCTATGAATAGTCCTACCAGGGCGCTTGCTAAAAGTTTGAGCTGGGGCAGACCCATATTCCGATGAGGCTTCTAATCACTACTTGCACTTAATTGCTTCCGGTGCTGTCTGATGTCTGCTCAGGCCCAGCTACACACTTGCAATATCTGGCGTGTGTCCATGTGGTTCTTTCTGCGATCATAACTGTTGTCTGTTTTGCACGGATTACTTAAAATGGTCCAAGCCACCTCTTCAACTTTCAGTTTCTCCTCCTGAAGTCTTTCACCACTACCCACTCTCCAGGTGCTAGATCAAGCAGCTTCCCTCCTGTTGGTTGTTGCAGTGCTGCTTTCACTTGGTTCCGTGCCTTGTGGGCTTCTCACCTCCACCTCAGCCTTCCCCTGTCAGTCACCCAGTGGATCATGCCCCAGAACCAACTGAGGCTGTCTGTGTTGGTACTGTCTCGCCCATCAGTCCATTGCTCCGCAAACAAAGCATTCACCAGATCTACCCCTGCCCGCGCCGCGAACTTCACCTCTACCTCTCTCTCTTCCTGCAGCCCCTCCCTCCAATGGCTGGGTGACTATCTGCATGATCTTTATGTGTTTGCTGTTCCATCTTTAGCTTCCGCTTATCCTTTTCTTGCGTAAGCAATTTTTCAGCATGTATCGCATGTTGTTCTATCAAATTCAGCTTTCCCGTGTCCTAGGTAATACATGTCTCTTTTATATATTTTTGCTTTTTTGTCTTTCATTCCATTGACGAAGCTGTTACTCAGGTGTGCCTCATAAAGTATAGTTTCTGACGCAATTATGTTGTCAGGTGGTCTCAGTCCACTATGGGCATTATGGACTTCAGTGAGGTACGGAAGTTACTGGGACATGGTCTCACCTTCCCGTTGTTTACACATTGTAATTTTGGACATGTCCATTCGCACTGGGAACTGCAACACTGGCGCTGCAACAAAAGCATTGAAGTCTCCGTTCTGCTCCGCTTGTGTGTCGGTTACCCTGCCATGAACGTTTGCATTCTGCTGGGTATACTTCATTTTCGTGACATTGGCACCTCCCTTTCGTCCCAGAAGACATCTCATCTCATGTGACGTCGGACGGAACTCAGTACAGAACTTTGTCACTTCTTCGGTGAACTTATTACCTCGAAACTCGTGTGAATCAGGCAACTTTCTTTGCTCTTGCCAATAATTGAGTCAGGTCGATTTAATTTCCACGACAATGATCATGGCTGATCATCCACAATCAGTATCCTGCTTTAGTCTTTTCCACACGACCTTTGATTCCACAGCTCCGTTTCTGTGAAGATGAAGGGTTCAGTATTGGTAACGGTCTTCATAGCCGACGTCATAAATGTAAGTGGCCTGAGTAATCCATAACCGGGGCTGTCTCCAAAAGCAGATTAATGTTAATGAAACAAGCCCCTGACTGGAAGGAGAACAAGTCCAATTGCTCAACATATTCGAAAGACAATACAGATTATAATGCCACTCCTCGGGCCTGTCTGTAGTTATGACGATATGAAGGCTTGATTCTCTGGCAATGACAAACAGGCGTACCACTCAATGCCATCATTAGAACGAGTTTTACAACAACCTGCAAATATTCGTGATGAACTGAAATGCAATCTCAAACCTTTGGAGTCAGGACGTCAATACTGCAATATGTTGCCTGGTAAGGAATTTTTATCAGGCAATCAACTTTTCAATTTCCAAGCTGACTCACCTTCGTTTAACATAGAACATAGAACATAGAACAATACAGCACAGAACAGGCCCTTCGGCCCACGATGTTGTGCCGAACTTCGAACCTAGATTAAGCACCCATCCATGAACCTATCCAAATGCCGCTTAAAGGTCGCCAATGAATCTGACTCTACCACTCCCTCGGGCAGCGAATTCCATGCCCCCACCACTCTCTGGGTAAAGAACCCACCCCTGATATCTCACCTATACCTTCCACCCTTCACCTTAAATTTATGTCCCTTGTAACACTCTGTTGTACCCGGGGAAAAAGTTTCTGACTGTCTACTCTATCTATTCCTCTGATCATCTTATAAACCTCTATCAAGTCACCCCTCATCCTTCGCCGTTCCAACGAGAAAAGGCCGAGAACTCTCAACCTATCCTCGTACGACCTACTCTCCATTCCAGGCAACATCCTGGTAAATCTTCTCTGCACCCTCTCCAAAGCTTCCACATCTTTCCTAAAGTGAGGCGACCAGAACTGCACACAGAACTCCAAATGTGGCCTAACCAAAGTCCTGTACAGCTGCAACATCACCTCACGACTCTTGAATTCAATCCATCTGCTAATGAACGATAATACTCCATCGGCCTTCTTACAAGCTCTATCCACCTGAGTGGCAACCTTCAAAGATCTATGTACATAGACCCCAAGATCCCTCTGTTCCTCCACCTGACCAAGAACCCTACCATTAAGCCTGTATTCCGCATTCTTATTTGTTCTTCCAAAATGGACAACCTCACACTTGGCAGGGTTGAACTCCATCTGCCACTCCTCAGCCCAGCTCTGCATCATATCTAAGTCCCTCTGCAGCCGACAACAGCCCTCCTCACTGTCCACAACTCCACCTATCTTTGTATCATCTGCAAATTTACTGACCCACCCTTCGACTCCCTCATCTAAGTCATTAATAAAAATTACAAACAGCAGAGGACCCAGAACTGATCCCTGCGGAACTCCACTTGTAACTAGACTCCATGCTGAATATTTACCATCTACCACCACTCTCTGACTTCGACCGGTTAGCCAGTTTTCAATCCAATTGGCCAAATTTCCCTCTATCCCATGCCTCCTGACTTTCCACATAAGCCTACCATGGGAAACCTTATCAAATGCCTTACTAAAATCCATGTACACTACATCCACTGCTCTACCCTCATCCACATGCTTGGTCACCTCCTCGAAGAATTCAATAAGACTTGTAAGGCTAGACCTACCCTTCACAAATCCGTGCTGGCTGTCCCTAATCAAGCAGTGTCTTTCCAGATACTCGTAAATCCTATCCCTCAGTACCCTTTCCATTACTTTGCCTACCACAGAAGTAAGACTAACTGGCCTGTAATTCCCGGGGTTATCCCTATTCCCTTTTTTGAACAGGGGCACAACATTCGCTACTCTCCAGTGCCCTGGTACCACCCCAGTTGCCAGTGAAGACGAGAAGATCATTGCCAACGGTACTGCAAATTCCTCTCTTGCTTCCCACATAATCCTAGGATATATCCCGTCAGGCCCGGGGGACTTGTCTATCCTCAAGTTGTTCAAAATGTCCAACACATCTTCCTTCCTAACAGGTATCTCTTCTAGCTTATCAGTCCGTTTAATGTGATGCTTTTGCGATGTATTCCTTCTGGTGTCACTGACATGTTCCAGACAAATGAGATGAACTAGTCTAACGATTCCATGCACAATTCCAGTAAGCAGTGATTTTCTACTCGGATGACCAGAATGAGACCAAACCACGATCGAGGTTGCAAGCAAAACCGAAGAGGTCCAACAACCGAGCGATCCCTATGGCCATTAGCCAACGCCGAAAAAGTTGATTGAAACCAACATACCAACCGGGGGCGCAAACTATCTCAGATGCTCACACAACAACCACTACTGAGCAGCCCATTCCCGAGGGGACACTGGAAAATTTAACAGGCAGACCCTTACTTTAACTAGAAATGTAGCTACTAAGGAGAGAAGTGTCTTTGCAGCTGCCTTGGAGGTAATGTTAGGTTTGACATGTTGCAATCTAGCAAAAGGATGACTCTCGTTGTGCTTTTGGTGTAGCCATGATTACGGAGCCTTGTAGG
This sequence comes from Chiloscyllium punctatum, assembly GCF_047496795.1. NCBI lineage: Eukaryota > Metazoa > Chordata > Chondrichthyes > Orectolobiformes > Hemiscylliidae > Chiloscyllium > Chiloscyllium punctatum. The sequence continues at coordinate 19,187,336 of NC_092781.1, read as the reverse complement.
AACATAGAATATTTAATCCTCACAGAGACAAGGTAAGGACGGAAATGCCTGATCTGGGTAAGGCACAGCAATCAGAGCGGTAAGACTCGGCTGAAGACCACAAGCTATGGACTCAAATAGGGTGCTCCCTCGGTACTCAAACCAAGATATGGATGCCCAAAGCGGTAAAAGTTGTGTTCCTTCGTTGCTTCTGCCTGTTTTAGGTGATTATGTGCAAAGTTGTACACACTTGGGCAAGGAGGGTTCCAAATCCACTCCCTTGCCTGGTGGTCCTTTTTACTTTTCTCTAACTTGTTTTTATAAAAATATCTCGAGTACATTGGTACAAATACCGTCTAATTATAGCAGTCGAACTGAGTCAATGAATCCTTCCAACGACTGACACAACACTGGTAGAAAAGTGGGAAGTATCTGCATACGTAAACTAATCGTCTTTAATGTTCATAGTCACAGGCACACTAAGTCTAAGAATGGGGACCGCCGAAAATCGGAGCCTATGTGGGAATGCCAGGATCTTGTTCGAATAATCACCCGCACAGCAGTCAAAATTCAAGGAAGACTCCAGTGGACGCAAAGACGTCGATGCAAGAGAGCACTGCCTCAGTGGGAACCCAGCTCCCGGTGGAACTTGTGGAGTTGCTTGGGCTCGTCGCTCAGATCTTGGGCCAGTGCCCTTCAACAAGTGCTCATTGTCCTTGTTGTCTGTGTTCTTCTTGCGATCGTTGTTAGTTTCATTAAGCAGTGTTGTGGGTGCTTTGTCTCACTTCTCGTCTCCATCTCATAATTAGCCCAGCTGGTCACGGTTACCCTTCACTGGAATAGGCCCTGAGCCCCAGATCCCAGCCCTAACAGCGCTGACACCTCAAATTCGTGGGACTACCTATCTGATTTAGAACCTCCACCTCTAGACAAGTCCCTTGGCTCTCGCTAGTTTTACACTTTTGCTGAAGATCCTGACCTGCTTTTTAGATGGTGAAAAGAAAATGGACGATTGTGGAAGCCATTTTCTTGGATGTTATTTCCGTCCTGTTTAAGAAACCATTTGGCTTAAGTGCCCCTCACGTCAGCAGAAGAAAATCCTTGGTATATGAGCTGTGCCTGTCTCAAAACCCCCTCACGTTGCTCTCATTATGATGCAATGCCAGTTTATAGTTTATCTGTTCAAGACGCCATTGTTTGCCTGCTCCTTGTTTCCTCACTCTGATGTATTGCTAGAACACATCGCTTAGTTGCTGAAGCATACTTAGCTCTGTCATTTCGTTTACGATATATTGCTAATATATGTTTCTGCTCCACTTAAGACTTGTGTCCTACATTTGTTGCAATTCCCTGCAACAAACATGACGTGATAAAGTTCACTCCAGTCCACTTGTGGAATGTGTCATATCAATTACGGCTGACTCTGAGAGATGGCATCTGACTCAGTACCAACCTGATATCATATAATTAACCGTCAGCCTATGTCTGAGCTCATGCCTGGTTTTCAATGTAATCCTGCAACGTTCTGTTGTCCTTCGGAGTTCTGCTGAGCCGTACTTTGGACAGTGCTCTCCCCATTTCGTAATAAACTCTTAATGCTCAAGGGCTGTCTCTGAAGATTTTGTTCAACAAGTACATAATTCAAATCACATTTTCTTGCAGTGCATACTGGCGAATCGATTTGATCAAACTGTGACGTGCCCTATCAAATGAAAAATGCCGAAGTTGTGACCACATTTTCCCTTTCTTGAAACCCTTAACATGTGTCTTCGAAGTGACAGGTGGCTTACGTTATCAACAGAGTGAAACTTCATTACATGTCTTGGAATTAAGATTAAAAAATTCCAAATTCCAATCTATAATTGAGAATTTCATTGGCTCACCAAAGGTTATACATTTCTAATTTGTTTCAGTCAATGCGTTCAGTCCATCAGTGACCACTCTTCCGTGTCTTTGATAAATCGCACTATTTTGATGCTAAACTGTCCTCAGTGTCTTCTTCTTTGATTCTGCATCTGCTTAGCATGTACTTGTGTTGCGGCTGTCTATGTGTGGACATTTGCTACGATGATGACTAATGCTGCATTTGCATTTGCTGAATGTGTCGGTCACTGCATTTCGAAGTGGTTCTGTGTGTATGAGCTGAAAATATGTTGCTGGAAAAGCGCAGCAGGTCAGGCAGCATCCAAGGAGCAGGAGAATCGACGGTGCAGCCATAAGCCCTTCTTCAAAACTCTTTGTGTATGTTTTGTTGCATATTTATATCTGAATTTATTGATGGGTCACTGTTTGTACGTCTGCGCTATTGTAACCTTGCTTGTGAGAGTACGTATGTGTTTTATATTTGTAGATGTTGCATTCTTCGCATAAATTAGTGCTCAGTGTGTGATTGTGTGATATTCTCTCTGTATTTATATATGTCGATGAGTGTGCCAATTTTTGCATGGAGAAAAGGTTGATACATACGTCTGTCCTTATCTTCATTTCCACCTATTCATATCCATGTATGTTTGTTCACACACGCCTGTGTATATACTTTAAAGTACGCATTTATTAATTTGCCAATATGTGTGTTTCATTTTTTTCTTTTTTTTTTCTGTGTGAGAGAACTTGTTTCTACCAATTTCATTGGTATCACAATCACGTTGGGTTGGCCAGGACTCCTTCCCTCTCTCTTTCTCTGCTTCTGCACGTGTATTTGTTTCTGCACGTGTGTCTTTACATCTGTGTCGATGTGCATAACGACATCCGCGTCCTTTTGGATGTTTTCATACTTATGTGACTTTTGTTCCGTGCATTTATGTATATCACTGTAAGATTGTGAGGCTTTGTACTGTTTGTAGTCAGTGCTGGATTGACTGTGTGATTGTCTGCTGGTGCCTGAGTATCTGCAGGTCACTATCGATGCTTATGTGTGGAATGAAAAGAATATGTGCATTTATCTGTACGCTAAGATGCACGAAAGCACGCATGCTAAACTGTCTGCATTTTAGCGCATTTTTCCTTGTGTTTGTGGGTTCCAATGAGAGAGAAGTAGACACCCGACATAAGTGACCCTTTCTCCCACTGTATTCGCAACACCGTCAAATTACAACATTTTGCTATCCTCAAATGTATGGCAAAGTATCCGAACTGGACTTTAAAATCTCTAACCTCACTCTTTGTAAATACTCAATTCAAGGCACTTGTGTAAACTGTAAGCAAGAAATACTTAGAAGTTTTTGTCAAAACAAACAGCAAATTAAGCTGCACAAAGCTCAAAAACAATGTCAATGTAATGAACCAAAAAGGCTTTATTTTCAACATAATACGTGCAAGACTGGAGGATACACAATCACAGTAAAGGGATAAGTCAAATAAAGATAAACACGAATCAGACCCTATTACTTGGTAGATTTCCATGATGCGTCGTTCTGCAGGCATAGATAATTACTTCCAGATTGTTTTTATGATGGTATGTATTATAATTCACCTAAAAGATGGCATGACTCATATATCGTCATTTTCTATTCTCTGAAACTGTAAGAGCCTTCCGGGGGATATTAGGCAGGGAGCTTTCAAAGCTGCATGCTGTAATGACAACAAAGAATTGATCTCCTTAAAAGCAGCAGTCCAAAATCCATTTAGCAGTCTGCCGACATACTGAGAGAACAATGATCGTCGCTATGAGATTCATCCTACCATTCATCGTGTGCCATCTCCTTTAATATGAGGTTTTGTCCGGACTTTGCTCCAACCACTTCCTATGTAGGATCTTTCGATCAGGTAACAACCCGCGTTGAACCTCAAACATGAACTCCCGAATATACAAAAGCCTGTTTGCTATCACTTGTGTTTTCATTTTAACACTTGCACGTGGTTTAAAACTCAACTTTAGCTTATAGTTTAGAGTTATTAGCTGCAAACCAAAACCGATTTTGCAAAATCAGATTAACGAAAAAAAAAATCGACTCGGTCTCCGTAAACATAGTTCATCACATGCTTCGTTCTGCACGGCTCTCCTTGCCTGTCAAAGGATCTATGTGCTTGTGTACGTGTTTTTGGGTGCTGCGAGTTTCCGTTTTCTGTCTACAAATTTTAGGGTGATTGTTTGTGTATGTTGATGTTTGGGTTTACATGGATCTTCATGTTGTTCTCTTTATACGTATGAATCTGGTCTGTCTCAGTGTGTGATGCATGGTGTGTAAGTTTGTGAATGAACCAGTGTCTCCGTATCTGCCACTGTCTGCCCCCATGGTGGACAAGCAGGATGATGGATGAAAGACAGACAGCATTAGGAGGTGGACAATTTATCTTCTCGGGTGTAGCTCGCTTTCTGGACTGGCGGTCGGTGTAACGGGCGCTGGGTATAAACGGGGTGGGCGGACAGGGTGGCGAGGTGGGGATGGGTGAGCACAGGTAGATGGTACAGCCTGTTTGGTAGATGGGAGAAATGATCAATTTGATGGCGAGAAGAAAGGATCGATGAGACGAATGGAAGGGGAAAGGGAGAGGCTATGATGGGTGTTGGGTTATGGGAAAGGACGTTATTTGAAATTAAAGCACTCAGCTTTGAGAGCTCTGAGCTGCACGCTGCCTCGGTGGAAGATGAGGTGTTGTTCCACCAATTTACAATGCCATTCGCTGTGGCAATAGACCACGCCAAAGCTGGCCATGTTGGAAATGGAGTCTGAAGAAGAACTAAAAAGAGCGGAGACTGGTAGATCAGGTCGCCCCTGCAGGTCTGGCTGAGATATTTGATGAAACTGTCCTTTGGTTTATATTTGGTCTGCCCGACAGAGAAGACCACATCGGGGGACTTGATGAAGTAAATTAGTTTATATAAGAGGCAGGTGAACCTCTGTCTCACCTGGAAGGATTATATGAGGCCCTGGATGAAGGTAATGGGCGTGATGTGCCTGTCTGTCCATCCCATACTATCAGTCGTAGAGAATTGCGATGGTTCATACACACTTTCCTGGTAAAATATGAAAACTCGGAAACAATCAGGATGGTGGAAAAGTCATGCAATTGGACTGTACATGCGGGGCAAATGGTGGATGATAAATGAGAATCGAGGTTTACAAAGCAACTTAAAGCATCATAGGAATTGTGCATTTATTGTGAAAAAACTCCTTCTTCCAAAGCATAATGAATCTGATTAATTCGATAGACCAAACAACAGTGGACGCAGTGACAATTAGCAAATTTAAGGATGAGTTACACGGCTTTTTACTCTGTAACGGGTTGAAGAAATATAAAGAGAAGGCGGGAAAATAAGGGTGATGAGCATATCCGCCATCACAGAATGGATCCTTTCTGCTCCTATCGCTTATGATGTTATGAACTTATGAGAGAAGACATGATAGAAGAGAAAAAATATCGAATGAAGGCATCTTCAAATGAACTTTTCTTTTCTATAAGGGAGAATAAACAAGGAAAAAACATCCATATTAACATTTCCTCTCGTTGGAGACCAATCTCGCTAAGACTACCAAATTAAATGTTGGCAGTTAGAAATCCACGACTTTCATAACCATTTTGCTTTTACAATTGCCTCAAATTTGTGTACAGATCTGTTCTTTGGTTTCTCCCGAGTTGCTATCGAATTCTGTAATACTTTCCGTGCAATGTGGTAGCTTTTTCTAGATTTTTTGGCATTTACCCACATGATATCATTTGTGGATATTTCTCAGATCCATCCCTTTGTTTTGCAGTCATAAATTCTCTGATTAGCTTGACATCACCTCATCAGTTATTTTATGACAAATTCTCACGGCCTTTATTCTAACTGAAAGTCTAAGCAAACAGTTCGAAGTAATTGAGTCGAAATGTTGCAACTCGTATTTTAAAGGTAAGTGGGATATTCAAAGGCAGGTGGGGAGCATCTGAAAGCACTTCTGCAAAGTATCAAGCAGACAAAAGTTATTTACACAAATTAAAGTTGTGCAGACTATTCTGAATCGTAGATTAACGACAAAGTTAAGGCTATTCGGCCCGACAAGGCCACACTCCCCTTCCAAATAGAATCACGTTCACTCTCAACTCCATACCACATTCCTGTAGACCTGCATTTCAGTGACTATTGCACCTAACCTACAAACCCCTGAAACCTATCGGCAATTTAGCATGGCTAATTCAACTAGTTTGTAGCTATTTAGACTGTAGGAGGGAACTGGAACATCCATTCAATCTATTTAACTCTCTACCTGGTGAACGCATTGTGCAACTGCAAATTGCAAATTCAAAACTGGCTATTGAGGAGCCCAAAATCATTAGCGAATATCGACATTCCGGATGTAAACAGGGATAAATCTTGAAAGACTTTATTAAGGGATCACATAGAATACTGAAAGCCGAGATTTCTCACCAGCTATCCTGAAAATGTTGGTCCCATGTGCCAGAAGTAGCAAGCCCATCCAGAGCCTAACGAATTTGACGTAGATTTCCCAAAGTATTTCATGGAAGGTCAGTTAACTGGGATTTTGAATTGAGAACGCACATACTGCCAAATTTTCCCCCTGCAAAAACCACCTAGCACATATTCGGTATTGATAACCGCATTTTCTTTCTTTCTGGCCAGTTTAGATTAGATTACTTAGATTACTTGCAGTGTGGAAACAGGCCCTTCGGCCCAACAAGTCCACACCGCACCCGCCGAAGCGCAACCCACACATCACCCTTACCTAACACTACGGGCTATTTAGCATGGCCAATTCACCTGACCTGCACATCTTTGGAGTGTGGGAGAAAACCGGAGCACCCGAAGGAAACCCACGCAGACACGGGGAGAACGTGCAAACTCCACACATAGAGTCGTCTGAGGCGGGAATTGAACCCAGATCTCTGGCGCTGTGAGGCAGCAGTGCTAACCACTGTGCCACCGTGCCGCCCATAATCCCGTTTATCAAACGGGAAATGGTTATTCTTTCTGTTGTGAATTTCCTGCTGCCAGACAGCTGCCTTCCGTGCATAGTTAAGTTGCAAGCAACGAACAATAGTAGAGGCTCTGTCCTGAGAGCCTGCTCCGCCACTCAATATGATTGTGGCTGGTTTAACTACAAGTGACATATTCAAAGCATATAAGATCTAATTTAATGGGTGGAGCCGGACATAATTTTCCCTCTTGTGTGACCAATGGGATCCATCAAGGTTTTTATTTAAAATGGGGCATCCATTTAAGACAGAAATGAGAAATGTTCCAGTTGTTCTGTTATACTTCGGTGAGTTTTCGGGGTCTCCCTTTCTCAAAATTCAGCGAATGCAGGCAATAGAAATCTTTTGTTGAATGATCACTGAATACTGAGTGGATGAAAGACTTACTTTGAATTTGGAGCTGAGGTTAAAATCAGATCGGGGATCACATTAGATCGTTTGAGCAGGCTGGAAGGGTCGAGGGGCCTGCACTTGTTGTTTGCCGTTTGTTTAAAGGCCCATCCATGTTTAAATGTAGCATACGATGGTGGAAAGTGCAATATAAAGCATATTCGTTCCCAGTATAAATAAAGCACGTTTCTATTCAAAAGCAGAACTCACTGCTAATGGTTTGCTTTGGTTATGTCTGAAGTGTGAAGGCCAATCCGATTGTAGTAATGCTGTGATTATCATGGCAATGCGATGCCTGGGTGTTTGGGCCTCATGACCATGCTCAGTTTCCTTCAGGTCCTGAAGCGACCACAGCCACGCAGTGTCCCTCCTCCTGGACTAATTCCACATTCCTCTGGGCTTGCTTATTGACCATTTCCTGAAGCTTTAGTGCACAATGGAAAACAAAATGTGTACACTGAGATTAGGAGACGAAGCAGAGTCAAATGGATTGTCAAGCGGAGACAGGAGCAGGGAGGGGAATGGCGCAGATTGAGAAACACACAAAGTGGGCTGGAATCAGAGACAGGGACAGGAGGGGAGAAAAAAAGAGAGGCAATGGCTTCATTTCGTTAACACCAGTGAAATGGGAGAGACGTGCGTTAGAAACATGTGGGTCGAGAGTGATGTATAATAGGACAAAAATAGAAGACAAAATTTGATGGAGAAATCAAAACATGAAAGGAAGCAAAGAAGCAAAAATCATAAGAATGTCATTCAGCTTTCCTCTCGATTTTTTGTACGAGTGACGCAAGTAGAAAATATGAGAGGCTTATCATTACTGAGCTCCTCCCCAAAACAGTTATTATATGCAGTTGCGGGGGCGAGGGTGATGGTCGAACTCGTGGGGTGGCATTGGATGTGGGTAATTTGCGTCTGCCCTCTTTGTATATTGGAATCTCTTACCGTCTTTAGCGTGATTTTCTTCGCCTCTTTGTTGTCAATCTCTGTGTCTGAAGTGATCATCACGTGAACCCATTGATGCGGAGTATCTAAATGCAATATTTACGACATCAAACAAATTACACACACATATAGTTCTGGACAGGATATAGAATTGATTTTTAAAATGTCCCTATCAGATTGGATTCACTTTTGTCCTGGTAGTAATTGTTTGTTCTATCTGCACATCTGTATATTGTTATTCTACCTTCAGTTCACGATTCTTATCTCCTCTCTCTCATCTCTCTATTAGCATGCTTCACTCTATGCTTCTAATGGTCTGCTGCTCATTGATTCCATTTCACAAGCAATTTATTGCCATCCTTACTCAATTCCAGACTTCCAGTTTCACCCTCGCCTCGTGATTAGAGTGATCAATAAATGACACATGGAGTTAAGGAGACACAGGTGGAGGGAAACAGATGTAGATAGGAAGACCCAAATGCAGAGGATTTCAAAAGGAAGGACTGAAGGTGGTGTTTGACATGAAACACGAAGCTTCATGAACCAGTTGGAAGGTTCTACAATAACCGGTCCACCCTGCAGTGTATGCCCCACTTAATATTCTTGATCGTCAATGGTGATAAAAGAACTGTATACATAGCATTGAGGTTCCAGGAGTCATCACACGAATACAGATAATACAAGTGAGCCAATGATTTCCAGGACGCAACCTCAATCGCTAGACCCTGGTAAGTTTGGTGGATGTTCAAGAAACCAATTAAGGAGCAAATAATCGACATGACAAAACACTTGTGAACAACTTTCTGGTTAATCCAATGATGTTCGGCAAGTATATCAAGATGAAGTGAATAACCAGGGAAAGATCAGTCCCGAACAATCGATCAGTTTGTGTCTAGTGGGGAACTACTGGAAGAATATTAAGTGAGACACAATATTTGATCAGCTCAGTCCGCATTGCTTTGTTCCCTGGAGGTCATGGCTCAGAAGGCTTGTTAATTATTTTGAAGAGGCGTCCAAGTGTTTGGCAGGCTATCAATTAATCAGTATTTCGGAAATAAATTTGACACAAATCCAAGCCAAAACACATTAAGTTAAAATTGCAATGGATGCAGTGGAATTTGGCAATTCTGATTTAAATAAAAATGCTAAAGACCATTGTGTGGAACCGGTATCAGTGGGTACCACTGTTACCATTGTTGGGTCACTTAATCGTTGAGATGTTCACAAACAACATTGATCTGCAGATACGAATTTCGGAGTGTAGTCACGCGGGCATGCTAAAAAAGCTTGCAGGTTATACAAAAATTAACCTAGTAGGTGACATTAAATATATTTAAGTACATATTAGATGAATGGATTTTGTCTGGTGGCATTTCTAACCTGATACATGTGACGAAGAAACAACCAAGGCTTGGTCTCAGAGAGGAGAAAAGTCATGTTAGTGGCCTTGTTCACAGATACATGAATCTGGCAGGAGAATTCAACCGGGTAGTTGACAAGGCGCATTGGATTCTTGTCATTTTGAGGCGTCCCATTGTGAAAACCACATGGTGGTCAATTTGAATCTGCAGAAAGTATTGCTCAGTTCATTGCTGAACTACTGTGTGCAGTTTTGGTCATTACACTGTCGGAAGGTGTGGTTGTACTGGAAAGGGTCAAAAGAATATTTGCCTTGGATGAAGCTATGAAGAGGTTATGCATATCGTTTTTTTTGTTTTGAGTGTGAAAGTTTGAATAGGGATCACAGACTGGTAGACAAAATAAGCACATGCATGAACAGGGAGAAATGAAAGACGCTGTTTCTCTTAGTAGAAATATCCATATCAAGGGAAAAATATTGAAGTGAAAGGCAGAAAGCTTACAGGATGTTGAAAGAATATCGTTTTCGCGAGATGTGTTTGGGTTTTGATTGCACTATCAGCGATGATAGTACTGGTGGGAACCGTCACAAAACTTTGAATGTACTTGGATGAGCATTCAAAGTAACATACGATTAAAGACTATCGGCCGAGTGCAGCAAAGTTGGACTTGCGAAGTTGGTATAACTGCCATTGTCTGTATAAACTTAATCGGTCAATCAGGCTCTCCAGTAATTTATCATTCTCGTGTTAACGACTGTGAACCATTACATTCTATGCACCTCAGTTAATACATTCCAAATTCATCAGTCATTACATCTAACTCCACTTAGCCACTGCATCCCACTTCCCTCAGTTGCTACACAATACCCTGACTCACTACTTCTCAGTTAGGTCAGCTATCCAAGCTATCAGTCAGGTAAAGTTACTGACACTGACTTTATCGCAAGTACATTCTTGATCAGGTAAGTAGACCGAAACTACGTACAATATTCAGTCGTGTTCTCATTTAAGGCATGTACAATTATCGCAAGACATGCCAGATCCTATATTCAAAATGATTTGCTTTGAAAAGCGACATTTCATTTCCTTCTTGACTTACCTGCATGATTACCTTTTGCAGTTGGGACAGTCAAATCTTTTTGCACATTACTCTGTCTCATTTTGTAGACATTTTGATTTTAAACTATCTTCTCGTGTTTGCTGCTACAATTGACTTCATCCTGCATTGTTTTCAACACTCACTCAACTTGTCAAAACGACACTGATGTTACCTGCATTTTCTCACAAGTCATCAAACCACACAGCTTGGTGTTCATATACTTTCCCTGATTTGTTCTATAACCTACAAATCCCTCACCTTGCTTAGCATCAGTCTGAAGGTTATAAACTTCCGTAGGGTTGGATGGAAAAGTAAACGAATTCAAAGTAGAAGTCTCAGACCCTGAAGAGTCAGGCGAGGCAACATCAATCGAAAATGTTGTTGATAGATCCTTGTGGCTTTGAGTTGGTATTCTTTCTGCAATAGGAAGAAAGGATGGTGGCATATGAGCTCACAGCTGATGCATCGTGTACTGTTTGGAAAGATTACATAACCGTTAGATAATGCATCTACTTCGCAAAAAAAAACACCCCATACTTGCACTGCGCACCTCAATAAAATACTCTTAGTGGGGTCGGACGATAGAATCAGAGCAGTGCCAACCCCGAAGTCATCACAAGAGCACAGGTGTCATAAAATTGACAAGAAATTGCCAGAACCACGTCAATGCGGACACGGAGAAATGTTTGGACGAGATAGAAGAGAGTTAATCGGGCTAAACAAGTGCATAAGATAACTCTGGCGGGTAACATTAAGGGGAGTATACACAGATTCTATGAATATATCAAAAGAAAGTGAATTCTGGGTAATGAGTTGGTCCTATTGTGGACGAAGGCGGCAATTGTTGCTTTAACTGAAACACATTGGCAAAACGCTGAAACATTACTTTACAGATATTTTTTTCACGAGGAGGACAATACAAGCACAAAATGTCAGAATTGACGTTAAGAGGCGAGGAGGTATGAGAAGACCTTTTAAAAATTTAACAGTGGTAAAATATTCAGTTTTTAACAATAGGTCTCCAGGGTTGCTCAGGAAGGTAATTCGAATTGCCCGAGCCAAGTTTTCCAGTTGAGGTCGTGTCGTAGAGAGGATGAAAGAAGATTCTAGAACGACTAACGCCAAAACTTCCATCCGACAATAATCTCCTAAATAAATAATAGGGAGCTATTGACCAGTAACCCTCATGTAATTATTAGGAAGGCTTTTGAAGAGAGAACAAGTGAAACATAAAATGAGTTTTCATTTGGCGAACCAAACATTGAAAGGGTATTCACTGCCTCTTTGCCAAAGGGAGATGTTATGAAAAAGCCAACTCGAATATTTCTACGAGGTAACAAAATGTTTGACATTTTATATAATTTGTAGTAATTTCTACAATATCTTTCACAAAATCCAACATGGGAGACTTAGGTAAAAATGTGAAAACCCGGCAAATTTAACAAGTAGGTTCCACGATTTTCTGAATGATGGGAGAAAGGTGATCTGTTGTTGAATTGACAGCAGTGTGGACCACAGTGATCATTGCTGGTTCACTTATTTTTCGTATTCTTAAGTAAAATAGATGTGTAGCTTCGAATTTGAGTTTGTGAGCAGTGGGGACCATTATTAAATTATGATGATACAACGATTGGCCAATTAAGTACATTGCGGAACAAGTTATTCGATGACAGGTGGATACACATACTTTGCCAGGTAGACGGTTGTGTGGCAGATGAAATGTAAAACTGACACATGTGTGATGTACAATTTACAAGAAGGAAGAATACGCGTCACAACTTAATGACTGATTGGACATTCGGAATTAAAGAAGAACAGAAGTGTCTTGCATATGTGGACACAGATTCCTGAATGTGTCAAGACAGGTTGACGAGATAATTAAAGAAGCACATTGGTTAATTACATTTTCCAGGTGCTCTATTCGCTCACAAATGCAGGGAGATAAGATTTCAGATGCAAATGACTGTGTTTCAGTTACTGTTGGAGTACTGTGAGCAGACTGCACGATAGACAAATTTGATTGCTATGGAGTCGGTGCACAGAATATTTTCCACAAAGGTGAAATAAAGCTATCTATAGAGATTGGATACGCTCGAGTTGTTCCCTTTGGAGAGGAAGATGCTGAATGTGGTCGTGACAGCGTGGTTGAGATAAGAGAGGGAATCGACAGGCTGAAAAAAAACATCCTCTTTCCCTTCGTAGAAACTAATGTAACAAATGATGCAACTATCCAGTGCAAGGTAAAAGGCTGAGGAGATTTTTGGAGTTAAAGCATATGGACAGAAGCAATATTGGGGATTGGAATACATTGGCTGGGAGTTTTTCTGCTCATTAACATCTCAACTGGTAAAATGTAGTGAACCAGCATTTGAAGTGTCATAATATTCAAGACTACGGGTTTATTTGGAGGAATGGATTTTCATGAAGGTGGTGATATGCCATTATTCAAATTACCTCTGCAGTTGGACTGGAATCTATAACTCTGTGTGTTTTCTCTTCTGCATAATTGCATTCAACTCACTCTTTCACTTCATCCTGATCACCTCATTCATTAAATTACACACGAAATCCCATTTTTGTCAAATGTAACTTCTCTGTTCCCAGTTCACGATTTCGACTCAGTTAAGACACTGACTCCCACTTCCACCAGTCATGAGGTCGCACCCGCTCAGTCACGACATCCTGCTGTCTGATTGACTGAATTCCATTCACCTTAATCACAATCTTCTAAACTTGTCTGTCAACACATCACATTCCCCTCCAAAACTCCATCTCACTTCCTTACGTCACTCACTTCATCACTCCTCCCATGCCAGTCACAACATCCCACCGTCTTCAGACACTGTATTATATTCCCATCAGTAACAAAGTCCCAGTCCAATCAGGCACAGTATTCTGTTACCGTCACTAAAAGCATTACCCTCCATTCGGGGACCATATTCTATTCCTTTCATTGACAACATCCCACTCCCGTCAAGTACTTTATTCTACTCCAGTTTTTAACAACATCACACTGGGCTGGAGCATTTTACCGCTCGATCATCACGCCCTCTGTCACACTTGGATGAGTTACCGCATCCAACTCCTATCAGTCTACCAATTCATTTTTCCTCACTTCAGAATCCGCCAAGTTCTACTCTATCTCAGTTGCTCATCTGAACTGCTCAGAATGACACTTAGACTTTGCGATTTTTGGGACTTTTTGTGTATCAGGTTGAAGTTCAGGTTGGCAGTTTGCGCCCTGCGCTGGTAGGTTTGTTACCAGCTGGTTCGTTACCACACGACTTAACATATTCAGTGAGCCTCTGTTGATGCGTAGTCTTCTGTCCTGCTTTTTTTGATTGTGTCTTGGTCTGTTAAAGTGGGTGATATCATTTCCGGTTCTTTCTGAAGTGGTTGGTAAATAGGATTACTACCGATATGTTTATTGATGGACTTTCGGTTTGAATCCAGGGATCACAGAATTGCCGTGCGTGTCTACATTTGGCTGTCCGAGGATGGATGTGATATTGATGTCGTGTATTTCTTTATCCGTGTGTTAAGATACTAGTTATAGATGATCATGTCTTTTAATGACTAGTAGGTGGTTGTGTATCCAGGAGGCTACATTTCTTCCTGGCTGTAGGGTGTACTGTTTGATATAACCCTTGTAGGGTATCTTGTAAATGACATTCGAATTAGGGGTTGGTCGTAAAGTGTCCTTTAGGTTCATCAGTAGCAGTTTCATTGCATTGGTAGATTTGTGGGCTACCAACACTTTTTTGGACAAACAAGCAGGAAAATAGCCATCAGGATAAAAGAACACCAACTAGTTATCAATATTCATGAACAGCTATTACAACGATCCTTATAAACAGACGAAGAAAGACACCACTTTGATTGTGACAGCACATCTATTTTTGGACAGACGAAAAAAAGACAGGCACGGGAATGCCTAAAGGCCTGGCATTCAAACAGGAACTCCACCAATAAACACATCGATTTCGACCCCATTTACCAAACTATGAGAAAAAAGACACAATATTTGTATCACCCACCCTAACAGACCAAGGAAATTAACAGAAAGTGGGAGAGAACGCCATTGGTTGAACTGAGGCTCAGATTTGACGTAACGTCTGAGAAAAAATAATAAAACACAGAACATCGATCAACGGAGTGCAGAACAGGCCATTCGGCCCTCGATGTTGCGCCAAACTATGAACGAGTCGAAGCCCATACCGCCATTACCCCATCATCATCCATGTGCTTATAGTTATGTTCGGCTCACTAATGTTGGTGAGTTAACTACATTGGCAGGCAGGACATTCCATGCGCAAAACATTCTGTGAGTGCCTCTGACTTCTGTCTTAAATTTATCACGCATCAATTTGTAGCTATGACCCCTCGTATAAATTGATGGCATCATCACCGGAATAAAAGACTTTCATGTCAACCCATTCTAATCCTCTGATCGCCTTGTATGTCTCTATCAAATCCCCTCTTGGCCTTTTCCTTTCCAATGAGAATACAATTAAAGTCTCCCAGCCTTTCCTCATAAGACCTTCCCTCCAGACTACGCAACATCCTGGTAAATCTTCTCTGCATCTTTTCCAATGTTTCTACATCCTTCCTGTAATGGGGCGACCAGAACTCTACACAATATTCCAAGTGCGGCCACACTTGCGTTTTGCATAATTGCAGCTTGATATTACGGCTCCGGAACTCAAAAACTCGACCAATTAAACCTATCATAACGCATGCCTTCTTAACAGCACAACCTGGTTGGCAATTTTCAGTGAAGTATGTACATGGTCTCCAAGATACATCTGCACATTCACACTGCCAAGAATCTTTCCATTGACCCCATATTAGGTCTTCCTTTTATTCTTCTCAAAGAGAATCTCCTCACATTTATCAACATTGTACTCCATTAGTCACCTCTTAGCCCAATTCTGCAGTTCATGCAAGTCGTCCTGAAAACTGCAACATTAATCCAAACTATCCACTACTCCAACGACTTTATACTCATCTGCAAATTTATGAACACATTCACCTACCCCTGCATCCAATTCTATTATAAAACCTAAAAACAGCAGTGGTCCGAAAACAGAATCGTGTGGAACACCACTCGGAAGCTGACGCCAGTCTGAATATTTTCCAACAACCACCAATTGCTGCTTTCTTGCAGAAAGCCAATTTCCAATCCAAACTGCTAAATCAATCTCAATTCCATACTCTGCATTGTCTCCAATTGCCTAGCATGTGGAAAATTATCAAAGGCTTTCCTCAGGTCCATATATGCCATGTCAACTGCCCTGCCCTCATCGACATGCTTGGTTAACTTCTCAAAAAACTCAATGAGTTCGGTGAGACTTGACCTGTCTTTGATGAAACCATGTTGACCAACTGCAATCCGATCTCGACAGAGCCGACACACAACTTCCCACCTCTAACTTTGAATGGCGTGATCCCGATTCTAGTCATCCTTTTATTCCTCACACAATTATTGAATTCATGGTTCTCCTTTATTTTGCCTGCTAAAGACTGCTCATGTCTTCGCTTTGATCTTCTGAACTCGCTCTTTAAATCCTACCTCCCAAATCTTCAATTCTCCGCTGTCTCATCTGAACTATGTCGCCTCATGGTCACATAAGCCTTCTTCTTTCGCTTAACAAGGGATGCAATTCCTTTAGTAAACCACAGTTCCCTTATGTTATCACTTCGGCCCTGCCTGGCAGCGATATATGTATCAAGGAAACGCAATATCTTTTCCTTAAACCCGCTCTACGTTTCGAATATCTCTCCCTGTATTTTGCTACCTCTTTCTTTGCATCCGACGTCTTGCCTAATCGTATTATAATTGCCCTTCCACCATCTATATCTCTTGCCTGTGGCATGTTCTGTCCATCTTCGTCGCTGAACTAATCGAAACCGAATTATGGTCGCTTTCCAAAGTGCTCACCTGATACTAAATCAAACACCTGGCCTGGCCCATTACCAAGTTTTAGATCCACTGTTTACGTCACTCTTATCGGCCCTTCGACATACTGTGTCAGGAAACCTGCCTGCACATATTGTCCGAAAACTAATCCATCCCACATACTCGAAATATAGCATTTCTCGTGAATGCTGTGGAATTTAAAGTCCCCCATAATGACCACGCTGTAGATTTCACTTCTACCCAGAATCGTTTTGCCGAAACTCTTTTCCACATTTGGTGTGGCACGGTGGCTCAGTGGTTAGCACTGCTGCCTCCTAGCACCAGGATCCCAGGTTTAATTACAGCCTCGGGTCACTGTTTGAGTGGAGTCTGCACATTTTCCATGTGTCTGTGTGGGTTTCCTTCGGGTGCTCAAGTGTCCTCCCACCGTACAAAGACGTGTTGGTCAGGTGAGTTTGCAATGCTAAATTTCCCCAAAGTGTTAGGTCAATTATCAGAGAGGTATGGGTCTGTCTGGGTAACTCTTCTGAGGGTCGATGTGGACTGGTACGGCCGAAGAGCCTGTTTCCACAATGTCGGGAATCTAATCTAATCCCAGGAAATCTGCGGAGGCCTATACAAAACCTCCCAGCAGTGTGACCTCTCCTCTATTTTTTCTCACCACAGCCCATACTATCTCAATAGACGAGTTCTCGTTAGAAGTTCTTTCAAACACCATTGTACTTGTCTTGACTAACAAGGCCACACTTCCCACACACCCTATTTTACATCCTTCCCTGTTCTGAATGGAAGATCTAAACCCTGGAATCTACAACATCCATTCGTCCCCCTGCTCTATCCACAAATAGCCACAGCATTGAAGTCCCAGGTACCTATCTATGCTGCAAGCTCACCTACCTTATTTCGAATACTTCTTGCTTTGAAGAAGACCCACTTCCAACCAGTTTGCTAACTGCCAACCCATTTCTGTGACCATGAAATCCTGTCCATGTCCTCCCTACTCTCATCCTTCTGTGCATTGGAACGACACCTGAGGTTCCCATTCTCCTGGTGAGTTAGTTTAACCCCACCGAATAGCACCAGCAGATGTTCCACCCAGTATAGATATAGCCCTCTGGTTCAAGTGGATGTAGACCCACCAGCTCCGCGAGCAAACTCACAACCGGACTCTTGGTCTCTTCTGTATTCTGTACGCTCCCATGGAGGTAGAGAGTGAGCGGCATGGAGAGCACATTATGTTTTCCAGAAATTAGGAACAGTACCACATAGTATCTCATCTCATTTTTGCTTTCTCATTACCGAATAAGGGGATATTGTAACATTTTAAAGAAATCGCGTGAAATCTCAGAACCACACTGTGGGTGGTAAATTACTTATGATGTACCTGCACAATATCCAGCATTACAGAATTGTGTCGGCTTCAACTCATACACAAAGAAAGTGGAACATTTCTTGATGATGATGTCTTGGCTGGAGGAGCAGTTATTATTATTCCAATTAAAACAGATAGTCCTGGTTACCTCCCCTTCACTCACGAAAGGATGTCGACCTGCAATTCATTTTGTTTCAATGGGAAATGATTAAAAGATAAAATGAACAGTGCATAATGGAGAATTAAATATGGTAGATGAATAGTTGGTATTACCATTTAACCAGCCTGTACTCCTTGTGCAGCAGTGATCAATTGGGATAGCATTCTCTGGAATCATCCATTCACCAGAACTGAAATAAAAATTACAGAGTCAGCTTCTGATCTGATCACATGTATTACCTGACTGGTAAAATGCCCGAGACTTCCAAAATCTGTGCCCCTTTCGAAAACATACACTCTGAATGAAATATTTCCCTCCAGCCCGAATATATACTGTTAGCCCTTGGCTCAGGTTCAGGTATTTGCAAGATTGTACAGAGGATTTACTGCATAGAAACTGGACATTCTTTCTACTGTTTTTTTTCAATTATTTACACATACACGAACTTTCAAGCACGACCTATCGATATCCTCTCATCAACATTAATCTATCCTGGTTTATCCTCAAGTGTTTTACGAGCTTTATTCCATTAAACACGTAACCAAAGTTGAAGTCAACACCCGTCCTTTTGGTCGTGAGCTGAACATTGAAATCATTCCCTTGATAGAGGAGACTGTTCAGAATTCTCCATTAGATTCATGATTAACCCTCACAGCGATTGTCTCATTCATGCTTGGTTGGATCACTTTGAAAGAGAACACAGTTCCCTTGGTGTAAATTAATGGAAGAACATGAATACCAGAGGAGGTGCCCCTCGTTTGCAGAAGCAGAATAACATCAAGACCAAAACAAAATGTTGAGCTCCTAATGCGGAGCACCAAACTGTGTACAGTGCACTTTCTGTAAATTAACTGATGGCGATGGAGACAGGAAATGTGCGCTGCATTTCAATTGTGGTGTGATAAATGTTCAAAACAGAGTTACACATGATTATGAACGAGTTTGCTTTTAATTTTATAAAAATATCACAGGTCCTTCCCTAAAATACATTTATCTTTCTCTCTTTGCGAAACATGACGTTTTCAGTTTCAACAATGAGGGAGATAAGTTTAGTATTCCGGAATTACAGATGTTTTTGTTTAACTCCCACTAATTCACTCATAGCTTTACACTGGTTACTCGGACAATGAAACCATTGACAGTGCAAACACTGAGCCATCACCCCGCCTTTTACAATTATACTAACGTTCCAAGAAAGGTCACTCTTTACCTACTAAACCTGTACCATCCCTGTTGGAGATTTTTACCACACTCATCTCGGTGTAAGCATTCTTTTACACCCAATTCAATGTTCCTCCTGGTCGGGTCCAAGACTGTGTGGTTCACACATGGATCGGCGATTTTGCTGTCTGGGACTGAGGGTCACAAAAAAAACTGTTTAATATTATGTTGTAAAGAATAGTGAATTTGACATAGCGACATCAGCTGCCAGAAGCATCAAAACTATAATTGATATTAGCAGGGACGTGTGACACAGTAATCTGGAACGACTGAAATTTCAATTGTAGTCATTTGCGAAGTAGTGGTTGAGTGATGTTTTGAACAAAAAGAGCATTGAAAGTCACGAGTGGTTTTGACAGTGTCGATTACGAGACAAAGTGATCGTATTGACAAAAATATTGAAAACAAGAAAGCATTTGCTTGAGTCATTGACTCATAGAGACTACAGCACGGAAACAGACCCTTTGGTCCAACCCGTCGATGTCGACCAGTTACCCCAACCCAATGTAGTCCCATTTCCCAGCACATATCCCCCCAAATCACTCCTATTCATATACACATCCAAATGCCTTTTACATTTTGCAATTGTACCAGCCTCTACTACTTCCTCTGGCTGCTAGTTACGTACACGTACCACCACTTAGGTCCCTTTTATAACTTCCCCTTCTCACCCTAAACCTCTGCTCTCTAGTTGTGGACTCCCCCAACCCAGGAAAAAAGACTTTGTCAATTTATCCTCTCCATGCCCCTCTGAATTTTATAAACCTTTACAAGGTCAATTAATGATATTCTGAAATGCAGATACATTGTTCTCCGCAGCTATTGTTATCAGGAACGTTTGCCTAAGAGTCTAATGGAGATAGCGGCAATCCGCTCTATGAGATGGAATTGGATGCGTATCAGAACAGGTGAGGTGAAGGGTGGAGGTGAAGGGTTATGAACTGATTGCAGAAAATTGATTCGTGGCAAAGGACATATTCTGAGACACAGCAGAGTCACGACGTGCCAGTTGGCTTCCTCTTCTTCTTAAGCATTTTGTTGGAGTCTAGTGTAGTGTAATGGATACTATAGTGCTCTTCCCGAAATAATCATAAATTTTATGCTAATAGTTAATAACAAGGGAGACAATTTGACAGAGTAGTGCCCATTCAGTATATTACATAATAGTTTCTTTTTTCCGTAAGAGTATCTCCTATAAGCACTGTAAATACAATAGCTATTTTGAAAAAGTCACAAATGCACCATGGGTAATGTTTATGCATGATTAAAACAAGTAAACAGAGTGAAGGTTGAATGAGTGTTCAGGAACTTACACATCAAAACGAGAACCAGCAGTACAGTCCTCATGCCACTGGGTGATAATCTGTAAATAGGAACAGAGAATTTCCATTAGAAAGTGTCAATAAAGAGCGACATTATGGGAGATAAGTTAAAGATTGGTCGTCCTTGAATACGAATTAGTATGACAGTGTGGCTTCAAACCATGTTCCATTCACTGTGGCAACTGCAGTAAAAATGAGATGTACGTCTGTGTTCCACCGGAACGACCACAGACAGGGTGCGATCGAACTCTCTTCATCATTATTATCATCAAGTGAATTAGAAGCACATCTCTCACATGAGAGCATCTATCTGTACACGTCCTTACAACTTCCATCTCATGTGTACAAGTAACAGTTACTGCAAGGTAATTGTAGTCCGAACATCACAATTACCAGAACCTCAACTGAATTGAATGCTATGTTCTAAACAATGAACCAGCTCCTTTTACTGTATCATTACTTGGTAATCTTTGAGAACAACTCCAATTGCAAAGACTTCAATCGGTAGAGGATAAGCAGTTCTCCCATCACCGAAACAAGTGAGTATAAGTGACAGCTTTATGAACTTGTTAGCGTCTTCCTTTAGTTTATTCCGCTTACCTGTCTCTTTTGAAGTCAGTTTCGCTGCGGGGTATTTCGGTTCAGCTGCTACCTTTTTGGTCCCATCAAACCTCTGCTATGCATTGTGCCAGTTGCACAACAACTCACACCACATCGTCACAAGACTCTGAACAAAGTGCTGGTTGGCTGCAAAATCAATGATTTAAAGTGTGGCAACTTCAATGCAAATTAAATATTTTCCATGAAATGGCATACAGAAAGAGAACAATGACACATCTTTCCTGGCGTTGGAACGTGTTGTTTGATTGTACATGGTCCTAATGTTCCCTTCATTTGACTACAGCCACACATCCACACCCTCTCACAAATGATGCAGGAATATTAGAATTGGCAGAGTACATGACCATGCTGTTGCCGGCACGGTCCAGACTTCCTGAATTTGCATGGCCGCTAATCTGGCACTTGCAACGTCCAGTACATAGGGCAGCAGACTTGAGTACTTTCTGCGTTTGGGATACTAGGGGCCCGACAAGGCTGACGAACACTGCAAGCTGAATCTAAGACGTCGTACAAGCCAACATGACTTTTAGTTCCATGTTCACCAGTAAACTCTGACATTTCTTCATCAATTTCGGATCCTCTAATACTATTAGGTTCTCAAAACGTGATAGCGTCTGCATAGGCTTAACACCAGTAATCGTGTCAAGATGTAAAATAGTGACAGAGAGCCTGTCCACTTCAAGACCATTCAAATGTTCAGAAAATACATTACTACCCGGATATATATTAATTTCAGGATGGTATAAATTTCAGGCTTTGTCCTCGACTCAGACTCTGTAAGTTTTAGCGCCTGTCTGTTGTAGGGTCGTTATCATTTTTGCAGTTCATATGAAGTGCAAGTTGTTCTTTAGTTGAAAAGACTGCATTGTCTTTAGAATTTGTATCAATTTTCAGAGCCGGAGATAATTCTGAGTCTGTGTCAGGTTTAGTGTCTGTAATATTTTTAAAGGGTCGACATTAGTTTCTGAACGTGCATCAGATTCAGAGACGTATTACTTTCTGGCCTGTATGTGTTTCAGTGTCTGCATTTGGATGTGTAATTGATTAAAATGTGCATCAGTGTAAGGGGTTGTTTTATCGTTTAAAGCCTAAATTTGATTCAAGTACCATAGCAGTTTCACGGTCTGTTTTCCAACAAGGCTTTCAGAGTGTTTATTGTTTTCAACGTATGTATCAGTTTCAGTTATATGGTCTGCATTACTTTCATGGACCGCATCATTGCAGGGTTTACATCACCTTCAATTTTTGAATAAGTTTCTGTTTTAGGATGTGTATTAGTTTCGATACCTGTGTCACTTACGTTGCAATTTTCAGTCGCTATTCGATTCAATAGAAGTATCGGGTTCAGTTTTTTTTTAAAATAGTGTCAGGATCAGTAATAATTCCAAGGTCGATATCAGTTTCAGATTTTGTTTTCGATTAAGGCTATTCATTAATTTCAGGCACCATATGCGTTTCAGGTTTAGCATTCGTTTAAGGATCTGAATTACTTTCAGGGGTATATGTCCATTTCATAGTCTATATCAATTTCAATGTCTGTTTTCGTCTCGTCTGCATTGGTTCCTGACAAGTGATGAGTATTACTTTATAATTCGCTCAGGTAATGTGCTGTCAATTTAGCCTCACTCCTCGAACCACTCCACGTCTACAGTACAATATGGAATTACAAAATCTCTTCGTTTAGTACACAGTAAGTCTGCATTTAAATAAAATCAGAACTTAACGAAGCTTTGTGTTTCCATTGGAACACAATGCAGAGCAGTCCGTCTATTGGAATTTGCCTACTTTTCTGGAGTTTCACAATCTTACATGTTCTGAAAAAGCAGCTTCTCCAGCAGCTCATTCACTCTCTGCATTTATTTGCATTTTATTTGCATTTCTGGCCGCATGTGTTTTATGCAGTCCTTTGTTTCTGAATAACATATCAAATCACAATTTCTCTCAATATTATGCAATCAAAAATACACCAAATCCCAGTATTTACGGAACATGACAATCATTAAATTCTGATCTCCCTGATCAATAGACATCGACCTTCTTTCGTTTCCCTGCTTTCAGAGTGTTTATTGTTTTCTGTGTTTCAATTTTAGTGTCTGTATCACATTCATGAAGTGCAACTTTACAAGATTTTCATTACTTTCAGCTTCTGTCTTATTTTCTGTTTTGGGACCTGCGTTAGTTTCAAGAAATGTGTCACTGACTCTGTCGGTTTAACAGTATTTATTAAATGTAGGAGATTTGATAGTTTCAACAACAGTTTCATTAACAAGATCAGGCAGATTCTTTTTCAAATTTCTTATTAGATTAAGAACGAACATTAGTTTAAGTGAATCTATTCATTTCAGGATGTACATCAATTTGACAGTCTCTATTAGATTTAGCGACAGTTTTAGTTTAAGAATGTGTGTCAGTATTAGGGTCACCCCAAGTTCAGGAAATGCGCTTTCAATGTAGCCTGGGTCCTCTACACTCCACCCCTGAAGTGCAATTTAACCTTCCAATAATTATTTGTTGGTGACATAATGAATTTTGATTGAAATAAAATGACTGTTTCACAGCGCATTGCATTCCCAGTGTTACTCAGTGCCAAGACATCAGTGTGTTGATTTTTGCCTTCTGTTCAGGAGTTTCACAATTTTAGACGTTCTGAACAAATAGACAATCTACGAGATCTTTCACTTTCCTGTATTTTACTCGAATGTGTTCTTGAATGTGTTTTGTAAAATCCCTTGGTTCTGAATTCCATATCAATAGGCAATTGTTCTCGTTCTCTCAATATTCTGCCAAGATAAGAAAAGTAAATCCAATATTTACAGAGCAAGTATGCAGGAAAATCCTGAGCTCCTCCATCAACGAAGATCGACTTTCTTCCTTTTGCCATTCCATATAAATCTACTTCTGCCAGTTTTGACAACTGAAAAAAAAGAATTAGTAAACCTGCTACAGTTGTCGCATAATCTCTGACTATTTCATTATTTTCTTATGAAGACTGTGCTCAGCGACCTTTTCACACTGCGAAACAACGGCAGTCCATCAGTTAGGTAACTTTACATTTGCATAAAAATAACTACACGTCATTTGTTTCACAACGGTCCAGAGTGTCTATTTATTTCCTTGTTTCTCAAAGCTCTTTCATTCTGCAGTTTCTAATTTGCATGAATGTGTCTAATTAGTACTTTCTGGATAATGTTACAGCACACAGGCCCTGGTGCAAGTCAGAAATTCAATGACATCGTTTGTTATGGAAACATTGTACCTGATCTTGACTGTGATAGGTACCCAGCCATGGGTACCTGGATACATCCCAGCTATGCCTGTCTATTTGCCGGTCATATCGAATATTCCCGCTTCAGCATTTTCACAGGTATTGTACCCGAACTTTTCCATGGTTACATCGATGGCTGCATCGATACAGCCTCTTACACTCAGGGTGACCTGGAACCGAACATCGACTTCATCCACAACTTCCACACCGCTATGAAATTCACTTGATCATTCTCACAGCCCTCCTACTACTTCCTCGACCATCCCATTTCCATCTCCAGTGACAGAATTCAAACGGACGTCTACTATAGACACCAATAACTACCTGAACTGCACCTCCTCCCACCCCGTATCCTGCAATAATTCCATCCCAATCTCACAATTGCTCCAAATCCTTTGCATCTGCTTGGATGCAGACATATCCCAATCGCAAGCATCCCAGATGTCGACCTGTTTTGAATATCCATATAGCCCTCCACCGCACCACCTCCTTTCCGTTACCACCACTCTTAAAACACTCATTCTATCCACAATAAGAAAAGAGTGTCCTATGTCGTCCTACCATTCCACCAGTCTCCGCCTGCAATGCATTATCCTCAAACACAACCACGAACCCCAAACAAACATCACAGCCAGGAACATCTTCCTGTCCCCACCCCCATCAGGTTTCTGCAAGGCCCGTTTCCTCCATCATTCCTTCGTTCACTGCCCCTTCTCTTCCCCGCTGAACCCTCAGGTAACGTGCCCTGCAACTAGGAAAATGCAAACAAATACAAGTATGCCACCTACATCACCTCCCTCCAGGGCTCCAAACACACCTTCCAGATGAGACAAAAAATATTCTGCTTCTCTTCCAACTTAGGATAATGCATCAGAAGCTCACAATGAGCTCCTCTCGACATCGGGGAGACAGAGTCTAAACTGAGGGAACAGCTTACCGAATTTCACAGGATGATCTGAAGCAGACGACCGGACTTCCCAGTCTCTGCCCATTTCGATTCCCCAGCCTTTGACTTTCCAACATGTCCATCCTTGGCCTATTCCATGTCCAAAGCAAACCGCAGCGTGAATTGGAGAATCAACACTTTATCTTAAGGTTAGGCACTCTACTGATCGGAGGATTCAACACTGAGTTTGACAATTCCAAGACACCTCACTCCCAATCTCCCGACTCGCTTCCAAGCCCCTACTCCTGACTGCCACTTCTCCATGTCAACAACTGGATTCATTCATCTCATTGACTAAACAGGTCATACACGTTACCTTCCATCATGTATCCTCACTTTACCACTGTGATCCTGGCTATTCCTTCAGTTGCAGCAACCCCATACCACACCCAGTTCTGAAAAATGATAAACCCGAAATGTCGACTTCTCCCCCTCCTGATGCTGCCTGGCTTGCTGTGTTTGTCCAGCCTCCTGCCTGTCTAATTTGAATTCCAGCACCTGCAGTTCATTCGTCTCTTGACTGTAATGACCAGACATTTGACCGGGAAATGAGGAGGGAGAAATTTAATGGAACACACTGCATCTCAGACTTTATAAGTAGGAGGAATTTCACCTATACATACGTTCAATATCATGTCTTTGGCAATGATTTTAAATTTCTAGCAATTTCACATTCGTGACCCACCAGAAAGCACAGAAAGTTACACTCAAAATGGAGGTGCCTGTGACTCTTCAACATGTATTCTATACTTTCAAAAGCCTGAGGTCACCAGGTCAATGGAGAAGAATCCAAACTATTTGATTGCCATCAATTGCTGACTCCTTCATTCATCTGTCTTCATGGTAGTTCTGTCGGGATCAATGTCAGTGTTCCTGTTCTGTCTGCTATATGTAATCAACTTCTACTTAGATGTCTAAGAGTTGATAAGTAAGGTTGCGGATGATTAAACTTTTTATGCGGTGATAAATAATGCGGAAAATAACTTGAGATCACAATAGGACATGGAGATTTGTCAGAAGGGCTGCATCATTACAAATCAAATTCAAACAGAATAAGTGAGACGTTTTGTACCTTGGCAGACAAACAAGGCAAGAGAATACATAATGAATGGTAGACCTCCGAAAAGCATGCCACCCATCCCAGACTTCCGTGCGGAATTTGGCATATAGGACAGCTGCAAATAAAATGTTTAAAATTAGAAGGTACAAAGATAGATTTGACACCAACGAAGTTTTGATTTGAAAGAGAGATCAATAACGAAATGGTCAAAAGTTTACTACTGGGGTCGAAAGCTACAAGGCGATCTGAGAACCATAAATCTTTTTATTTGTTAAGCCAGGCACTAATCGTAATCAAGAAAAGACTGCCTGTAATGCAGGATGAGACAGGCGACCTCAGAACACCGAAAACAATTTAAATGTGTACATACAATGCCCAACTATACAAGACAATCGGCCAAATGCTGTGCATTTGCCCAGAATAATATGTGGTTGCTGTTGAGCAGCTTAGATTCTAAAAGCCAAAAAGCAAGCACCTGCATTCTTCACCTCCTTGGATCCCAAATACTGGTTGATCAAGCAATCCATCTCCAGGTTTACCCTTACAGGAAAGACTGTCCAGCAAATGTAGCCTCAGTGAGAGAAATCAGTCACTATCCATCGAGTGTTACTTGCACGGAGACTACCTGAGTCTTGTCAGAGTTAGAACAGCGATGTAAGGAGACGATATATTCAAATCTCTGTGTCGAATGAGATTGCTGATTGGAAGGCATGTACAACTTCCTTGGTTGAGACGTTGAAAATGCCAATGCAACAGTTAGTTGTTGACTGCTACATAATTTCGAAAATTAATTTAAAATTTAAACAAGTAGCTTAACTCAGACTGATGCTACCTGTGTAAAGATCTCTATTAACGTTAGGCTATTAGTTACAGTCAGAATATGCATTACTGTCAGTATTTCTGTAAACATCAGAATATCTAACAGTTTCAGAAAATTCCATAATGCCAAGACTTTTGCAAGTTTCCAGACCTTTGTTTGAATCAGTGCCTTTGTGAGCTCTGAGCCTGTTTGGGCATCAGTATAAACATTAGTGTGATGTTTTCTGTTGTGAGAATTCCTCTGACAGTGTCAGCATTTTGTTGCAATGAATCATATCATTTTTCAGCAAAGTCCTGAGCCTTACCAGTGACTACAGAACAGAGGCAGAGTTAGTTTTCTAACTCCACTTTGTCAAAGAATTAACTGTAATTTGTGTTCGACCCGAAGGTTACAAATCGCTTCTGCCATCCTCCCAATCTTCCCATGTACTGTTTATGTTCCAACCATCAGGAAACTGAGATACTGTGAAGGCCAGCATCACTAGTCGTATCTCTGTTTCTCATATTGTAGTCCAAGTCCCCAAGAGGGCTATCATTTGGAAGTTAATTGGTGTACGTAGTCAGGAGCGATTTTGAAAAATCCAAACATATCATTTTTGTCAGTTTAATCTCGAGGGTGAGGAACACTGGGCAGCAATGCGTAGAAATGTCGAACTGTAGATGACAAACTACACTCACCAGATATTATCCATTGTAATATTCTGTGAAATTTGAAATTCTCTTGAAAAATAAATAAGTTCAAAAACCTTTCGCATATTCACGTCTTCTTACACGTCGCTGCTCAGAGATTCTTGCAGTAGCTGTCTCTCTTCCTACAGGCACCAGCATATAGGAATGCCATGTATCACTGAGATAGGTATTCTTGCAATTTGGGAGAGGGCAAAATGCCACATATTATATTCAGTCATAACGGCTGCTTCCAGAGATCGAAACAATAACGAAAATGAGAAACAAGGGCAATATGTGCCAATGAAAGGAAAGAAGGTGTTTTAGATTTGGCGACTGCAGCCACGAGAGAAATCAACAGCAACACAGAGCACGCATCAGAAATGCATCGAGCCATATCAGAAGCAGCTCGAGCGTACATTCACGAGACGTATAGAAAATTCACCACATATAAGAAATAAATATGTCTTTTATCAGAGACAAATCAAGTTTTCAATGGATGCGAATCGATCCATACCAGAAATAACATTTACACAAAGCAGAGCATAGCCATCTGTTAGAAGGGACAATAGAACATATAACACAGAACACAGAACAATGCAGCACAAAACAGTCCCTTCAGCCATCGATGATCCGCGGACCTGTGAACTATTCTCAGCTCGTCCCCCTACACGATCCCATCATTATCCATGTGCTTATCCAAGGATTATTTCAATCTCCCGAATCTGGCTGAGTTGCCTCCATTGGCAGGTAGGGCATTCCCCGACCTTAACTCTCCCTGAGTAAAGAACCTGCCTCTGACATCTTTCTTACCCCTCAATTTGCACTTATGCCGCTCTTCTACAAGCTGATATCATCATCCTCTGATGAAGACTTCCACTGTTTACACTATCGAAATCTCTGATCATCTTGTATATCTATCAAATCCCCTCTTTGCCTTATTCTTTCCAATGAGAACAGACCAAATTCTCTCAGACTTTGCTCATAAGAACTTCCCTCCAGAAAAGACAACATCCTGGCAAATGCCCTCTGCACCTTTTCAAATGCTTCCAAGTCCTTCCCGAAATGTGGTGACCAGAACAGTACACAATATTCCAAGTGTGGCCGCACCAGCGTTTTGTTGAATCGCAGCATGCTATTCCGGCTTCAGAACTCAATCCCTCTACCAATGAAACCTAACACACCTTGTGCCTTCTTAAATGAACTCTCAACCCAGTTGGCAACTTTCAGGGATATATGTATATGGACTCCAAGATCCCTCTGCACATCCTCACTACCACGAATCTTTCCATTGACCCAGTACTCTCTCTTCCTGTTATTCTTTCCAAAGTGCATCACTTCACTTTTAGCTGCTTTGACGTCCATTTGCCACCCCTCTGCCCAATTGTGCAGTTTATCGAAGTCCTGCTGCAACTTGTAACATTCTTCCAAACTGTCCACTACTCGACCGCCTTTTGTATTATCTGCAATTTTAATAATCCTTCGAGCCTATGTCTGCGACCAAGTCATTTAAAAAAAACAAACAGCAGTGGTCCCAAAACGTATCCTTGTGGCCACACCAGTAGTAACTGGACACCAGGCAAAGTATTTGCCATCAACCGTCTTTCAGAAAGGCAGTTTCTAATCCAACATGCTAAATCACCCTCAATTTCATGCCACTACATTTTCTCCAACAGTCGACCATGTGGAACCTTATCACAGGCTTTATTGAAGTCCATGTATACCACGTCAACTGCCCTACCCTCATCTACATGCTTGGTCACCTTCTCAAAAAAACTCAATGAGGTTTGTGAGACTCGACCTGTCCTTGATGAAACCATGTGAACTACTTGAAATCAGATTGTTGCTTGCTAGATGATTATAATTTATATCTGTTATAATCCTTTCAAAAACCTTTCCTCGTACAGAAGTAAGGCTTACTGGTCTATAATTACCTGGGTCATCTCCAATGCCCTTCTTGAACAAGGGCACAGAATTTGCAATCCTCCAGTCCTCTGGTACTAAACCTGTGAACAATGACGACTCAAATTTCAAAGCCAAAGGCTCTGCTATATCCTCCCTAGCTTAACCGAGAATCGTCGTATAAATCCCAATCGGCCCAAGGAACTGGACCACTTTCACTCCTTCTAGACTTGATACCAACTACTTGTAACTAACGTCAGTCATTTCAAGTCTAATATCTCGTACCTAATTCTTCTCTTCTGCAATATTCTACTTTTTCTGAGTAAAAATCGATGAGAAATGTTCGTTAACGACCTCTCCGATTTCCATCGGGTCCACTTTCAACTTCCCATTTCTGTCTTTGACTGGCCAAATTACTACCCTGGTCATCCTTTTATTCCTCACATACCTACAGAAAGCTTTAAGGCTCTTCTTTATTCTATTTGCTCAATACTGCTCGTGACCTCTCGTTTCTCTTCTTAAGTCTCTCTTTAAATTCTTCCTGGCTGATCTGTAATTCTCCATCACTTAATCTAAACCATCTTTCCTCATCAACACATAAGCGTCCTTCTCCTGCTTAACAAAAGATGCAATTTCTGTAGTAAACCACGGTTCCCTTACCTTATCACTGTCTCCCTGCCTCACATGGACATACCTATCAAGGACATGCAACAGCTATGCCTGAAACCAGTTCCACATTTCCATTGTCTGAATTCCCTGCATTTTGCTACCGATTTTATGCATTCTAATTCTTGCCTAATCGCATCATAATTGCCCTTGCCCCATCGATAACTCTTGACCTGTGGCATGTTCCTATCACTTTCCATCGCTAAACAAAACGTAACTGAATTATAGTCACTCTCTCCAAAGTGATCATCTACAACCAAATCAAACACCTGTCATGCTTCATTTACTAAGAAGAAATCCAATGTGGTCTCCCTTTTTGTCGCTCCTTCGACAAGCGTCAGGAAAACTTCCTGTACACATTGCACAAAAACTGATCTATCTGACAAAATAGATTATAGCATTTGCAGTCAATATTGGGGAAGTTAAAATCTCCCATAATGACTCTCCTGTTCCTTTCTCTCCTGGACAGCATAATGTTGCCATGGAACTCTGTGGAGGCCGATAAAAATCTCCAGGCAGTGTGACCTCTCCTCTAAACGCAGCCCACACTACTTCAGTAGACGAGTCCTAATCAAAAGTTCTTTCAGCCACATGACCTTGGCTAACAAGGCCACACCTCCCCTTTTTTTATGTAAGACTACTTCATCGTTAGTATTATTGATCCTGATTAAAATTGAATGTTGGCTATTTGGTAGTAAATGACTAAAGTAAAAATAATTGAGAAGAACCTAATTTTCCCAATAGAACTGGAATGAACCACGATGCAATGTAAAAGTAAACAGCAATTATGTGGTGAGACCTCCTGAACACTAAACCATATGTGTCAACCTGGAAGAGTTCGGTTAGTACCAGCATGCCCACTAGGGGCAGAACCAACCTCAGATGTGCGCTCAGCGATTAATGCTGAGCAACCCATTCCTGACAGGACCCTGGAAGTGGGGACAGGCAGGACGCAGTGCTACCAGATTCGGACTAAGAATAAGACAGCGGGTTACGTCCATTCACAATGTGAGGTATGCGCTCAGAATAATGTTAAAAACGGGATCTCGACCACTATAGGCCACATACCTGTGTTTCGAAGGACCATTTAAACATGTGGTGATTGACTATGTGGACATGACAAAGTCATTGAAAGGAAAAAGATATATGTTTGTTGTAATCGACAGGTTTAATAGATGGGTAGAGGCAACTCCATCTAAAGACTCAGGCATAGCCACAGTAGTGAGTTTTTTAACGAATGAAGTTATTCTAAAGTTTCTCAGAGCGTCAGAGATCAACTCAGACAATGGGTCTGCCTTTATACAATGAGTGGTTAAATGGGTGCTGCAGACTTTGTGGATCAAGCCGAAATTTAGATGTGTATATCATTCCAAGACATGTGGCATGGTGGAAAGGATTAACAGAATTTTTAAATCTAAGTTCAATAAAATTTGCGCAAGTACAATGGTTCAATCGACTGCCGCTCGCACTAATTCGCTGCCGCATGTCGACGAATTGCATGAAAAACGTGCCATTGCAATAAATACTTACCAGTCGACCATGCCAGTGCCAAATGGAGGGGTCTGCATGAAGGACCTAGCTTGAAAGAATTGGAGCTAGAGGTTAAGTAGTACATGCAACAACTAACTGTGATATATGAATTTATCTGACAAAGAGGACAGACATATTAGGCCCGGAGACCAGGTATATGCAGGTTTCCCGGAGAAAGTGGAATGAGCCCAGAAGAGAGGGGCCTTTCCCGGTGAGCACCGACTTGCCCACAGCCGTTCAAGTGGAGGAACGTTACACTAGATCTATCCCGCAGATGCTGACTGACACTTGAGCTGAGGTAGGTGAGATTGAGGAAGGACCTGCAGAGCCTGAAGAGAACGTGCTGAAAATCAATACCCCTTTACGAGTCTATGAGCAGTTGGTGAGTGAGATTTCCTCAGTTAATTACGCCTCCAAGACTATCAGATATTAGTCTGTGAAAGGTGTTCTTTCTCCTGATTGTATGGCTGGGGATGGTCCAGATGTGGTCAATGATGAGACATTCCCCAGTCGTGAACCTTTCTACGAGTGTACAGACTTGTAGACCATCGACTTGCCAGTCATGGTGGATCTCGCTTGATAATGCCAATTTCCTGCAAAGCCTAGCGAAACGGTATAGAGGAGTGAGGAGTGTGGTGCCCACTCCTCAAACATGGTTGCTGAGTGTAATAACCAGTGGTACCGATGGGCAAATTACACAGCAGCATTGCTGACGAGATAGGACTGATTCCTGTGCACTGAGGCGAAACCATTATACTTTGTTGCTCTTCTGCCCAATAACTCTTCCACTTGCTTTCAAAGGCAACAATGACAAACCCATCGGCTAATTGACTGAATGACGCGTCATCACCGTTGCAACACAAGTGCTTTCTCTGGTGCCTCCTCATGCAGGTGTTCACGTATATGCAAAGGAACGAAAACGTCAGCCAACAACTTCGACAGTTGTGTAATTGCGGTACCACTTATACTACAGGGAAAAGTCACCAGACGTTCCCCATGGCTACTTTCACGCTGCATACAGGATTAAGATTTGACATTTTCAGAAGAAATGTCTCTGTACCGGGAGGCCACTTTGAACGCCATTGTGGGGACACAGTTCACCTTCGGACTGACACAACTTCTGAAGCCATGACCCACATCTATGGTGGGAGTTCATTCTGAATTGGCTGCACATCACATTAGCAGACACCTGGTCGCGTGTGGCTTTGAAGAGGGGCAGGGTCCGACGCTTCCTTCTGGCTGGGATTTGACCTGAACCAGTGTTATGGTCCTCCTTGTGGTTTATGTGTCACCACGGGCGCACATTGACGCTCTATCACGACCACATTACACAGGCGGCGCTGGGAGTGTGCCCCTGACTTTACAATGCAAATTGATAGCATCAGTCAGCCAAGTGGCATCACCATTCAAATTCAGGACCCGAAACGAAATCGCCACACGGTTGGAATCACTTCATCCTCCTACAGGACTTCACAAAAATGCCGAATGGATTAACTACATTTTTA
Organism: Chiloscyllium punctatum; assembly: GCF_047496795.1. Taxonomy (NCBI): domain Eukaryota; kingdom Metazoa; phylum Chordata; class Chondrichthyes; order Orectolobiformes; family Hemiscylliidae; genus Chiloscyllium; species Chiloscyllium punctatum. Next base: position 19,153,672 of record NC_092781.1, on the reverse strand, counting down.
AAACCAGCAGTGATTTATAAATTCCACTGATCATGCCCTCTCAGCCTTGGGGGAGCAATTGGATGCAACTTCCAAAATGACATGACGAAATAGCCTTTGGACAGGTTGTTGGCCGAAAAAGGAGGGGTTTGTGTGATGTTTGGGAAACATTGGTGCACCGTCATATCCAAAAATAGTAACATGGAGGGAACATTTATTAAGGCGCTGGATAAGGTGAAGCATCTCAGACAAGACCTTAAGGAAAATGCAGGGCCCTGCCATCAGTTTCTTCACTGGCTGGATAGCGTTTAATATGGATGGGGAGCTTGACTCACTAAGATTGGAATTATTGCAGGTATCGTGATGAATATTGTTGCAGTTGTCTCTTGCTGTGCTATAAAGCTTCTGAGACTTGTTTTAGTACGTCTCACAGCACGGCAGTTTCCTGTAGTTCAGCTGAACATCTCCCTCTTCAAATAATACTCCAACGATGAATTATTATGACGTGCTGAAGCCTTTTCCAGACATATATGCCTGAATTAATTTGTGTCATATGCAAGCTTAGATTGTGAGAGTGTTTGGGTTATTTTTCCTATTCTGGATATTGAGTGACGTGTTTTTGGCCCATTGACCCCAGGCATGAAGTAGAATCCTTTTTGAATTGGACCCGGGATTAATCCTTCTCGCTTTTGGGACTGTAACTACAAGTTTGGCCTTTGCCCCTCTAGCTCATTGTATTCTTTCTCTCCATCAGACTAATAGGTCTCAAAGGGGTGGATATATGCAAATCAGTTTGTCAGTTGCATGTTTAGATTAATAGAGCAATGCATAGAATCATCTAATATGAAAATTACTTTGGCAGTTGTATGTTTAAATTGACGAAGCAATGCATAGGATCATGTAACAGACGAGCAACAGATGAGCTAATGCTGAGAGGAATGGACCCATAATATGAGAGGCTAGTCAAATCACGTGACAGATGAGCTAAAGCTTAAAATAATCATAGTGAAATGTGATAGGTTAAGTGCAAAGTAGAAGGCCATTGTGGCAGAAAATGATTAGTCTGAAAGACAATGTAAGCTAATACGATTAGTTATGATAATGACACCAGGTAAGGGCGGCAGTTAGACATGTATAAATAGTAGCGAGCCCAAATATCGGGACAGGGGAGCAGTTAGGAAGCCATTTTCTGATTTTCACTTCAGTTTGCAAATACAAGTTTTAACTTCGTGAAGAATGTTCTGTGTCTCCATATGATTCTCACAGAGCATTGTGTACTAACGCCCCACAACATTCACTAATCCAGTCATCCTTTCCCCATCAATGTTTGAAAAATTCCTTTATCTGCTCGTCATTTTATCTTTAGGATCATCAACCCTGAGTACATCGCGCCCTTTGAAGCGGTCACAAGCCCCAAGTCAGCTGGTCACGGATTAATGCCAGAATGAATTATTAAAAAGAAAGCTTTCTAACAAACTCAGTGACGTTGAGTTTTGTTCGACAGAGAAAAATTCCATTGGTCAATTCGATACAAAGTCCGTACTTTTCACAATTATTGCATTATATTCCAAAGTTGCAGCCTTTTCTGACCGGTTCATACGTCAGATCTACTTCTGAACAACAGGTACTGTGCTGTCCTATTCTGTGCTCTATGGTCATTTTCACTGGTCATGACGCTAACAAAGGACGTCAAAAAAACCTTGCAACATGTCAGATGTTTATTTATCCTCAAACAGTCGTCACCAGTTATTTCCTAGAATTTGCAAATGACAAAATAGGGTAACCACGTATTGTGTAATAGGAATTATGCAGTTTTCGTTTGGAATCTTGAAGTCAGATATTTAAAAGTTCGCATCCACTCCAAGATGTGACTTGAAGCCTCTCAGCAATAAATTGAGCAATTACATCCTCCATTCCAATTGTGATAGGACTGGATCATGAATATGGGTTGTGCTGTTTTCCAATTTGTTAATCAATATCAACAACCGCTCTGCCACGAGACGACACTCCAACGAGACGACCACACAATGGAAGAATGATGAAGAGAGTCAGGATGCAGACAAGATTTAATGTCGCATGACAAGGGCTTGAATGTGTGAATAAGCAGGTATTGTTCCTTTTGTCAAAGGCTGCAATACCCATTTGAAGCATGTTGCTCGATCGCCGTAAGACGTAGGACAAGATGGACGCTGGATGTAGAGGGGATTTGCTTGTTACTAAGTGTTGCACATGGACCGTGAAAAAAGTAAATACAAAAGTTAATGATGAGAATAGGCAATAAGTCACTGAAGTGAATTTGGGGAATATATTATCTTTGTGCATAATTTGCAGTCGCCGTGCAGATGGGGTGTTCTGTTCTGAGAAAAATGAAGAAACGCACCTAATATGATAAAACATCCCAGCAAAGGACGAGCCATTGAGATGGTACGCATTTCTCAATTTCCCATCCAGCCAACCGTTGTTAGAAATCTAGAAACAGCAGCAAATTCTTAAACAGACCAACAGCCGACAAGCGCACATGCCATCATAAAGGAATGCGAAGTAGCGAGAATTATTCACTTGAATTGGTTTGTGAATCACAGTGACAGTATGCAAGAGGTCAATATAAATTTCTGCACCAGTTTCTTTGTGTATGAGAGGAATCACATTTTGCCTGCATCTTTGCACATTCCACAGGTCAATGCAATAATTTAATGATTCGGAATATGCAATGTCATGCATCAACAACAAAACTGACAAGGTGACACATGCCTTCAAATTTGTAAAGAGTGTGGGAGCTTCAGAACGAGGGAATCAGATTGAAATTGATGAGTACTGCAATACATCGTAAATAGAGTTCGGTCTGTAAGTTCAGAGAAAGCTGTGCAGCATAAATCATGTGTGAGGTGGATTATGGGAAATGGAATAACGTGGCTGATGGTATTAAGGCGGATTTAGTGGGGGCACATGAATGCAATGACTGACTGGTTTGCAGATAGGAGTGAAATGTGGTGATTGAAGGGAGTTCAGCATTCTGGCTGTTAATTTGTATTAGTCATTGAGCTGATAGCATTCAGTGTTGGAGATGAGTGGGAGGAGTGGCACAGGGGAGAAGGACGTATTTATTGTAGGAAGTGGACAACAACACCTGCGCGCAATGGTTGCAGTTACAGAACAGCGTGTGAGTTCGTGCAAAAGGGAAGTGGGTGATCATAATGCCAGCGGTAGAAGTATTGAATTCAGGAACGAGGATGAAGTGTGAGAAATGAATATAATTATTTGTATAAAATATCTTGAATGAAGAGAGTGGAATGTTGTGACAAGGGTTCGCAGGACGCAGTTACTGAAAAAGTGGGTATCAGTGCCGGAGTGTAATGCGTTTCAGTGAGTTATGGAAGTGGGATGCAATGACTGACGATATTTATTTGGAGTGTCCAATTATCTTATGACCAGCCACCAATAGCGTGTATTATGCCAATGGTGTGTGTTTGATGTGGTGCTAAGCATTTGGATAATTTCGTCGGTCATGGGTAGGATAGTGTGTTCTGGTGAGAAGGTCAATATGTTGGTGACGGATTGTGTTGTGTGGCATTGGAATGTTGTGTTCTGTTTTTGGTATAGTATCTGACATTTCGTGGCGTGTGTGTTCTTGTGACAGTGACATGATATGGGTTATGGTATACTTTCTTGGTGATGTTTTGTGAGATATTCGGTGACATATCGTGTTGGCTATAGGAAGTATGATACTATTCCGGCACGGTGTAAATCCCCCTGCCATTTTAAACAAGCCATACAAATAATGTACACCTCGTTCCGTACTCTGTTAAATTTCGAGAAGCAAAGAACTGTCCCAGAGGTCACAACTAAAAATAAAATAACAAACAATTTTATTCATTAATCTGAACAGAGAATATTCAAACCAACATTTATTTCCAAAAGCTTTCCATTAGAACTATCTTTTACCTCCAACTCTACAATATTAGTCATATAAGGAAAAAAAATACAAAATAAAATCGCGTTTCAAAACTAGTCAGCTGTATCGATTCCATTTCGTGGCTTTTCTTCAATAGATTTTTCTCAAGGTCATCTTCGACATTCTGTCGCGCAAACTTCATACAGATGTGCACTTTTCAGAGAGCTCTTCAGCTAGTAGTCGAGTTGTTTGTGTCCTACGCAGTTCGCCAACTCACTCTTAAAACTGTCCGGCTTTGTCTTCCAAAACATCGAATCATTTCATTCGCCTGATTTCATCACCAACAGTAAAATTCAAAATCAATTGGAAATAGTTTTATGGGGCATAATTCCAAGGGATTGGCCGAATTTGAATTGTATTTGTTCCATAGCAACACGAATATAGATGTTTGCTTCAAGCAAGTGTGTCATTTTAAATAATTTCTGTAAGCCCGTGCAAACTTCCACACTGTCTTCAATATACAGTACACTCTTGAACCTTCATAAAACCTCCACCTGTGGAAAAAAACAGATATCATAATGAAAAGATGGCTTCATTTGCTTCCACTATTCCTCAGCTACATTATTATGACTTGCATACGACTTTAATCTAAGTTCATAATAGCTTATTCCTGTGTGTGTGTATACACATATATATATATATATATATATATATATATATATGTATACACACACATGTATAACATATATATGTATACATAATAATAGTGAATGTATACCAATCTTGTATACGTTTTGTCAGTTAAATCCACGACAACGCATTTGCAGTTACATTCTTCCGACCGAAAACATCTACGAGGCATAAAGGAGAGATCTGCAACGTTTAACACCAACAAATAATCTCACATTCAAGCTTTTCACTAATGTAAGATGATTGTCATCCGTGTGCACAACCGTCTTGGACTCATTGTCCAGGACATACACATTCAATTGAGCAAGTACGAAACTTAACAGTTGCTTCTTTGATCCTGGAGTCTTTCCTCGACTAGATGTTAAGTCTCTATGAAAAATAAGCAACTGGCAGTTCAACACTATCCTCGTTTCCTGCTGCAGTACAGCTCCAACTCCTGTGCCACAAGCATCGATACCAACTTGAACGACTTTCGAGAAGTTTACTGTAGCTAAAACTGGAGCGGTGGTAAAGGATGTTTTCAAATGGTCAAATCCCTCCTGGCAATGTTCTATCCAACGAAAGTTTGTGTTCTTCCTCAGGAAAGCGGTTAACAGTACCACTACACCGCTGAAACTTGGAACAAACTTCCGATATAATTCACTTCTTACCTAAAATTAAAGCATCTCTTTCTTCAAGATTGGTCTTCGAAATTCTTTGATGGCTTTCAAATTTGTGTTCCATGTCGTCAACCTTCCATGACCGATGTTATGTCGCAAGCACGTCACCTCTGCTTTCGTGAATTCAGTTTTCTTTCCGTTCATTAACAGGTTTGCTTCCAATACTCGTTCAAATAGCTCTGCCAAATTTGCTATGTGCAGGACTTACGAAAGATCACTACATCGTCCAGATAGATTCAACAGTTTGTTAACGCAGTCACAACTCTGTTCACTGGCCTTTGAAATGTGGCGGGTGCGTTCCCCATTCCAAAATTATATAATCCATTTGCGGTTAAGAACTCAGAAATTTCTTCTGTCCACTCTGATAAATGCATCTGCCATTAATCAGGCAGCAAGTCCAACTTCGTACTTTGACGGGCTTGTCGTACTCTCTCGATGCAGTCTTCCAATCTCGGTATTTCATATCAGTCCGATTTTGTTCCAGCGTTGACCTTCTGACAATCCATGCAACATCATTGAGTCTCAGCAAGTTTGGGAACTAAGACGATCAGCGAACACTAAAAGATCTGCCTCAGTTCGAAGATATCTTCATTGAGCATGGCCTCCACCACGTTCTGGAACAGCCTGGCTTTGAAAACATTAAGCGAATTGGAGCTGTTGCTTTATTGGAACAGTATTCCCATTGTCTACCTCATGCACAATAGCATGAGTCCTCCCCAACGTATTCCAACATATGTAGTCATACTGCAGTAACAAACCTTTCAACTGCGTTATTTCCTCCTGATACAGGTAGTCTATTAACTTACCCATGCCTCAAGGACTTCGTTATTGTTAAATATATGTTGAGGTACATCAAATTCCACAATATCTGAGTCCTCACTCTGCATAGCAGTAACTAACAGCTGCTTCCTTAGTTCTTTCAGACAATAACCCTCAGGTATATTCTCGGCCTCCTTTTGGGTGCATGCATCAAAATACAAGTCTTTACTTGTCTCGTCATTCTTTTGCAAGTCCATTAGCCTTTCAGAACAAATATTTCTGACTGACCCTCTGCCTGTTCAGGACTGTCCTATTCCATTCAGTCCAACAGTATGCCTCTAACTGAACAACAGTTCCTTTACCTTTCTCTTGAGTTGTTGATTCATGCTGTAACTTAGGGGAGTATAAATTCTTACCACTCAGTCTGGATAAAATACACGTATTCTTTTCTTTAATCTCTTCTGTTTTCTGGTGTTCATGGGCAGCTCCAAAAAAGGGTGTTAATATCATATTGGACCCTGCTAAACCATTCTCAAGAACAAATGGATTCCTTGACCTGATACTTTATTCATCACTCAAATAATTCTTCCCCATTCATCATTTGGCATACCCCTGATCTTTCTTCGCGAATTGCGAACTTTCTGTCCATCTGTCCCACGAATTACTAATCTCTCGGATAACAGGTCATAAAGAATGAAACATCGCCCATTTCTAACTGTTGGAGACTGGTTAGATGCTGCGTCTCTCAACATTATAACCTCTGGAACCTTGTCGCCCTGTTCTTTCGATTAAACGTTGTCCACAAAGGCGAATTATTTATTGAGATCATTTTTTTCCATACTCAGCCCTTGCATAAGCTGCACACTCTTCTGCAGTTCCTTGAAATGTTTTAGGTTTTCCTTTCCGACTTTCACTGTGCCACTGGCTTATCTTCTTTTATGACAGCTGTACCTACAGTGCCCTTCTGTAACGACCAACACTGTGAGATTCCATATCCCATGTTCTCAACCCTTTGTTTCATAGTGTCACATCTCACCTGCTAGTAACTTCTATCTCTCACGGGGTGACCTATTTTTCCAGAATTTTTTCTTGTGCATCAACTTGTATTCATCTGCTGACTGGAATGCTCATCCTACTTCCTGAAAATTCCGTTACTCCATATGAATTCTTGTCACATCTGGAAGGGACTTTTTAAAAATCCTCCAGCAGAATTATCTCTCTTCGCACTTCATTGGTCTTATCTCGTTTTAAGGCCTGTCCCAACTCTCAAAATAACTATGTTTAGTTACTTCGGTGTTCACGTAAGTCTGACCTGGTTCCTTCTTTCTGTTACTGAACCACAGAATAAAACGCATATGGTACCAGTTCATAAGAACTTAAGTTAACATGTTTGACCTCCTCATAACGTCTGGGTACCGCATCTGAAAGCGCTGAAAATGCCTCACTAGATCTGCTCACCATTTTAGTCTGAACTAACATTGCCCACAATACATTGGATGCCTACATCTGCGTCGCCAATTTTCAAATGCAAGGAAGAACGCTTCAAACTCTTTCGCATCATAATATAGTAAAGTTTGACATTTAGAGATACATGTTATTTTTAACTCAATCCTGCTAAATTGACTTTTCAGACTAACTGAATTCTTTTCAAGTTCAAAATTCTCTCTTATTTCTCTCCCCCTTTCTTCTCTCCGACTTTCTTTGCTCAGATAAGAACTCTCCCTCTCTCATTATCCTGCATTTCTTCACTCTTATTCACTTTTTGTTTGTTTATATTGTAACTGCATTTTTCTCAACTGCAATGTAATATCTTTCGAACGCCGCTGCACATGCCTGTTTCTCTGGCACACCTAAGTGTTTTAATTACAATTTCAGCTTCACTTTTGTCCAGGTTAAACCCAATTCTGTATTGTTTACTACTTCTAAAGGTAACGTCTTTCTTTTCCATTCCTACTAAACTTTCCTGAGAAATTTGGGAATCATCTTCAAACCCCAGAACGTCTTCATCAATCTTCAGAGTCATTTCTCTCATTTTTAATTTAACTAACCACATTTTAAAAAAATTAAACAAATTGTCTAGTCTACGTTATATTTTTTTTAAAAAAGAAGACACTAACCTGCAAGTGTTTAAACCAACTGGGCTTTTGTTTTCTACCGCAAATCTATTCAAATCTGTCCAAATCTCAGACTGGATCTGACTGACCGGTTCAAATCAAGGACTTGAGCTCCCAGGCTGGTTCATCACGTTATATAACGTTCTGCTAATTTAAACCAGACTCAGAAAAGCTCACCTCACCTCGTAATTCTTTAAAGTATGTTTGGAAAATAAATACCATGTCCTACTATAAAAAAAGAGAAGTTTAACAATTTATTTTTCAAATCCAACTGAAATGAAAAAGAAAATCGAAACTAAATATCCTTGTAAACCTCACTAGTCTGACCAACTTGTCTCGGTCCCACTCCACAGGAATATACTGAACCGATCAAAAAAATCTCTGATTAAGTTGAATCAAGCATATGAATTCCAATACCATTCTCCTTTCGATTTTCCTGTATATTTTGGTCTTCTTCTTTTCGGTCTAATGCTTCACAGATTTCACATGAAAAGATACTTTTCAGAGACCGATTCTGTAGGCACAATATGTTGGTGTTCTTTGCTGCTCACGCTAACTGTTCAAAATGTCCGGTTTTATATAACTGAATGCATCAGATCCTCTTAATGTAATGTTTTCACCAAAACATTAAAATTCAAATTTGATTGGATTTTGATATCTCGGTGGATCATTTAAACGGATTGCCCAAATTGGAATTTGTAATGTCCCATGGCAACTCAGAACAAGCTATTTGTTTCTCAGCCAAATGTTACATCTTACACTTGTCAGCTTGTTAGTGTACAAGATGATTAGGGGTTTCGATAGGGTTGACAGTGAGAACCTTTTTTCGCGTATGGAGTCAGCTGTTACTAGGGGACACAGCTTTAAATTAAGGGGAGGTTGGTATAGGACAGATGTTAAGTGAAGATTCTTTTCTCAGCGGGTTGTGAGTTCATGGAATGCCCTGCCAGTATCAGTGGTGGACTCTCCCTCTTTATGGTCATTCAAGCCGGCATTGGATAAGCATATGGAGGTTATTGGGCTAGTATAGCTTAGGTAGGCTTCGGTCAGCGCAACATCGAGGGCCGAAGGGCCTGTACTGCGCTGTATTTTTCTATGTTCTATGTTCTAGCACATTCTGTGCTTGCCAGCTAAACATTCTCTCTTAAAGGGACACGACATACTTACAACTTCATAACAACCTTGAGCAAAGCACAAAATCAATGAAATCCATCTACGTCTCTCACGATACCTTTCACCAAAAGTAATACTGTTTTCGTCATCATTCTGTAACAGGAATGGAAATGGAGAAAACTAATTTTAAGATGAAAAAACCTAAGTGCTGGAATGAAAGTTCAAATTTTATAAAGAAGCATCTAAACAAGTCAATGGTGCATTGCCTACACTGCACTGATTGAGCTACATATGATTCAGCTTCACACATTGCCACTTGTGATTAGTCGTATTAAAGTTGGTGGCTTGGTGGCTTATTGGTTAGCAATGCTTCCTTACAACACCAGGGTCTCAGGTCCGATCCCAGCCTTGGCTTACTGCCAACGTGGAGTTTGTACATCCCCTGCGTGTGTGCTCTGGCTTCCTCCCACAATGATGTGCCAGTCACGTGAATTTGCCACGCTAAATTGCCTTTTGTGTTAATGGGTCTTGGTGTGCTACTCTTCAGAGGGTCAGTGTGGATTGGTTGGGTCGAAGGGCCTGTTTCCACATTGTAAGGGATATCATCGAAGACGAGGCAGCATAAGATTAGGTTGCCTGATAAGTGTAAACCTTTTACACTGAAGGATCTATTTCACTGTAGTATGACTGCAATGTTGTACATCTGCTGAAAATACATAAAACTGACAATATTGATTTTCCAGAATACAACTTAAAAATCTAATGTCAAATCTGACATTTAAAAATACGCAATCAGTAATCCCATCATAATTCGAACGGTCTGTTTTGCAATTGATTCATTTTTTTGGATTGTTGTGTGCGACCTTGTTCTCTGTCCAATTGAAAGTATGTTGTCAAACTTGAAACGTTTTAGTAAAATTTAAAATGATTTTACCAGCATTTGAGGGATTGAGTTACAGGTAAATTTTGAATAGGCTGGGCGTGTTTTCCTCGGAGTGTAAGAGACTGTGGGGTGACCTGATAGTGGTTTTTGTAATCATGAGAGGCATGAGTAGGCTAAATAGACAAAGTGAAAGACTAGAACTAGAGTGCATAGGTTTAGGGCGAGAGTGCGAAGTCTTAAAAGTGATACATGTGCAAATGTTTCCACACAGAGGGAATTGTAAGTTTGAAATGAACTGCCGCACGAAGTTTTGGAGGCTGATATAATTAAAATATTTAAACGGCATAAGGGTGCATGTATGAATAGGAAGGGTTTTGAAGGACATGGGGCAAATTCTGGCAAAGGGAGCTAGGCTAACCTAGATACCTGGTCGACATGGATGAGTAGTATCGAATTGTCTGTTTCCATGTTGTACCATCTCTCAGGAAAAATGAGTTTCATCATTATAATACTTAACAAATTATTAAAACAAAGTTAGACTCTCGAATCCAGAAACTAATTCTGACCAACGGAAAACAAAGCCAAATCAAGAACGCAAAGTGAAACATCCTTCTCCAAATTTTAGCAGGCGTGTATTGCATTACAAACAAAACTAAATGAAAATGCAATGTCGTGAATATGAGGACAGATAGAAAGAGATAAAGAATAATAAGACAAAACAACATCATTCTGTAATCACGTACAATCAAAATGATCATAAAAGCCCTGCCACAAACAAACAACAACTGAAATAAATTTCCTTCTATCAAAGGAATGCATTGTATTCACTGTTTTCACGCCTGGATTGCTGTATCTTGGAAGGAACATGGCACATTTCGTTCAAAAGTATGAAACAGTTCAATTGTGTTTGTAAGGTTATCTCGTAATTTCCGAGAAAGGCCTTTTAAATTCTGCACTTTGATATTAGACAGAGGTTGAAGTCTTTGTTCGAATGATCTGCTCAGTAGGCCGTCGGGAAGATTAAAATATTTTAAAGTTAATCTACCTTGTTGCCATTTCCCCATAACCTTTCAATTCCCCCATAAAATCATGTTATCTGAGTCTTGAATACACTTACGAACCCAACATCCACAGCTGTGTGTGGTAAATTAATTCAGAAATTCGAGACCCTCCAAGTGTTACGACAAGGGGTAATCCCCTCTTCTAATTTAAAACAGCCACAGAGAAAACATGCGGGCAGTGCTGTTACCTGTTCAAATTCAAGAGGCAAAGAACTATCCCAGAGGTCACTATTTATATAATAATTAACAACTATCTTTTTTAAGACCAACAGACAATATGCAAACCAACAACTATATTGAACTGCTTTCTGCTGAACCTATCTTTCTCTTCCCACTCTACAATACTCGTCTGAGAAAAAAAGAGATTAACACTGACAAAAGAAAATTACATTTCAAAACCAGTCAGCTTTGCCGATTCTCGTTTGTAAATTTTCTGCTGTAGATTCTCTCAGGTCAGCCTCGATATTCTGCTGCGCGAAATCCCCCACAGGCAGGTAGCTTGATGAGAGCTCTTCAGCTAACACTTTAGATTTGTTGGTCCTTCGTAGTTCTGCCGCAAACTGTTCAGTATGTCCGATTTTATACATAAAACATCAAATTGTTTTAATATTATCAAAATACTAAATACGAATTTGATTGGATTTGAGTATGTTGGCGTATAATTTAAACTGATTGGCCGAAGTTGAGTGTGTTTTTGTTTTATGGCAACCCAACTGCTGCTCTTTGTTTTGATCAAGTGTTACATTGTTACATTGCTCAGGACAAGCTGCACTTTGGGTCAGTCCTTGCTAGCTTTTCAACTCTCGTCAAGGTACAGTACATTTCTAGCCTTTCATAACATAAGGGAGGGAAGTCCTCCACCAAGTTTTCTTAAACTGACATTCTTTATTCTGAAGTAAGAGATTCTAATGCTACACTCTCTAACAAGGTGTACAACCTGTCCATATCACATACCCCCTCCATTCCTTAAAGAATCATGAATATTAAAAAACACAGAATTTCATTCATCGAATCTTTGATGAATACAGGCAACATGCACACCTCCTCATGGACAACGTTTCTCATAACTGGTATCTACCCACTGAACCATGTCTGGATAAACCTTATTGCCAAGGGATGATTTCCAATCGTACTGGAGAGGAACTGATATTAGTTGCAAACGAGGCTGCCAACTGAAGAATATCAGCGTGGGGGATCATAATGAGAGGCAATCATAAAGAAATTAATATTCAATATTAAGTACGAAAAGCAGAAATATCTTACAACGTTTATGAAATAAGATTGATAAAGTGCAGAATTTCCGTGTTTAAAGATGAACTGGGGAAAGTTGTTTGGAAATGAGTTTTGGTAGATAAAAGTGTTAAGAAATAGTAGAAAATTTTGAAAAGAGAATACAGCACTCAAAGTAGCTGTATAGTATGAGAAATGGAAAGACAGGATATTCCAGTCTAAAGTATCCTGATTTACTTTTATGCTTAGAAGTGATACATTCAAACCAAGTAATTAAGGATCAATTGCTAGTTGTTTGTTGAACAAGAACAATAGAAGGAAATTAAGTGAATCAAACACTGAGGATTAATAAAAAAAAAGTCAATTCTGTCTCAGTGGCAACTTCCATGACCGCAGATGGCTTGGGAACAAACAATTGAGGAAAAACAGAGAGAGACACCTGGATCAGTTTATGCCCGAACTCATGCTTGGGAGTGTCATCAGAGAGGGCAGTGCAGTATGTCAGAATAGTATTGATTTCGGTAACTTTTCCAAGCCAGGGAGAACTTTTCATCTCAGACTCAGGTTCAGGAGGCTGAGACAGAACTGTAAATTGCCAGCCTTTACAGAACAGACTCCAATGCAAGAATGAAAGTGAGGCTCGCTTGTTGAATAAGTCTGATATCAAGTCAGAAAACAGACTCAAGCTGATTCTCCAAAAATTTGCATGTTGGGTGGAACGACAGTGCTAAATTGTCCATTGTGTTCATAGATGTACAGCCTGTGTAGATCACATTACACGGACACAATAGAAATGCTGGATCTAATTTGAAAGCGCTTCGAAGAAAGAATGCGGAAAAAATGGGCTAAATAGCCGTTTCCACAGAGCAGATATTCCTTACTTCTAACATTTACTCATCAGTTTGGTTGTAACTGAAATAGCCTAACAAAACAAAATGGCTTTAAATGATAACTTACGTCTTCTTTTACTCATTTTGATCAAAATGTATGTTATCCTTTCGGCACTTTAAGCCTAAGAATATACCCGATTGACTAAGGAAATCATGGAGGAAATAAGGAAGGAAAAGAGGCACATGATGTATACTTAAAGCATGCGAGAAATACCAATGAGCCAGAGTATTTGAAGTGTGGAGAGCCATAGTGAGAAAAATAAAGTAGGCTAACATGAAGCATAAGGAAACAGTGCCAGGTGCACTAAATCAAAGAGAAAGCACAAGTCTTCAATTTGTTAACAATGAAAGATTAATGAAGGATAAAGTGGGCTCTATAAGGAACAAATAGGTTTAGCTGGTCCCTGAATAATTTATAACCGCCATAATAAATGAGAAATTTGACGTGGACTTTGCAAAGTTAGAAAAATGACAGCAACAGCTTAGTTTAAACTGTCAATTTTGCACAACTGAAATGTATGTAAATGGAGATAGGAAAGGTGTTCAACCGCCTGGCAGCACTACTGGCCGAAAAGTCTTCGGGACCAGAAAGGTGTATCCTGCCTTGCTGACAGAGGTAAGTAATTACATTGTGGTGTCATTCGTGCTGGCTGGAAGGCTGAGCACCAAGGAGGATGAGCAGATGTGTCTTTGTTATTTAGACAGGATCAATATAATGTAAATTCGTAATATTTGTTAAACGTAGCTCAGGTTTATGATATATTTGTAAGTTACCTCGCTAAGCTGGAAGTTTTATTCTAATCGTTTCTTCACCACACAGAGGTTAGACCGTCACTGTGAGCCTCCAACCACGTATGTAAATGTACGTCATGTGTGGAAGAATGTGTACACATAATGGGGTTTATTCACCAAGACAGGCAGGCAGACGACTATTTGAAATGTCACATAATTACTCGTCAAGATTTGAGTCGTGCTGGAAAATCACAGCAAGTCGGGCAGCATCCCAGAGCAGGTAAATCGGCGTTCTGGGCAAAAGCTAATCAACAAGCCACTTGCCCACCTTCCAACTACCCCTTCGCCCACCTCCAACACACCCCACCTGGACACTCCGTCCTCATTACCCGACCTCGACATCTTTATTTCCAACTGTCACCAAGACATTAAATACCTCAGACTATCCTACACCTTCCCCTACTCCAACCCCTGGCCCTCACAACGTGCAGCCCTCCACTCCCTCTGCTCCATCCCTTAACTCACCATTAAACCAGTGCACAAAGAGGGGAGGAGATGGGTGTGTGCATTGGTAGTTTGACGCACTGATCTCTACACAACTTGAAGCCACCTCCTCCTACCACCCGCTTTACGATAACCCCATCACCAAATCATCACCTCCCATACTATGCACAACCTCAGCACCTCAGTGGAACTCCCAACAGCTTCCAACCTCATAATTCAGGGACACCGCACAGCCCGATTCTATGTCCTACACAAGATCCATAATCTTGACGACCCCAGCTGACCCATCATCTCAGCCTGTTCCTTACCCACCGAATTCATCCTCACTTACTACGATATTGTCTCATTCCCCCAGTCCAAGAACTCCAAGCGTACCTTCCGAACACCATCATTGCCCTCCACCTCCTCCAAGACTTCCGTGTCCCAGGTTCCCAAGAAGTCATCTTCACCATAGACATCTAGTTCCTCTCCATAGGCACCAATAAGCACTACACCTGCCCCCAGCTATCTCTTCCTATTTGTCGGCTGCATGTAATTTATTTTTCTGATGAAGGGATTTTGACCAAAACATCGATGTTCCAGCTCCTCGGATGCTGCCTAACCTGCTGTGCTTTTACAGCATGAGTCTGAACTTGACTCTAATCTCCAGCATCTGCCGTACTCACTTTCGCCATATACGCATTTAATTGAGTACAGTTTGAGAGAAAGCACTGATCAGAGAGGCCTGTGTTCATTAGTCTCTGAGTAATTACCAGTACGGGTGCAGCACATGATAAAGAAGGCAAGCTGTAGTTTGGCTTTTGATCGGGCGAAGGATTTGAGTGCCAGACAAAAAATGATTGCATCCATTTTCTAACGTATTAATGAGGCATAAATGGAATATTCTGAGCTGTTTTAGAAAACTTAAAATATGAAGGAGGTTCTTACTCCGCAGTGAAAGTAGCGAATGTTTATCGAAATGCTTCCTGGGATGACACGCTTGACATATGTGGAGAGATCGGATTGTTTAGGAAAGTTTTCCCTGGAGTTTAGAAGATTGAACGGGAGAAATAATAGAAAACAGCTTAATTTCAAAATGACTAGACAGGCTAGATGCAGGAACGATGTTAACGATTGTGGGAGAGTCCAAAATAAACTTGAGCGTTTAATTATAAGTCAAAGGAAGAATAAACAAAGACCAAAAAACCGGAAACAGGCCCTTCGCCACTTCAAACCTGCGCTGATCCAGACACTGCATCTAAACCTGCTGCCTATTTTCATAAGATCTAGATTACTTTGCTCCCTGCCCATTAATGTATCTATCTAGATACATGTAATGTATTATTATCCACTTATTGTGAAATTTAAAGTGAATACATTTCTTAAGTTCAGTGCTGTACTGAGGTTTGTAAATGATGCTCTGATAAAGGTTTGCTGTTAGCTTATCTCTGTTTGACTTCCGAAAAACAGTCAACTTGACATTGCAATAGTCAAACTCCGCGAAAGCTGAAGGACTGTTACGTCTGGAACCGGGGATGAGAGGATAACAACTTGAGCTTCCCCCAGTCTTTGCCCTTGAGAGTGTGATAAGGAATACTAAAAGGCAGGCGTCTGCAAATGTTTTAAGACTGTTTGCATTGAGGCATCTGACATAGTGTAATGTGTCAAAATCTTGCAGAATTTTTAATAAAGATCCTTTCTTTGCTCTTGCTAATAATTGAGTTAAGTCGATTTAATTTCCACGACAATGCGTTATATATTATGGCATGCTTTCCACTTCTACCACTTCCGTTGGCAATGCGGTCAGCCTCCTCCCTCACCCTTTGTGTGAAGAACGTTCTACGAATATCTTCCAACAACCTTTCAAATCACACTTAGAACTCGTGACCCCCAGTAATTGAGTTACACACGCTGAGAAAGTAGTCTTCTTGCTTTCCACCCTATCTACACACGTCACGATTTTCCTGACCTGAATCACGTCCACCCGAAAACTCTCTTCTTATTGAAAATATTCTTAATCTGTTCAACCTCTCTTCATAGCTAGCACCGTCCAATCCAGGCAACACTCTGATGAACCTACTCTGCAAACTCTCCAAACCATCCACATCCTCTTGTTAATCTGGCGACCAGAACTCTACGCTGCATTCCAAATGCAGGCGAACCAAAATCCTGTACGACTGTAACATGACCCGCCAACTCTTGTCCTCAATACAATGTCCAATGATGGAAAGCATTGCCGTATGCCTTCTTGATCATATTACTGAACAGTGTTGCCATCCTCAGGGAAAAATGGACCTGAACTCCCAGATTTCGCTGTGTATAAATTTTTCCAAGGACTTTTCCATTTCCTGTAAAGTTCGCTCTTGAACTGGATCTTCCAAAATATATTATCTCACAATTGCCAGGACTGAACTCCTTTTCCCAGTTTTTCTGTCTATCTCTCCAATCTATCTATATTGTGCTGTATTCGCTGACATTCCCCTTCACTACCTGCGACTCCACCAATCTTAGTGTCATCTGCAAACTTGCTACTCAGGCACCTGATAACTTCCTCCAAATCATGTATATACATCACAAACAACATTGTTCCAAACACTGATCCCTGTGGTCGCAAGTCCCTTCCAATACAACACTTTGTCTCCTGTTGTCCAGCCAGTTCTCCATCCATCTAGCTGGAACACGATGGATCACATGCGATTCATGTTGCCCATCAGCCCACAATGGGGAACTTTATTAAGTTGATAAAGTCCAAATTTCTGGCCTCTACAGCCCTTCCTCTTTCAATATAATTTACCACCTCAACAAATAATTTTATTAGGTTTGTAAGACGTGATTTTCCCCGCAAACATCTATGCTGCCCATTACTGAATAGCTCATTTTCTTCCAAATGCAATACTTTTGTCCCTCACTTTCGTTAAAATTGACGTCAGGCTCACTGGTCTCTGAATACCTCGACGATCACTGCTTCTCTCTTAAACAAGGGGACAATATTAGCAGTTTTCCAGTCATCTGGCCCGCATCTGTGTTCAAGGATGCTGCAAGGATATATGTTAAAGCACAGCTATTTCCTCTCTCTCTTACCTCACTGACCTGTGGTAGATCCCATCCTGATCTGGGAATTGTATACTATTCACCCAAAACCTCCTCCCTCCTTCTGCCTACATGACCTACAGCACTCACAGATCAATCCCTAACCTCAAATTCCGTAATGTTCCTCTTTTCAGTGAATACCGATAACAAAGTTCTTGTTAAAGATGTCACCCATTTTCTCTGACTCAATACACATTTTTCATCGTTTGGCCTTGAGTGGGTTAACCTTTTCTCTAGTTACCCTCTTGCTCCTTATAGATGAAATAAATGCTTTGGGATTATCTTTAACCCTGTTTCATGAACATATCTCATGACTTATTTTTGCCCTCTTAATTCCTCATTTCGCAATGGTCCTACATTCGCAATGTTCTTCCAAAGCGTTGTTTGTCTTCTGTAGCCTCGACATTATGTACACATTTATTTCCTCTCAGTTAGAGTCACAATTTATCCTGTCATCCAAGGTTCCTCAAAATTGCCATTTCGATCGCTTATTTCACAGGAACATACTTCTTCGAAACTCAAAGCAAGCTCTTTTTTAAAGCCTCCCACGTGTATGAAAAAGCAACATTTTCACCAAATCACTCGATAAAGTAATAATAAAAAAGAAAGTCGTTACCTGATCAGCTCAAGAGTTTTTTTCATGAGAGGAGGAGGGCGGGTGGGGGACACGACACATGACGTACCTTCAGTTCAGCCGCTACCAAATAACACAATTTCACTTAGCTATCCAAGAGACCTCTGGTTCTCGCTCTCAACTCTAGACAAATGTAGGTTCTGAAGCCTGAGAAAAATATTTAAAACAGTTTCACTCACCTTCTCATGAGCCCTCTCTTCCTCGCTCTCACCTCTCGACAAATGGAGGCCCCGAAGTCACAGGTCCCTTTGTTAAACGGTTTCACTCAACTTCCAACCAGCCCTCTGGTCCCCGCTCTCACCGCTCGACAAATGCAGTCTCCAATGCCCGAAGTAAGATTTTAACTATGTTTCACAAGCTTACCCAGCAGACCTCTGGTTCTCCTTCCCCCTCCTTGACAAATGGAGGCTCCAAGGCCCGAGGTAAGCTTTTAAACGGTTTCAGTCACCTTCCCAGCAGCCCTCTGGTCCTCCGCCTCACCTCCCGACAAATGGAGGACCCGACGCCCGAGGTCAGTTTTTTAAAACGGTTCCACTCACCTTCCCAGCAGCCCTCTGGTCTTTACTGTCACTTCTAGAGGAATGGAGTCTCCAATGCCCTCGGTAAGTTTTTGTGCGGTTTCATTCACGTTCCAAACAGTCCTCCAGTCCTCACTTTCACCTCGTGACAAATGCCCTGTCAGACGCCCGAGGTAAGCTTTTTATTTGATATCATTCACCTACCCAGCAGCCCTCTAATTGTTGCTCTCACCCCTCGACAAAATCATTCAAACAATTAATTTTGGAATGAGGAGAAGTTTGATCACGCATAGAATGGTGGACCTAACGAATTTACGATCACAAGTGGTTGAGACCAAATTAAGATGTATTTGCAAGAAGGCAATCAAATTATATTTGTCGACAAAAGTTCTCCTTGATATCAGGACGGTGGCATTATGGCACTGAGGTCAATGATCTATCGAGCAAAAAGAAAGGCGGAGCAGGTCAGATCAGTTGAGTGGCCAACTCCTCCTCCTATCTTCTAAGTTTGTTTCTTTCACCAATGTACTGCCTCCGTGAATGACAGGAGCACGTTAAAAAGAAGAACAACATGGGCAACATAGTGTCTTTGCTGGAGTTACAATGAGGAAGTGCTGGTTTTGAACTGGGGTGGATAAAGTTTAAAAAATTACACATACCAGGTAACTGTCCAACAGGTCTAATTGAATTTTCAAGTTTTCAGAATATATGGTAAAAGACTAAAGTGTCATACGGGTGTTGTAACACATTGCACAAACCTATATTGCTGTTAGGTTTTTAATCACTTGGAACGGGAATTCTGTTTTACATATGTAAATTCAAAACACTTCTTTCACGATGCAGTCCCAATATAAATTAGGGTCATCTTTAAAGTCGCCATCCCAGCTCAGACAAGATATTGAAATTGTTGCATTTAGAGTCTGTCTGAGTTCCAAACTTGACTCAGACCGGTTGTACTTTCAAAGTAGAAATTTATAAAATTTGACATTGACTGACTGCCGACAGATGGTGCTTGTTTGAACAGAATTTCCGCTCTCCAAATGTAAACGTGCAAGTGCAATTTTACCTTATGGACTTATATATGCATGTGATTGAGTGGGAGTAAGAGAGAAACATTGAGTGTGGGGAGTGAGTGTCTTTGTAAGTGAGAGAGTCTGCTCATTAGAAAGCGTTCTGACCATCCAGCTAAATGACGAAGGAGCAGCAGTACTTCCAAATCAACCTTTTGGAATACAACCTGGTGTTGTCTGTTTATAACTTTTCCCCTCACATTCCGAAAGTTGTATTACTTCCCACCACTTGGGCAGGGAGTGGTTGAATATGGCCTCCAACATATCTCATCCACTTCCCACATCTCCGCCCTCAAACCCCAAAACTCCAACAGCAACAAGAACAGAACCCCTTCGTCATCACTTTCCACACTACAACCGTTGCATAAACCACATTATCCACCAACATTACCGCCGCCTACGAACGGACCCAACACCAGGAATATATTAGCCTCCCCACCCTTATCCGCTTTCTGCAAAGAACGTTCTCTCCGTGACTACCTGGTCAGGTCCACCGGCCTCAACAACCTATCATACACTCCTGTCATCTTCCCAACCACCGCAGGAATTGAAAATCCTGCGCTCACTCCACCTCCATCGCCTCCATCCAAGGCCGCTAAGGAGACTTCCACATCCATCAGCACTTCACTTACATACCTACCAATTCCATTTATTGCATCTGTTGCACTTGATGCGATCTTCTTTACATTGGTGAGAGTGGATGCCTTCTCGCACAGTGCTTTACGGAACATCTCCGCAACACCCTGTGGCAAAACATTTCAACTCCCCCTCCCAATCTGCTGAGGACATGGAACTCCTGGGCCTCCTCCAGCGCCACTCCCTCAACTCCCGACGCCTGGAAGAAGAGCGCCTCATCTTCTGTTTCTGAGCTCTTCAACCACAGGGCGGAAGTGGGGATTTCACCAATTTCCTCATTTCCCATCCTCCCACTTTACTCCAGTTCGAAGCTGCCAGCTCAGAACCATCTTCTTCACCTGTTCTACCTTCCAATATCCTTTCCACCTTTTCACTCCACCCTCATATCTGACCTATCACTTTCAACTCCACCTCCACCCACATATTATACAATTTGCTATGTTCGCCCCAGCACCACTTCCCTCCCATTTTCTCTCCAGCACGGAGGCTCCCTGCTTCATTCCTGACAAAAGGCTTTTGCCCGAAACGTCGATTTTCCTGCTCCTCGGATTCTGCCTGATCTGCTGCGCTTTCTCAGCACCACTCTCATCTCGACTCTGATCTGCAGCATCCGGAGACCCCACATTCGCCTTAGAAAAAAGATCTGGCAAGCCGTAGATGATGTCTTTTCTGTAAAAGTAACATCTGACATCAGAAGATGTTCTCTGGCATTTTTTTTGAAACCGTTGAGGAATTGTTTGAAACAGAGAAAACAACAGCTGTTCGAAATATCCCAAAATAATTTCCAGGATCAGAGCAGAGTAATCAGAACAGAAAGTGCTTTGGTAAACGAACAAAGATGAGACCAATACCGTGGTGAAATAAAGATATGGAGGGCAAGAGAAGCGAATGCAAATGTGTTCTAAACATATGCACAGGGGGCGGCAGAGGTTAGAAAGCAGACTTCATGCTTTAGTTACTTTACGAAGGCCAAATCAAATCCACTCTGGCGCATCTGAACATGAGCCAAAACTATGGTCATCTCGAGGTTGTAGAGGTTATTTTTTTCGGTCAGGGATACTGGAATAGTTCTCCACCAGACAGATGGAAGATAGTGCAGGAGGAGGGGAGGGAGATAGAGGGAAATGTTCGCTATCTCCTCAGGTGGACAACAGGATACTGTTCCCACTAATTTAACGAGACGTAAAAGAATATGTACCAAGTGCAAGATCGTCCTTTGGTGTCAATATAATAATCCCAATTGTCAATCTTTTATCATTTCGTTATGTGCATAGTTCCTGTAAACCGCCTGAACATTTTTTGTGGAACAAACCTAATAAACTGGCAAAACATTCCCGCCAGGCGATTAATAGTGCTGGTAATCACAAACCCTTTCATGATACAACATCTGACATTTGATTTCCTTTCAGTTCATAGAATACAGGAGTTCAGTTTGGAAATAAGTTTCGCCTTTCCCCTGGAAGGCTGCTCTGACGATGAAGGGCATCGCTACATTGTCGGAAAGATTTAACGTGAAACCACGAGTGTTAGATTTGGAAATCTGTAGAATAAAGAGAATTGGAGCTCCCATTCTTCTTCGACATGAATTTCAGCAAAATCTCTACTTGACTTCCCTCCATTATTGATGGGAAATAACCTCAAAGGTTTCAATAAGGTTGAACAGTTAGGAGTGGGAATAAAGTGTGAAATTCCTTTGACTTCATTTCTCTGATGCATGGTCTCTGAAACGGGGTTAAAATTGTTTGAATCGAACCGTTGACATTATCCCAAGTTTTAGCTGAGTTTTCTTGTCCATCACTTAAGTATGTCCTTTTGCTGTCTGGATTCATTGCGCTGTACAGCATGGATACACACTCTTATGTCCAACTCATGCATGCTGAAGAAATATCTGAAATTAATCTATTTTCATTTGTCAACATTTAACTCATATCCCTCTGACCACTTCCTCTTCATTTACCCATCCAAATTCCTTATAAATGTTGCAAGTTTGCAGCCTTCATAATGTCTTCTGGCAGCTCATTCAATACACGCAGCACCCTCTATAGGAAACGTTGCCCCTTCGGTGCCTATTAAATCTTTCCCAACTCCCGTTAAATCTTAGCTATCTGGTATTGGACTCCCCTGACACTAGAGAAAAAGCCTTGGGTATTCATGCTGTCCATGCCTGCCATAAGTTTGCAGCCATGGATCAAGTGACCCTGCTGGCTGAAAATAGATGCAACTTTAGGAGTTTCTACCAGAAGCTAAAACTCTTTCTCTCTGGCAAAGCCAATATCAATCTTTTCTTTTAAAGTTTTCAAATATTTTCATTTAACAGGGAGACAAGAATTGTTGGCATTTTTCTGCAAGTGGCCTAACTAATGTCCTGTACATTATTTAAACGTGACCTGCTCCACTGAATGAACTGATCAGTAAAGGCAATCATACCAAAGGACTTCATCACAATCCTATCGAACTGCGACTACAACTTCAAGGAAATCTGAAACTGCACTCCATCCTCTTTTTGTTTGGCAATATGAATCAGTACATTCGCCTTATCTGGATAAGTCTTGCCCTGATTTGCCTTTTCAAAGTGCCGCATCACACGTTTACCTAAATTAAAATCCACCTGCACTGGTAGAATCCCGTTGTATTCTGAGGTAAACTTCCTCCCTGTCCTATACAAATCCAGTTTTGGTATCATCTGCAAGCTTAGTAACCATGTCTCGTATGTTCACACCCAAATTATTTATACACGTGATGTAAAGCAGTGGGGCCGGCACTGATCCTTATGACATACCACTGTACCGAAATTACGGTTATTCAGATTTCCTTCCAACAATTGTCCACAACTGATGTTCGGCTTATCGGTCTGTATTACCCTGGATTCTTCTTAGGTTTCATAACACATTCGGACAGAACATTTTCTGATACACATTTTGCTGTGAACAGTGACCTGGGTGTCCTTTTCCACGAGGCATAGAATGTTGGTCTGCAGGTTCAATAGGAGAAAGTGAGGACTGCAGATTCTGTAGATCAGAGTCGAGAACGTAGTACTCTGAAAGCGCAGCACGTCAGTCAGCAAACTTGGAGAAAGACAATCGACCATTCATTCCTGATGAAGGGCTTATGCTCAAAGCGTCGATTCTCCTGCTTCTCGGATGCGGCATGACCTGCTGTGCTTTTCCAGCACCACTGGAATACTGACTCTAATCTCCTGCATCTGCTGTACCCAATTCTGCCTAGATTGGGATTATGTTCATTGGAGTTAAGAACGGTGAGGTGGCTCCTTCACAAACATTTGAAATGGTGAAGCCACTGGATAGTATGGAAACAGAGAATATGTTTTTAATGGTGCATTTAAAAATGGACAAGATGGCACAACCACAAAATAAGGGAACTAGATTTCGGACCGTATTGAGAAGGAACTTCGTCACCCAGAAGATTGTGAATCTGTGGAAATGCATGCACAATGATGTAGTTGAGGCTTCCTCATTGAACGTTCTTTTTTATTAAATGATAGGTTAGAATTTTAACGTCAAGGAATTAAGGATTATGGCGAGAGGGTGGTAAGTGGTTCTGACACCCGATAAGAGCAGCCATGATCTTGTTGAACTGCAGAATGGGCTCGAATGGCTAGATGGTCCGCGCCTACTCCTATTTCTTCTGTTCTTATTTTCTTATGTTCTGAACTATTTCCTCTCCGTTCAAGCCAATAACACTCCAGCAGCCCAGTCTATGATGACGAAGTTAAAATCCCCTAAAATAACAAAGAACACATTTTACAGATAACTGAGAAGTATTTGAAGAAATTTTGCAGAACTGCTGAATATTGTTCAGTGAAGAACCGCAATAGTAAACAAACAAACACTCACAAAAAACGTGCAATCAATCAAGTAACGCCTCACGTTGGTGTCGCAGTTGTTATTAGCAAACCAACCAAATATTTGGAAATCATCTGTGGCTGAAGACACCTGTGTGGCCTTCATGGTCTGTGACTAAGAGATATCATGCATCCTGCAATATCATGGAATCCCTACACTGTGGAAACAGGACATTTGGGGCGAAATGTCGTCACCGACTCTCTGAAGAGTAACCCATCTAGACACATTCTCAATTTCTGTTACTTTAATTTAACCCTGACTAATGCACCTAACCTACACACCCCTTGAACAATATGGACAATTTTGCAATTTACCTAAACCGCCTACATTTGGCTTATGGGGGGAACAACCAGAGGAAAACCACGCAGACACGTTGATGATGTGCCATCTCCACACCGTTAGTTGGCCGAGGCTGGAATCGAAGCCAGGTCACTGTGAGGCAGCAGTTTGGGAAGAAGGTGGGAAAGCAAATATTTTGTCTTTATTCATCACAAAACAATTTGAGCACAAGATCAAAGAAGTCTTGATGTTTCATTGGCAGAGAACAATAGTGAGACGATGCCTTGAGTATTATGCACATTTATAGTAACCTTGGCAGGAAAGTATGTACTTCCACTAAGTTAACAGGACTGTTCCCTACGGTTCTCTAGAATAGCAGAGAATATTCGTCATGTGTGGAATGGGGTGATCTGCACAGGATGAAACATCTGATATATCCATATTCATTTAAGTACTGATCACAACTTCTTTTCATCATCTCTGGCTGTGGCGATTTAGGGCGTGCCTTTCAGCTTGTGGACTACCGTGTCATTTCAAGATATCTTCTCTCTATTTCTTGTACAGAACTAAACACATGCGTTGCTTCAGCCTCCGGTTCCAGTCTCCTCTTACAGCCAGAATGTCCCCTAATTGTATTATTCAGTTCTCAGTATACTGGTAAGTGAATCCCTTCATTCTGGGTGAGAGAATTATGGAGTGAAATGAGTTAAATGAATCGTTTCCTGTCATCGCTGTCATGAAAGTCAGTCTCCACGGACCGTCATTGTGTAACTGGATTGAGCCCCTCTGGTATAACAAGGCCATCCTTCGATATGTTTGCGACACTGTCAGTGAGAGCAGCACACCCAACACGAACAGAGATGAGCAACACAAGTACCTAGATTGCTATTTGAGAACACTATATCACAGCGATGAAAAAGTGAATTGAAATCTAACTATAGTCAACTGCATAGATCCAGCAATGGACTGCAATCCAAGGACACCGAGTTGGAGTAGTGCAATAACAGCTTGGAATGTGGAAACAACGACGTGGTACGGTGATGCAAAGACATGGAAAGTGAGAAACGTAGACTGGAACGGCACAACAATAGCGAGGGTTTTCTTTAGGATTAGTCACTCGTCTGTACAATTTCACCGATTGAGTCTAATAAATCGCATTGAAACAGCCCTTCAATACACTCAACTGGTTTATTATCCCATTCTTGCTGTTGTTGGATTCCTTGGTAAGTCTTTCCAATTTGTATCCACCCTGGCATTACTGTGCAACCATTGCTGCATCTGATGACTCTGCGGTTTACATTAACAAACTCTGAGCAAACATATAACCGTGCTTGCCATTCAATTGTTGCCTCTGGTCAGCCTGAAGAGTCTCTGATTCCCGCTGTCAGTTATTTAAATGTTTCTATCTCAGTGCTCTTATTGAGTAAATACTGACACATTATTGTAATTGGCATGTATTTAAATCAGTTGTCAAAGTGAATCTACACTCTTTCGTTCTGGTCATAGATATCCATGCTTTCTATTTGGCGCCATTGCATAATCCAGGTCGTGGTCATTGATTTGAACAGAATTATCGAAGTCGTGATTTGGAGATGCAACACTGCATATTGTTGATAGTTGGATTGATTTTTAAAGTTGTCAGCTGGGTTTCTGTTGAGTGCACTAAATTTCATGATGCTGACAGGTCGTAGAATGATGTCAGAGCGGCACTGGTCCAAGCAAGTAGAGAGTACTCTATGAGTAAACAGTAGTGAGCAATTGCCCATTTCAAGCCTGCACGTAGTCGCTACCATCTCTGCACGAGGAAAGTTTAGAAAAAGTGACTTTGTCCGTTTCCAACACTCCAATACTGGGTCGTTGTTGCTATTCAGTCTTCAGAATGCAGGATGGATTATTCACAATTACGAGCTGCAGCAGAAAACCCTAATACTGTGATAAACATTTGGTAGAACAATATAACAGTATCCTATTTGTTTGTCGCATTAAGTTGTATGGAAATCTGATCTCTTTGATCCGAGCAGAACCAATAACTTCACTGTTTATGTTCCTCAGCTAACGTAATAACCATCATAATTCTCTCCCGGAAAAAGTGTGGTCTCTCCCAATGCGTCACTCACTACCTGATGGCTATGGCAATGGCGGATTTACTCGTCGTCATTACTAATCTAATCCTGCGACGCATTCCATTCCTCTATAAGGTAGAGCACCATTTCTTAGAAAACATTCCTGTTTGTAACATCCACGCTGTCCTGCTCCGTGCCGCCACTGACTGTTCTGTCTGGTTCACAGTTACTTTCACCTTTGATCGATTCGTGAATATTTGTTGCCCAAAAGTGAAAATGAATACTGCCGTGTGAAAACACCGTCAGTGGTTCTGGGAACTGTGACTGTAATCAGTTGTTTGAAGAACATTTCTTGGTATTTTATGTTTACAGGTCAGTATAGTCAGAGGCATAGACCCTGGTTCTGCTGGATGCCACGACGGATCAGGTATTCTTCCCTTTGGGGCGCAATTGAGTTATTTCATTACCTACTCATCCCAGGAGTTGCTTTTATTCTCATTCTGCTTCTCAATGGTTTAACGATCAGGCATATTATAGTGGCCAGCAGATCCCGAAGGAGGCTCCATCACCAAAGGAACAGAAAGACCACCAGAGACACAGAGATGAACAATCGAAGGAATTCAATAATTTTGTTGTTCCTTCTGTCAATCAATATTATTGTGTTATGGTTAGTATCAATGGTGTTTTCCATAAATAGGCGACTGTTTTTTCTGAGATATCTGTCTAAGAGGCTGCCAGATTTTGTAATGGAACTGGGCGACATGCTCCAGCTTCTCAGTTGTTGTACAAACACTGCGATATATGTCTTGGCACAAACTAAGTTCAGAGAACATTTCAAGAATATTGTCAATTATCCCTTTGCTGCAATATTGAAATTTATCAAGTTTTGAAAACGATTAAAGCATTGCACTATATGAAATCAATCCTGCAACCACGTTCGCTGGTGACTTCCATCCAGGCATATTTGAAATTACAAATTTGCTTCTTTATTTTGCTGCGGCTATTTCAGTTTCTGCTCTCGTTTATCTGTACACTTGCTCAAGATGTGCGCATTTGTGTGTATGAATATAAGCATAAAAAAGATAAATAGGGAAACAGGCTTGCATCCATATTTTCTATTCAATCGTGATCGTGACATGATGAAATATCATCAGTTGTTTATATGTGGGACACTTTGATTTGAATCTTGTTCTGGCAATTTGCATAGAACACACATAAACCCATGAAAGCATGGTTAAGTCATGTCGACTGGGGGAATTAAAAACGAAATGAAAACCCAGGTCGGTAAAGAAGCAATACTAGATGTTTAAGGAGGCTTTTGGGTCCCTGAAACGGCATACATTTCACCGAGAGATTCTCGAAATAAAAGGATGCATCATCCAGAACCCTTTTCCTCGAAGAGTGATTGCTCGCACTAAGGGACATAGGTTTAAGTTGAGGGGTGTTAGATATAGGATCAATGACAGACGTACTTTACTCAGAGAGGAGGAGGAGATTGGAATGCACTGCCTGCAACAGTAGTAGGCTCCCCAACTTTAAGGGCATTTATATGGTCATAGGATTGGCATATGGATGAGAATCAAATTGTGCCGGTGAGAAGGGCTTTATTTTGGTTTCACAGCTCGGCGCCATATCGAGAACCAAAGGCCTGCACTGTGCTGTAATGTTCTATGTTCTACCATCTATGACTAAACATGAAATTTAAGGATTGCATCAAAGGGAACAACGTTGTGACCAATATGGTAAAATGTATTGGCATGAATAAGTTTTAAAAATCAGCAATGAATGATCTTTTAAAAAATGGGAAAAAGGAGTGCAAACGTAAATTATCATGAAGTGTTTGCAAAGCACATGATTTCACCTTCCACGAGGGGAGATAAAAGGAAGAAAGTACAGAGAAAGTATTCATCTCTGAGTGGTGAACGTACGGAATTAGCTATGAGAATGGAGAAATTAACATGGGTATTGAACACACATTTTTAGTCTATGTTTAAATGTGAAGACATTCAAAAGTAAGCAAAATTAAAGAAATTCAAACACCAAGTGAAAAACAATCATCATCACAGTGAAGAATATGTATGTACACCACTGTTGTAAAGAAAAGGTAATACATGCCTGTAGGGAGGAACAGGAGATTGGTACGAAAAAAGTATGTACTTTTGAAAACATGTTGCACGCAAGATGGTCGAAATGGCCTCCGCCTGTGCTACAGTGAACACAGTGATTCCATTGCAAAAACTGACCGGTGTAAATGTCGACAAACTCTCGCCTTTCATAACTTGCATGGTAATTTAATGAAAGGTGACAGTGAAGATCACGGAATATTAAGTGTAATTTTGCCAAATTCCCTTGATTATAGACCAAAGAGCCAGTGAATCCAATAGTTAGTATCTTCTAAAACGTACAAGATATTGGGGGTAGTCAGGCAGAAGAGCAACAATCAGTGGTGTGCTCTTGCAGGAATACGGACTAAGCCGGGAATATTTCCACTGCCTCGGGCAAGGTTGTGAGCAGGAAATGTCTCCAGTTGTAACTGCTGGAAGGACAGATTGTGGAACTGGAGCAACGTCT
This sequence comes from Chiloscyllium punctatum, assembly GCF_047496795.1. NCBI lineage: Eukaryota > Metazoa > Chordata > Chondrichthyes > Orectolobiformes > Hemiscylliidae > Chiloscyllium > Chiloscyllium punctatum. Next base: position 19,124,463 of record NC_092781.1, on the reverse strand, counting down.
GAGGTCACTGTAGAACAACTGTGAAGCTGGGAGAAATGCAGAAAGCAAGGCAGCGAGATGGCCACACCGCAGGTTAAGACTCCACGAGCAGAAAAGGTATTGTTGGTAGAGAAAGACGACTAAATAGGCCATGCGAGACTCCCTCGTGGACATTTTCTTCAGAAAAGATATACATCTTCAGATAGTGTTGAGAGAGATGTTCTCTTGGAATAAGCAGCTAAAACCAATTTCGTTGCACCCTGATCTCTGTGTTGCTAAGGGAATGATCCAAAATAAGTTGAACGGCAAAGTTCAACCAATTATGAGGAGGATACATCGGCGCAAACGAGAATGAAGAATACGATGATGCCTCCCCGATGTTTGACTTATGAATGCCTCAGAACCGTTATAGCGCATCTTAAAAGTTGAAGGTGAAAAGCCAGAGGTCAGGTTACACATTGGGAAAAATGACAGGAGGAAATAACGAGCTCAAAAATGCAGCAAGCTAACTGAATTTAGGACTGCACAGGTAGGGATCTCAAGATTACTAAGAGTGCATTATGAATAAAGTAGAAAAAACTGAGGTATATCACTGGCCGAAAAGATGGTTTGTCCCTTATGGTTTCAGATTTATGAGGTATTGGTCCCGAGTCAGGAACGGGAGTATGTGTAATGGGGAGCAAAGAGATGACTGACGAATTATACTCATGTTTCACTTCTGACGTCATATGCGAAGTTGCAAACACCCGTACTGGAAATGATGTAAAACTGGCGTTTGAACGAAGAATAAACTAGAGTAAGTACGACTTAGAAGAGAACTTGGCTTGAAATAATTAATAAAACAGAATGTTAATGAAATCGCTGAGCCACCGTGCTTCTACAGACAAATATCCAAGGACTGACAATCAACATCTCAGAGTATTTACACAAGTGAATTTGCAAATAGTGAAACTATTGCTGACATGGGCCTAATTCTGTCGACATAGTTAAAGGCTTTCCTTCATCCCAGCATTCACCTGTTCGCGCCTCAAACACACTCACCAATATCGCTTTGTCTTCTCCTTCCTCATCTCCAAACGAGACTGTGGTTGGAAACTGAATTAATATGGCTGGAAGTAATACAACAATGAACGTAATGTTTAGGGGAAGATTCATGGAGTGAGTTCAATATGAATAAACACTATGGTTCAAAACACATTTTTTCTGCGCTCTGAGGTGAGATGTGGCTGGATTGCACTGGACTTTTGTTCCAGAAGTTTTAATCTTGTCTCAGTCATGGGCAGCCAATGAGATTTTAAAATGCTTTAAGTTGATTGAAAAACTGATACTTTACCCTGAGAGTCTACAGTTGAATGTAAAGCTCACCGGTGAATCAGACCTGCTGAGATACATTTTGCCAACATCGGGAGTGCTCTCGAAAATCCCACACCACTGAGTCAGAATCTAATTTGCAAAATTAAAAGGTAATGTGAGGCAGATGAGAATCAGGTATAACAACTGACGAAACTTCAAAAACAACAGCCATCGACATTAGACAATCCTTTTCTGTATACCTCAAAAGTCTAACACCGCAACCCACTCCCAGTTCGTTGGTGGACCAAGATTGAGATTTACCAGTCAAACATGTATGCACATGTTCCTTGGATTGTCATTCAGTTATTCTAGAACTGCAGAAATGCCCATTTTTTTCATTATTGGATTTCTTGCATTTTATCCAATTGAGGGTAAGAGGAGAAATTACACTTCTGTGTCCCCTTTTGTGAATGCCGATTTATGTCCTGTCCTTAGCCTCATGAATAATTTCAAGTAATCTCTATAGAGCCACTTCAAACCAAAATATGACACACGAACCAGTAAAGTGATCTCAACTAAGTCTCGTCAAATAGATCTGCTTTACGGTGGGAAGAGTTTGTCAGATGTTTGGACGGAATTCCAACGTTCCTGCAGCTCAATGGTGGCAAGTTTCAAATCAAGCAGAGGTGGGGAAAAGCTGTAGATTTCGGCAAATCAGAGAGCACGAATGGTCGTGGGAGAATGGCGTTTGCTGGAAAAGAATCCAAAGACGGGGTGGGTGGCAAGTCATGGGGTGAGTCCAGAAAAAAGGAAGAGTGATTAAAATTAAGACATTGCTAACTCAGGAGTCAATGAAGGTCAATCAGCGCACAAGTGGCTATAGGACTACTGCTGCATTTATACATGAGAGAAAATATTCCAATGAGCTCAGAATTTCAGAAGACCACATGTGAGAATCCAACTTTGGGGAACGACGATTTGCATACAGCGCAAAACACAGTGCTTGAGCTCAAAAGAAAAGTTGTGCCTTAGAATCTGGCAAAAGACAACGTTTTGGAAGGTACTTTATTGTTAGACATGGGTTGTTACCTTAGGATATAATTTTCTCATCCACGAACTATTCTTCTGCACAATCAACGGCTAACATTTTCGATTCCTCCCCGATATCCAGAAAATCATTAAGGTCATTTGCAAAATAGCTCACCAGTTGTACAGAGCAATGGAGATACCATCAAGGTTTCAATGTGTAGCTGCAGGAACGAAAGGAACTGGCACAGTGAGAAGCACACCTGCCTTGGTCTGAAGGTGGAAACTCTGAAAAACAAATCTGGAGAGTGCATCCCATCGTTTGGAGCTCAAGGAGTCAGCATCATTTTTTTCTCTGATCTGGTTTCATTGAGTAATTGTTTAGGTAAATAAATGTTGGCCTTTATTTCAGATGGAATGGTGCATGAAAGTAGGGATGTTTGGCTGGAATAATACAGGCACGAGTTCAATCACAGCTGGAACACTGTGAGCAGTTTTAGTTTCAATCCAGTCTTGAAAGAAACAAGTATACTGGCATCGGAGGCAGTCCAGAGAATTTCTACTGGGCTAGCCCGGGGACTGAATGGAGGCTCCAAAGACTGAGTGGTCAGAATCTGAATGTATGGCTTCTAATTTGAGTGACGGAGACGAATGTTAAAATTCTGTCTTTGTTTGAATTGTGGTCAGAAGGCAAGAGGGAAATGGATGAAATTTTGTGATCGCTGCGCTGTGCATGGTTAATTGCAGAACAATAGTTAGTTGATATTTAGAACGATCTCCAGGAGTTGAGGACCGAACAAGATTCAATCACAATTATGAGGATGCCTCCATGATAAGCCACTAACGCCCCATCTTCTCCCCGGAGCCAGCCAGGTCTTTTCACAGTAGCTAAATAAGGCGTCCTTGAGACATTATTATTAAATGTTGGCAGGAGCGTCAGAGAGTCTCTGAGCTCGGTCGCAATGGACAAAGAAAACGCTTCTACCCATTAGATTTCAATAATCAAATACAATCAACTCAATACTCTGTTCCTGTTCCCCAGCACTTTGCCAATCGCTTTGTCATCGTGGCTGCAAAGATGAATACTTTCTGAAATTGTTGAGTGTTTCTGTTTCCCCCACTTCCATGGAGAGTGAGCTTTATGTTCCACGAGCACCTGGATGAAAACAGTGGTCCTCACAGCCACATTGATCATGCTGCCCATTTTCTAAAATCACCAATTCTGCCACATCCCACCAGGAAGGGGAAAGTCTTCTTCCTATCTCCGCCTCATTATTGAAAACATGCCAATCTTGTGCTCTCTCAAAAACTCCTCTTATTTCACGATAACGAACAAAGTCTGTTCGGTTTCACATCATATCTGAAATTTACCAGGCTCGGAAACATAATCGTAAATCTCCTCTCGGCCCCATTTCTAGTGTGACCATTTGTGTGCATTCCGGAATTGTAAGTAAAACTATAAGTGTGTGACCAAACCAAATCAATGTTATACAGTTCTCTTCATAACCTGCATATTCGTAATGTATATGCCTCGGCTACTAAAAGCAAGTATCACACAGGCCTTCATAACCACTAACGCTCCCTGACCAGGCATATTCAGAAAGCACAAGACATGTGCATAAAAGTTATATCTTGCCTATTTTTGATCCAGGGGTCCTCAACTTCATCATGCTTTTACTTGCCATTTTTGTCTTGCCTGGGGTCATCACATCACACTTTCTAGAATTGCTATTCATTATCCGAGTGATTTCAGCTCCAGAGAATGTGAATGTCCCTATTCAGACCTGCGTTGACATGTTGGAATCTTGCTGGAGAGACGCCTGCTGCTGAGTGAATTGGTCGCGATGTGCAAAACATGAACACCGGCCTCTTGGCCTTTGACAACAAATTTGCCTACTGCACCCTTGACCTAACGTGGTATGATTGCAACAGAGCATTGTTAATCCAAAAAAGTCCTAACCAAGACTGTAGTGAGGAAGGGCTGTTTCTCTACTGTAACGTGTAAAACTGCTAAATATTGTGGTTTTTAAATACAAAATGTTCCTCGTCTTTACAATTCAGCATGAGATTTCATTGCGCCTTCATCCAAAGTGAAGCGATGATGCAGTGGTGTTGTAATTGAGTACATTACTGTGACAATGTGGAACTGTTCAGCAGACCTAAATTGAATCATGCCATGGTAAAATTTACGTTGAATTGAAAGGAAATCTGGAGCTGTCATTTTATTGAGGACAATGAATCGAATGTCTGGTTCACTTATGTCGTTGACTGAAAGACACCACCAGTTTGGCCTCCGTGCAACGAAGGACACACAACAATGTGTGTTACTCCTAACTGCAGGCTGTTAAGAGAAATCAATATTGACCTCGCCAGTGATGCTCTAATTCTGCGAATGAATTTTTTTGTGAGATAGGTATGACAACAGCATTCTGAATAAAAGCACGAACGTTAAAAGTCTAAAATTACGTTGTGAAATCAAAGACTACCATCACGAATCCATTTCGTGTCAAACACAGCCTGTTATAAATTGCTTCTTTTTAATATAAATGGACTGAAAATGGATTTGACATTGCTGCCTAGATGAAGGCAGGTTAGGAGGACATTGAACATGACTTCCTTGCTCAACACCATTTTCGAGATGAACTCAGGCAATTGATCGATACAGAAAATAACACGTTATTTGATATAAGAGAGCTCCAGTTGTTTACAACTCAGACAGGAGTGCTCAGGAAAATAGACTTGATGGAAACACACAAGAACTCACCTCGAAAAATTCTGGAATGCACACACTAGGATAGAAGAATGTTTTGGAAGCCAAATCCATGCTGCAAATGCGATGCAGCAGCTAAAGTGTGCGAGACCGATGCTGCATTTTCGTAACTGCACAGAGTCTGTGTGAATTGCATGCTGGGCAGTTAAAATTGACACTAAGAATGGATGAGTTACCAGGCAGAAGAATTCTGTTTTTCTGGGAAGGTGTCTCGAGATTTCTCCGAGAGATGTCTTCATTGAACAGCATTCACCAAGAAGATGGAATATCAATCAGAAGGGATAGGAAGATTAAATTCAGAAATGCACATACCTCAGTGAGAGATGAGGACATTACTCGTGTCATTTTCACAAAAATGAAATATTTTGCACCGAGACATTGTTTTTTCTCTTATCAGGAAACCAGCCTCTGTTGGCGGGTTTTCATTTTTAAAATCTAAGTATTGATTGCATCGTAAATGATTTGCTATTTCTAAACAAACTTAATAAACTGTCAGTAAATTACAATGAATCATCACTGCCTATGCTAGTGTCATAGAGAGGCATTCATTCATACATAATCGAAAGAGATTCTTTGTGGTGGCATATCTCCACTCACCAAGAGTAATCAAATGATACTAACCTCTTTTACTTGCACGTGGTCCACTGTGTACCATGCCATCGCATTTCATGTGCACATTCACATTCTTCTCAATCATTGCGAGAGTACCATCCCCATTGCGCGGCTCCACCACCAGCTCAGGCAGCACGGTCAATATTTCTGCTTCCCTTGATGAATGAAAACTTTTCAGAACTTAATAGACAAATGACAATTCACTTTGAACTAATGCCCTCTTGTCTCAGACACGTTCGCTATGGGTAAAATATTACCATGATCTAGCATTGAGGATACTGGGTATTCCAAGATGAAGGACGGAAAAAAAATTGGGCTGTAACAGCTGCTCCTTTATTGAGGTACTTTATGTGTTGGAGGTGATTTCCTAGAATTCCAGGAGCAGCAATTACAGTTTTGTGTGCTGTTTCACTGTTTTGTAACTTTGGAAAAAAGCAACAGCAGTTTTAAAAGAGAGAAGGACACGCAAAGGAAGCACATGGTGAGGTCAGTGCAGGAGAGAGAGAGAGAGAAAGTAACTGACAGTGACCTGCACAGTTACTGCCTTTGCTGTTTAACTTCATGTATCTCTGGACTTTGGAGTACGTCTGGGAAAATTAACAAACAGAGAAATTCACAACTGATCTTGGAGGAACTGTTTGGGTGAAGTTCACAGCACAGAATCAGATAAGTGTATTGTTTTTAAGTGCGACCTACAGAACGTTTGTTGTAGTGAGAATGCTGGATTCTTTCTTGATTTTTTTTTTGCGAGATGTCTCTTGATTAAACTAAAAATATAAGCCATAATTATTAATTTAAGCGGGGGCAATGTTTTTTTTTTGAGGAATAAGACCGTGATTCTTTTTCTGGGTCTGTACGTTGTGATGGAGCAAAAATGACCTTTTGTAGAGTGGCATGTGCTTCTAGTCAGACGTGGGAGGTGAAAGAGAGTTTGAGGGTTACTGTGGATTATATCTGCAATAAATACTGTTGGCTTCGAATCTTATCAGATCGAATAGATCGGTTGGAAAGACAATTAGAAGCAATGAGGAATTTGCAACAGCAACGTTATGTGATGGATGGCCAGTTATAAGAAGGGGGAAGTCTCAGATACGGTCACATTGATGGGTTAACTCCAGGAAAGTAAGAGAGTTAGGCAGCTAGTGCAGAATCCCTCTGTGGCTGTACTCATTTCAACCAAGTATGCTGTTTTGGAAAATGTGGGGTTGATTGATTCTCAGGGAAACGTAGCACGAACAGCCAAGTTTCTGGTATTGAGACTGACTCTAATGCAACGAGGGTTATATCGGGTTTCAAGAGATTAATTGAGTTTGGCAATTCCCTCGTCCGATTAACAGACCGACGTTTCTGTGGCCAGCAGCGAAAAATCAGAATGGTGTGTGCTTTTCCTGATACCAGGAACAAGAATGTCTCAGAGAGATTGCAGAATGTTCTCGGTGGGGAGACAGACCAGCATGAGGCCATTGTCCACATTGGCGAAAATGACATTGGAAGGGAAAAGGATGACATTCTGAAGGGATAATACACAGAGTTAGACCGGAATCTTAAAAAAAGAAATGTGTTAAGTGTGTACAAGAAAAATTCTGATTCAGTATTAGCAAACATACACAAATCCCCTCCCCCCGACAACATTCAATCACCAGCTTCCTGTAGGAGAGAATTCCAAAGATTCGCAAAACTCTAAGTGAAGGAAATCTTCCTTGTATATCCATTAAATGAAATATCCTTTTTTTTCCTAATCCGTGGCACATCATCCTGGACTTCGCCGACCTGCTCAGCATCATCGGCATGTTATATGTTTCAATGAGATCCCTCCTCATTCTTCTAATTTCCAGTTAGTACAAGCCCAGTCGATCTAGTTTTTTGCCATATATGAATCCTGCCAACTTGGGAATCAGCCTGGTGAACTTTTGCTTGTCTTCCTCAATAACAAGAATATTCTTCGTCAGACGAGAACATGAAATACTTAACGTGTGGTTTCATGAAGACTATCTTTAATTGCAGCAAGACGTCTTTACTCTGACACAGAAAATCGTCCCGCTTTACAGTCCTTTGGCTGTCATCACTGCCTACTGCATCAGCATGCATGGTTAAGCTAACTCTGTTAAGTTATTAAATGTATCAGGGAAGTTAAGTATAATATTAACGAATGGATGGAGGAAGTGTTGAGTATGCCGGAGACATTTCAGTATCCCAATTCCCCAAGTCCGGATGGGATGTCTCCCTGGTTTCAGAGAGAAGCGAGAGAGGAAATAGTTGAGGTATTAACAGACATATTTGCAGCACACTTGAACACGGACCCAGAGGACGGAAAGTTATTAATGTTGTCTCCTTGTTTCTGACTTGTGGCAAGAATGCTCCAGATAAATATAGACCAGTCAGCCTGACATCAGTGGAGGGTATGTAGCTGGAGAAGATGCTAAGGTATCCGATCTATTCCCATTTGGATGAAAATGAGCTTATCAGTGATATGCATCATGTTTCCTTTTCATGGAAGGTCGTATCTTACCAAGCTGATAGGATTATTTGAGGAATTGACTAAGTTGATTGATGAAGGAAGGGCTGCAGCTGTCAATTGCATGGTTTTCAGTAAGGCACTTGGCAAATGCCTTATTTTGTGCTGATGGAGAATGTGAAGTTACACAGGATGCAATTTGCAATAGCAAGTTGGATTTAGCACTGGTTGAGGCAACAGAAGACAGAGATTAGTAGTCGTAATGAGTTTCTCTAAATGGAAAATTGTGTCCAGTTGGGTTCTAGGAGACAGTGAGGACTGCAGATGCTGGAGATCAGAGCTGAAAAAAGTGTTGCTGGAAAAACGTAGCAGGTCAGGCAGCATCAAAGGAGCAGAAGAATCAACGTTTCGGGCATAAGCTCTTCTTCAGGAATGGCTTGAAGAAGGGCTTAACCTTTTGGGCATAAGCCATTCCTGAAGAAGGGTTTCTGCCCGAAACGTCGATTCTCCTGCTCCTTTCATGATGCCTGACCAGCTGCGCTTTTCCAGCGACACATTTTTCAGCTCCAGTTGTGTTCAACTGAGTTGCGTTCTGGGAACAGCCTTGTTGTGACAGTCATATCACTGATTTGGTGGAAGATGCAGGTGGTCTGATGAGCAGGATTGCAGGTTACACTAAAAGTGGTGGAGGAGCAGACAGTGAAGGGAGCTTTCAGAAAATACAGCAGTATATAGATCAATTGGCTAGTTAGACGGAGAAATGGTTAATGGGGTCAATCCGAGCAAATGCAAGGTGATATACAGAGAGATTGTTAACGTCCATTACACACTGAATGTGGCAAAGCAAGTATACAGAGTGGTCAAGCAGGCACATGGCATGCGTTCCTTCGTCGAATGGTGCATTGTGTACTGGAGTTGATAGGCAATGTTACAATTGCATGAGACTTCGATTCAGAGGACAGTTCTGGTCGTCACTTTTCCAAAAGAATGTGATTGATTTATACAGTGTACAGAGGATATTCATCAGGATGTTGACTCGTATGGAAGGTGCTACTCATGAAAAAAGGTTGAGTAGATTAGGTTTGTTTTCAATAGAAAGACGGTGATCGAGTGGAGTCTGACTGAATTCTGCAAAAGCATGAGATATATTTGCAGGATGGATGGAAAAAACACTTTTACCTCAGAGTGGAAAACTAAATTATGAGGGATCATGAGTTTAAGGTGATCGGGGAATGTTTAAAGGGAGATACATGTGGAAACTTTTTTAACCACAGACTGGTAGTAACCTGGAACGCTTTCCAAAGGGGATACTAGAGGCAGGCGCTATGGCGTCTTTTAAGATACATCTCGACAGATGCATGAATGGGCAGCGTGTGGAGGGATACAAATCCCCAGAAAGTAGGCGATGATATTACACAGAGAACGTGGATCAGCGCAGGTCTGGAGGGACATAGGGGCTGTTCCCATGCTGCAATTTTCTTTTCTCTCTGTTCCCTCTTCTTTTACGCAACTGCTAATCTTTAATTGACACAATCCTCATCCAAGTCCAATACTAACTGCAACAGACATTGTCAGTAAAACACAAAAATTATTCGTGACTCAAACTTCAGCCTAAACTTTACATTAATCCGATACACTGCAGTGAAGTTAACTAATTATTGAACGCTTCATTAAATGTTGTCACTAACTTCTTGATGGTCACCTCTACCCGTTTCCCTTACACCAAGAAATGCCTCTGTTTCTCATTAGAGTTTTGACAATGCGTTTGCAATCACGTTTTCCTGTCATTCCACATACACAATTTTCAAATTGAACGCATCCAAATACATGCTCCAACCAATCAGTCTGAAAGTTTTGTCCGTAAGTTTTTCCTCAAACGTCAATGGAATATGTTCGGTGCATATGACTGTCTTATATACGTTACCAGTAACATAATCGCTTAAATGTTGTAATGCAAATACCAAGCTCAAAATCTCCTTCTCAAAGTTCGACTATTCGCGCTGCTGAATGTTAATCTTCCAATGAAATATCTGATAGTTCTTTCTTTCTTCTCGTCATCTACCTGCAAGAGCACAGCATTGACGCCCACAACACTTGCATTGATAGCCACCTTGAACAGCTGTATGTCGTTAGGTACGGGTAAAACTGGGGGAATGCATAAGAAAGCTTCCAGGTTGTCAATTGCCTTCTGACAGTCCGCTGTGTACTGAAATGTGTTGCTTTTCCTGAGCAATTCAGTGCCTGGAGCAGCCACACCACTAACATTTGGGGCAGTTTTTCGATAAAGTCCACTCAATGACGGGAAACGTATTAGAGATCTATTTGCTGATGTTTTGAGAAACTACCAGATTTACTTTGATTTTGGATCCCGTGGGGCCGTTTGTCTATGTCCAATAGCATTCACCAGGAAAGTGAGTTGCAATTTGGCAAATTAACGTTTGGCGAGGTTTATCCTCTTCCTTTGGAAGGCGAGTGAACAAGTCTGGTAAATGTTGTAAATTTTCATTCCATTTGTGACTGAAAATCACCAGGTGATCTATATAAGCAATACAGTGGGTGAATCCATCAGTGAACTTATTGGTTTGACTCTGAAGTATGGTTGGCCTATTTCTGATGGCAAATGGCATAACTTTAAACTGATACCGTTCATTGAGTTTTGCAAAAGCCGAAATTACCTTTGTTCTTCCTGACAAATATACTTGCCAGTATATTCTGAGCAAACCCAACTTACAAGTCCAAGTTTCTTGTCTGACCTTCTCAATGCGATCTTCCAAACGTGGAATCAGAGATACGCCAGTCTCTGTAACTACGATGACTTTTCGATAGTTCAAACATAACCGTTGGTAACCATTTCGTTTTGACAGCTGTAATGATGGGTGAGCTCCAGTCACTGTAATTCACTTCGAAATGTCGAGTTGGAACATGCATTCAATCTCCTTTAACCTGCGTCAACATTAGAGAATAATGCCCATTAGAATATTGCTTAATTGGAGCAATATCTCCTGTGTCTACATCCTGCACAATTATGTTAGTTCTTCAAAGCCGAATCACTAATCTCCCCATGCAATAGTAAAATCTTTTTTTCAGTTCATTTCGAATTTCCTCTGTAAGATTACTCAATATGAACCCTAAATTTTGAGAAAGTCCTCATTTTCCAAATTGGATTGACGAATGCCCAATTCGGAATCCACTGAATTTGGATCCTCCCCCTGTGTTGTAATAAAAAGCAGATTCTCCTCTTGCTTTTCTTCCCTTTGGAACATATTGACATGACACACTCTGAGCGATTCCTTTCCGTCTGGAGTCCCCATCAGTTATTCCACTTCAACCATTTTTCTTTCAACTGGATGCAAACCATCAAATCTTGCTTTTAAAGTTTCACTTATCACGGGAAGTAAAACTTCCTTATTCCCGAGAGCGAAAATTGCCAATTTTTGATTTCTTGTCTGCTTCCTTTTCAATGTATGTTGTGATACTTTTAAATGCTGACCAGTCAACTCTCCAGCACTATTCAATTGAACTCTCACAGTTGACCCATAGCTCAATTATGTGTGTTTTTTAAAAATTCTGAATTAGCAATTTCTCCTTCATCCATATTAACGGTCCTCTCACTTCATGCCCCAAAATTTGTTCGAATTGACTGAATTTGATCGATGCGTTTGGTGCATATCTGTTCTCAAAAAGCACAAACGGAATTCTGTTCCCAACCATCTGCATACTCTTGGCTCTCAGCCCTCAATGTGGTCTTCAATGTTTAGCGCCACCTTTCGCGTGGTCCCTACGAATCTGGTTGAGCTACAGGGAAATTGAATTGTTTTATTTGTAAGCTGTCCACAACTTCATTGATGAATGTTGCTGTGACGTTTGATGATTGATCAGATTATATCTCTGTCAGTCATCTGAATCTAATTTTAAAAAATGAGTATGCCCACTCCAGTCCTTTCAGCTCTGATGTTGTGTAATGGGACGGCCTCTGGAGATCTAGTCAACGCATCAATCATTATTAATAGATACATGTTTCCCACATTTTTGAGGTTGGGGATCTGCAAAATCAGTTAAGACGCTAGTAGAGGTTTACTCACATGCAGGAATAGGCGTTAAATGTGGGGCGACTATTATCTTCTGTGTTTTCCAATTACTTGACGCAAGTCATACTCCACAAGATCAGAAAACTCAGGATTTAAAACTAACAATAACTGGTGTATTCCGTTACTTTTACTTGTAATGTTTTGGGAATTTTCACTGGGCAGAATCTTGAAAACAGCCTTGAAATGTTGTGAAAAAATGGAGCAAATTTAACGAAATTCGTTGAAGCTGCAATTCACCTATATCCTTGCGCAGTTCAAGTTAGTACGAATGTTTTGTCTTTTAGCTTGTGTTTTCCTCACTGCAAAACGACCCCAAGTAATAGCTCAGGCTGTACTCACAACACTTCCGTCCTACACCCTACTGGCAATACGATTTGGTGAACTTCAGATCATTTCTCATCTGCCTGGATATGTGATGTTCTCCATTTTCTCACGAAGTGATTTATTTTAAGGTAATGACATTAAGATGTATATTCTAATTCGTTTCCTGTGCATGCCTTCTGATACAAGTTATTTAAATTTTCATCTTTCCACTGCAACTCTGTCAACTGATCGTAGCAAAAGATGTCTGCATTGTCATGTATCTTCATCTGCCTTGTCTCAATCATTTGATCACACTGGTTCTCTGTTAATTCAATTTCAAAGTACTTATTTGTACTTTTTGGTATCTCCTGTTTCAAGTAAAGTCTTTGTTGACTTCGTACCACTCAGCCAGTAAAGATTTTAGGACGTGTGTCCTGAAGTAGTTCGCTTGCACTAGTTTCCACGTGATTTTCAGTCGGTAGCAAATCTACTAGTAAATCAGCGATATCACTAGCAGGGGCAAATTATATTTCTGGAGCTGACAGTTTGTCTACTACTCGTAAGACGAATTCTGCATTTTTCTGCAGACACTCTGACCCCATATGGCATAACTGAGGCGTTTTTGTCTCACCGTGAATTCCCGTTACTCCTACCTTTTCTGGAAATATTACTTCAGAGGTGCATATTTCTTCATCTTTCAAAGTCACAGACTGAGAGGAACCCGTGTCTCTGAATATTATAATGTCTTTACTCGCTGAACCCTGGCCTATGCGAATGAACATTACTTTTGCAGGTACATTGTTTAAGAAGAGCTGTCACTTCCTTCTAAAACAACCCCTGACCAACCTGTACATTCTGATACAACGTAGACTGCGCTTTTTCTTACAGCTCTGAGAAAATTCAGTGACTTATCCTGTTTCCCTACATCTCGTGTTCCAGTGCATTTCCCAACTGACAAACATTGTGTTTTCATGGGCCTATTTTATTGCAGTGAAAATACTGGAGATTCTTAACTTCTCGGATCGCTTTTTTTCTGCTGTTGTATCTCATCCATGTGATCTTCTCCGAGAGATAACTTTCCGTTTCCAAGTGAGGATTTGTCATTTCATCAAATTCGAATTCTTCGTTTTCTGGTCCAAATCATAACCTTCAACCATTTCAGCTGCTAATCTGGCCGTTTTAGCTTTCTGCTCTTCCATATGATTTAACAGTCATTCAGGAATTGAATTTTTGAATTCCTCCAAAATAATTGTTTCTCCAACAGTGTCGTAGCTTTCCTCCAATTTTTACTGCGCTTGCCTACCGTTCAAAATTAATTTGTGATCCTTTCAAACGTAATGGAGTTTTGACGAGTGTCCCATATTAGATTCCTAAAACGTTGTCTGGAATCTTCTGGCACAAACCGCATGATCATTGGCCACCACATTTGTTTAACTACATTTTCTGATCAGATGAAAAAAAAGCTCCAACAATTTTCTCATCGAATATAGGCAAAGATTGAGTATTTTTAAAAAGATCGCCACCAGGAATGTGGCGGCCATGAGTTTGCTCATCCTCCCTCTCCCTCTTACTGTGCATAAATTTAGCTTTAATCTCCATAATTTTCAGCTGAATTTCCTGTCGAAGTGTCAATTTCTGAAGTTCATATGCGCTCTCTATTTCTCTCTGTTTTCTGCTGAAGGCACTCATCATTTTCCTCTGTGCTCCGCTTTTAATCATAATCCAACCTATTTCATGTTTTTGTTGCACTTACCTTATCTTTTGCCTGTTCGCAAGCTGCTTCATCTTTCATTGAGCTTTAGCCATCTTCATATATTCTCATGGTTTTTCCAGCAAATGTAACTGCTGAGCTATTGTACTAATTATTTCTTCTTTCCTCATTTTATGTCGGCAGCTGCATTTGCAGTGTCTCTGTTAATTCCTGCAATTTGGCCTTAACCACCTTTTGTAAAACCCACAAGGGCACTTCTTCCATTCCAAGAAGCCCGTGGTGACTGAAAGAGCCATTGCTATCCTAAGCACTGCTGAAGTAAACAATTTCAAAACTCAGCATGAAAGAGATAAATACCTACCACTCACTGCCTTCGAGTCCGAAATATCTAGTCCCAATTCGGAACAACTGAGCAAACTCGCAAGAGAGCCGACAAACTGTCATGGACTAAGCCAGTGCCCCCAAAACATTTGAAGAAGGTAGTCTGAACCCTAACATTGGTAGTTATTTTCAGCAGGTGGATAACTGGGTATTCCAGGAGAGAATTAGTTTGTCAAACCGAGTAGGTTTAACCAAAATAGTAATTATTTTACGAAATTACTGAATGTAACGCAAAGATGAAAAAAAAGATTATACCAAATAACGTATTCTATACGAGGCCCAACTAATCGTCCCACTTAATAATGTTGTTCTAGAATACTTGAAACAATTCTCATAATCACCGCTTGGCATAAAAGGTCAGGAAACCAGTCCGAACAGTTACAGCAGCCTTTCTTCCCCCCAGTTAAATCTAAGCTAGCAGAGCAAAGCTGAGCTTTAAAAACCGACCACTCTATTTTCATTATAGAAGTGTTATTTTTTATTTTGATTGCATTCTGCCTGAGGGAGTATCGTATCGCTATAAACACGATGGCCTTAAAACCCTTCCATATTCAGCCATTTCAGAACCTGTGCCTTTACAAACTTTCTGCAATAAACTACAGACAATGTAACCTTGTAAAAGGAATGGTTTCGTCCGAACACCTACATATTTTCACTCTACTTATGCAAACAAAATACGATTACGCACATATTGATGCACACAGACAAATGCATGTAGAGATTTACGCATTTTTGCATCACATACATTTGCATTCAGTAGCACACATGCACTCACTTAGCAACGCATGCACACGTTCTCACAAACATACGAGTACATTCAGCAAACTAAATGAATCACATTTATATTCAGATTCATCCTTCCTCTAATGTCATGATTACAATGAATGTAGTACTTCATCCTCATCCTCCAGAGAAAAACGGACTGAATGATTGGCATCATTTCCCGGTATGCTGTCGAGCCACTTTTTCTACTCATTAGTGGCAGTACGTGCATTGTGGAAGGGGCACTGCAGAAATTCATCCATACATGCGTGCAGGCTAGTAAGTACACATGGACCCAGACACACATATAAACATACACGCACACAATTTCAAAAAGAGACCTCCAAATACACATGGACATGCATTTACCTGTGAACACACGCTCATGCATACAACAATTCACGTGCACACGTTAGTGTAGACATATATCCACTCATCAATATCCACATGCATACTTGTAAACGTGCACAAATATACCGAATTCAGGCACCTACACCTACATTATTGCATGCTGTTCATAAAGTACACAGACAAACATGTGCATGCATACATATATACACATAAACTCACGTGCATAAATATACACACAAATGCATACATATGCGCAAATAGAGGCCAAAAAAAATGTAAAAGCAAGTATTGAAGGAGGGAGAAGGTTAAATATGTGGGTGAATCAGCCAGTAATAGAAAGGCTGTTTGAAAGAGTTCTCTCGGTGTATAAAGGGCTAAAAGAGGCCGCAATGGGTATTGGGCTGCTGAAAAATTACACAGGAGAAATAGTATTCAGGAAAAGCGAAATGTTTGAAGAAATGGAAAAAAAAAGGTTGAGTCTTCACAGTCGAAGGCACAAGCAATTTCCAAAAACGTCTTAGAGGGTGAAGAGGCAGAGCTGAGTTTGGCAGCCATCACCAAGAAGAAAGTGCTAAGAAAACTGAATGACCTGAATGCGGATAATTCTCCCGAACAAGATGGATTACGCGCGAGATTCCCATTTCGGACAGCTGGTGAGACAATGGACGGTTTAGTGGTAATGTTTCAGGAGTCTTTAGAATCGGAAAGGGTTCCAGAAGCCTGGAAAATTGCTAACTTAACACCCCTGTTTAAAGTTTGAGTATCGCAGAAGATGGAAAATTATATCCCAATTAGCACAAATTTGGACGCGGGTATGGTAGTGGAATCCATGCAGAAGGAGGTAATTTCTGAATATTTGGAAGTTGATGCGAAACTAGGGCAGAATCCGCATGTTTTCATCAAATTAGATCATGCTTGAAAAATCTGCAAGTATTCTTTGTGGAATTAACGAGCAGATTAAAACGAGAAACATCAATGGATGTTGTATTTATGAAATTCAAAGGGGGCTTAGTAAAGAGCCACAAAGGATGTTACTGAGGAAGATTAGGGACCATGGCTTAAGAAGCAAAGATCAAGCATGACCAGATGCTTAGCTGTCTGTCAGAAAGAAAACAGTTGGGATAAAAGGGTCATTCTCAGAATTTCAGCCCTTCACAGTTGGGGTTACACTAGGCTTGCTCTTGGGAAAGCAATGTTTCCGCTTTATATATGAACGATGCAGATGAAGGAAGTGAGGGCATTCTGCATAAGTTTGCAGATGATTCAATAATAGGTATAAGATCAAATAGCATTGAGTAGGCGTGGAAGCTGCAGAAGGATTTGCACTATTGCGCAGGGCGTGCAAAGAATGGCAGAGGAGGACATTATGGGAAAGTGTGAGATTATACGACTAGTTGGGAAAAATAGAGGCTATTTTCTGAATGAGGAGATAATTCAGAAGTCCGAATTGCAAAGAGACTTGGGCGTTCTCTTCCAGGATTCTCTCAGGGATAACTTACTGGTTGAATCAATATTTTGGAAGGAAAATGCAATGATGGCATTTATTTCGACAGGAATTGAATTTTAAAGCAGTGAAGTAATTTGGGTTATCAATAAGGCGCTGATCGGACCACATTTGGTGTATTTTGCACATGTTTGCGCTCCATATCTCAGAAACAATGTATGGCACATTCACAATAATGGTCCCTTGAATGACAAGGCTAACCGATGAGGGATGTTTCAGGAGTCTGGAATAGTACTGGATGGAGTTTAGAAGGATGAAGCGGAACTACTTGAAACTTACAGAACATTGAAAATCCTGGACAGAATGGATGCTGGAAGATGCTTCCATTCGTCATAGAGACTACGACTTGAGGGCATCACTTTCGAGTAACTAGAAGACTTTTTTGAACAGAGATAAGGATAAGCCAGAGAATGGTGTAACAACTGAATTCCCTGCCACAGAAGACTGTAGAGGACAGGTCATTGAGTGCATTTAAGATAGACAGAGGCAGGTCCTTACTTCTTCAGGCCTTCAGTGGTAATGTGGAGAAAGCGGGAGAATAGGGTTAAGAAAATCATTAGACATGATAAAATGGTGGAGGGGACTTGATGGGCAGAATGGCCTAACTTTTGCTCCTGTGTCTTACAGTCTCCTGATGGCGTTATACCATCAAAAGCACAGTCACCAGTGGACAGTTATGTACACAAATCATGGAAAGCCTTTTAAAAAATCATATGCAGCGTGTTCTCGTATGTGATTTTAACTTACATGCTATTTAATTATAACTCCCTCAAGGCCAGCAGCCTAAATGCAGAATGGGTCAGATGAATACAGGATGGATGCTCGAAATAAAATGTTAGATTCCAACCAGGAAAGAGGCTGGTCTCGGCCTTTTATTGAGGAATAAACCTGGCCATCTTTTCCAAGATTCAGTGAGGGAGCAATTTGGGAGCAGTGACCATAATTTTAAGCATTTTACCAAGTTAACAGAAGATATAAGACTTCGCTCTGGCCAAATTTCTAAATTATTGGACATCTAATTTCAATAGTATTCAAGAGAAAATGGAAAAGAATATATTTAGTTGAAGCCAATATCATTTCTTAATACACTAATTGCATGACATAAGCCATCCATTGTAAGAATAGTATTGGAGACGTTTCTAACAAAACCTGATTTACTCATACTTGGACAAGAATGCACGATCTTCTGCCCTTAATGTTGTGCTGAACTGTGAAACTAATCGGTGTCATTCTCATCCACACTATTCCATTACCATACATATATTTATACAATGACTTTTTAAATGACCTTAATGTTGGCGAGTGTGCCAGTGTTGCAAACAGGTCATTTCATGCACTTTCTACTCTCTGAGTAAACAAACACTTCTCCCATCAATTTTAAGTTATGACGGCTTGTACCACCCATCACAATCCGAGCGAAAAGTCTCCCAATGACTCCACCACCTGATTATATGATGATCTCATATGCATCTCTCGAATGAAAACATCCTCAATTCACTCAGCCTTTCTTATAAGACCTTCCCTCCATTGCAGTTAACATCCTGTCAACTCTATTCACAACACACTTCCCAATGCTTCCGTATCCTTCATTTAATTCGACGAACAGAAATGGATGCAATTCTCCAAGTGCAGCCAAATAGAGTTTAATACATCTGCGCATGACCTCCTGACTCCGAAATGAACCCCTCTATCAATAAAACTAACACACTTCTTAACAACACTATCAATCTGGGTCTGCGACGGTCAGGGATAATTACACTTGGAGAACGAGATCTCTGTGCTCTTCTACGCTACCAATAAACTTACCATTAATCTTGTGCTCTGTACTAGTATTACTCCTTCCAAAGTGAATAATGTCGCAGTATTCTGCATTAAAATCCATTTGTCACATCTTTGTCCGTCTGTTACCTGCAACATCCTTCTGCACTGACCACAAATCCGTCAGCGTTCGTATCGTACGTAAATGTCCTAACCAATCCTTCTTTGCGCTCATCCAGGGCATTTATAACAATGGCAAGAGCAGTGGTCTGAAAATACACCCTTGCAGTACACCACGGGTAACTGAACTCTAACATGAGCATTTCAACACCAACCACCACTCTCTCTCTTCGTACAGCCGGACAATATCTTATCCAAACAGCTAAATCACCCTCAATTCCATGCCTCCACATTTTCTGCAATGGCCTATCATGGGCCACCTTTTCAAACACTGAGGTGAAATTAATTTCCACACATCAACCACTTTACCCCAATCCACCTGTTTTGTCACCTTTTCAAAGAACTCATTAAGTTTTCTGAGGCACGAACTGTGCTTTACAAAACTGTGCAAATTATTTCTATATAAATGATTGTGTATCTCATCTCTTGCAATTATTTCCAACGCTTTAGCAGCAACTGATGTGAGGTTCGCTTATCGATGATTACCAGGGTTGACTCCACCCCACTTCTTGAACAAGGGAATAATATTTGCTATCCTCCAGTCTTCTGGCACTATTCGTGTAGACGATGATGAAATAAATATAAACGCATAGCCTTGGGCTTCTTTGCCTCGCTTCCCAGAGAATTCAAGGATAAATCCTACCTGGCACAGGAAACTTAACTATATTTACGCTTTCCGGAATTGCAAACACATCCTTCTTGTGAATGTCAACTGAAACCTCTATCTCAGCGTTCTCCTCGATATCAATTGTCTTTTTCCTGCGTTACTGCCAACGAAAAATATTCATTTAGCTACTCGCACTCCGTACACATCTTCCCACAAGTGTCCTTGACTGGCTGTATTCTTCCTCCCGATATCCTTTTATTTCTGACATACCTATAGAAAGCTTGAGCGTTTTCATTGATTCTACCTGCAAAACGCTACTCATGTGCCTTCTCGCTATTATTCGCGCTCTGTTTAGCTCCTTCCTGGCTAATATGTAAATAGATAGGTGTATACCTTTCCACTTCAATCGCACAAATAAACGTAACTGAATGGTGTTCGCTATCACCAAAGTACTCAGCTACGTCCAAATCTAACACGTGGCTGGGATCATTATCCAGTACCATATCGAATGTTGCTTCGGCTGTTGTCTGCAAAACCTACATACTTTGTCAGGAAACCCTCCAGAACATCTTGAAACAAAAACTATACTCGAAAAATATCATTTCCAGTCAACATTTGCAAGTTGAATTCTCCATAACAACCACGCTGTTACTTTCGCTTCGATCCAGAATCGTCATTCCAATTCTTTCCAGTAAATCTGCGACTTTTCAAAACTCGAAAGAAAACTCACAACAGTTTCACCTTTCCTTTCCTGTTTCTAATCTCAGACTATGTTACCACAGTAGATGAATCCTCATCTCACGTCCGTTTTAGCACAGTAATCCTCTTCTTGCCTAACAATGCCAAACCTCAACTTCCAATATCACCTTCCCTGCACCTCCTTAAACATGTACACCCCTGACCCTCCAACAACCGTTCCTGAACCTGGGGTTATCCAAGTTACGAAATGGCAGAACTTCGATGTACCACATCCCAATCGATGCTGCAGGTTCATACACTTGTTTCTAGATGCTCCAGGCATTGAAGTATACATTCCTCAAACCATCTTCATGCTTGCTGCTACACCCCAGCCACCTTAAAAACATATTTATGACCTTGCTACTTCCAACTTCTTGGGCACTGGATCTGCAATTCAGTTTCCCATCCTCCTGCTGAATTCGTGTAAACTCTTCAAAAGATTATTTGCTATTTCCCCCGAGAGGTTATTGGTACCATTCCTGTTCAGATGTAGTGCATCGAGTTTGTAGAGGTCCCACCGAGCCCAGGTTGAGCTCCAGTTATCCAGGTACACAAAACCTTCCGTCCTTCAGCATCCCTGTCGCCACGTGCTCAACGGATCACTCTATCCCGCGCCTCCCTCGCACGTGGCATCGGTACCAAAGTAGAGATAAAAACTCTGTTTGTTTCTGCTCCATTTGTCCGCACGAGCTTCCTAGAAATCTTGTCTTACATTTCCTAGCTATTTTGTCAGCGTCTGTGTAGAACAAGGCATGGGACTTCTTTCCCCTTCCCCTTAATGTCATGAAAAGATGATCCGAGACATCACAGACACTAGGACCTGGGAGGAATCGCACAAAATGTGAGTCACTCTCGTTCCCACATAATCTCTGATCTGTCCCCCAAATTATGTAGTCCACGATAACAATGGTTTCCTTCTCTCACCCTTCTTTTGCGAGCAGCAGAGACAGCCTGCCTGCCAGAGATCTGAACTGCAAGGTACCCCGGTAAATCGTCTTCTCCAATGCGTACAAAATGGCATACTTGTTTCTGAGGGGGAAGTCCACAGGGGATTGCTGCATTGTCTGCCTTTTTCCCTTTCCACCTCTGACTGTAATCTATGTATCTTTTTCCGGTTCCAGACGTGTGACTACTTCCTGTAACTCCTCTCAATTTCCCCTTCAGCCTCCCGAATCATCAAAATTTCATCTAGCTCCAGCACCAGTTGCCTCAAGCAGATTCCAAGAAGCTGGTGTTTGTGCACTTCCCGCCGTTGAAGTCGGTGGGGACACCAGTGGCGATCCTTACCTCCTCCATTCTACAGAAGTGCCCCAACAACTATTCCCACTGTCCTGTATTCCCAAAGATACTACCGAAAATTATAAACTTGTAACCTTTTCCAATTTGGTGCACAGAAAACTTAGTATTTGTCAAAGGAGGACGTTGGGCGCGAACTACTACATAAATAGTGCTTCGGGTAAAGCAACCACTCCAATACATTACCTCGCTTACTCAGCCTTCCGGTGTCCACTGGTATTCAGCCTGGACTCATCCTATACTTGAGGTAGTCATGCTTTGGAGGTGCTGCTGTTGGACAGGCTTGTACAAAATTAAAAATCACACAACACTAGCCTGCTGAAATAATGAGGAAGCAAGGTGGACAAGTCTTCAACACAGGACCACGCTGCAGACTTGAGAAGGACAAGGGTATGCAGGACAGAATGGGGAACGTTTTGGAATAGAAGTGTAAGAATGTGATTGGGGATATGATGTTCAGAATGGCTCGCAGAAGAGTGGGTTTGGGGCAGGACCAGATACGTATGAATTCAGATGAGAATGAGAGAGCTCCGCGAGCGGGGAGGGAAGTGTCTTACTGCTCATGACCCGGAAGAGCCGGAAGATATTGAACTGATAAAGGGATTGAGAAATCAGGTGTAATCGTTAAAAGAAAAGTTCATAATAATGGGAGAATACAGTCAAATGATACCAAATTCAGTTGAAAAGCTCACTTATCAGACAATTGTCTCAATTTTACATTGTACTGTCAGGTACTTGTTTGTGGATGCAATCTGTTATTCTTCTGGGCCGGACAGTATTGGTTGCCTCTCCGTAATAGCTCTCTAATAAGGTGGTTGCAAGCTGCCGACTTGAACTGTTGCTTTTTAATGTGCTGTTGGAGCAGCCACAGTTCCACTCAGCAGGGAGTTCTGTGATCTAAACTCAATCACAACGTAGGAATGCGATATATATTATTTTAGGTAGGTTGGCCCACCGCAGCTAAAGACGCCACCAAGGCTACAAATAACGCCCTTTCCGGCCATTTGGTTGCTGCCGACCAAGATATTCCCACTCCCACTGAAGACAATCACCACAGCCATCATCAAAGACAACGTAAGGTCCGGTCCGTCGCCTGGATTACCAATGAATACGCCACTTCTGCCCACGATCACTACCGTTAACAGCCCATCCTTTGATGACAGCTCAAATGATACCATGACCACAACCGCTCCTGAGGCAGTCTCCGTCCCACTCCCAACTGCATCACTCTACTAGGAGCTTAACTGCAGCTTTGCCGACTTTTTCTTTATCATCCCCAGACCTCGACCTTACTGAGAGTGTGCGTTCAGTCCTCTGTGGAAGTCGGATCTTCTTGCACCATGGTCCAGAGTCAACGGATATGACACTTGTTCCAGCATAATTTTTTTTCCTTCTGCCGTCTCTGTCTCTGTGCTTACTTTGACCATCAAGACTCCCACAAACCATCGGAGGCTCCGGTCTCCTGTCTCCAATATACTGCATCCAGTGAACACCCTATGCTGGTGTGTTAGCCGCCACGCCCACTTCATCTCCGACTGCCTACATTAAATTGACCACCTCAACCTGTCTACTCCTTTCACACACTCCAACCTCTCATACTCACTATGTGCAATCGTTAACCCCTTCCGCTGCAAACCCAAATTAACCATCAAACCAAGGGTCAAAGGAGAGCACAGAGATAGTATGGTGGTCAGACCTCTACACAGCTGATGTCAGATGCAATACTATGAAATCATTCTCGGACTGCTCTCTCGACCTCAACCTCTACCACCAAACTACGATCTTGCACACCGTTCTAACCTTATTATTTCAAGGGATATCCCATCTACAGCCTCCCACCTCATCGTCCCGAAATCCCACACCAGACGGTTCTACCTCTTGCCCAAAATTCACAAACGTGACTGCTCCAATTGATGCAGCGTCCGTGTCTGCTCTTGCCCCACCGAACCTATTTTCTCATATCTTGACAGCATCCATACCCCTTTGGTCTCATAACTCCACAATACATTCGCGTCACCACCCACACCCTCTCCCTCCTCCATGACTTTCCTTTTCGCAGTTTACATTTCCTCACCTTCACCAAGGACAACCTTGCCCTACACAGATCCATTCATCATGGTGAAATCATGCAAGCCATCAGTTTCTTCATCTCCCACCAACACTTTCCAGTACCCCACCAACGGCACACTCATTCAAGTGGCAGAACTTGTCTTCACCCTCAGCAACGTCTTCTTCGAATCCTGCCGTATTGTTCAGATCAAAAGAGGAGACGTGAGCTTCAATGTGTTTAATACCATGCCTGCGTGTTCATCAGGTATGTGGAACAATACATCTTCAGTAGTTAACATTTCACCAATTGCCAAATTTTCCTCCCCCACTGTATTGGTGACTTCGTGGGGGCCTGCTTCTGCTTCATGAGGAGACCTTAACACTTCATCAACTTTACAGCCATGACCTCCAGTTCGCCCGTACCTTCACAGGCACGTCTCTCCCTTTCCTGGACATTTCAAGTTCCATTTCTAGCAAAATGGAGATCAACTTCAATCCTACCCATTCCCACATCTACTTGAACTGCTCATCATCCCTCACCCCCTCCTGTGAAAATGCTATGCCTTAATCCCAAATGCTCTGCCCTGGCCGAGTTTGCTCCCGGATGGAGCACTTCCGTGCCCGAACATCTCAAATGGCCTCCTCTTTCAAGGAGAACAACTTCCACTTTGTACGCGGGCAACAATACCCTCCAGACTTGCCTACCTCGCCCATGAACCCAACCCTCTAAACGAAATAAGAAATCCCCCATTGTCCTCACTTTCCATCCCACCAATTTACCAATAAAATGTGTTCTCCTCCGCCATTTCCACCACCGACTGACAGACCCAACCAACAGAGATATATTTCCATCCCCACTCTCAACATTCCACACAGACCATTCCTTTTGCGACTCCTTCGTTTGGTCCACGCTTCCCAATATGCCACACTCCACTCTCGTCAATTTCCCTTCCAGCTGCAAGAGATAGAAAACCTGTGCCCACACCATCCCATCACCTCTTTCCAAGTCCCTGTATCCTTTCACATTCAGCATACATTTTCTTGCACACCAAATACATCATCTGCTCTGTCCGTTGATCTCGATATGTTGGCTTGTCCTTTGGGAGTACTATATTTGAGGCTCGTGAAAACCGCGATTCTGTATGGAGGGGAGAGAATGAGGCTGATATTCTCGAACTGGCGGAACGCTTTAGATATCATCTCTGGAAAACAAGCAACAAACAAGCCCACTGCTCTGCACACGGCCACTTTATCTCCCCCTCCCACACTGTAAAGCACATGCAAGTTCTGGACGTGCTTCTTCTCCAAATGTTTGCCATACGTTGCCTGGAGGAAGAACTCCTCAACATCCACCTTGCAACACCGAACGACATGGCATCAACGCAGAATTTGCCGTGTCCTCATCACTGTTTTACCTGCTCATGTTCCTTCCCGTCTCTGCGTTCCACCTTCTGCTTCGACGGATCACGATCAACTCCCTGCTACAACTACTTATTTTCTCCCAGCTACCTTCACATTAACACCGCTCTGACTGACATCTCTCTCATCACCCTTCCCTGTCATAATCTTGATGACTGGCCTATGTCTGAAATGTCGACTTCCCTGCTTCTCGGATGCGGCCTGACCTGAAGTGCCTTTCCAATGTGAAAGCTTTCGAATCAAAAGCCATTCGGACGATTTCTACACCAACCAAGCTTTTACAAACAGTCAGAACTCCTTCCTATCAGATTCCTCTCCAATCTTGTGCCCACCAAAGGCGTAACACTGAGTTGCTTGTAATTCACAGAGGAATCCCTATTCCTTTATTGAAGGAGTCTATTGCCACAGTCAATCATCTGTTGCGACTCCAGTGGATAGTAAAGATTAAGGTCGAAAAAGCAATGTCTTACCCTCACTTCCCCTCGAAACCAGAGTATATCTACTCTGGCCCACGGGATTTATGAATTCTCATGCTTTTCAAAATGGTCCAGCACATCTTCCTTTTCGACATTACACTGTTCGAGAATATCAGTTTCTTTCACACATCTCCATACAGAATCCCAATTTTCTCCAGCCTCAAACGTAACTCTCACTCATGTAATTGTTTCTGGGTTAGAGGAAACGACGAAATAAATAGCATTGTCGAAAATGAGTTTTTTTTTAACTGGCTTGTTGTGCACAGAGATGAAGACGCATTGTTTAAGTGTGCATGGTATTCATATTAAAAAGAAGTGAATACCACAGTGGAGAGGTAAATGCACCATACATACAGTAGTGGAGCCACTCGGCAGGGTTCCACTCACAGCTTGTGAGTTCAAGGTATTTAGCAACGTATACTTGTCACTCACTTAGAAAATGCAGCGGTTAATGATTGTGGTGATATGTGTACGCTCTTTCACCTTCAGGCTTTTTCTTTCCTGGACATTTTTTTTCAGTGCTGGCATCAGCATATTCGTGCTAGGAACAAGTCTACTTTCAAAATACTTGTTGTGGTTCTGTTCACCGAGCTGGGAATTCGTGTTGCAAACGTTTCGTCCCCTGTCTAGGTGACATCCTCAGTGCTTGGGAGACTCCTGTGAAGCGCTTCTGTGATCTTTCCTCCGGCATTTGTAGTGGTTTGAATCAGCCACTTCAGGATGTCAGTTCCAGCTGACCGTTGCAGTGGTCGGTATATTGGGTCCGGATCTATGTGTTTTTGATTGAATCTGTGGATGAGTGCCATGCCTCTGGGAATTCCCTGGCTGTTCTCTCTTTGGCTTGTCCTATAATAGTAGTGTTGTCCCAGTCATATTGCTTGTCATCTGTGTGTGTTGCTACTAAGGATAGCTCGAGGCATGGCACTCATCCACAGATTCAATCAAAAAGCACATCGATCTGGACCCAATATAGCGACCACTGCAACGAAGAGCTGGAACTGACAACCGGAATCAGCAGATTCAAACCACTAAAAATGCCGGAGGAAAGATCACAGGAGCACTTCACAGGAGGCTCACAAGCACTGAGGATGTCACCTGTACCGGTGACGAAACGTCTGCAACACAAATTCCCAGCTCGACGAACAGAACCACAACAACGAGCACCCGAGGTACAAATCTTGTCAAGATACTTTCTTGAAGAAGGGCGTATGCCCAAAACATCGATTCCCCGCTCCTCGGATGCTGCCTGACTTGCTGCGCTTTTCCAGCAACACATTCTTCAGCCCTGACCTCCAGAATCTGCAGTCCTCATTTTCACCTTCTGTCAAGATAAACAAGCTCAAGCAATTACTAATTTTACAATGCACTTCAGTAAATATTTTACACTGTTATTGAGCTTACTTCTGAATTGTTTCTGGCTTGCAGTGTAAATGAATTGTTGGCAAATATACTGAAGAGCTGTATCATGGCCGAAGCACGTTTTCCAATATCGTGGAGATCTGAGCCAGAGGTATGAAGATCAAAATTTGCAATTCAGAAAAACATATGAGAAACAAGCGGAAGTGCCAATAAAACCACGAAAGTATCAAATATGCTAAAAATTAGAATAATCAATCTACTTCACGTCTGCAATCTTGGTCATTCCGATTCTCTTCAACGCTTCACTGCTGGAGCCCATGTCATAGTTTACAATGCTTCTGACTGTCAGAATATTGAGCAGAAAAACAAGAAAGAGCGTGATAAGGGGAGTTAACATTAAATACACGTGACAATTGCCATCCATGACGCGTAATCAACAAAGATGAGTTTCAGTCTCATTCCAAGAGAGAACACTGCCAACCATAAAACCAAATTGCCCTGTGCACTCACATTTGAAAGAACAATGTTGTCATTGTCTACAGGACTAGTGACGGAACATTGTGGGATAGGAAATGTTGATTACTTGTTCAAGAAGGGGAGTGGAGACCACCCTGGAAATTATAGAAAGATGTTCCTTTGTACTGTTGTGGGTAAAGTGTTAGAAAAGATTATAAGAGGTAGGATTTCTAATCATCAAGAAAGGAATACGCTGCTTACTGATTGTCAACACAGTTTTATAGAGGGTATTCGTTCCTCACAATCTTTATTGAATTCTTTGAGAAGGTGACCAAATTGTTCGATGAGGGTAAAATGGTTGATGTGGTGTCTATGGACTTCAGTAAGATGTTGGATAAGATTCCCCACGGTAAGCTATTCCAGAAAATACGGAGGCGAGGTATTGAGGGTGCTTTAGAGATTTGGATTCGAAATTGCCTCTCTGAAAGAAGACAAAGAGTTGTGGTTCAGAGGAAGTCTTCAAACTGGAGTTCGGCTACGAGTGATGTACCTCTATGATCTGTTTTGGTGCCACTGTGGTTGGTCCGTTTTACAAATGATCTAAATGAGAGCGTAGAAGAATGGGTTAGTATATTCTCGGATGACTCTAAGATCAGTAAAGTTGTGGATAGTGCCGAAGAGTGTTGCAGGATAAAGAGGAGGATAGATAAGCTGCATACCTGGGCTGAGCTTTGGCAAATGGAGGTTAATGTGGGAAAATATGACTTGACTCACTTCAGAAGGAGTAAGCGGAATGCAGGGTACTGGTTTCATGGTAAGATTTTTGGCACTGTAGATGGACAGAGAGGTCTTAGTGTACCTGGGGATACATAGACCACTGAACGTTTACAGCCCAGCTGATAGACGAGATGAGAAAGCATACAGTGTATTACCTTTTATTGGGAGAGTAATTGAGTTTCCGAGCCAAGAGGTCATATAGCTACGCAAATATCTGGTACGGTCGCACTTTGAGTGTTGTGTACATTTCTGGTGACTCTATTGCAGGAAGGATGTGGAGGCTTTGGAAATTGTTCGGAGGAGATTTCCAAGAATGTTGCCTGGTATGGAGGAATATAAGAGGAGGAAAGGTTGAGTGACTTTAGGCTATTTTCCTTAGATTGAAGAAGGTTGAGAGGTGACTTAATTAAGATAAATAAAAAGACCAGTGGGTTAGTTGGGATAGACAGGGAGAGCCTTGTTCTTTCGATGGTGATGGTTAGCACGAGGTGACGTAGCTTTAAATTGAGGGGGAATTGATGTAGGACAGATATCAGACGTAGTTTCTTCACTTGGAGAATATTTGGGGCGTGTAACGGACTGCCACAACAGTAGTCGACTCCCCAATTTTAAGGGCATTTAAATGCTCATTGAATGCAAATATATGAAGGCAAATGGAATAGTGTGGGTTAGATGGGTTTCAATGTTCGGCGCAACACGAAGGGCTGAAGGGCCTGTACTGCGCTGTCATCCTTTCTGATCTATGTTGTAACCTCAGTCGCATTTTTTTCAGTGAAGTGCATTATTTTCGAGCTTCTCACATCAAATGGCCACAAATCGATCATAGGTGACAGCCCCAGTGAGTCAGAGAAATACAACGGTGGCTGCAAATCTCTAACTGGTCGTGAGAGAACAAGCAGGTGTAATAAGCAGGAATGAATCACGGAAATAAATTGCAACTACCCACCTCAGTATAAGGTGCGTGAAAGCCACCAGGATATAGTGAAATATTCATTTAACCAAAGAACAGTTACCGAGGGGCCAGGATGACAGCTCTACTGAGTGGAACTGAAAGTCACAGATAAATAATGTCAGATTTTTCTGTTCAGACACGAAGACAAGGGCAAAATAAACATATCCAGCTTGATAATTTGTTTGTTTTCCGCACCTCCAATGAGGCAAAAAAATGACTTGCGCACCATTTACGTTAAATTTCCTTTGATAAAAAAGAAATAGAACTTTTCATTTATTTCCTTGAGAAAGCAAATCACGAGATCTGTTTGCATGGCTGAAGTAGAATGAAGTGGCGACAGGAAGGGATGAAGTGTTTTATCAATTAGTATATCTAATAGTATCAAAGAACACTTTCAGGGAACAGGATAACGCTTAAAAGAAGGTTAACTTGAACAGACAGAAACATAATTTGATCTTTCTGATCATATGGAGAGCCAAAGATGCAATTAACAATATCTACGTTGAATTTTTTATCATTTCCGCCCCTTCTATGACAAAGGACGATATTGTAGTCACTATTCCTGTCGAATTTTCTTTGATAAATTATTGCTTAACATTTATTTACTCACTACCGTAAATGGTTAAAAATGCATGGGAACTATTTAAATGGCTGAATTAAAATGCAGAGAAGTATGGAACTCACAATGTGATTTCTTAATCAGTGTATCCAATAGTACACGATCAGATCTGGCGCCAGTTTAAAAGCTCGGCAAGACTGTTGGCAATTGATTCCTTTTGACATGTTAAGTGGAACGAGAGGCTGTGGTATGCAAAACAGAATGCATGAATTTACAAATCACGCAACACCAGGTTATAGTCCAACAGGTTTATTTGGAAGCACACTAGCTTTTGGAGCGTCGCTCCTTCATTAGGTGATAGTCCAGGTGATAGGCATATTGCTGGAGTCACACTTGGTGTATCTCGGAAAACACACCCCAGTGTCCTGGCATCTCCGTGTCGATCTTGGGTACAGTCTCCACAGACTCTCATCGCTAAGTGGAAAACACCTCTTCCCTGCAAGAAGCCCACCAAATTCTCCCAATTTCTCGGACTACATGGCATTTACTTGGATGAGGAGACATTCCACTTGCAAACTTTGCAGATCTCCACCTATTTGGATTAACGTTTTATTCACTCCTCTGCCATCGAAACAGCTCTCGAGTGCACCTCCCCCATCCCGGTTTACTACTCTCAATTTCCTTTAAACGCCATAAAATAGGCGCAACATTGTCCTCATGTAGCATCCGACCAGTCTCCGCATCTAACCTATCATCCTAAAACAAAACTGCCAATTCTAATTAGACCGCTCCACAAAGAGTATCTTTCTCTCCCCACCTCATCCTGCATAACGCAAGTATCATTGTGTTGCACATTTTTTTCAAGCCACATGCCCAACAAACACCCGCGAAGCTCAACAGCCCTCTCCTACGACCAAAAGAAAAGCAAAACCTGTTGGCACCACCACTCCTTCACCTCCATTCCTGGCCTCAGAAAGACCTTCCCGGTGAGATAAATGTTCAGCTGTAATTCTTCCAAAGTAGTTTATTGTATCCAGTGATCTCCATACATCGCTGCAACCAAACGTTAAGTGAGGCCACGTTTTGCTCAGCATCTTAGCCTGGACCGTAGGTTCTGATCTGATCTCCCAGTCACTGTCCATTGTAATTCGTTTTCACACTACTTTTCCAACATGGCCATCCTTAGCCTCGTTCTTTGCCACAGCGAATCAGACTACATATTGTGGGAAAGATCACCTCATCTTCCGCCTGTGCAGATGACAGCCCGGAGACACAACATTGCATTTTCTACTTTCAAACAGCTTCCCTTCCCATCCATCAACACCAGTCCCAGGCCTCTACATCTCCCATCCATTCGACTAATCAACAATTTCTTTCAGAAATCAAACAATTGCCTTGTTTCTCAACGAGCAACAGCGTCATGTCCTCCACTTGTAATTCACCCGTCCTTAACTCTCACACTGCTCCCGTCTCCCACGGCTCCCTTAATCTGCAGGTGTACTTACACCCATCTCCAGGCCTGGATGTGTGTTACACTGAAAGGTTGACATCTCAATCTACTGATGCTGCGTGGCAAACTTTGTTCTTTCAACGTCCTGCTTGTCTAGCTTGGATTTTAGCACCTGCATTTCGTGTTATACTTTGTCTCTTCCGGAGTCACATGTCGACGAACTGTTTTCTTCCACTAAAGGAAACAAGGAGAAAATCCGCCATTAAGTGAAATTTTTTTCAATGAATTCAAATTTAACCCGCTGTGAATGGATTTGATTGTTTTTCAGTATTGTTAAATGTTCTGAGATTATGATATCTGTAGTGCTACCACACTTCCACCACGTGAGACTACAACTGAAGGCAAAGCAAACTCAGTGGCGTGGTGGCTCAGTGGTTAGCAATTCTACCACACAGCGCTACGGAACCGGGTTTTGCTGCAGCCGAGGGCGACAGCCTGTTCGGAGTTTGCACTTTCTCACCATGTTTGAGTGTCTTTCCATTAAAATCCAAAGTCGTGCACGTCCGGTGAATTGGTCAAGCGAAGTTGTTCATAGTTTTATGGGATGTGAAGATTAGGTGAAAAATCCGGTGGTAAATCTAAAGGAACAGCATAGATAAATGGGTCTGGGTGGGTTACTCTTCGGTGGGTCGGTGTGCACTTGTTCCACATTGGGAAATCTGTGAAGGGCTATTTTGCAGCAATGTTTCATTAAAGTGAACTTCGAGTAAATGGTTCGAGATCTATATCAATCATAAATCTCCTTGGCCTTTGATGTTAGTGACTAAGTAACCAGAGGTACATAAACAACGTTTAATAATTCCACACGGCTGATTGGTAAGGAATGAAATTACATTCCAGCCCATCAGACTGATGCTTTCTCGATTTCTGTTTGAACAACATTTATTTCCGCTCAGTTTCAAAGTTGTGGGTTATGAAAAATTGTTCTAGCTTGGTCACAAATGCAATTGAAGCTTTTCAATGGTGGCACATTGATGAAAGAAACTGACATACGGAAAGAAAAAAAAGCTGCAGAAAGTGAAGCCAACTTGAAAGATCAACTCTATAAAACGATATTGGAAAAGGAAACAAAACACAGATTTTCCCATGAATTATTGTGCATGGGTTATTCCTTTCACAGCTTCTTCCAAACATCTCAGTAACATTTCATCTCTTCATGTCATTCCAATTTATTCTCCATCCCTCGCAGTGACTCTCTCTCAGACACTCACGTTTGCGATTTTGGCACTCCAACTAAACTTTGTAACACACAGTCTCCTCTCAAATATTCAACTGATTCTTCCTGTGCCTTTATCCATTCTGTTTGTGTGATCTTTTCATTCTTTGATCTTTCCTCATCTGTTACTGGTCATGTTGGTCAGGATCCATTCCGCACCTATCTTCTTACCGATCAATTTCTGTCCTGGCATGTTCTCGATGTTGTTCTCTTCCTTGCTTACAAAACAATCTGATTGTTCTTTCCCCGTATTTCATGCCTTCCGCATATGTGTTTTAGGCACAGTTATGCACAATATTAAACAACACCAGATTGGTAGTCAATATAGAAAAATCCAAGCTGAAAATGTATTGCTGGAAAAGCGCAGCAAGGCAGGCAGCATCCAAGGAGCAGGAGAACCGACGTTTCGGGCATCAGCCCTTCTTCAGGAATGAGGAAAGTGTGTCCAGCCGGCTAAGATAAAAGGTAGGGAGGAGGGACTTGGGGGAGGGACGTTGGAAATGCGATAGGTGGAAGGATGTCAAGGTGAAGGTGATAGGCCGGAGGTGGAGTGGGGGCACAGAGGTCAGGAAGAAGATTGCAAGTTAGGAAGGCGGTGCTGAGTTCGAGGGATTTGACTGAGACTAGGTGGAGACAAGGAATTTTACTATAAACCGATCGACTCCCACAGCTACCTCAACGACACCTCCTCCAAACCTGCCCCCTGTAAAAACGCCATCCCATATTCCCATGTCATTCGTCTCCGCCGCACCTACTCCCAGGAGGACCATTTCCAAGACCGTACAACCCAGATGGCCTCCTTCTTCAAAGACCGCAATTTCCCCCCAGACGTGATCGACGATGCCCTCCACCGCATATTCTCCACTTCGCGCTCCTCCGCACTTGAGCCACGTCCCTCCAATCGCCACCAGAACAGAACACCACTGGTCCTCACCTACCATCCCACCACCTCCAAAAACATCGTATCATCAGTCGTCATTTCTGACACTTCCAAACGGACCCCACCACCAGGGATATGTTTCCCTCACCTCCCCTCTCAGCGTTCCGAAAGGACCACTCCCTCCGTGACTCCCTCGTCAGGTACACACCCCCCACCAACTCTACCTCCACTCCCGGCATCTTCCCCTGCAACCACAAGAAATACAAAACTTGCACTCAGACCTCCCCCTTTACTTCGTTCCAAGGCACCAGGGGGTCCTTCCATATCCGCCACAAATTCATCTGCACCTCCACACACATCATGTACTGCATCAACTACACCCGCTGTGTCCTCCTCTATATTGGGGTGACTGGCTGTCTACTTGCGGAACGTTTCAAAGAACACCTCTGGGACACATGAAACAACCAACTCAACCAACCCGTGGCTCAACACTTCAACTCCCCCTCTCACTCCACCATGGACATGCAGGTCCTTCGACTCCTCCATCGCCAGAGCATAGTAACACGACGGCTGGAGGAAGAGCGCCTCATCTTCCGCCTAGGAACCCTCCAACCACAAGGGATGAACTCATATTTCTCCAGTTTCCTCATTTCCCCTCCCCCCACCTTGTCTCAGTCAAATCCCTCGAACTCAGCACCCACTTCCTAACCTGCAATCTTCTTCCTGACGTCTCCGCCGCCACCCCCACTCCGGCCTATCACCCTCACCTTGACCTCCTTCCACCTGTCGCATTTCCAACGCCCCTCCCCCAAGTCCCTCCTCCCACCTTTTATTTTAGCCTGCTGGACACACTTTCCTCATTCCTGAAGAAGGGTTTATGCCTGAAACGTTGATTCTCCTGCTCCTTGGATGCTGCCTGACCTGCTGCGCTTTTCCAGTGACACATTTTCAGCTCTGATCTCCAGCATCTGCAGTCCTCACTTTCTCCTCATAGTAAAATCATAGTAAAAGTAAGCCTCAGAGAAGGATCTTTGTAATATTGAGACTCGAAAACACATTTTTCTTCCTGAAAGTATTTACACCATATTTTATTAGCCGCGCAGTGACTCTGTGGTAAACACAGCGGTTTCACGCGCCAGACATGGCGATTCAATTGCATTTTCAGGCGACCATATGGAGTTTGAATGTTCTCCCCTGTCTGCATGGATTTCTTCTGGGTGCTCTGATTTCCTACTACAGTAAAAAGATGCGTACAGAAGGTGGGTTAGACATGCTAAATTCCCGGTAATATCCATGTTGTATATTGTCGATGTGTTAGACATGGGAAATGTAGAACGCCATTGTTTGTGTAGCTAGTTTGGATGTATTTTGCAGGAATGGTGTGGATTCATTGGGCTGACTCACTTTCTTGCACACGGAAGTTATTCAAATAATCTAATTCTGATCGTGGGACTCACAAATTAAAGGTAGTAACAATTCAAGATTGTCTGCTCCCTGACACTTGACCAGAAGCCTTTTCTCAACGCAAACATACAAGGGAAACAACATTGCATTAACACGTGGAATATACCAAAAAATGAGTTGCACACTTAGTCCTGAGAGTCTGCTTTGTAATCCGCTAATGTCATTACTGATATAGTTTTTTTTGGTCATCTCTACATTCCTGAGTATTTCGGAATATACCTGTTAACCATTCATCACATTGTTTAGCAGCATACTAACTTTTCCTTCATGATTTCTTTTTATTTTATATTTGCATTCTTTATATTTGCATTCTGTACCCTTTGAAGCACAGAATTCTGAAGTAACAGACACTCCCGACAGAACGAAAAAATACCACGTTGTTGACTTAATAATGCCCCCCTTTTCGTTAGACTGTTACTCTGTATGTTGGTACTTAACAAATCAAACTCGATGCAGATAAAATGCAGTCTTGTTTGAAAACAGAAGAACATAAAATTGTGAACTGAGTAACGTCCTTTGGTCAAATCTTAGGCACAACAAGCATGTGTGAGATAAACTCAGTGAGAACTGCTACTAAGAACAGCAAGAAAGCTCACACCGATGATCAGCATCAGCAACTTAGAAGGGAACTTACTGGGGATCGCAACAGCTGCTAGAATGGGAAGCAAATGCGTTCCACCTCAACAGTTAATGCATGTTCCAATTCTTGGATATGCACCTGCTTTATTTGGTCTGTAAGCGACAGTTCAGCAAGGTCCTCTGAAATGACCTGTTTAATTGGTCCTTGAAATAGACGTGGAATAAATTCCGAGTGACATTGATGTACATCTCATCATTACTGTTCGTTCAACTTCGTTGAGCAAACACATTATTTCAATGGCTTTGATATCGTTTACAAAAACATGTTTTAAATTAATAAAAAAAAGAAAAAAAAATAATTTCAATGTCAAAACTTTCCCAATCAAAACGCACATAGTGGTGTTTATTAAGGAGCAATCCATCGACAAAGAAAGGACAGCTTCATTGTCTCCATTTATTTTACAGAGAGTTCCAACGAAGATTCCCTGGACTCGAAATTTACCTCTGCTTTCTACAAAGATGCTGCCAGACTTAACGGGTTTCTCGAGCTGTTTATGATTTGTTTTACAGAGGCTGCACATTTAAAAAATCATTTAAAAACGTTGCAGTTTTATTTGTAGTATGTAGAGAACTCAATCACGGAGCCAGACCAATTTCATTCTCATCCTGCAGTTACTCATTCAGATTTTGAACCTTTTGTCCGATGCATATTTAGTTAAATTGCAACATCAAGATGGTAGTCGAGTTAAAGCTGAGGCAAATGTTATGAACTGGACCACATCCCTTAAAACCATATCAAGAAGAGAGCCCCCACCCTAACTTTTGTTGATTTAAAGACACGGGAAAAGTGCGATGTTTAAACTTCAAAACAGTTAACATCCAGCAAACAATACAGAATTGGTATCACTTTAACTTCATTTAAAGACTAACCAAACAAATGTCAGTGTTCCTGTTCTGTCTGCTATATGTAATCAACTTCTACATGGATATCTAAAAGTTGTTAAGTAAGGTTTCGGATGATGGAACTTTTTATGCGGTGGTAAGTAATGAGGAGAATAACTTGAGATCACAATGGGACATAGAGATTTGTCAGAAGGGCTTTATCATTACATATAAAATTCAAACAGAATAAGTGTGACTTGTTGTACCTGGGCAGACAAACATACTACATAATGATTGGTAGACCTCCGAAAAGCATGCCACCCATCCCAGACGTTCGTGGGCAGGCACTAAAGTGGGGAAGTTGGCGCATAGGGCAGTTGCAAATAAGATGTTTAAAATTAGAAAGTGCAAAGATAGATTTGACACCAACGAAGTTTTGATTTGAAAGAGAGATCAATAACGAAATGGTCAAAAGTTTACGACTGGGGTCGAACGCTACAAGGCGATCTGAGAACCATAAATCTTTTTATTTGTTAAGCCCGACGCTAATCGGAATCTAGAACTTTCTGCCTGTAATGCAGGATGAGACAGGCGACCTCAGAACACCGAAAACAATTTAAATGTGTACTTACAACCCCCAACTATACAAAACAATCGGCCAAATGCTGTGCATTTGCCCAGAATAAGATGTGATTGCGGTTGAGCAACTTAGATTCAAAAAGCCAAAAAGCAAGCACCTACATTCTTCACCTCCTTGGATCCCAAATACTGGTTGACCAATCAATCCTTCTCCAGGTTTACCCTTACAGGAAAGACAGACCAGCAATGGAGCCTCAGTGAGAGAAATCAGTCTCTATCAATCGAGTGTTACATGCACGGAGACTACCTGAGTCTTGTCAGAGTTAGAACAGCGATGTAAGGAGAAGATATATTCAAATGGTCTGTGCAGAATGAGATTGCTGATTGGAAGGCATGTACAACTTCATTTGTTGAGACGATGAAAATGCCAATGCAACAGTTAGTTGTTGACTGCTACATATTTTGCATAATTAATTTAAAATTTAAACAAGGAGCTTAACTCAGACTGTTGCTACCTGTGTAAAAATCTCTATTAACGTTAGGCTATTAGTTACAGTCAGAATATGCATTACTGTCAGTATTTCTGTAAATATTAGAATATCTAACAGTTTTAGATAATTCCATAATGCCAAGACTTTTGCAAGTTTCCAGGCCTCTCTTTGAATCAATGCCTTTGTGAGCTCTGAGCCTGTTTGGGCATCAGTATCTATATTAGTGGGACGTTTACTGTTGTGATTATTCCTCTGACAGTGTCAGCATTTTGTTGCAATGAATCATATCATTTTTCAGCAAAGTCCTGAGCCTTACCAGTGATTACAGAACAGAGGGTGAGTTAGTTTTCTAACTCCATTTTCTCAAAGAAGTAACTGTAATTTGTGTTTGAGCCGAAGGTTCCAAATCGCTTCTGCCATCCTCCCAATCTTCCCATGCACTGTTTATGGCCCAATCATCAGAAAACTGGGATACATGCGAAGGACAGCATCAATAATCGAATCTCTGTTTCTCATATTGTAGTCCAAGTCCCCAAGAGGGCTGTCATTTGGAAGTTAATTGGTGTATGTAGTCAGGAGCGATTTTGAAAAAGGAAAACCTGACACTTGGCTTCTCTCGAATAAAACTGAATTTCTTTGTGGACCATCTCGCTGAAAGGAGTGGCGTCAACGTTTCAGAGAACTGGCAGTGCTGTCCAGACAAC
This sequence comes from Chiloscyllium punctatum, assembly GCF_047496795.1. Taxonomy (NCBI): domain Eukaryota; kingdom Metazoa; phylum Chordata; class Chondrichthyes; order Orectolobiformes; family Hemiscylliidae; genus Chiloscyllium; species Chiloscyllium punctatum. The sequence goes on along the minus strand of NC_092781.1, from coordinate 19,086,297 downwards.
CAGAGCACCAGATGGTGCCAGCTTATCTAAATATATCACCTTTTGTCAGTTTAATCTCGAGGGTGAGGAGCACTGGGCAGCAATGCGTAGAAGTGTCGAACTGTAGATGACAAACTACAATCACCCGATTTTATCCATTATAATATTCTGTGAAATTTGTAATTCTCTTTGAAAAATAAATAAGTGCAAAAACCTTTCGCATATTCAAGTCTTCTGACACGTCGCTGCTCAGAGATTCTTGCAGTGGCTGTCTCTCTTCCTACAGGCACCAGCATAAAGGAATGGCATGTATCACTGAGATAGGTATTCTTGCAATTTGGGAGAGGGCAAAATGCCACATATTATATTCAGTCATAATGGCTGCTTCCAGAGCTCAAAACAATAACGAAAATGAGAAACAAGGGCAATATGTGCCAATGAAAGGAAAGAAGGTGTTTTAGATTTGGCTACTGCAGCCACGAGAGAAATCAACAGCAACACAGAGCACGCATCAGAAATGCATCGAGCCATAGCAGAAGCATCTCGAGCGTACTTTCGCGAGACGTATGGAAAATCCACCACATATAAGAAATAAATATGTCTTTTATCAGAGATAAATCAAGCTTTCAATGGATGCGAATCGATCCATACCAGAAATAACATTTACACAAAGCAGAGCATAGCCACCTGTTAGAAGGGACAATAGAACATATAAAACAGAACAAAGAACAATACAGCACAAAACAGTCCCTTCAGCCATCGATGATCCGCGGACCTGTGAACTATTCTCAGCTCGTCCCCCTATACTATCCCATCATTATCCATGTGCTTATCCAAGGATTATTTCAATCTCCCGAATCTGGCTGAGTTGCCTACATTGGCAGGTAGGACATTCCCCGCCCTTAATTCTCCCTGAGTAAAGAACCTGCCTTTGACATCTTTCTTACCCCTTAATTTGTACTTATGCCGCTCTTCTACAAGCTGATGTCATCATCCTCTGATGAAGACTTCCACTGTTTACACTATCGAATCATCTGATCATCTTGTATGTCTATCTCAAATCCCCTCTTAGCCTTATTCTTTCCAATGAGCACAGACCAAATTCTCTCAGCCTTTGCTCATAAGAACTTCCCTCCAGAAAAGACAACATCCTGGTAAATGCCCTCTGCACCATTTCAAATGCTTCCACATCCTTCCCGAAATGTAGTGACCAGAAGAGTACACAATATTCCAAGTGTGGCCGCACCAGCGTTTTGTTGAGTTGCAGCATGCTATTCCGGCTTCAGATCTCGTTTCCCTCTACCAATGAAACCTAACACACCTTGTGCCTTCTTAAATGCACTCTCAACCCAGTTGGCAACTTTCAGGGATCTATGTATATGGACTCCAAGATCCCTCTGTACATCCACACTAACACTAATCTTTCCATTGACCCCGTACTCTGTCTTCCTGTTATTCTTTCCAAAGTGCATCACTTCACTTTTAGCTGCATTGACGTCCATTTGCCACCCCTCTGCCCAATTGTGCAGTTTATCGAAGTCCTGCTGCAACTTGTAACATTCTTCCAAACTGTCCACTGCTCGACCGACTTTTGTATTATCTGCAGTTTTAATAATCCTTCAAACCTATGTGTGCGACCAAGTCATTAAAAAAAAACAAACAGCAGTGGTCCCAAAACATATCCTTGTGGCCACACCAGTAGTAACTGGACACCAGGCAAAGTATTTGCCATCAACCGTCACTCACTGCCTTCTTTCAGAAACGCAGTTTCTAATCCAACATGCTGAATCACCCTCAATTTCATGCCTCTACATTTTCTCCAACAGCCTACCATATGGAACCTTATCACAGGCTTTATTGAAGTCCATGTATACCACGTCAACTGCCCTACCCTCATCTACATGCTTGGTCACCTTCTCAAAAAATCTCAATGAGGTTTGTGAGACTCGACCTGTCCTTAATGAAACCATGTTAACTAATTGAAATCAAATTGTTGCTTGCGAGATGATTATAATTTATATCTGTTATAATCCTTTCGAAAACCATTCCTCGTACAGAAGTAAGGTTCACTGGTCTATAATTACCTGGGTCATCTCCAATGCCCTTCTTGAACAAGGGCACAGAATTTGCAATCCTACAGTCCACTGGTACTAAACCTCTGAACAATGACGACTCAAATCTCAAAGCCAAAGGCTCTGCTATCTCCTCCCTAGCTTCACCGAGAATCGTCGTAAATGTCCCAATCGGCCCAGGGAACTTGACTACTTTCACTCCTTCTAGACTTGATACCAACTACGTGTAACTAACGTCAGTCATTTCCAATCTAATATCTCGAACGTCATTCTTCTCTTCTGCAATATTCTACTTTTCCTGAGTAAAAATCGATGAGAAATGTTCGTTTACGACCTCTCGATTTCCATCGGGTCCACTTTCAACTTCCCATTTCTGTCTTTGACATTCCCTATTACTACCCAAGTCATCCTTTTATTCCTCACATACCTACAGAAAGCTTTAAGGTTCTTCTGTATTCTATTTGCTAAACACTGCTCGTGACCTCTCGTTTCTCTTCTTAAGTCTCTCTTTAAATTCTTCCTGGCTGATCTGTCATTCTCCATCACCTCATCTAAACCATCTTGCCTCATGAACACATAAGCGTCCTTCTCCTGCTTAACAAAAGATGCAATTTCTGTAGTAAACCACGGTTCCCTTACCTTATCACTGCCTCCCTGCCTCACATGGACATACCGATCAAGGACATGCAACATCTATGCCTTAAACCAGCTCCAGAATTCCATTGTCTGAATTCCCTGCATTTTGCTACCGATTCTATTTCAGAATTCAGAATTTCAGAAGCTGGAGATTTGAAAGAGAAACAGAAGGTCATTGCGAATCTTACAAAACCTCACTTCATCTCTGACAAGGGAATCCGTTGACATTTTGAGTTCTATTCAGCATTTTTTGGAACTAAATTGATCCATTTTATAACGATGGAAAAGTGGGGAGAGCGGATAAGCAACAGAGAGAGGAAGCACATATGGTTGCACAGGAGATGCATTTTTGCGAGTATCCTTTGTTTCCTTATCTGATGAGTAAAGCCCTGGCTATGGAGAAGCCAAGATAATGATTTCATCGTCTGACCCCTGCGATATTAGGATTGATGGATGAATAAAGTTTCAATTGGTTACGTGTGTATTTACTGGCGTTTTGACAAATGATATGAAATCAAATAGAAACCACAACCTTCCAACTGGCCAAGTTAAAAGCAGAAGGAATATTCTGGATAGCCAGGAAATCAAACAGAAGCACACAGTCTGAGAAATGAAGCATATGGGACTGAGTTGAGAAGAAATATCTTTACCCAGAAAATGACTTGCCTGTGGACTGCATAGGCACGAGAAACAGTTTACGTCAAAACATGAACTGTTTTCGAGATGGAGATAAATCTTATTCTTCCGAGTAAAGGGGTCAACGTAGCAGAGAAAACATGTTGCAACAATGACCTGAGATGGATGATCACGAGTGCTCAGATTGAATGGCGGAAAAGGAACCAATGGCCCACTGGCCCTGTCCTATTCAATGTTTTCAGTTTCTCCTAAATACATGGAGATGTGAACATAGTTTTGAATACTTGGTTAAAAGAAACACACACACACGCAAAACAGGCTCACTTTCCAGGGAAAGAAACACACCATTTGGTGTGAGGTAATGAATTTAAACTGAAGTTAGATTTCATTGAAAGGTGCAAAGAATGGGCATTAGACTCGATTACGACTTCACTCTGAATCGTGTTCTATTCTTACCTCAATGTATTGTCAACGAAACCCAATCATCGTAGACTTTCTACTGTCCATCCACCTTATCGATCATCACTCTGCACTGGCGTTCGCATACCTCTAAGCAGGTTGGAGAAAGTGAGGACTGCAGAAGCTGGAGATCAGAGCTGAAAAACGTATTGCTGGAAAAGCACAGCAGGTCAGTCAGCATCCAAGAAGCAGGAGAATCGACGTTTCGGGCATAAGCCCTTCTTCGGGAATGAGAAAGGCTGAAGAAGGGCTTCTGCCTGAAACGTCGATTCCCCTGCTCCTTGGATGCTGCCTGACATGCTGCGCTTTTCCAGCAACACATTTTTCACCTCTAAGCCAGTTGCCAAGTCAAGATGGGTGGATTAATAAGTTTGTATAAAATAAAAATATCGGTGGAGTTGTGTATATTTTAGAAAAGTACCAAAGGAGGCAGCGGGATATAGATCAGTTGTGGATATGGGCAGAGAAATGGCAAATGGTGTTTAATAGAGGTACATTCGATGTGTTGCACTTAGGCAGATTAAATCTTGAGGAGAAGTATATAGTTGATGGCAGAACCCTGAAGAGCATTGATGTGCAGATGGAACCTATGATTCATTTCCATTGTTTCCAAAATTTGGTCGCACAAGTCGATAGGGTTCTAAAGAAGGCTTATGGCATGGTTACCTTTATTGGTCAGGGAACTGAGTTCAAGAGTCAGGGTGATGTCCTGCAGACTTATCAGATTTTGTTTAGGCCACACTTGGAGTACTGCGATTAATTCGGTTTTTTACATTACAGGAAGAATGTAAATGGTTTGGAAATAGCACAGAAGACAGTTATTGGTTTGCTACATGGATTAGAGAGTATAACCTTTGATTTCCGTGGCATTCTTTATCTCAGTGAAAGCATCAGACGTTGTTTTAACTTCTCTTATCCCTTCCACGATTTCCTTTTCTCATGTAGTGTGTTTTCCTCATGATTTTCACCAAGTCGTACATTTCCATGAAGACGTGTGGATTTCTCTTTTCCCTAATTCGGTTTCCTCATGGATTGAAATTAATATTGGAATCAAGACGTAATCATCTGCCATTATAGCCTCTAATCTTTCAGTTTTCACTCTCTGCTGTTCCACATGAGTTCTCTATACTTCAAAAAGTGAATTTTTGAACTCGTCAAAAAATATTCTCTCCCTAAGAGAGTCGTACCTTTGCTCTATTTTAATTTCCCTTTTCTTCTACGGAATTTTTAAAAAATCATTTCAACCGTAATATAAGTTTGGCCAGGCTTGAGATTGCTAAATTGTTGTCTGTCGGCTTCTGGCAAAAGCTCATACATACCAAAAATTACTTTCTTTGCCTCCTTCTATGTCCGAGATTACTCCTTTGATAGTGCTACCAATACATCACGAACTACATTTACTTGGAATGACAAAACCAACATGGTCATTGGCCATTTGACTTGTTTTGCAACCTTCTCAAATGAGATGGAAACGGCTTCCAAGTCTTTCTTATCAATCGTAGGCAGAATATTTTTAAAAAGATCCCCAACAGGCATTTGAGAACTATAGGTTTGCTCATCCTGACTTTCTTACACATCAAAAATTGCCTTCAGGCTTCATCTCCATTCTCTTAAGATACTTTTCCTATCGAACCGTCAATTTGTGAAGTTCAAACTCCTTTTCTTTTTTCCATTCCTCTCTCTCCTTTCATTCTTTTCTCTTCTTTTTTTTTCTTTTCGTTCTGCTAAAGTAATTCGTTCTTTTCCTCCTTCCTCTGCTTCACTGCATTGGAAACAGCTTCATAACTTCTGCCCTTTCTTTTCCTTTTTCATCTAATTCAGGCTGTTGCATTATCTATTGAATTTTAGCCATATGCAAAGATTCTGAGGGCGTTTCCAGCAAACGTAAATTCTGAGTGGTTGCTATAATTATCACTCCTTATCTCATGTAAGATGGCAGCTCCAACTCCAACTTGACTGTCAATGCCAGCAACCTTTCCTCGTTCACCGTTTGTAAAGCCTCCAGAGTCACTTCTTTCACCCCCGAGCACATTTTAAAATTACTGGATTGAAATACCGGTTAAAAAGACATAAACACCTACCCTTTTCTGCCCTTGAGTACAGTAAATTTAATCCTAAATTCTAAATATAGAACAAATCACGCTAACTGCCACAAAACCAAAATGGACCAGGCTAGACCCAATCAAAATATTTTATGAAAACATTCTGAAACGTAACTGTTCTAGTTGTTTTAAGTGGATGTCCTGCGGATGTTCCACAAGTGATGGAGCTGGCAGTTAATCAGTTTTAACCCAGACAAAATTCATTTGCAAGATCATCGAATGAAACACACACAAAACAGTACAGCATATAAAATAACTTAAACTATCCAAAAACCTAACAGATTACCCCAACCTTTTGATATTGTCCTAAATTCTTGACGCAACGACCAAAAATACCCGTTAACAAAAATAAGTTAAATTCAAACACAGGTTCTCACATAAAAGATATCAGAGACTCAGAATCAGGATGGGATTCTTTCCTTGACTGGTAACCTGAAAACAAAAAAAATCTGGCTAAAACCAAAACAAATTAAACCAAACCAGAGTAAAGCTGAGCTGAGAGAAGGAACCACGCCATTTTCATTGTCTAAGTATGTATAAAAATCATAGAAGCTTCTTAATGTAGATAAATGCAGACATTTCAGAAACCCTGTCTTTATAAACCAATATGGAAAACAAAATCAAGGAAACATAATCTCGTTAAGGGGACCAGCATCATCACACTGCACTCTTCACTATTTATCACATGTCAACCGTGTTTCTTCTCAATCTCCACTGCTCGATGGAAAACAACCTGCAATCTGTCCAAGCTCTCTTCGATAATGGAAGTTTTTCAGTCCCAGGCAGCATTGCGTTGAACCTCCCTTTTCATCCTCTCCAGTGTGATCACCTCCAGTGTGAGATTTGGATTCCACAACTGCACACAATATGTTCACTATGCAGTCTAACCGATGTTTAATCAATTGTACTACAAGTAAACCATACTACAATTAAACTCTACGTCAGGCTTAAAAACACCAAATAACAATTATGCCTTCATTATCATTTTATTCACCTGTGTTAATATCTTAAGGGACTGATATCGATGCAAACCAAAGTCCCTCTGATCCTCAGTGCTTCCCAGCATCGTACCATTCATTATTCATTCGCTTTCCATGTTTGTTATGTACAAACAATACGAATTGATGATCGCACATTTATCGGGTAGAATTCCATTTGCCTCTGACCACCATTTTCATATGCTCTTGTAATCGAAGTCTCGACTCCTAACTATTTACCACTTCATCAATTGTGTTATCTCCTGCCAACTCATTCAATAGTCGAGCTAAATTCATTTCGAACCGTTTCTTTATTTTCCCCACACTTCTTGATTTTAGGATATCTCAAATAACTATCTTCGTATTGTGAAGTCTCATCGACCTGACAATGAACTGAATATGCATATGCCGACAGCTCACATGTGATTAGGCTCTTCGTCTCCCACCAGATGTGCACTCATGTTAGGATCACTTCCTCCGTAGACCAGTCTGATCTCTGGCAGAAGAAAAAAAGTCTTCATTTGTTGAAGCTGACAATACTCATGTGTGTGTGTGTCAGCACAATCGCATACCAATTAATTGTCCACTTGCCCTTTTACTAAGAGTTAGTCACAGGTGAGCTGCCAGAAGACTAGAGGTTTACAAATGTGGTGTCACTGTTTAAGAAGTGTGTTAAGAACAAGTCAGGGATCTATAGACCAGTGGGCCTGACATCAGTGGTGGGCATGTTATTGGAGGGAATCTTGAGGAAGAGGATGTACATGTGTTTAGAATAGTCAAACATGGCTTTGTGCGTGGGAAACCATGTCTCAGAAACTTGATTGAGTTTTTTGAAGACGTATCAAACAGGATTGATGAGGGCAGAACAGTAGATGCGGTGTATCTGGACTACAGTAAGGCGTTCGACAAGGTTGACATGGGTCCCCTACTTTTTGTCATTCACATCAATGATTTGGATGCGAGCAGAAGAGGTACAGCTAGGAAGTTTGCAGAGGACACCAAAATTGGAGGTGTAAGGACAGCGAAGAGGGATACTTCAGATTACGATAGGATCATGACGAGATGGGGCAATGGGCTGAAAAGTGGCAGATGAATATAATTCAGATAAATGCGAGGTCCTGCATTTTGAGAAAGCAAATCTTAGCAGGACGATACACTTAATGGTAAGGTCCTAGGGAGTGTTGCTGAACAAAGAACGTTTGGAGTGTAGGTTCATAGCTCTTTGAATGTGAAGTCGCAGGTAGATAGGATAGTGAAGAAGGTGTTTGGTATACTTTCTTTTATTGGTCAGACTAATGAGTACAGGATTTGGCAGGCCATGTTATGGCTGTACAGGACATTGGTTAGGCCACTGTTGGCATATTGTGTGTCATTCCGGTATCCTTGCTATTGGAATGATGTTGTGAAACTTGGAAGGGTTCAGGAAAGTTGTACAAGGATGTTGCCAGGATTGGATGATTTGATCTACTGGGCGAAGCTGAACATGCTGGGTCTGTTTTCCCTGGAGCGTCAGAGATTGAGGGGTCACGGTATAGAGATTTACAATATTATGAGGGGCATGAATAGGGTAAACAGGAAAGTATTTTTGCCTGGTGTCGGGGAGTCCAGAAACAGAAGGCATAGGTTTGGGTGAGAGGGGAAAGATATAATAGAGACCTAAACGGGCAACATTTTCACGCAGAGGGTAGTACGTGCATGGAATAAGCTGCCAGTAGAAGTGGTGGAGTCTACTGCGTTTGCAACATTTGAAAGGCATTTGAATAGGTGTATAAATATGATATGGGCGGGGTGCAGGCAGATGGGACTAGATTTGGCTTGGATATCTGGTCAGCATGGACGGGTAGGACTGAAGGGTCTGTTTCCATGCTGTATACATCCTGTATGACTCTATGATTCTACTATGGGGAAACAGACCCTTCGACCCATTAACTCCACACCGAACCTCCAAAGAGTGACCACACAGAACCCTACATTTTCTTAACCCTGACAAATGCATGTAACTAACACATTCCTGAACACTTGCAGCAATGTGGCATGGCCAATTCACGTGGCCTGCACATCTTTGGAGTATGGGGGACAACCGGAGCACCCAGAGAAAACCCACGCACATTCGCGAAGAATGTAAGAACTCCACACAGACATTTGCCAGAGGTCGGAATCGAACCCATGTCGGAGGCGCTGTGACGCAGCAGTCTTTACCACTGAGCCACGATGCCATTCCAAAAGGAGAGGAGCAAGCATTTGAACGTGTATATTCTGGATCTTCGCAACTTCACCAAACTTACTTTTTCTCCAGCAGAATGATTTTCTCGTTATCTATGCGCATCAATGTAACTGGAGTTCTTACTCTGAAGTGTGCATGTTTCTTGTTGATCCCTGTATCAATTTCACAATACCACCGTGGAGTGTCAAGCAGTTTTAAAGTTCATGTAAATGTCACCTCAATCTCCACAAGAACAGTTCGTTGAATTTTAAAGTGGTGCTGTCACATCCAACACTCGAATCTCTCTGCAGTGTGACAGTCGAGAAATGTTCCTTAACCAGTCGAGACAAAGACGAAATGAACAGGGAGGTTATGCTGGACCTGCACAGGACATTGGTTCGGTCACAGTTAAAATACTGTGTTTCGTTCTGATCACAGCACTGTGGGGAGCATTTGATGCATTTTCGGGACTGCAAAGGAAATGCACATGGTCGCTGCTTCGGTTAGAGCAGTTTTAATAAGAACACAAAGGTCGAATAAGCTTGGGCTGTTTTCTTTAAAGCAGAGATTTGGATATATAGTATCAGGTGTGACATGGAGGAGAGAAATCAGTTTTTCTCCTTAGTTGAAGCACAGAAGCAGTTAGTGCAATTTTAAGCTGAAAATTTGGAGAACTTTTGAGCACCTGGAAGATCGTTGGAATCTGCAGTGCTCTCCCTAGATAGATGTGTTGTAGAGGCAGAAATCCTCAAAAGCTTTTTAAGAAAATACCTGGATGACAAATGTCATAAAGATCAAGGCTGTCGGCCAATTGCTAAAAAAAATGTGATGAATACAGATTTCGTGTACTTTTGGCGCCAGAAGCCCGATGGGTTGAAGACATTCCTCTGTGTTGCTTCATTTTATCAGTACATTATTATAAACTTTTGACGCTAAAGTGATTTTCCGTTTGTTTTTCTTTTGGGTAAATATTAACCAGTGTGAGTTCCAGCTATTGCTGAGGTCAGTCTCAGCTTTGTGTTCTCTGTCAGAGTGTTAGTCCGCAGATATACTTTCCCCAATTAATTTGTGGATTTTGTATAGACTAGGCCCCTCGAAACATTTCAACATGATAGACCAGATCCTTATTTTCTATGTTGTTTTTAGCAGATGTAATGTGGATATTCTAAGGTAGAAGCAGTTTATCAAATTGTTCAGTTTGTAACAAATCAGAATCGCTTTACAGACCACCGAATCAATCATGAACTAAAGAGAGTATCGTGTACAATAAATTAATCTATATTAAAAGATAAAAGACTATATTACAACGTAATGATGCAATTCCAATTTCACGCAGTCGTCTTGGTAAAAGCATAAAATCAAACAAATTCTCACAGGAAAGATGTCAGAGAGAGAGTGTGTCAGACAAAAAAAAAACACTATTGAATCCAGGAACCTGTGGCCCTTTACCCCAAGCAGATTTTCATTGACCGACAGCTTCACACAAAACCAAACTAGAATAACAAAGAGAGCTGGGAGAACTGCCCAACACCAATTCGTAGTACAACTGCTTAAACAAACCACTAAAGATCTCCTCTGGTTGTTAACTTAAGCTGTACGTGTTGACCATTATTAAAGTAGCAACTTGAAACACTCTGGCACCTCTGCCATTATTAATCCTTTCGAAAAATAACAAGGGCAGCATACCTTTCTCAAAGGGCCAGCACCATCACATACTGAATTAACAAGGGAATTATTGGATGCCAGTGTGCAGCAAAAAAGCTCTCTCAATATGCTCTACATATGTTATAATTAGTCACTGAAAAGTCGCAGCAAATTTAAAGTCATCTCTGAAACGATGATAACAAGTATTTGGATATTGCTGGGAATGAAAGCGCATGAAAATAGTGCAACATTCCTGCTTGGAGACAATTGCAATGAACACTTCAGGATCATGACCACGTTGATCCCTTCCTTGGGGTATTGAAATACGAACGTAAATCTAAATTTATCACACTGCATCATTACGGAAAATCTGTCGTGATGTGCTTGTTCAAAATAATTGCAAAAAAATTGGAGTTGTAATTACAGCTTCCCAGTGAACATAGCACACAATATAAAATAACATTTCTGAATTGTCGCATTACCAATTCTGAAGAAATACTGAGACATTACGTACAGCAGGAGGGGAGGCATTGTTTTATAAGCAACACAATGCATCTTCCAAGGCAAATGGTGCCAAAAGTATTCTCCATTATTCTTGCTATTGTTGGTGTTCCTGGTAGGTCTTGTAACAATCTCTGTTGTATAAGTCAGGGCATTGAATCGTACTCACTTCCACGCTTGGACTGATGTTTAGTTTTGTTTTCTTTTCATCAAATTAAATTGCAATCGTAAACGATAGCGTCCTCCCATACTCAGACTTAAGTGAAATGTTTGACTTTCAGAAGACTCCTCAGTAATGAGCAGCTTTGCCTCTTTCTCTATACTGTATAGAAAGTGATTGCCGGAGGCCACAGTGATGGCGTTTCACTGAGCACCAATTCTGGTTTTGCAATAAACTGTTGAGCAAAGTTTGTCTCTCATTGATTTTCCCAAGCTTACTCTCGGGAAATGGGGTTTATTACAAGCATTTCTTGTTGACATTTAATATCTCCAATTTCTTGATCGAAAGGACGTTACTGGAGACCAGGTACATTCTGAACAAGAACGGAGTTAAGCAGGTCATTGTGACGTGAAAAGCGAAGATCAACATGGATGGCTTTTCATACCTGATGGCTGAGACAATGGATGTTTGGGGACATGATATTTGTAAGGGTAGATAGCTGTGCGCAGTGTGGAGCATTGGTTTCCGATTATAATATGTTTTGCTGAAATTATTTGAGCTAAGGTTTTCATGTGAACTGTAACATTACAACAAGCTGCACGCTACACTGTTGTGAAATTTCATTGGAGAAGTGTTGAGAGTGGTGTGGTGGCAGCCCCAGATTGGTTCAAACAACTTTGATGACAATAACGATTCTCATCATGCCGTTTATTGTCCTCTGAACATTAATGGTTTATGGAACGTTATTAACATATCGTACATCTGGGAGTATCACTTTGTCCTTGGTTAAAATGCATCTTTGTATAGTACTGCTTTCACATGGTGCTAGAGTCCCAGGTCCGATTGTGGCCATGGGCGTTTGCATGGAGTTGGCCTTGAAAGATGTGCATATTCGAAGGATTGACAGTTATAAATACTGAATAAAGGGGATTATGTGTGGGAATGTGTGTCGGTGCATTTCTCTTTGGAATGTCATTGCAGGGTCGATGGATAAATTCCCCTTGACTTGCACTGTCAGAGTTCTATCATTCTATTAATCTTAATATGTTATTGTTATCATTTTTATGATGACTTGTACGGTTAGGTAACCTGAACGTTCATCCTCAAGCAGCAGAAGTTCTAGTCATTACTGACTTCATATCCAAAGAATACGTTCGAGCTCTCCTTCCTGGTGCTGCTCGTACCATACTGACGTACTGGAGATGAAGGTTCTGGATATATTTTTGAACAGATTTACAGTGAGACCTGCTGTTCAGAGCACGGTTTGCAGTAATCGTCAATGCTGCAGTATCTCTTTTATCACACCTGGGCCAGCGCGCTCAGAAAGGCAAGCAATCTGCGGTAGAATAGCTTTCTTCACTGACCAAAGGAGGCTTGGTTTGGGAGGACTGATACACTGTTTCAGACATTTGATTGCGTTCGTTCTTCGCCAAGCTGACGAGTTTGCATAAAGCAGATTCGGTCATAATGAGAGAACGTCACCCATGTTGCTATGACGTCCGTTTAACCTGCTTTGCGGTTTTGAGCGACTCAGTGACTTAGAGATTTTTCGTGGTCTGCAACAGATTCATAATCCTTCAGCCGAGCTCTTCTAAGAAAGAAAATGGGTCATTCCTTGATCCTCAGGTGGCAAGACGTTCTTTACCCTTTGGCTTAGAGATGTCACTTCCACCTTTGCCACAATTCTTGCATGGGTCTCAAGATGCAACTGGTCCATGTTATTGAAACTGTTTCTTAGAACTTCTGCTGCATCGTCCTTACAATTTTGAGGATTGGAAAGTAGATGCATGTGGGAAGGACATCCCCTCCGTGTTCATTGGATATGAAGTCAGTAATGACTAGGACATCTACTGGTTGAGGATGACCGTTCAGGGAACCAGACCGCACAGATCAGTTGAGGATGTTCGACTTTTTTTCTGGTTGATGGATTTAACTTCATGATTTTCTGACGACTGTATCAAGTTGAAGTTGTTTATTGACGGTTGTATTTAGGTGAATTGCGAGGGATCAAACATACCTTAAGGGACGAGAGGGAGAAAATGTTGAAAATATTTGCTGTTGTCCGCTAGCATGTGCAAGTTTTAAAATGTTTGCCGTAAGGATAAGGCTTAAGTGAACATTGTCAAAATACAGTGCCGTTCTAAGTTGCATAAATTGTACCGTGTGGCCATATCTAGCTTGGCTGTCTTTTATTTGGCGGGAGTTACGCAGTGAATCGCAATCATTGACGCAATAAGGTCCTATTTCTTCAATGTCAAAATAATAGAACATATTTTGATGCAGTGTCGCGTGTCAAGATATCAAATGAGATTCATTTCGAAGCAAATAACCTTTGTAAGATTCAGAGCATACACACAATTGTCACGAATCATTCAATACTTTGTTTTACCAATTTCACGTGCATTCGTGTGGATGTTTGGTTTGAAGGACAATTCAAGCCTTTCAAAGCAACCCTTAAGGCAGAGAAAATCAGCTGCTTCTTACCCCAGTAAAATATTGCATTGATTATGCTAATCATGTTCTACGCTATTCCTTTTTGAAGTGAGAAATGTATTAATTCAGAATTTGCTCCTGTGTTTCAGATTCTTAAAACTTCATATGACACCGAACAACAAAAATGATTATGCTAATGCCCAATTATTTAGAGTCTGGGTCAGGCACAGAAAATATGTTATCAGTAACTTCAAAATCACTTTCCTTTTCTGTCTCTTACAGTTAAACTAGTGGCGATTGTATTCTTCTCTGGGGGCAAGTGTGGACTTTCTACCTGCACTATTCGCTACCTGTTGGCTATGGCAGCATCAGATTTCCTCTTCATTGTATTTGACGTGAAACTTGATCGGTTCACTTACTACTATCATCCAAGGTGTTTCCTGGACATCACTCCTGATTGTAGTATTATTTATGCCCTGAACCGCTTATCCATTGATTGCTCTGTCTGGCTCACTGTCGCTTTTTCTTTTGATTGTTTTGTCGCCATTTGTATTCATCACATGAAAACTAACTATTGCACTGAGAAAACAGCGATGAGAGTTACAGCAACAATATGCATTTTCTATTTTTTTAAAGAACATTCCTGCTAGTTTCAATTTGAACCTAAAAGGTAGACCAACAATGTTCCATGGTACTGTTTTACGAGGGAAAGTTATTATGATGAACCTCAATGGATTAGTTTCCGATATTTTGAAAAAAAAACATGAACACCAATTTTACCTTTCGTGTTTCTTCTCTTGCTCCAAATTCTTCCAGTGCGATACATCTTCCACACCATTAAAGTACGTAAGGGACTCAGGGACCAGAGGAAAATATAGAATGATCCAGAAATAGAGAGCAGAAAGAACTCTGTCATTTTACTGTCTGCCATATCAGGCTGCTTCCTACTTCTCTGTTGATGTATATTTTATATTTCTTTGATGTCGCTTATCATTTGGATGACTACACTTTTGATCTCTTTGAACAAGTCGCATATATGCTGCGAAATTTAAGTTGTTGCACCAATGCATTTATTTATGTGGTGACACAAAAGAATTTCAGAGATCAGCTTAAGTATTCTGCGAAATATTCAATTGTAAAAGTAATTCAGTTGATTAATAAATCTAAGTGATTGAGAGTCAACATTAAATGCTTGCAATGGAACATGGTGTCCAGATGAGGAATTGCAAGAAAGGAAAAGGAGGACGAGGGATCGATCAGCAATCCTTTTCAATTGGGTGAGGAATGAAACTGAAGAGAATGAAAATGGAGGATAATGTATGATGAAGTGCTGCTCATAATGAACAATAGTCAGGAAGAAGTTAGCAGCAGCAACAAATATAATGGAATGTGCAAACAGATATTCGAAAAATGAAAATAATTCATCCCATTCAATCGGTACTCAGAGAACAAGTGGACAAAGAAAAAAAATAAAAGTGACCCACAACATGGAATCATCGTCCATTTGGGACGAGTGTTGATCAGGCAAAGGCAGACTCATCCTCAATGAATTATCTGATGTAAAAATCTGTGTAAATGTAAACAGAACAAAGTTGGCATATGTGTAATCAAAAAGGTAAATAATGTATTTCAGAGATTGCAAACATCCTATAGATTGTAAATGCATTTTCAGAAAGAATTAATTTGTCTGTTTCCATTTCATTGCCACTAATCTGCTATTACTTACCTTTAATTGTTTCTTTCCACTAATCGTGCGATGGGTTGGTGGCAGGTGTTCAAGCCCAATTAGAGGGTGTGTTGGCTAATAGAGGCCAAACCTTGGGAAAGAGGCTGACGGTCACAGATGAGCTAGCATGAATATCTCAATTGAATGATTTTGTGATTGTAACTCAATTCATTGAGCCGAGCGGGAACTGACTCAGAATGAATTCAAAAAGACATGCACACACTCACCAGACTTATTGTCTGAGTCGTCCATTGGCTCTTAAATTCGCTTTTGACTCAGCTCATTGTGGTCAATCAGTCATTCTTTCCAGCTGCTGGAAATCCGACGTCTGAACCACAACACCCTTCCAGCGCAGCTCATTGGTACAGGAATGAAAAACTATCTCTGTCTTTTGGTCTTCCTCGTGGAGAATTTTCTACAGCTGTTCTCTGACATCCTTGACCAAGTGTGACAATGCTAATCCTTTAAAAATGTTTCATTGTCCTTGATTCTTTTCCAAGAGGTGTTGTAAAGGAAAAGGAGTCTGAGAATGTATGGCGTTAGGGACCTAACCGATACTGCCTCAGGAAACCATCAGGCAAAACACATTTTGAGTTTTATTTTTAAATAATCTATGCACAATGAAAGGAGAATGGCTAGTTCTCCCGGTCGGGTATATACTAGTTTGTTTATTTTTGTTTTAGCTGGAGATGGAGAGAAGCTGATGGAGTGGGAAAGAGGTCTCACGCTTCAGTAAATGAAAACTGGGTGATCCCCCCTCTCACTGACATCCCTCCTGTAAGAACCTGTGGTTGAATGTACCTTTCGTTTTTCACCAAGGAATGTATTTATGGGGATGTTGTAGAAATTCAAACAGCTTTAAATTGCGGGGAATCTAATGTCGATTGAGTTATCTAATAGTTGTTATTCTATATTCAGTTCTATTTTGTTTTATGTTTCCTTTGGTGGTGTGTAAATAAATTCTGATTTATAGGAAGATGAGTGGCTTAACCAGACGCATCACTCCTGCGCTCTTCACCATACATATACCTGATTCAAATGGGAATATTCGGCATGGGCTGCCTTCGTTTAATTGTCTAGCCTGGTCCAAACCACCAGGCAGCAGGGATATTTACATGGCATGCTAAAGAATTGTTTATTTACTGGAAATGGCAACCATGTTACCCATCTGAAAGATCCTCCATCAGTTCAGCGTGTTCACCGTTGTTCTGAACTTAGAAAAAAAGCTAAATGACTTGCAGATGCCAATAATCAAAAACAAAAGAAAAGCCAAAATGACTGAGCCAATGACATAGTTATTAGTTCTGAAGAAGGGTCACTTGACATGCATCATTATCTCTAATTTCCTTCTGCAGATGCCGCCAGACCTGCTGAACCTTCCAGAAATATGTGTTGTCTTTTGCTTCTTCCTACTGGAGCCTCAGTGATTGCAGATATGTTTTGCAACACGTTGCCCATTACGCATTCAAGTAGCTCACTTTGCACAAGCTGACTTTTTTTTTTGCAGCCAAGTTGACAAATGGTGAATAGTAAATTCAAAAGCGCGTCTTTACAGGCAGGGCAGATTTCATAGGGAAGAATCCAGTCAGAAATATCTTTTGGAGCCTGCAACCTGTTTTCACTGTCGCAGCTTACCTGCTGCCAACAGTTTTTATGTCTACCAGCATAAATTAAATCGTATCGGAAAAAAAAAAATCTGAGCTGGGCGAACAGGCCATTCTCTGACAAAATTGTAAGTCGCCATTCCAGACAGATCGACCTTTCGGCCTTGATGACATCTCTCGAAAGAAACTGAAGGAAACCATAACCTTATTAAAGGAACAGAACCGCCATCATATAACTTACGAAAACATTTCTTGGTCGCACTTTATTAAAGAGGGAATTTCTGCTGGTATTGTCACATACACTTATCCCGAGTTAAGAACATTTGAAAAGCATCGTAAATTACCCTATCGGACTGAGGTGGGATTAACCTATTTCCATATTTGCACTGACGGCTTCTCTGTTACAAAAATGATGATATCGTGAATGAGAGTTAGTTAGCAGCGCAGTTAACTTCCATGCAGCATTTTTGTTTCATGTTCACTTTATAAACACAATATGGCCGTTCTCAAAGATATACAAAAATATTAGCTACAAGCTCTCATTGGCCACCATTCTCAAACATTAACACCACCTCAAATGAAAACAAATATAGTACCCATAGCCCATATTTTCTAACAGTGAAGATGCAGAGATGCCGGTGCCAGATTGGGGTGAATAGGGTCAGACGTTACATACACCATACTACAGTACAGCAGGTTTATTTGAATTCACATGATTCGAAATGTTGCTCCTTCCTCATGGAGAAATCTGCTGAACTTGGCAAAGGAATAGCGATTCGAAAACGTGTGCTTTCAAATGAAGCTGTTGGTGTCAAACTTGGTGTTGTGTAACATCTGGCAATTTTTTTTGAATCCCCAACTTACATCTCTAAGCCCGACATTAAGATTCAAATGAAAAAAAGTATTTGTTAAAATTAATCTTGTACATGTTTCCAAGAAGGTTACACATTTGAAAAATAATTGTTTTTCCTATAGTCCACGAATCTCTCAGTGCTTCTTTTTAGTCATTCTTCATTCAACACGACTTGCAATAGTTAGACGATACTGTGCCCTTAAGAGGCGCTCTGTCTTGTTTCTCTGGCAAAAGAATATTGTCACATTCGTGACGAATGGTCTCCTCTGACGGGCATTTAATAAATAGCTGTGACTTTCCCATGGTTCGCTTTTTTCATAGGAAGGCAAAACAATCAGGAGTGAGCACCATTACGCTGACAACAGAATGAAAATACTTGCTTTCACGTAGTCGATGCTGTATGCTGGCTCCTGGAGCTGAGTGGCTGCGTTCTCTGTTGCTAGAGTGAGTGCTCAGGCAGTGAGACGTCCTCTTATATGACGTAAGGCAGAGAATATTTCTTTCGTTGTTTCTTTCTGATGGACTAGACTGAATTAAAATCAGAATCCCCACTGTGTGGAAACAGGCCCTTCAGCTCAACAAGTCCACAGCGACATACCAAAGAGGAACCCAAACATATGCATGCCCTATATTTGCTCATTGTCCAGAGCTTATATGTATCAAAAGATTATGGTAAATTTGTCATGGTCAATTCACTTAACCTGCGCATATTTGGGTTGTGGGAGGAAAGCAGCGCACATGGAAAAAAGGCACACAGAGAAAATGTGCAAACACCTCAGATGCAGTTTTCCGAGTGTAGAATAGAACCTCAGCACCTCGCACTTGCGAAGTAGCAGCTCTAACCACGGGACAACCATGGCACTGCCAGAACTGCTTTGAATTTTCATTGTGTTACCGAATTGCCATCACATGATTTGTGTTTATGTGATGATAACTGCATTGGCAGTTTTGATCACTAAAGTTTAAATAAGGCGTTGACTTGTTCAGGCCGACAATATAATATGATATTCGTTTTGTTGTATACTATCTCTGCAGTAAGGATGAATCATGTTTTCATGAAAGCATCATTGTAGACGAATTAAGTCATATCTGAAAATCAGTGTCTTATACTTGCCTTTGAAAATGAGTATGTTTGGTGCTATGCCATTGACATAACATACTTTGGGGTATGATTCGATTCAGGGGCGATTGGGGTCTGGTTTGCTGTTCATCCTCTCCTTAACCACAATAATGGATAGGGAGAGGCTGAACAGGCAGGGGTAGTATTCCCTGGAGCGTCGGAGGCTGAGGGGTTACCTTATAGAGGTTTACAAAACCATGAAAGGCATGGATAGGATAAATGGACAAAGTCATTTCCCTGGGGTCTGGGAGCACAGATCCAGAATTCATAGGTTTAGGGTGAGAGGGGAAAGATATAAAAGAGACATAAGGGGCAGCATTTTCACGCAGATGGCTCTACGTGTATGGAATGAGCTGCTAGAGGAAGTTGTGGAGGCTGGTAAAATTTCATAATTTAAATGGCATTTGGATGGGTATATGAATAGGAAGGGTTTGGACGGATATGGGCCGGGTGCTGGTAGGTGGGACTAGGTTGGGTTGGGACATCTGGTCGGCATGGACGGGTTGGACCGAAGGGTCTTTTTCCATGCTGTACTTCTCTATGGCTCTATGACTCGATGTGCCTTGAAACTATGGCTTTCGGGCATCCTCCCGTGACTGGAGCTGACTTACGGTAACTGTTCGGTTTTGAATCATCTCTCTCCATTGAAGGTATTTTAAAGATAGGAAGGAGAAGTCTTGCTTGAATAACCAACTCTCAGCTTTTCAAGTTAAATCTCGAAATAATTTGGCCACTAACCTAGAGAGATTCTTAATCACGGCCAATCTCTCTGTCTATACCTTCGTCCAAAACCTCTAAGATTTCCAAATAAAACGCTTTCCATTACAAGCATTACTCCTTATTCCCTCTTCATTATTCAAGGCATATGGACTGCATCTAAGTTGCTTAATCTGTGAAAGGATTCATGTCATAATACATAAAATTGCCCGTCGTTTCCCTAAACAATGAAATAATCTGAGATGTGCGGTGGAGTTGAGGGGACCAAGCGGTGTTGTGTGTGAAATGTGATTTTACCTTCGGAAGTGAAACACTGCTCGTGTGTACTCTCCGCAGCTGTAGCTGCACAGCCACGATAGCCTTTCCCCACTCCACCGTTAACATGCCTCCTCCTCAACAAACAAGGCACCGTCTTACTGAAGAAATTGTCAGCTTTAATCTAAATGGCCTTGCTTCAGTACCTCACCAGATGGTACATTGTTCAAAAATCTAATTTTGCTGCAAGGTCGATTGAGGGATGGATTAACCTTTATAGTGAGCTGGGATTATGGCTATGTTTCGTAGTCCAGTATAGTTACTGGTCCAATTAGCATTCATAGTGTCAGCTGAATAAAGTTAATCATGAGCTTGAGGAATATGACAGAGTTAGGTCGTGATTTTTTCATAGTTGGCACATTTGATAAAATCGCAAAAAGAATTATTATTATATCGTGTTTTGCCATCAAATTCAACATTGGATTTAAGGGTAAGGTTTTAGTTAGTGTTGCAGCTGGCATTAGGATCAACTTCGATTTTCAGTTAAAATGAGAACGTTGGTTTAATTTACTGGTGGGTTTCTGTTCAGAATGGATTTACATTTTATCAAGAGCATAGAGCTAATCTTAAGGCGGGGGTTAGTGTTCAGCATGTAACTGGAATTATTCTTTGTGTGACTTAGTCTTTGTCTCATTTGAGAAGGAACATTTGATGCTGAGGGAGGTCATCCATAGTTTTCATGTTGCATGAATCGTGACACGACAATTTATGAAAGAGGGAGATGCTATGCACCCATGGTGAATGAAGGAAAGCTATGTATCGTGAATGTTTGCACTTCAATGAGAAGACATATTGAGTAGATTGGTGTGTGAACTGTTGACAACAAACCTTTAAAAATGAGACTCATGGAAGAACTTTAAAAAAAGATGAGTGAAAAGTGTCCTGGGCATAAACTTGTTTTATTCAGACGCTGAGTGGTTGCCAGAAGACTGAAATTTTGAAACTGTCCGTAGAAGAAAAGTTATAACATTAAGGCTGGAAATTGCAAGCGAGATAGTTTAACAAACTCTAAAAAACAAGACGTATTAGAACTGATACCTGTTACTAGTAGAGTTCCCCAAGTATCGGTACTGGGTCCACTAAATTTCGTCATTTCTATAAATAATTGGTTGTGAGTGTAAGAGTTAGTAAGCCTGCAGAAGACACCAAAATTGGAGGTATCGTGGACAGCGACGAAGGTTACCTCAAATTTCAACGGGACCTTGATCAGATGGGCCCGTGGGATAAGAAGTGGCAGTTGGAAGTTAATTCAGATAAATGCGAGGTTCTGCATTATTTTTGAGAATCGATTCCCTACAGTGTGGAAGCAGGTCCTTCGGCCCAACCAGTCCACACTGAAACCTCCGAAGAGTAACCTAACCAGACCCATTTCGCTCTAACTAATGCCCCTAACACTATGGGCAATTTAGCATGGCCAATTCACCTGACCTGCACATCTTTGCACTGTGGGAAGAAACTGGAGTACCCAGAGGAAACCCACGCAGACACAGGGAGAATGTGCAAACTCCACAAAGTCACCCTGGTGTGTGAGGCAGAAGTGCTATCCACTGAGCCACCGTGCCGCCCAATAGCGGAAAGCATAACTTAGCAGGACTTACACACTTTATGGTAAGGTCGTAAGGAGTGTAACTGAATAAAGAGACCTTGGAGTGCAGTTTTATAGCTCATGGAAAATGGAGTCACATGTAGACAGGATAGTGATGAAGGTGTTTCTTGCACTCTCCTGTCTTGGTCAGAGTATTGACTACAGGAGTTGGGAGGTCTTATTGAGGCTGCACAGTACATTGGAATCTTGTGTGAAATTCTTGTCTCCTTCCTATCGGCAATATGCTTAAAAAACTTGAAAGGGTTCAGAAAATTTTTACGAGCATTTTGCCAGAGTTGGAGGATTTGAGGTATAGGAACAGGCGGGGCTGAATTTAGATTAGATTACTTACAGTCCCTTCAGCCTAACAAGTCCACACCGACTCTCCAAAGAGCAATCCACACAGACCCACTCCCCTATATTTACACCTTCAATTAACACGGCGGGCAATTTAGGTCGGCCAATTCAGCTAATCTTCACATTTTAGGACTGTGGGAGGAAACAAACGCAGACACGGGGAGAGTGTGCAAACTCCACACAGACATTTGCTAGAGGCGGGAACTGAATTCAGGTCTCTGGCGCTGTGTGGAAGCAGGGCCAATCACTGTTCCACCGTGCCTCCCTGGAGTGTTGAAGGCTGAGGGGTGACCTTATAGTGGTTTACCAAATCATGAAGAGCATGGATCATTTAAATAGACAAAGTGTTTTCGCTGGTATGTGGGGGTGCAGAATTAGAGGGAAAAGTTTTTGGGAGAGAGGAGAAAGGTATTTAAGGGTCAACTTTTTCGCGCAGCGTGTCGTACGTGTCTGGAATGAGCTGCCAGAGGAAATGGAGGAGATCAGTACAATTGCAACATTTCCAAGGCACTGGATAGGTATATGAATAGGAAGGGTTTGGAGGAATATATGCCGGGTGCTGGCAGGTGGGACTCAATTGGGTTTGGATATCTCTTCGGCATGGAAGGGTTGGACCCAAGGGTCTGTTTCCGTGCTGTACATCTCTACGACTCCCTGACTCTATGAAAAAATGCAGCTTTGTTACAAAGACGTAGTATGGGTTGTCAAAATGGAATTCATGTACAACAACGTCACTGGAGCTTTTATTTGAAAGTGGTAACAGAACGACGGGATGAGTATTCAAATGTAATCCACAATAATGCATGGATTGGAAAATTTCTTTATCATGAATTTAGTTGAGAATTTGTCATGCAGTAGATGGGTTTGGAATAAAAGCACGTAGGCATTTTCTTCGCTGCTGTCTGTTATCCTAATTCTTAATTAGTGGAAACACTGACTTTAACGAATATGAAATTGCACTTTTGAGCTGTTTTCTTAATCTGGACGGACTCATGAGTAAGTGTGTTCGTGCAGTAACTTAGATTACGCAGGATGAATGTGACTGTTTGTACTCGGAATACAGATTGGCTACAATGACTGATATTAATTGCTGTTGTTCATTTATTAAAGAAACCGATGAAGTATACACGCCACAGAAGAATGTAGCTGCTGGATATGTTGAAGATCAAAGTCACAGATCTCCTCCGGCACTCCATTTCTACGGAATTACAGTAAATGTTGATTTTTTCACCTCTTGGCTCTTCCAGATGTGACTACTGACTAATAAATGTCAATAAACCAGCGTTCAGCAAAAGCAAAGTAAAACAAATGGGTGCAATGGAGCAAAAACCATACCAAAATGACCAAATAACAACACTCAGCATCAGGACAACAGGTTATCTTAAAAATTCATAATTTTCTTTTATATATTAAATTTTTTTGTTAAGTAGTGAGGCATTTTTTAAGCAGAGGTGAGAGCTGATCAGCAGTTGTTGTGAGCAATAACTTACCGTTGAAAGGCTTCAACATTTTGACTTAGACATTGACAACATGTTACCAGAAAACTCTCAAAATTTAAATTAACAGTGGATGAGCAAAATATTCGTTACTGCACAACCCAGATCCTGAATAACAGTAGAAACAGGTGAAATGAGAAAGAAAGACGATGTGAAGTCAAAATAATGGATCTGCCAAAGTACAACTGTTGAATAAAGGATTTCACAGGGAAACGTACACTGAGCAATCTCGCACGAGATGCGTAGGAAGGAAAAAGAGAAACCGAGATGGATAGCAGCAGAGATAGTGACTGGAGAACCAGACAGGAGATGGACAAGGTGAGACAATTTGGGGGAGACAGAGTATAAATATAGACTCGGAAAAACAGATTGTGGGGTCACTATGGGTGACGGACTCGACGACACACGGTGTTGGACGACACTGCGAGAGTCAGAGTGTCAGGAAGGCGTGGACGACAGACTGTGAAGAAATTAAAGCAGGCAGACAGCTTTAAATTACAACACCCAATCGGTGTTCAGAAGCTCACTGCAGATCAAAGGAAATATTACCACGACCCTCCACTTGGGGAGCAAACTGATAACTTGAGCTGCAATGTAGCTGAAGCCAGCTGCTCTTTCATCAAACGGGCATTTGGTGAAATGCACAGTTTTGCAGAGTCGCCATTGTGGCTTCAGATAAACATTGATCGAAAGTCCGTACAACTGTGATGGCCCAAGATTTATGGACTGTCACCAAGCTTTCACATTCCTCAGAATGAACACTGCATGCATTTGTGAACTTGATGCTGCCCTTCTCTTTATCAAAAGAACTAACCAATATAACTAGACAGCCAATAATCTCTGGTCCATCTTTTGTTAATACTTGCAAGTTCATTTACATCGCACCCCACTTCAGAAATAACGGGAAGGATAAATACTGAGGAAGTACCCACGTGAGCAATCCTCGAACCTTTTATGATGCTACACCTAGTTATTTATTGAAAATTTAACATTTTGTAAAGGAGGCTGTTAAATGCTCAATCGCTCTCTGTCTCGCTCAGATTTTAAATGTTAACCTTTTACCCTGGATTGAAAATGATCCTCCGTCAAATGATCCCAATCCGTATGAAATCAACCCTTGTAAGACAGTGGACCTACATTTAAACCTAATAAGTTATTTTCCCTTAGATTTGATAGCTATTTTTACCAATCCTTTTCTATCAGATTGAGTTAAAGAAGTGGAGCTTGTCATTCTGATCAGCGGGCATCGTTGCCTCTCCAAACGTATCAAACTTTATCTGGTGAGAATGGCTGTCCCGTGAGTCATGTATGTCATATCCAACTGAAACCTTCCAAAATATTTCTGCGTTTAGTCGTGAACTACATGCCAGTGCTTTACCTTGTTCACTACCTTGGCTTTGTCGTCAAAGAGTGTTTTGTTCTGCTTTATTGTCGCTTTTACCTTTGATTGATTTTGAGTCATAGAGTTACAGAATAATACAGCATGGAAAAGCTGTTTTGGCGCAAACTGCTCCAGACTGACCATGTTGCCCACTCAGCTATTTATAATGTGGTCCCTATAACTCGATACTCTTGTCAACCATGTACCTGTTCAATTTTTTTTAACATGTTATTGTCAACCACTTATTTTCTGGCAGCTCATTCCACTTACGCGCCACTCTCTGCTTGATACATTTGCCCCTCAGGTCATTTTTAAATTTTTCCCCACTCACCTTAAACCTGTGCCCTCTAGTTTTCAAGTCCCCACCCTTGGTAAAAAGCCGATATGAATTCAAACTATCCATACCCGTCATTACTTAATTTGCCTGAATAAGGTAATCCTTCATTCTCATTTGCTTCCAGGAATAAAGTGCCATTCTGGCGAACGTCTCCCTCTAACTCAGGCCTACTAATCATGGCAGTATCATTGTAAGCTTTTAACACACTCTTTCGGGTTTCCAAGTGTATTTCTTATGATAGGGCGAACAAATCAGTACACAATACTGCAATTGCGGCCTCACCAACGACTTATGCAATTTTAACATAACCTCCAAACTCCTATATTCAGTGTCTTCAAAATTAAAGACCAGCATGCAAAATTGCTCCTTCACTACCTGTGACGCTGCTTTCAAAGAACTATGCACCTGTTCTGCTAGGTCTGTCCGATCCCAAACACCATGTACGAATTGCAAATTCCCTCCATAAGTCTCACCTTGGTTTGATTCTCCAATGTGTAAAGTCTCATACATACTTGGATTTTGAATTGCATCTATCATCAAACCAATTAAAATGATGTTTCATCCCGGCCGTCAATACTTCCTCCAACAATATGCCTACCCCTGATGTCAGACTCACTTGACAATAGTAGCTTTGTTTGCATTTGCTACATTGATTAAACACTGAAACAGCATGAGAAAACCTCCAGACATCCAGAACCTTATCAGTAGCTGAAGACGAAGCAAAAATGTCTGCAAGGGCCTCTGCAATCTTTCGCTAGTCTCCTACATCTTCTGAGAACGGACTTGATCAGGGGAAGGTGACCTAACCAGCTCAATAAGGTTAAAGGTTGCGAACATGTTTTGTCGTGGTAAACTGTCTGAAATATCGCCATTCCTTCCCTTGTTTTCTTAGCGTAGACGATTCTGTCCTGAGTAAACAACGATGAGAAATACCCGTGAAAAATCTCATCAATCTCCTGTGACTCTAGGCATAAACAGCGATGCTGACATTTAAATGAATTTAATCTCTCCCATTTCACCTTTTTTCGACTTAATTTAGCAACTGAAGCACGTGGAAGTTTCTGTAACCTTATCTAATATATCCAATACAAGTAAACAATTTGCAGCCATTGGTTGTCAGTAGTTGAAGGCAAATTATTGCATCCACTAAACGTCAGAACATGCAGAGCAGAGGGCTGTGGTTAGCGGGTGGCTGGATGTGGGCAGATGGTGGTGCCTATAATTGTGAACACTACTTTAACTGTCACTGAGTTTTCTTATGAGCAGAACAGTCTCTTTGTTCCATGAGTGAGAGGCATAAAATTATGAAGATACCAAATTTGGGACACTGGAAGACACTGTTCGTTTTTGTGGAGTGATCACAGATGGGTAGAAAGACGAACGTTCAAAGGTAGATAGAAGAGAGGAGAACGTTAGGTCTGCAGATGCTGGAGATCAAAGCTGAAAATGTGTTGCTGGAAAAGCGCTGCAGGTCAGGCAGCATCCAAGGAACTGGAGAATCGACGATTCTGGCATAAGCCCTTCTTCAGGAATGAGGAAAGTGTGTCCAGCAGGCGAAGATAAAAGTTAGGGAGGAGGGACTTGGGGAAGGGCGTTGGAAATGCGATAGGTGGAAGGAGGTCAAGGTGAGGGTGATGCGCCGGAGTTGGGTGTGAGCGGAGAGGTCAGGAAGAAGATTGCAGGTTAGGAAGGCGGTGCTGAGTTCGAGGAATTTGACTGAGACAAGGTGGGGGGAGGGGAAATGAGGAAACTGCAGAAACCTGCATTCATCCCTTGTGGTTGGAGGGTTCCTAGGCGGACTGTGAGGCGCTCTTCCTCCAACCGTCGTGTTGCTATAATCTGGCGATGGAGGTGTCCAAGGACCTGCGTGTCCTTGGTGGAGTTGGGGGGGGGGGAGTTAAAGTGTTGAGCTATGGGGTGGTTGGGTTGGTTCGTCCGGTTGTTCCAGAGATGTTCTCTGAAACGTTTTGCAAGTAGGCGGCTGGTCTCCCCAATATAGAGGAGGCCACATCGGGTGCAGCGGATACAATAGATGATGTGTGTGGAGGTGCAGGTGAATTTGTGGCCAATATGGAAGTATCCCTTGGGACCTTGGAAGGAAGTAAGGGGGGAGGTGTGGGCGCAAGTTTTATATTTCTTGTGGTTGCAGGGGAAGGTGCCGGGAGTGGAGGTTTGGTTGTTGGGGGGTGTGGCCCTGACGAGGGAGTCACGGAGGGAGTGGTCTTTTCGGAATGCTGATAGGGGAGGGAAGGGAAATATATCCCTGGTGGTGTGGTCCGTTTGGAGGTGGCGGAAATGACGGCGGATGATACGCTGCACATGGAGGTTGGTGGGGTTGGTAGGTGAGGACCAGTGGGGTTCTGTCCTGATGGCGGTTGGAGGGGCGGAGTAACGGGAAGTGGAAGAGATGCGGTGGAGGGCATCTTCGACCACGTCTGGGGGGAAATTGCGAACCTTGAAGAAGGAGGCCATCTGGGTTGCTATGTTTTGGAACTGGTCCTCCTGGGAGAGAGGAAGGAGACTCGTTTAAGTATTCTTTTCACACGGTGCTGAACAGACAGTGTAATGGTAATCCTTGCCACAGTGAGAAGGAGTTAGATACGTTTTGGTTGTATTTCAGAGCGATGGCTCAAAATCTAGAAAATGGCATGACAATATTCAAAGAAAGAACAAAAAGCAAATAAAATTACAGCGCAGTTCCAGGTTCTTCAGATCTCGAAGCTGCGGTGATCGAGATCCTCGATCTGAACCTGCCATCTATTTTCTAAGAAGCCATATCCCTCTGCTCCCTACCCATTCATGCATCTGGTTTCATACATCTATCATGACCTCTCTACCACATCCCACTGCAAGGTGTTCCAGGCATCCAGCAGCCTCTGTGTAAAGAAAATTCGAAGCTTATCTCCCTTAATCCTTTACACTCTCTCTTTGAACTCGTGATCCCGACCATTTGAGTCCCAAACTCTGGGGAAAGGATCCATTCTGTCTTAAAGTCTCGTGATTTTGTCGACATCAATCTGAAACCCTCTCAGCCTCCTTCTATTCAAAGCAATCCTTGTCGACTCAACGTCTCTTCATAGCTGGGATCCTCCATAGAACATAGAACATAGAAGAATGCAGCGCAGTACAGGCCCTTCGGCCCTCGATGTTGCGCCGATCAAAGCCCACCTAACCTACACTAACCCACTATCCTCCATATACATATCCAATGCCCGCTTAAATACCCATAAAGAGGGAGAGTCCACTACTGCTACTGGCAGGGCATTCCATGAACTTACGACTCGCTGAGTGAAGAACCTACCCCTAACATCAGTCCTATATCTACCCCCCCTTAATTTAAAGCTATGCCCCCTTGTCATAGCTGACTCTATACGTGGAAAAAGGTTCTCTCTGTCAACCTTATCTAACCTCCTAATCATCTTGTACACCTCTATCAAATCACCCCTAAACCTTCTTTTCTCCAATGAAAACAACCCCAAGTGCCTCAGCCTTTCCTCATAGGATCTTCCTACCATACCAGGCAACATCCTGGTAAACTTCCTCTGCACCCGTTCCAGTGCCTCCACATCCTTCCTATAGTATGGCGACCAAAACTGCACACAATATTCCAGATGCGGCCGCACCAGAGTCTTATACAACTGCAGCATGACCTCAGGACTCCGGAACTCAATTCCTCTACCATATCAGGTAAGAACTGGTGGAACTTTTCTGCACCCTCTCCTAAACGTCCACATCATTGTCACATAGATTTTTACGCAGTATCCCAAATGTGGCGAAACAAAGTCTTATGCAATATAAACATAACCTGCTGAGCAGTGCACTCATTGTCCCGTTTGATGAAGGAACACATGCAATATGGATTTTTGGTCAACCTATTGAGCTGCGTTGCCACCTTCAGGGCGCAATGTACCTGAACGCACGGATCTCACTGTACATGACTTTCCCCAAAGCATTTCATTTACTGTACAGTTCTAGAGTGATTTCGACTTGCCAAAATACATCGCCTCACATTTGCTGGATTGTATTCCATTTGCAATTTGTCCATCCAACGTTTCCTATCTATCTGTGGCTCTGACAGTTCGCTTCATTCTCTGCTCCTCCACTAATCTTAGTGTAATCTGCAAACTTGCTAATCAGAGCAGCAACACTTTCCTCAAGCTCCTGCATGTTTCTCACAAACAACAGTGGTCCCACCGGGCAGCCCCGTGCAAGTGACTGGTCACAGTTCTCCATTTTGAGAAGCTTTCTGCAACTACTACTCTGTTTCCTATTTCCCAGCCAATTCTTTAACCATCTACCTTGTACACCATGGGTCCCATGGTAATTCACCTTCTCTGTCAGGCTACTACGTGAAACCTTATCAACTTGCAGACGACGTCAATAACTTTGAAAGCCATGGCACTGCAATTGGTCATGCCAGTGTCATTAGATGTCGTTTGGTTACCCGTATTAACTAATTTCTGAAGCAATTCGTACCAGCAGACTACCATTTCTGGGTTTAAGAATTTTGCACGAAATTCTCCTGTAACTATCCTGTCTTCAACGATAACTGTGCCCCCTTTGGATTGTACCTTGATGGAAGGGCGATACCTGTTTCCTTATCACCATGACTAAGCCTCTCAAAATTATACATTGCTTCACCAGGTTGCGACACACGAATCAAACCAATTAAAATGATGTTTCATCCACTCTCAATGAGGAACCTTCTCTTCCGCTTCTACGCTGCTGAGCTGCATTCTTCATGAAGCAGGTCCTTGTGCCAATTGAATTCCCTCTGACATACTGGCAACATTAGAATGCAAATCTGTCATTTTTTTCTCTCTCGGTAATCGCCCAAACTAACAGCCTCAATGCGCTTATGCAGAACGAAAGTGACTACAAATGATTCTACGAGGTTCATGCCTTCACAACAGTTAATTAAAACACGTATCCTTCTTTTTTGAGTTGGAAGAAGGGGCAAGAAAATGTTCCATTGAAGAACGACCTGAGATACACTCACAATAGTTTCTTTTCTTGAACAAAACCTACCGTTAGAACCATATTTAACCTGTTTCTAAAGTAATTTGACAGAGATACCATCCGCCTATTCCTGTGTCTTATCCATTGACAGAATGAATTAAAAAATTGCCCCAACACCCCACACCATATCACACTTCCTTCACAAACACAATGACCCAGAACTCACACGATAGTAAAAGCTCCTTCATGGACCCAATAATTCAAGCTCAAGGGTTATTAAAATCCCTTCATCACACAATCTCTCACACGGCATTTGACATCAGAAATGCTTTCACCAAACAATTTCCACCCACTGTTACCCTACTTCTGCAACTTCCTGTGAATTAATCCAGTTCTGAGAACCTTCGAGTCAATGAATATTCTTCATGTTACTGGCCATGACTGTTTGCTCCTTCCTGCTTTATTTGTAGATTTGGCACCAGTCTCTGTCAAAGGAAATGATCTTTCAATATCTGCTGTACCTGAGGTAGGAGGCAATTGATGATGAGGAGTCAATCGTACCACAGTTGACAGAAAGTACTCAAGAAACATTACCAAGGCATTTTCACGATTAATAGCCCATTCGTCAAAAGAATGGAGAATTCCTGTCCAATCAATATCCGAGGAATACCTTTCCATAGATGTTCGGATATGGTGAACTGATTCCGAATCCATCAATGAAAATTCCATCACTGAATGAGTAACTGAAGTGCCATGTTCCCAAAATCATCACAGGATGAGTTAATCATGTCGGCCAGGATGTGCTAAAATGTACAATCAGAGATGATCCGGTCGTGCTGACGATTAAAATTTAATCAAAGGTAGAAGCAACTAGGAATCGCATATAAGCAGTCCACTTACTGCTTCTATGGGTATCCAGCTTGTTCCTGCCATTACTGTAATAATGACACGATATGGACTGAGCTTGAGCCCGTCAAAACCCCCGAATATGCCTAATAGTTCAGCTGGAGTGTATTCTGAAGATAATAACGAGGACGTTACCGGGAATTGAGAGACTGGATATGTGGAGACCTTTTCAGTGAAGCATGGACGGTTGACAGGTGATATTATAGCGGTATTTAAAATCATGACAGGTGTCGATGAGGGGTAGTGCATGTGCGTTTTCGCAAGAGTGGGGAGTCCAAGACAACGTCGCATATTTCTAAGGTGAGAGGAGAAAAATATTAAAATGACATGCTTGCATTTTTTTATACACAAGGAGTGATTCGTTTGTTGAATGAACTTCTACAGGAAGGTTTGGATGCAGGCATAGTTACGACTTTTAAAAATCATTTATGATTATATGGATAAGGATTGTTGGATGGCATATGGGCCAAGCACAGGCAAGTGGGACTACTTTATCTTTGGATTATAGTTACCATGACTTGGCTCATTGGAATTTTTCTGCATCAGTGGAGCGTGGTTCTATGAGTCTAAGCGTTTTTCTTTCCGTGAGGAACCATTCATTAATAACTTTATATGAATGAAAATCCATGGGGGAAGAACCCGAAATGGCCTTCACCCAACGCAAGACTCTGCATTAAAGAAGAAATCCTACCACAATTTCAGGTGGGCAAAGGGAGATGGGCAATAAATATTCCCTTAGGATAAGACTGAAAATTCATCTCATTGAATCAAATGTGTATAATTAGGAAAGCCAAAGATAATCTTGTTTTACGTGTGAGGACAAAATTAAACGTGTCTGTCAGATTTTCCACGATGTCACTGCGAGCTAGAGCCACGCTTAAGACTCTCAGAAGATGGGACAGAATATTAATGTTTAGATGATGAGAGACTTTTCAAAGAGAGACGGTGGAGTTCTCTTTGAAACAAACCAATTGAGAGCATTTCATTAAATACGTTAAGAAGGCTGATTGACAGAGGTTGTCTGCTACTCTGTTGAATTAATTAATGTTCCTTTTCATATCAGTCAGTACCCAGGACAGCAAGAACGGATATTTCATTTGTTTGCACTTGCCTGTTTGACGTTGTTGTGTATGAGGTTTCAATTAGTAGTTTTGTCTGAAAATCGAGCCTTGACGACAAAATTCACAGGAAAATAGTCTGCTTCAAACTTAACGTATAATATCGGTGATTATTTTTCCAACAATTATAAACATGACTGGGATTTTCAACTGACACATTTGATCATGGTATCCGTAACACATTCATGCATCGATGTGTAAAATATCACTGCTAAAGAACTTTTCAAAACACCTGTACCTAATTTGGAAGATGTCAACATTCAATTGACATAGTACCTGTACAATTCAAAGAAAAATCATATAAAGCAGCAATTACCACACACTTGAAAATTCTGATGGAAAATCTGATTAATAACTGT
The DNA here is from genome assembly GCF_047496795.1 of Chiloscyllium punctatum. Classification (NCBI taxonomy): domain Eukaryota; kingdom Metazoa; phylum Chordata; class Chondrichthyes; order Orectolobiformes; family Hemiscylliidae; genus Chiloscyllium; species Chiloscyllium punctatum. Next base: position 19,053,662 of record NC_092781.1, on the reverse strand, counting down.
GCAAAGCATGATTTTTTTAACATCCCGTGGGTTGAAGGCACTTCTATTGCGCATAACAATGTTATGATTAGTGTCAGCTACAAAGAGTCTCCGCTAAAATACATTTCTATTCTCCATATTTTTATAAGTAATCTGAGAGTTTGTTTCAACAGTGATTCTAACATATTCTTCAACTCTTCTCTGAATTTTTTCTGTGTTGCTGCGTAAATGCATGGGTTCAGGAAACAATTCAACAACTTGAGGATATTGCCGACTTCAGTTGCGATATGTTCAGGGTTGTTCATGTCACCTCGGTAGAATATCGGGTTTGACAGACCGTAGCGGAATATGTAAACCAAAGCAATATCGAATTCACAGATACGGAGACCAATAAAATGATGGACTTCTTCCGGTCCTCAAACTTGGCATGGATTTGATTCTCATTTTTTTTTGTGACCACGGTGTCTAATGCGAGTTCTATTCGCCATTACTATTCGATGGATAGTTAATTAATTAAACGAGAAAAGTAAGAGAAATGGAAGCCAAGCATTCCAGTCGCAATAAAATCAGATTAACGCTATCCCTTCTGATGAACCAAAGACAGTTACTTTTGGACGACAGCGTCACAGGATTTTATTACGGATTTGCTCTGCCTCATATGCAAACAAAACTGGAATATTTTTAACACGGTCTGGACCGACATAATTATTAATACAATAGTTACAGTTCTTTCCGTGAAATATAGTGTTTTAAACTTCTGGCAGCGTATCATCACAAATCTGTCAAACGTGAAGGAAACGGTGAACCAAACAGTTAAGTCGAGACTGACAGCACTCATGTATACAATGATCTTGCAAACAGGCGTGTGGGAGAAGAAGGTAAATGCAAATCGATAACGGAACACACGATATAGAACAACATTATTAATAAGGACCAATAGATCTGATACTGCCATGGCCACCAGATATGCAGACATGTATTTGGAAAGACCTCGTGAGGGTACTAAAATAGTCATCATATTTGCTGTAAGAGAGAGAGAGAGAGATGTAAGAGAGAGAGTCGGTAATATTGCAATGCATGATTGAAATCGAGGTGAAGATACTAATTAAAATGATGTGAACGAATTCTGAGTGATCTGCAAAATAGGAAATGCATTCAAATATTTACTCCGCTCTTGTAGTCGTCATATGGTTTGGTATTGTCAGAATGTCAAAAGAACAGCAAACGTCATTTCAAGCGACACTGTGTGGGGATTGTTATTACATCCGTTTTGTTTTCAGATGAAGGAAGAAGCAGAAAGCGATCAGACATTGCTTCGATATTTTTCTGTGAACACTGACTGTGGGAAATGCATGGTATTCAGCACTAACACTGAGTAATTAAATTCAACTAGAAAGAAAAAAAAATGCCTTACCCGGAAGACAAGCAGTTGCAAGAAGTGGATAGGAAATCCCTTTCAATAGCAAAATAGGTGTTTTTTTTTCATTTCTGAAAATGAATGACCTTTGTAGGTGTTGAAGGTCAATGGTTGCTGTATGACCAACTCATGGAACCTGTAATCTGTCTTTGTGCATGCATCAGAACACCAGAGTGTCAATCATGTCAAGTCATCACTTACATTAGTTACAATCATGCAGAATGATTTTATTTTGCATCATAATCTAAACAAAATGAGGTCAGATCCTGGAATTCGAGATTTTACTTTCATTGTCTTATTCATGCATTGGACACCAAATGTCATGTACGTTAACTTATTTCTGAATTTGGACAGTTGTCATTTGTGAAAAATAACACTGCTTCGTGAACTGTTTTTGTTTTGTCATTAAACCATTTATCGAACATTCTCCGCTCTTCCTACTGTTAATATGTGTGGCCAAGCGTATATTGTAGCTCATTCAATTCATACAATTTGGCATTTTCTGAAAATGTTAACTCATTTGCGAATAGTGGTTCAGTGAACGCGAACAGATAGACAAACCATCTTATAGGTTTTTTTGTGACACATTTAATTTAACCCGAATGTTGCTGTGATGAATGTCATCCACCCACACAATAACCCATGCTACACAAGCTGGAGACTTTCTGTAGGTCATCTGAAGGCCTCGGAATGGACACAGACACAGAATGAACTTCAGTGTTCCTTGAAGAAAACACAACGAACTTCGTGCAACATGTTAATACTAAATAATTTATGGATGGAAGTAAATATTAACAACATCAGGAGAGAAGTAGAATTTTTAAAAAAATGTATTGAGCTCGAAGAAGTGGTGTCATCTTAACAAGGATATTCTGTCCTTGTTTTTTTCTCTGAGTTTTTAAAGGCAGAAATGCCGGATCTCTATTTAAATAATGGAAAGGAAATGCCCAGTTCTGCCAGTTCAAGTTTTGTTTTACTATTAGCATTTGTTTTAGCTGTCACAGAAACAAGATTGTTGAGTGCTGGAGAGTTGCAAACTTCAGGAAGGGATTCTTCTGAATGTCTATGGAATTGCCCCTTTTCAGATGTTTTTCTCTCCAGCCTGTCAAACGCTATGTCTGAATTTCTCTTTTTGACAATGGGCACGTTTATGTTTTGTTACTGTATTGGAACACTTAGTTACTGATAGTTATGGTCGTGAATCGATGAAGCGTTTCAACAATTGAGTTATTCAAAATTCCACTTGCGTTTGTTCGTACTAAACTGTCGTGTTGAAATCACTTTTGTTTGGAGAATGCCCAGTGTTTTGACAAGTTATATCAGATTGGGAACACCCCTTTACAGCTGCATTTATAAAATGAAGGAAAAAAGATCGAGGCCACCTTTTAAAGTATTTTGAGTGGATCTGGCCGGGTCCATAACAGATTGAGGGTTTTTGTCGGTATTGATTCGACAATTCCAATTTAGATTTGACATTGTTGGACTCAAAGGCGAGTGGTGGATGTCGGTTTCTTTTCATTCTGCCTGTAGAATTATGGTAGTTTAAACAGTGATTTGTATCGTACTGTCTCTTTCAGTCACTGCGAGTTTTGTCAGGCGTGGGGAAGAAGATGTATGTAGGTTATACAAAAGTCGGGCAAGGTAACGATAGTGGAATTGATAGACCGGAAGTGACAGATGAAGCTGGCGTTATTCTTACCTTTGTCTGTCAGAAAATGATGATTGATTCCAGCAATAGCCTAATATTTAAATTTGCTGGAAACCCAATCAGAATCTTTGAATTGGCTAGAATTCAATTGGATATGAAGGAGGTTGAACATATAAAAAGGAACTGAATCTGTTTTAATCTGGTAAATGCAGAGAATAGTGAAGCAAGGAAAGCGTCGTTCTTACAGAGAAAAAAAAACGAAGAGGATAAGATTGCCCTCACAGAATGAAGGGAAAACGAGAGAGAGAGAGAGAGAGAGAGAGAGAGAGAGAGAGAGAGAGAGAGAGAGAGAGAGGAAAAGAAGAAGATGATAGAGTTTGTTCTTCAGAACTTATCACTTGAGAGGGAAATTCGACGTAAAACGATTAAGATGAGATTGAATATTAAGCTATGTTAGGAAGATAGTGATGATGAGCCAAGCCACCGTACACAATGGCCTGGTGGTAAATTCTTCAAATGTATCCATACATTGTCTAAATTTAATGGGAAGAGTGAAGAAGCCTTTTTCATTTCATTTCAGAAATTGTTTGAACAAATGATGCGGCCTCTCACCATTCAGGTTGTATTGATCTGAACAAAGTTGGCAGGTAGAGCTCGTGATGTATCTGCATCACTATCTGAGGAGCGAGCTGCGGGGTATGAGGAAGTGAAGAAACCATTCATAAGTGCATATGAGCTTGTGCCTAAAACCTAGAGACAACGGTTCAGGAATCTACAAATGCACCCTATTCAAACTTACATTGATTGGGAAAGGATTAATCAGAGTTATTTTGATAGATGGACATATGGAATCAATGACGCTGTTAGAGAGACAATTAATTTGGAGGGGATTGAAAGATCGCTTCCTGAGATCGTGAGAACTAGTGTGGAGGTTCACAGAGTTAAACGTGCAAGAATAGCAGCTGAAATGGCTGCCTATTATGGATTCGCTCAGAAATCCAAATTCGGCTTCTAACATCAATTGCAATTCTTGAGGGATAAATATTTAGTTCAACAGTTATCCTCAGGTATTTTAGAGCAAATTTAATCTCATCGAAGATCATAATTATTGTTTACCACAGGGTAAAAGAGAAACAAATGAAGGGGAAAGAAAAGTTAAAATGCTGAGGTCTCTCTTCCCTGCACTATAACAGGTTCCATGAATTCACAGTGCTTGCGGTTTCGAAAAAGTATTGGTAAGACAGGTGTAGAAAATTAGTATAAGCCAGAGAATATTCTTAGAGTGGCAAAAGAAAGCACAGTGGCCGCTGACAAGTTGTACAGTATATATAACCCGGTCGGACGTTTCATGAGAAGGAGGTGCCAGATCTTCATAAAACATTTACTTGCGATGGGATGGTTTACGTCGATAGTCCAGAAGCAGCAGCTAAAAACGATATCGTATTCAGATATACGGAATCATTTCAGTCCTTCATGTTGATAGATTTACTACAGAAAGAATATGGCTGGAAATACTGCAAGCATGTGGAATTCGTGGTGAGAGGATAAGTGCTACATTATGTAGATTGAGGTTGGAGTAACAAGGTAAAAGTGGAGAAGTGTTGTTAAGAGTAGTGGAGAAATTATGGGCTCCAGGAATACAGCTTCTGCTTTATATAACATCGCTGGATCACGGGTTGGATCCTGCCCACCATGTCGAAAAGCCAGTGGAGAATCAGAATCCTACAGTACTGATGTATTACAGGAGATATATCCTATGAATTTTTTTCCTGGCTATGTGATAACAAGGACACAAAGTCACCAGTTGAGAAAGGGTGAGAAATCAAAAATAAAGATAAGAACTTTAAAGTGATTTTTAAAAAAAAATAACCGTTATTGAAAGTATGATTAAACCAAACCGTGAACAGGTGGAGGGAACAGTGGCATTTTTCGTTCAGAAAAATGAACTGTTACAGCAGAAAGAAGGAAAAGTGAAACAAATGTATCCAGATACGTACACGAAGAAAATTCTGCGTTTAGTCTCGGATGTTAACATCTTAAAAATCATCTTGATAAGGAAATGGAGGCTATCATATTCAGACGGACGAAGAATTGGCAGAGATTCATCACGGGGTATTACCAGTGAGTTATAGAAAGGAAGTGAAGTGGGTAGTGCATGAATTACCAGTTGGGGAAAAAAACTCTCAAACTAAAACGCAACAATATTTTGAACTGCATAAGGACGTATTTAAAAGTTTCCAGAAATATCATACGTCTCAGGAATTTGGAAAAAAAATCAGGCAATACCCGTTCCGACATTTGAACAATTTTTGACAATTTTAATTTTTTGCGTAGGACCCCTACCTGAAACAAAAACTGTGAATGTCTGAGGACATGCATACAAGTTCGTGTTGAATACTTAACGCTACTGATTTAAATATTTGACACGTTTCATGTGACATCTGCGAGAGCATTTGATTTTTTTGTTACAGTAACTGAAATGACAAAGCAGCCAAGGCTATTCATACACTTCAGCGAGTCCAACAGGAATGGAAGTTCATTCCTCAGTATTCCTGATCTGTTGTCAATGAAAGGAGACAATGAAGCCACATAATCTTGAGAAGCAGGAAAGTGATAATACCTTGGACACTATTTGGACTGAAACAGAGAAAAGTAGCGAAACTGTTTAAGTCCTTAATAGTCACAACAACAAAAAATGTGAGTACCAAGAAATTCACATTTGCTCCTGTTACACAGAAATATAATGAGATAAGCAGGTCTTGAAGCACGTTCCATAATAAAAACAGCATGCTCGTCTGCTTCAACTGTTTGTTGTTAAAAGATATTTACGAAAACATTATGCCTGCTAAATTGCGATAGTAGATCCCTGATCACTTTGCCTGCACTGGCCACAATGTTGAAATAGGCAATAACAAGTTTAAAAAATAACCGTTGATCTACTCAGGAATTATTTATTCTCCATTTACTGCATTATCTCAAGAAACGATTTAATAACGTGAAAGTTTCTATCTAGTCCTGCATTTTAAGGTTATCCGTATTTGAGCAGTGGAGAGAACTTAAACTGCTGCAGTCCTTGTGCTGTCAGTAGACTCACATTGTAATTCCAAAATTCGTCCCAGTGAAGGAACATTGAGATATTTCCAATAAGGCGTTGAGTGAAGTTTGCAGAGGGAACTAATGCCACGTATCTGCTGCTCCGTGCTCAGTAGTGATGGAGCAAATAAAAGTTGATTTCCAATGTGTATAGCGATTTTTGTGAAGTGCATCTATCAGAACCTGTCCAGTGCTTTAATTGGACCGAGCAACTTCAGGCAAAGAATGTGGTGCCAACTGAGCTAGTTTCTTTAGTTTCGATGTAGGCCTGCCCAAATCAGATTTAAAATACTTTTTTAAGAAACAAAATTTCATGGCCATCATTATGCATTTCATTCCAGATACACATTGACATCAAATTCAACATCCAGCGGGAGCATTAAAGCTCAGTCCCACAGGGGATTACTGGGCGTTTGCATTACTCATCACTGATATTACAATAACGGCGTCGCGAATATTAAACACGGTTGGTAACACGTTCATAAAGTCTCTCAATTTGCCTTCCAGAAGTTTATTTCATCAACATGACAGAAAATGTTCTGACACGTGTCAGGGAGAGGTGGAATTTAGCTTAGCCTTGCAGAGCTGCTAAGACGAATCCAAAATTAACGCGGATGCAACCAACTGATACACGTTAAAGGAAGGTGGTATTGGAAGGCAGGCTTTCTAACTTTCATCGAGAGACATTGTTGCTAGCATGCCAGGTATCGCCCAGTAAACTGCTCACCAGGTTTAAATGCCTATGTGCGCTGTGCGATATGAAAACACGCTTTCAACTCTCAGTCCACCATTTTGGCCAGTTAAGTACAACCTGAATTGATCCCGAAGAGTCCACACCCAGGTGTAATTTTTCGCGTCATTGTTCAGATACTCTTTACACGGGTCTCTAATCCCGATCAGAGTGATGGTTCTCCGATCGGTTGAATCCCTGCCTTCTTCAAAATAACAAAATGCTCCAGCATTTCACATTCATTGACAGAAATGTGTTCAGTCCAGACCCATATAATCTGGTAATGGCTGCAAGTTGCGGGTATAAATGGAAAGGGAGCAAGTTCTCTTTCTCCAGCTCATCTTTTAGGGGATAATGGATTACTTCCAGCCTCCTGGCTTTCTCCAATGTGTCCATTTTGAAACCAACTGCCGTTACTACAAACGGTGGCCTCTTTCTTGATGTCATTTAGGGGGGAGATAAACTTAACCTAAAATACAAAACAAAATTACTGGCCTAGACCGCACAAGCATGTAGTTGAATTTTGCCAAATATGCATGTCAGGTAATGTGAAAACCACAGGTAGGCATAAAACCGAGACTTTTAATACATGTTCAGGCACTGAAGGAACCTTCAAGAAGAGTGTCAATCGATTGTGCAGGATCGCCACCTGAAAAGAAAAGTGGAAGTCAGTATTTGTTAACAATTATGTCTGTGTCGACTACACTTTCAGAAGCCATTCCATTATGCTTTATTAAAAGAATATCTTCAGTGTGGACACAAGCATTTCTGCCCCCACCGACCCTCTGAAGAGTCACCCACCCAGACCCATTCACATTCCACAAAACTATTGCGTTACATTTAACCCTGACTAAAAGACCGAGAAAGAACACAGTGGGCAATTCATCTCGCTTGCTCATCTTTGGATGGTGGGAGGAAAACAGAGCAATCAGCAGAAACCCACGCATAGAAGTGGAGAACTTGAGAACACCAGGCAGACAATCGCCCGAGGCTACAATCGAAGCTGGGCCCCTGGTGCTGTGAGGTCACAGTGCAAACACTGAGCCATGGAGCCACCGTATCTCACATCTGAAAAGATTGTCGAGGATTTACTCAATTTTTTTCACAAGATGTGGACTTCCCACATAGCAGATAGCCGGTGAAAATTTACATCAAATAAATTCAAGGATGATATACACTGCTTCGAATAAAATAATTGAAGTCTACTGCACACCGTGAAGCATCACTGGAAGCACTGGAAAGGTGGCATCAGGCTTTACGAATAATGCCAATGGCACGTACTCAAAACTAACCTGGTGATTAGAACAAGGAAATTCAGTTTTTACTTTTTGCCATCAGAGATGCACCAAATGAATCGACCACATTGACTACTTTTGTATGAGTTTCTAGGCAAGAAGGGAGAGAACTAGGAAAATTGATTAACGAAAAATTGGTGAGTCAGAATTCAAAGACCACATATTTGGTCTTTGATGATAGGGACGGAGCAAACAGAGCGGGGGAGCTGACTCGATACATTTAGAAGTCCCACAGTAGAAAATTTAACAAGAAGAATTCTGGAAATCAAAAATATGCAATTTTGCATAGCGACAATGTTTTACTTCCTGGACGGACTTGTAAACATATGTTTCTGTGGGCCTTATCAAGCCATAGGAATTTGAGAGAGGTGAGCTATTTGATGAGGAAACCAGACAGAGAAAAAATCTCACTGAGTCTGTAATGACAATGTGTTCAAAATATATTTTGACACGGACGGAAAGCAAACCGAATCTGCATCAGTGATAATGCAAACTGAAGAACTAGGTTCAGAGGATTCTGAACTGAAACACTCTTCAAATTACATTGGAAAATAATGAAGATGCCATAAATGGGGATAAATGATTGAATTGCCGCCCAGAGGAAAATCGAACTGGCCTGGAAGAGTTAATGCTATGGCATGGAGAGCCGTTTGAAAATAACCTGGGAATTACTAATCGAATTGTGCATGATATGGATAAAGGTGAAGATGTTCCTATGAACCAAATCCTTGTAAGAGTAACGTTCATAAGTTGGCACAATTTCAAAATGACATTGAATGAATACTCTAAGGCGATATAATCAAAGTGAGTGACAAAACATGGTCTCTGGCATGAAAAATATGCCAGCCATATTTTAAAGTTACCCAATTAAGTCATTTCCTGATCATCAAATTGTGCAGTTTGATTTGATGATCTGGTGTGAATTTTAAACATAGCTGAAAGGAACATATGCAACTTTTTTTGCGAAATTATTCGATCGATTTCTGAAGGCAGGCTTGATAATATTCGGGTCTAAAATTACATTTAGCAATGCCCATGTCACATTCTTTGTTCTTAGTATTCGACTTGGACATCAACAGGAATAGATAGGATTTATTGGATTTTTATCAGAAGTTCCTACTAAATGTTTGCACTGTGGCTGCTCCACTCACTGAGTTACTGAAGAAAAATAAAAAGATTAAATGGACGGCAAACTGTCTGAAGGCATTTGACAGACTGGAATTAATGCTTACAACTGACTCAGTGATCGACAAGTCTCATTACGCAAAACCGTTCAAGGTTGACATTGGTGCAAGTGATGTGGGTGTCTATGCTGTGGTGTCCCAGGAAGACAATGAGAAGATATTAAGACCTGTTGGGTATCTCTCCAGCAAAATGAGCATTCATCAGCAGAAATATTCGACAGTTGAGATGGACATGTTCAGGTTGATGTTAACAATGTAAAATTTCAATATTTATGTTACCAGTTATGTAGCTAAGACAATCATATACACTGACCATAATACACTGAAATATGTTCAGAGATTTACGGACACAACCTCCAGGCTGCTTAAATGGAGATTGTCATTCTAAACATTCAAATTGAAAATTGTGCATATGGCAGCACAATGGAACGTGATTGCTGACGCATTGTTGAGATTTAAAGGACAAAACGGAGGTGTTCGGTGGTTGTAGTTTTGCTGATTGAATCAGAATGTAGTAGTGCATATTTGCATGTTTATATTCAATGTAATATTTATAGAGATTGTAATGTACTCACAGTTGTTTGAAAATGGAGTCATCGTTGGACTATTTTTTTCTTAAGAGTTTATACCTCAACATCTACTCTGTTCAGGCCATTCAGTATTCTAAATAGGTTATTCCTGGGATCCTTGATTCTTTTCTTCATGTTTCATATAGTTAACGTAGATCTTGCTGTGCAGGAGACAAATGCAATTTTGAAAGAATTGTAAATTGTGAGGTGGAGAGCTTCGATTTACAAATATACATTGACTATTTGTGGGAGTGGATGGCGAGGTAGCAGATGATGCTCAAAATGCAGAAGTGTGAGAGCATGAGAACGACATAAAGCAATCACGAGAGGGAGAGAGAGAGGTGAAGCACAATAGAGATTTGCAGGAATTGGGACAGAGACGAGAACAAACAGAGATGAGGACAGAGGAAAGAGGTTGGCGACAGTCCTCTCCAAGAGAAAAAGGACGAGACAGGGAAATCGGACAAAGGGCTGTACAGAGGAGGTAGGGAGTGCCTACTCGAAATGTTAAAGGAAGAAGGAAAGTAAAGTAAGGCAGATTTAAAGTGATGTCCAAATGAATTAACGGCTAATGTGAAGGAAAGCTTTTGCATATTATCAGTCGTCAGGGTATGCAGTGTAGTTTCCGGAATTGTGGTGGAGGCACATACATTTGAGGAACAATGTATACTTATTTGAGTGACAATGTTTGCTCTGAAATGGGAAAAACATTAAGAGATTGATTCTGGGGAGATAAATCTGCTTCAGGCTGCATGAGTCTAAACGTTTCCTTTTTCTCCCTAACACTGCTGTAGTTTGATGAATTAAGATGAGAAAGAGATTTGGGAGAAGTACGTGTAATACCCTCAATACCAACATTTTGGGGGCTGTCATCTCGAAGAAGAGGGAATCAAACCCGAGCCTCTTGAAACTCAATTTTGCTACAATTACTGAATACCCCAACTTTCTTCTATATACCTCCCAGTAGCTATATGGTGACTATAAATCGTCTAACAGTGAGTTTGAATTGTTAACACTCCTCCATGTAACTTCTCAATATCTCTTGCCTATTTCACAGTCAGCCTAGCCTGATCCTGGGAGTCACCCATTTTATTCTCTTCCATTTACGTCCTGTCTTTGAGATTGCAGCCAGAGATCTCTCCAGGACGCATTTCCTTCTACTCACTACCTTGGTGCTCCTCCGTACACCACGAGGCTGTCCCTTTCCCTCCAGAATAGTTCTTGTGTCGCCCACTCCGCTGCCTGACCCCACCATCTCTCTGCAGTGTTGGAGAATCCCCACCATGGGCACTGCCACTTCTTCTCCAGATCATTCATATTTCTTCACAAAACAGAAACACAACTCAGCGACAGCAATCGATGGCAGTTGAATGAGAGAAATCATCCATCTGAAAGGAGATTACCGTTCAATTGTGCGAATAACTTTATTTTATATGTATATAATAGAAGCAGAAATATCATGTGTTACATGGAACTCATTTCACTGAATGCAACTGTGCCAAGAAATGATATCTCTGCTCTTCAAACTATTCCAACAGTACAACATTGGATAGAGAACATTTGGAAATGATGCACAAACTGTGGGTCACTTAAGGGGAAAGTATAGACATGCACTACATAACAATGGAAGGTTGTGCGTATGGTCCAGACCATCACGGAAACAAATCTTCCATCCTTGGAATCCATTTGCACTCTTGTTTTTGCGGGTAGGCTGTCAACATCATCAGAAACCATTCCCACTACGGTCATGCTCTATTGCAATCTCTTTCGTCAAGCAGAAGGTACACAAATTTGAACACATGCACCACCTGCGTGCCTCAGTCTGTGTAAGTACACTATGATCTGTATGTCCATACTTACTATGATGTGCCTGTACTGCTCTCAACAATTCTATTCAATATAATTTGGTACACGCAACAATAAACCAAATTGAAGCAAATCATGAAGCTGACGACATTGACTGTGGTGACATGTTTAGCCGCATATTGCAGGACTGGTGGTGGCCAGGCTTAGGTAGGGATGTGGCGAGTTCTGGCAGTGATATATTGCCTCTGAGCACCACAGGGCAGGCAGACCAGTTACAATTAGAATGGCTCAACAGCCATGGTCAAAAGGGACAATGTGAAAATATCCAGGTAGATTTTACTGTATCCCTTCCAAACAGTTGAGGAAGGAAATATAGTTTTGTGGCTATAGCTAAAATTACAGGCTGGACTGAGGCCTCTCTCATGAAGCATCGCAATGCACATATTGTGGCAAAGACACTAGCGTACGAAAATAGAACAAAATACCATACGAAGAGAAAATGTGAATAATACCGAAATAATAGAGATGATAAGAATATGATTATAAGTCCTTGCCATTCAGGGCCTATTTGGTTTATATGCGAGACAATCCTCCAGGAAGGAAGGGTAAAAGAAAGCAAAATTAGCATCATCTTACTCCTTTGTCCCCTGTGTTTAATTGCCAGATCAAAGAACAACTTAGTGATGAGGGCACAACAGGTCCTCCCTGTCTTTAATTTAACTGGTGTTTAGCAAGTTGCTCTGTTTGAGGCAACTCCCAGTCTTATTTACATGCATGGGTGCAGATCTAATGTCCAGACCGTTGAGAACAGCACTGAATGAAATGCCTGGAGAAGAGCAGTTGATAGCATGAATGACACTGATGAATTTAAGAACTTCGGGGTCTTGTACGAACTCGCCTCACGCCTCCTCCGTACCTGCAAATTAAGTCCCAACAATGGAAAGACTGTATTGCAATGCACAGTTACCGGTATTACTGGGGAAAGACATATTTGTGTGCAATGTACAACAGACAGACCCGCAAGGTGTGTTGAGGAAGTATGTGGAAATCACGGGGAAAGGTGGCAGTATGTGGATATTATGCAAACACTGAGGCTTTGACTACTTTGACGTGAAAATTATGTTTCCCTCCTGTCCCTGTTTCCTTCTTGCCGACTCCCTCACCTACAACCCCCAAGTTATTAATGTGTCCTATCTTAACAGGAGGAGCAGTCATGGAATACCTTGCTAAATAAAGGAGATATGTTTAATGACAATGTAAAATTTGAGACTATATCCATTTTGATTAAAATTTCATGTATCGAGTTCCTGGAATATTGATTAGATCATTGAATGAAAATGCATGACTTGTGAACCAATGTAAAAATGCGCCAAGATGCAGTTGCCTGGGAGACACTGAATTTTGACAACTTGATACTTCAATGAGTCATGGACGGAAATATTGAATGACAATGTGACAGTGGTTAATACTGGGTTTTCTGTCGTCAGCTCTGTGGAGAAGCGGAGGGTAAATGAAAATGTATACAGGCTGAAATAGATCTGTGGAAACTCAGATGGAACAAGTAGTGCTGTGGAAGAAAGCAGCAAATACACAGTTAGATGGTGTCTGCAAAATGGAAGTACACGGCAAGACAATTAATCAATTAATTTACAGATAACGAAAAGACACCAGAAACCTTCAACAAAATGCACTATGTCATGCTTGTGGACTTCGGATAATCAGCAAGCTAAAACCTAACTTGGTTCAAATGCAAAGTGATGAGGTACCGATTGAGTCAATATTACTCATTTAGCATAGATAATTCGATTCAAGGAGACATAAGATGATTGTACATGAAAGTGAGGCTCTATCCAGCATACCCCAATTTTCAGTCTGATAATGTCACGTGTATGAATATTCACCCATGTTCCCAAACACTTTATTCTCTCAGGATATGGGAGAAGAGGAAAATGTTATGTATTTCCCACCGAAACGCCATATATATATATGGAAGCTAATATGTCTATTCCGTTTCCTAATTTCTGCTTCACACCACCCCCCTTCCCTTTCATATCAGTAGTGAAAGGCCAAGCACAGATGATGCATATCCAATAATTACAATTGGAAGTCATTAGACGCGCAGATGCACTTCACTAACGACCACGTTGATTACAAAGAAGTGGAAGCGGTCCCCCTTTCACGCTAAAGTGAACATCTTAGGGAGGTTCAACAGAAGATAGTTCAGTCAGTAATATTCTACCATCAACTACAATAGAAAATAAAAGTTCTTGAAGGAGACACAGAACGAGAATTGCAGGAAGAAAAGCCGTGCGAGCTAGTATGGAATTGGGAAAAAAAAAATTACACATGTCGGTCAGGATAATATCTCATGTGGTAGTACTGGTTCAGCGACAGTTCGCCTTATCATGGGGATGATGGCTTGTCAGTCATATTGACGACATAGACTAAAGAGTAAGACATGAGTCCTGATAAAGGAACAATGAAAATGATGGAAGAACTAGCACAATCCAGGATATATCGATGTGGTTTGCCTGACATATATCCTAAAATTATATGATTGGATCGCATGATGAGGCATGGAATACCGAATCCAAATCTGACAGCAAATTAGATTAATTGATCTTGCTTTGCCGCACTTATCCAAAGATGGAATTGTATGGGATGCCCATGACTAAGAAGCACCAAAATTGCCGACGGCTGCTCATAACCATTTGCAAAAAATGGCTGATTGTCGTTCGAAAACTTGGAAAAATATCTGATTAATGCAGTCTTCACAAATAGAAAGATTCCCAAGTTAACAGAACTGAAATGGAAAATGCCGCTGCAGTTGCTTCTCATTAAGACACAGATAATGCCATCTCACACTACATTTAGTTAATCAATCTCTCCTCAATTGTTTAATCCATCTGTTTACACAGATTAAACGTATTAGTACATTTCAGTTTCTGTTCTTCAAAGAGGGTACATGGTCCTGATCTTACAGAAACGAACTTCGAAGGAATGCATTGGTAAGCATGGAGAAAGATTTTTGAAGAGGTTCACTTTGGATAGGCAATGGTAGACATTTAAAGAACACGGATGGCCTTAAACAATAGTACATTCCAGTCTTGCACAAGAGTAGAACAGGTGGCTCAACCATGTCTAAAAAGGGAAATCTGTGATAGTGACAAAGCCAACGCGGAGGCTTATAAATTTCCCAGAAAAAAAGTAGCAATCCTGAGGACTGGGCGAAATTTAAACTTCAGCAAATGACGACAAAGGGTCCAATTAGGAAGGAAAAATAAAATGTGTTAGTAAGTTTGTGGAAGACACGAAAACTGACTGCAAAGTTTCTATCAATATATGAAGAGAAACAAGACTGGTGAAGACAAATTTTTAGAATCAGGTGAATTAATAATTGAAAACAAAGAGATGGCACTACATTTTCATAAATACTTTGTATCTTCCTTCTCTAAGGACGACAAAAATAATCTTCCAGAGATTCTAGGGGATGGAACGTCAGTAATGAGGGAGGGAATGAAGGAATCTTCCGTAATCAGAAAACTCCATTAGGAAAATTGATTGGTTTAAACTATGATAAATGCCGAAGGCCTAATACACTGTATCGCAGAATACTTAAAGAAGGGGCCCTAAAATCTTAGATGGATGGGTAAACATTTCCCAGAATTTCTATGGGTTGTGGAAGAGTCCCAGTGGATTGGAGAGCAGCCAACACAAACCCGCTTTTGATAAAATGGAGCGAGAGAGTAAAGGCTGAATTAAAAGCAAGTGAGCCTCATATCGGTGACGGGGAAATGCTGGAATCAATCGCTCTGGATGTAATGACTGAGCAATTGGAAAACACTGACGAAATCAGTATTAGTCAGCATTGATTCACTAAAGGCAAGTCATGCTTGACAAACCTTCTGAATTATCTTTGAGGATGTGACCAGGAGAGTAAACACGTGTGAATCAGTAAAAGTGGTTTATCTGGACATTCAGAAGGCTTTACACAACGTTCCATGCAAGAGATTATACGCAATCTTAAATCTAACGGTATCACAGGTAAAATATTGACGTCGCTGGGCATGGGAAAGCAGACAGGAAACAGGAAGTTGGAATAAATTCGTCCTTTTCATATTGACAGGCAGTCATTTCATTGGGACACCGCAGGGTTCCGTAGGGACAACAGCTGTTCACAATATACATTAATAATTTCGACAGAAGAATTGATTGCAAAGTATCTACATTTGTGGACAACACTTAGCTGGGTGGCTGCGTGTGCTGTGATGAGGATGCTCAGAGTTTCAGGGTGACTTGGACAGGCTGTCTAAATGGGAGAATGCAAATGATGTGGATAAATTTGATATTATGCACTTTGCTGGCAAGAATAAGATGGCAGATCATCATCAGAGTGATGGTAGTTTCGGAAAATGTGACATGCAACTCTATATGGGTGTCATGGTGGAACAGTAGCTGAGTTTGATAGTGAAGATTCAACTGACGCTGAGGAAATCTCGTGACATGCTAGCCTTCATAGCGAGAGGATTTCAATATCGGAGAAAGGATGCCTTACTGCAGTCACACAGGGCCTTGTTGAGTCCACACTTTAGTATTGTGTGCAGATTTGGTCTCCTGGTCAGAGGAAGGTTATCCTTCCTTTTGAGGGAGTCCAGCAAAGATACATCAGACTGATTCCCTGGATGGCAGGACTGATGTATGAAGGTAGAATGGATCAATTGGAATGCGAAAGAACGAGACGTCATCTCATAGAAAGATATAAAATCATAATGGCACTAATAATGCTAGATACTGGAAGAATGTTCCCAATGTTGCAGAAGTCCACAACATGGGAACACTGTCTAAGAATAAGAGGTAAGCCATTCACGACTCAGATGATAAAGTATTTCTAAGTTATGGGAGCTGTGGAATACCATACCACAGTAACGGATTGGGGCCAGTTCGTTAGATACATTTAAGAGTGGGAGACTGAAATTTCACAATCAGTGATGAACATGCTGAATGTTGGTGCAGACTTAAAGGGGGAAAGCCACTGACTTTCTCCATTTCATTTATTAAATTTCTGTAATCGTTTATTTATATTCTCAAGTAGTTGCAGGTTCACCTGTCTACAAAGGAGAAAATCATTCAAAGCATTAAAGGAGAAGCTTCAATTGAAACCAGTCACAAATAATAAAACCAGCCCCCATATCATTGCATAGACAATAACATCCTAGATACACAAATAAGTAGAATTTGGATTCAACGAAGACATGTCATGACACCCAAGGATAGAGGTATGGAAGTTGAGTCAATAAAAAAATGGGCAGTTTGGAAATATCTCAGAAGGAATATATGTGAAACAGCGATCATTATGAAAATTCCCAAGGAGTAGAAAAGAGAGTCTGGAAAATATTATGGGAACCATGGAGCTTCAGTGGTTGACCATAAGCCTGTTCATCTAAATCCATGAAGTCACGTGATTAGCTTAATTGGCTGTAAATGCAATTAAAACATAATGTTATTCTTTTGCACATGTTTAAGGTAGGCAAGCAGGAGGCTGGAAGAACACAACAAGCCAGGCAGCATGAGTTGGTGGAGAATTCGAATTTTTGGGTGTAACCCTTTGCAGGACTGGCAGAATGGAACACATGTTCAGGAAACACAATTCTAGATATTCAGAGGGTTTATTTCGATTGGTGCAATTTCACTAAAGTCTTATTTGCTGGAAATGAACTCCTGGGTTTCCACTCATTGAGTCATAGATTCATGGTGGTATACAGCAGGGAAAAAGACTATCCGTTTCAACTTATTCATGTTGACCAGTTATCCCAACCCAATCCAATCCCACCTGCCAGCACCCGGCCCAAATATTTCCGAAACCTTCCAATTCCCATACCCATCCAGATGCCTTTTAAATGTTGGTACTATACGAGAATCCACCACTTCCTCTAGCAGCTCATTCCATACATGTAGCACCCTCTGTGCGAAAAATGTTGCCCGTTCCGTCTCTTTTACATCTTTCTCCTCTCACCTTAAACCTATGACCTTTAGTTCTGGTGTCGCCCAAACAAGGGAGGAGTCTTTATATATTTATTCTATCCATGCCCCCATCATTTTGTAAATCTCTATAAGGTCACCCCTCAGCCTCCGATGCTCCAGGGAAAACAGCTCCAGCCTATTCAAACTCTCCCTGTACCACAAATGCTCCAACCGGGAAACGTACTTGTAATTTTTTTTCTGAATTCTTTCACATTTCATAAGGTCCTTCCGATAGGAAGGAGACCAGAATTGCTCGCAGTATTCCAAAATGGCCTACCAAATGTACAGGACAGCCGCAATATGACGTCCCAACATCCTGTACTCAATAGTCTGACCAATCAAGGAAAGCATACCAAACACTATCTTCGCTATCTTATCTACCTACGACTCCACGTTCCAGGAGCATTGAACCTGCACTCCAAGGTCTCTTTGCTCAGCAACACTCCCTGGGACTTTACCATTATGTGTATAAGTCCTGCTAAGACTTGTTTTCCCAAAATGCAGCACCTCGCATTTATCTGATTTAAATGCCATCAACCACGTCTGAGCCCATTAGCCCATCTGATCAACATCCAGTTGTAATTATAGGTAACCTTCTTCGCTGTCGTCTACACTTTCAATTATGGTCTCATCTGCAAACTTACTAAACATACTTCATATGATCATATCCAAAGCATTTATATAAATGATAAAAAGAAGTGGATCCAGCCCCGATCCTTGTGGCATTCCACTGGTCTTAGGTCTCCAGTCTGAAAAACAACCCTCCAGCACCACCCTCTCTGTCTTCTACCTTTAAGCCAGTTCTGATTCGTGAAAAAGTTCTTATGCCCGAAGCATCGATTCTCCTGCCCTCGGATGCTCCCTGGCCTGCTGTTTTTTTCTAGTACGACATTTTCCAATTCTGTATCCAAATGGCTACTTCTCACTCTATTCCATGAGATCAAACCTTGTTAACTGGTCTCCCATGGGAAACCTTGTCGAACGCCTTACTGAAGTGCATGCAGACCACGTACATCACTCTGCCGTCATCACTCCTATTTGCTACTTCTTCAAAAAACTCAGTGAATATTGTGAGACATGATCTCCCACGCACAAAGCCATGTTGACTATCCCTAATCAGTTCTTGCCTTTCCAAAGACGTGTACATCCTGTCCCTCAGGACTCCTTCCAACAACTTGCCCACCACCGACGTCAGGCTCTCAGGTCTTTATTTCCCTAGCTTGTCCTTAGCACTTTTCGTAAGCAGTGGCATACATTGATCATTCTACCGCAACAGAGATTAATTTCCTCCATCAATGTTTTTCTGAAGTGTATCCCTACTACAGATGATTGACTCACTGACCTATAATTCTGTCGCCAATCTCCACACCCATCCTGTAGTGTTGAATCATGTTAGATGTACCCCAGAACTCTGGTACATACCCTGTCGCCAAATTTGACTTTAATATTGAGGACAAGTTCCCGATAATTTCATCCATCATCTCCCCTACCAGCCTGGTATATACCTCATTCAGCATTACGCCGTGCCTGCGTTAAATTCCACCAAAACATCCAAGATTTCCTTGCTTTATACATCACACTGTTTCAGAACTTGACAGTCCATCTTCTTTAAATGTGTCCTTCATCTCCCTTCTACCGAGTAAGAATAGGTTTGAAGTATTAATTTAAGTCTCGGTCAATATCATCTGTCTTCATCAATGGTTCAATGCCTTCTTCCTGAATACATCCACCTCTTTCCCTAACAATTTAAATTTCAATTATACAATTGCATTTTTCTTAATTTTGGAATTTAATAACAGAATATCCTTTCTTGCCCTATGTCAATGAATGCACATGTACAGGCGTACAATGACTGCTTTACTGGCGGCATTTGAGGCACAAGTTCCAAGCCAGAAATCTTACAGAATCTTATTATAGCGTAAAAGCAATATAAATTATTTAGAAAGTGTGAAAAATTCCTGAATGATGACAAATTACGTGATGTCTATCAGTTCCAGACCGAGCAGGAGGCCATACTGCCTCCATCTGCCTTTATCAATCCAGGATTCACACCGTCGCTGCTCTGAGAATCGCTCAGTCGCTCCACTGCCAGGGCAGGACTTGCCCATATTTGACCCACCACAGTAGTCAGCCCCTCTTTGTTCCATCACAGGACTCAGCCTGTGTTTGCTCCACCGCAGGACCCGGCTCCTGGTTGTTCCACCACAGGACTCAGCCCATATTTGTTCCACTGCAGGAGTCAGCCCACGTTTGTTCCAATGCTGGACTCAGCCCGCGTTAATTCCACTCCAGGACTTAGCCGGTGTTTGCTCCACAAAGGACTCGGCTCCTGTTTGTTCCACCACAGGACTCAGCCCATATTTATTCCACTGCAAGACTCAGCCATGTTTGTCCCAATGCAGGACTCGGCCTGTGTTTGTTGCACTGCAGGGCTCGACCTGTGTTTTATTCCACTGCGGGGCTCAGCCCATGTTTGTTCTACTGCAGGACTCAGCCAGTGTTTGTTCCACTGCAGGACTAAGCCTGTGTTTGCTCCACTGCAGGCCACGACCTCTGTTTGTTCCACTGCTGGGCTAGGCCCATGTTTGTTCTACTGCAGGACTCAGCCAGTGTTTGTTCCACTGCAGGACTAGGCGTGTATTTGTTCCATTGGGTGGCTCGGCCCATGTTTGTTCCACTTCAGGACTCGACCCGTGTTGGTGCTGCTGCAGGCCTCAGCCTGTGTTTGTTCCACTGCAGGTCTCGGCCCATGTTTGTTCCACTGCAGCACTCAGACCATGTTCGATCTGCGGCTGGGCTCAGCCTGTGCTCATTCCTCTCCGCTGCTGGACTCAGCCAATGCTCGATCTTTGGCTCAGCACTACCCGTGCTCCCTCTGCTCCGCCAATGGAGTTGGTCCATGCTCGTTCCGCTCAGCCATTGGAGTCATCCCGTAAATGTTGCATTGCACTGTGGGACATGGCCCACGTTCTTCACACCAATATGAAACACGGCCCGACTCCCTCCACTGATGCCGCAGAACTCATCCCACTCGTTTCGCTGTTCGACTGCACATTACAGGGAAAGTTGTGTGAGAACAACAGAAAAAGTTGGAAGAAGAGAGAAAAGTAAGGTAAAGAGAAATGGACTGTCGAGCAGAGGACCTCCAACTCTACTATCATCTTCAGAGAGTACCTATTTTTATCCACCAGCATTTATTCCTGGTGCCTTTGTGCTCTCTAAATGTATTCCATGAGATCTCTCCGCACGTTCTATACTTGTTTGGGTCTCTGCTGTTTTGTTCCCATTGTACCTTTGAGATTAATTTCTACATTTCATTCCACTCCTGAATATTTCCAGACATGCAGGGAATTCTAGATGTACGTCTCCGACAATTTGACCTAAATGAAATGTCTATGGTTTGTACACTCCAGTACCTCATTGAATGCTTGTTGACAGTGAGTGTGTCAGTATTTGCAGTCGGGTTTCAGTTTATTGGCGTTCACTGGCAGAACCAATGATTGTATCAGCATTTGTAGATGCTCTCTAAGTACACTTATGGAGGAATTGACACAGTACTGCTGCTCTTCGAACAATGGATTGTTGACTTACTGCATTCGTTGTAAAAAGGCGATTCATCAAACTTTTTTGTTGGGTAGCCTGAGCAGTATTAGGACCATTTCATTCATTAATGCTCTCCACCAAGGCAACCAGTAGCTCCAGTTGTGTTTTTCAGGCATAGCCTCCAGAAAGAGCCCGCATGGTTGGTTATTTATTCTGTCCTGTTCTTCTTACATTGTTGATTCTTACAAGTATTAATTGTTTTGGTCCCCTGTTTGATTTGGCTCTTTTTTGGAGTATTTTATCAAAATTGCAATAGTTACGTATCTGACATATCTCATTTTGCTTTTGAGCTTATTAATTTTACAAATACACTGCTCTCACACAAAGGGAAACTTTATTTATTCTGAAGATTATATCGAATCATATATGTTTTGTTTTCTCTGCAACAATTGACTTCCACAGGTAGTACAGAAAGTAGATTAAGCAATGGATGGGCATGAGTTAACTCGACATATTTGTTTAATGGCCAGAAGTAATATGAGTCTCTAAGTACCCTGATTATGTCACTTGACATTTTCACTCGTGTTGATAAGGGACTCCTTTCAAAACTTCAAGCTTTAATGTTATTGAGAAGATCAGAATTCAGTGACTCCGCAGACAGAGTGAGCATATATAGGAGCAGGAAGAGAGAGCGTGGAATTTGCAAGTAATATATTACAATGTTCGAACTCTGGAATCTGAGAACAAAATATTTGGATGGCACAGCAAGGCAGGCGAGAGAAGCTAATTATACCTCTGGAGCCTAAGCTGACATGCCCGCTTGAACTTTTGGAATATATTCGAAAGGCGGATAAATCATTTTCAAACAACCAGTAATATGAACCTTAGACAGAGGAGTCATACTTTCAGGCAATGAGACGGAGTGAGCTGCAACTCATTTCCTGATCGAGTATATTTGAGCCACTTCGACAAATTCAAACTGTACTCGAGTTTTTCCTGAAGAAACTGTGAGTGACAAGTATAAGCAGGGATTAAACTGGGTCGACCTATGTCGATTGGCGCAGATACAATTTGACAAGGAGCTGTCAATTTTTGTGACACATTGATTGACAGTGGTTTGTGTCATAAATGGATCTCAATTGGAATTTTACGTTCATGGCCTCGGAGTTCTCAAGCGAGAATTACAGCGATTCTGCAAGTTTTCAGGTTCAAGAAATGCCTAAAATTATTGAGAGATGTTACTATCCCATCCTGGCAATTATTGGTGTTCCCGGTGAGTGTGCAACAAGGTGTTAAATCACCAAACATGTTTGTTGAGCTTTTTCGAAAGTTCCAACACCCAATTATGAAGCTGTAGAAATCACTGCTGACCGAGAGAGTACAATGCTCGTGTATTCTAACCTTACATTCTGTTTGTTATCACTATCCATCTGCATCCATCCGAAAATGCATACTATAAATGTGAAACGATACACTTGTGCAAGGCAAACAAAGTAAGGTGATCCATGATGAACGTTACGACTTATTGAACACTGAACAAAACAGGGAACAAGTGGACATCATGGAATGAGGTGGATAAAGTGTTTCAGAAGGCATATGGGTATACTTGCCTCATTAGTGGAAGCATTTACTTTTAGAGCAGGGCGGGGTTACACTAGAACTGTCTAAAATGTTGATTTAGCTAAAGTGACAGCATTGCCTGTAGTTTGGGAGTCCACATTACATGGTGGAAGTGACAACATTGTCGGAGATTCACAGGAGATATACCAGTGTATGAACTGATCGCACAACATTTAAGAAGGATTTCCATGTGCACGTGCAATGATAAGGCAGACAAGGGTAAGGATCAATTGCTGGAAAAATGGGAAGACAGAGGGTGGTGGTTGACGGGAAATGTTCATCCTGGAGTTCACTTACTGAGCGATGTACCACAACGCTTTGTTTTGGAGTCAATGCTATTTGTAATTTTTACAAATGCCCTGGATGAGGGCGTAGAAGGATGGTTTAGTAAATTTGCGGATGGAACTATGGGGAGTGGAGTTGTGGATAGTGCTGAAGTATTTTGCAGGTTACAGACTGGCATAGATAAGCTGAAGAGCTGTTCTGAGTATTGGCAAATTGAGTTTAATGAGAAAAAGTGCAACGTGACTCACTTTTGAAGGAGCAACAGGAATAAAGAGTACTGGGCTAATGTTACGATGCTTAGAAGTGTCAGTGAGCAGAGAGATCTTGGAGTCCATAGACAGCAACCCCGGAAAGTGTCCATCCAAGTTGATAGGGTCATTAAGAATGCAAACGTTGTGTTTGGTTTTATTGGTAGAGTTCTGGAGCCACGAGGTCATGTTGCACGTGTAAATAAACTGTACTTGGAGTATTGCATACATTTCTGATCGCTGCATTATAGGAAGGTTGTGAAAACTTAGAAAATGTCTCAGAGGCAATTTATTATGATGTTGCCTGGTATGGAGGGAAGACCTTATGGGGAAAGGCTGATGACGTTGATGCTGCTTTCTTTAGATAGAATAAGATTAGATTACTTACAGTGTGGAAACAGGCCCTTCGGCCAAACAAGTCCACATCGACCCGCCGAAGTGCAATCCACCCATTCCCCTACAATTACCCCTTTACCTAACACTACGGGCAATTTAGCATGGCCAGTTCACCTAACCTGCACATCTTTGGACTGTGGGAGGAAACGGGAGCACCCGGAGGAAGCCCACGCAGACACGGGGAGAATGTGAAAACTCCACACAGACAATCGCCTGAGACTGGATGAATTAATTCAGACATACAAGAGAACCAGAGTGTGAGACAGGGTGGATTTGGAGAGTTTATTTCCTCGGATGTTGATGACTAGCGTGATGGAACATAGCTTTTGAATTGAGGGGGATAGGTATAGGATAGATGTCAGAGGTAGTTGCTTTACTCGGAGAGTAGTACGGGCAAGGAACGCCCTACCTTCAACAGAAGGAGACTCACCAACTTGAAAGGCTTTTAAATATTCATTGCATAAACATATGGATGAAAACGGAATAGCATTAGTGAGATGACCTTCAGTTTAATTCCACAGTTTGGCGCAACCTCGAAGGCTAAAAGGCCTGTGCTAACTTGTAATGTTCTACGATCTATGTATGACTGTTGAGAGGTCAACACACTATTAACGTTCTGAAGTTGCATGGATGCGATAACAGTTAAGCAAGATAGACTACCTTCCCATCGTTGAAATTGTTTTTTTTTAATTTATGAAAATCCAACATGTGAACAGCCTTCCGATATTTGTGTTCAGTAGAAAGTGAAATGGAAATCGAAGTGCATTCTAATGTGCTGATCTGCACTTGCCTGCCTATGCTTAGCATGTCATGCTATTCTCTTCCAAAGTATAAGTAAAAGCCAGGCGCTTGAAAAGGCAAAACAGATCAGGCAGTATCCAAGATACAAGAGAATCGGCGTTTCGAGCAGGACCCTTCCTCATGACTTCCAAAGCTTCTCAATTTTGACAGTGCCCTATATTTGAAAAAAATCATTCATGTCTATCAAATACTGCAGAATTCCTGGTCACGAACATTGAAGATTAACAAGTAAGTCACTGCTGCTCACGGATGAGACAAACAAAAAAAAATCACTCAGCGCCACTTTGATGGATTTTCAGCTCAAATTTATCGATCTCCACGTCAAAATTTCTTTTGACATTTCTCATATTTTTGTAGTGTGAACAATCTTTTATCAAACATGCTTAACTTCACACTGCATCAGAGAATTTAGAGGTGAAAATGTGCTGAAAATGACCGATTAAACCATCCCATAATGGTTTGAGATATTTCTTCAGGAAATGTTGTCGGAAGTCTGAAAATGGTTCAGTTTTGCATTGTCTCGATCACCTCCCATCGATATTACAACGAGAATGGTAACCTCCTTGCCTGCAGGATCAAACTTAATTCAATAGATCACAATTCTACCCTATCTGGAGAGGAAATTAATAAATTACATATAATTGTATGAAACTGCATTGTCAAAGTTTGCCTTGGATCTAGATGCGAATCGTTTGATAAAGTAATACCAGGTACTTACGTTGGTGGGAAATGTTTCTGTCTTCTCTACGAGCCTCCTATCAAACCTGAACAGCAAAGGCATCTACAATTGTCGTCATTAAAACATCATTTTTGTTTCAAAAGAATACGCCTGCACTTCCCAGTGAATATAAAGGGATTTCTTTACTCTAATACGGTTCAAGACTTCAACGTTGTGCGAAAAGGGAAACAGACTTGCTCAACTATGGTCTAGAGCTACAAGATTAATCTGACTCTGAGGCATGCCACATTTTGTCAGTGCGACTACACTGGTGGGTGGTGGGGACAGATTTTGTCCAATTCTTAAATGAAACTCAATGCTTTATTGGAGCCAGTTCAGAAGCAAAACTGCCGACAAGGAGGGATTGTTTTCTGAACAAAGCACGAAGAGATTGCAATTCTACTCGCAGAGTCACACTAGTGGAAACAGACCCTTTTTGGTACAACCAATACATACCGACGTTGTTCCCAAACTAAACTACCCAATCTGTCTGTGCTTGGTCTATATCCCTCCAGAACCTTCCGATTCACAAATGATGCAAATATCTTAAACTACACCCATTATTTTCTCTGGCAGTTCACTCCACACACGAACAACTCTCTTGAAGATGTCCCTTACTTCCTTTTATAAATCTTCTCTCACCTTCAATATGCGGCCTCTCGTTTTGAACTCCCCCACCCAAAGGAAAATGGCCTTCTCATTCACCTTATCTATGACCCTCATGATTTTACAAAAACGTAATATGGTCACCCTTTAGCTTGACCAGTGAAAACAGTCCCAGTGTTCTCAGTTTACTTTCATAAGTCAAAGTCTTCATTCCCTTATCGTGCTGATAAATCTTTTCTGTACACACCCTAGTTCAATAACATCTTACCTGTA
This sequence comes from Chiloscyllium punctatum, assembly GCF_047496795.1. Lineage (NCBI taxonomy): Eukaryota > Metazoa > Chordata > Chondrichthyes > Orectolobiformes > Hemiscylliidae > Chiloscyllium > Chiloscyllium punctatum. Next base: position 19,027,430 of record NC_092781.1, on the reverse strand, counting down.
ACATGGTTACCATAACGGCACACAATTTTGAGAGATAATCTGGTTGAAACACAAACAAACTTCAGGGCAGAACAATGTTAGTACTGAGAGGATGTTACCATTTTATGAGAATTTCTGGGAACAGTGAGCACAGTATCAGAATTACAGAGAGCCGACTAAAGTCAATTTCATCAATATTCTCACTGGACAAAGACAATTCTGTGGAAGAAAATACTAAGATATGGGCTACTAGACTAGACGGGATTGTGATCCACAACGAGGAAGTGTTAGCAATTCTGGAAAGTGTGAACATTGATGCGTTCCTTGGGCCGAAACGGATGTATCCTAGGATTTGATGGGAAGCCAGGAAGGAGATGGCAGGGCCTTTGGAATTTATCTTTATGTCGTTATTGTCTACAGGAATGGTGCCAGAAGACTTGAGGACAACATAGGTTGCCACTTGATGAAGAAGGGGAAATGAAAGAACAATGAGCCTTACTTCAGTTGTGGGTAAAGTGTTGGGTGGGAAAGGCTGCAAGAGATAGGATTTGTAATCATCTAGAGAGGAATAACTTGATTCGTCATAGTCAACACTTTTATGAAGGTCAGTCATGCCGCACAAACCTCACTGAGTTCTTTGAGATGGCGACCAAACAGTTGGATGAAGGTAAAGCGTAACATATGGTTGATCTGGATTTCAGTTTGATAAGGTTCCCCACGATAACCTATTGCACAAAATCGGGAGGCATGGGATTGAAGGTGATTTAGCAGTCATTGAATCAGAAAGTCTCTAGCTGAGAGAAGACAGAGGCTGGTGGTTGATGGAAAGTACTCATCCTGGAGTTCAGTGGTGTACCGCAAGGATGTGTTTGGTAGCAACAGGAATAAAGGTTAGAGGCTTATGGTAAGATTCGTGGTAGTGTAGATGGGCAGGGAGATCTCAGTCTTCATGTGCATAGACCCCTGAAAACCCGAGGTTCATCGTTTTTTTTTAAGATTGCATATGGTGTGTTTACTTTTATTGGTTAATGGATTGAATTTCAGTGCCACAAGGTCATGCCGCAGATGTAAAAAACTCGAGTACGGCCGCACTTGATGTATTGTGCACTGTTCTGATCACTACTTTTTTTGAAGGTTGTGGAAGCATTGCAAACGGTTCTGGGGAGATTTTTTAGAATCTTGTCTGGTCTAGAGAGAATGCCTTCTGAGGAAAGGCTGTGGGACTAGAGGCTCTTTTGTATCGAGAGAAGATTGAGAGGTGACTTAATTGAGACATTTAAGATAATCAGAGGGTTAGAGAGCGTGGATAGTGAGGAGCGTGGATAGTGAGGAGCGTGGATAGTGAGGAGCGTGGATAGTGAGGAGCGTGGATAGTGAGGAGCGTGGATAGTGAGGAGCGTGGATAGTGAGGAGCGTGGATAGTGAGGAGCGTGGATAGTGAGGAGCGTGGATAGTGAGGAGCGTGGATAGTGAGGAGCGTGGATAGTGAGGAGCGTGGATAGTGAGGAGCGTGGATAGTGAGGAGCGTGGATAGTGAGGAGCGTGGATAGTGAGGAGCCTTTTTTCCTTCGATGGAGACAGCCAACAAGAGATGGCATAGCTTTCCATTTCTCCACAGGTCCGTGTAACATGGAGGACCGGAGGGCCTGGAATGCACTGTCATGTCTTGTGTGTTATGTTCTATCTTTCAAGATCGAGATGAGGAGGATTGTCTTCTCTCAAATATTTGTGGGTTTTTGGAAGGATTTGCCCAAGAGAACTGTCGGAGCACAGGCTATGGGCATGAAGGATGAAATAGGCAGATTCCTTCCGCATAGGGGAAGCAAGGGCTATGAGGAAAGGACAAAAAAGAGGACGTGACGAATTTCGGATACCATGATCTTATAGAACAGGAAAATAGGCGGGAAGAGTTGAACAGCGTACTGCTATTCCTCTTTTGTATTGGATTATAAAGAATTCAGAAGGGAGAATGAAGAAGGAAATGATATTCAGAATTTTATGAATCTGCCACTTGTCATTTTACGTTTCTTTTGATTTACTCCATTGGAACACATTAGCTGGTCTCCTCCTTGTGCAAACACTGTAACAACGGATGAGGAGTAGAAGAACTTTGAATATCATTGGACACACTTGGAAGGTGACAACTTTATTTCCAGCTTTATCCCTGGAATGGGTCAGAATTTATTAGAACTTAGAAGGTCGTGGAATAATCAGGCAGAAGCATGCAAGATGCTGAAATGGACTTGACTGCTTGGATATTGAAAGGATGTTTCAGTCTTGGTGAAACGATGCAATATGAAGGAATTTATAAAGGAACGAGGGCGTTCTATTTTGTGCAGAGCGTCGAGGATCTTTGAAACTCACTGTTACTAACAACTTTCGACGCAGTGTTATTTCTTTCAATGTAAGGCGAAGTTCTATGGATTCTGAAGCAACAGCTCAGGCAAATGCTACTAGCAGGTAGAGGTGAAATTAGGAATGGAAATGCCACAATCCGATCAGTTCAGACCCTATTCAATGCCAAACCAGAGACCGAATGGTCCTTTCCTGATTCCGTTTCGTGTGTTTCCACATTGCAGTTGAATGGCTGACAAACTACAGTGCAACTGCAGTCCACATTACTTGAAAGGATTTATTTAGTCAGATACCCATGCTCTGGTTGCAGTGCTTTTCATAAGCTTTAGTGCAAACACTCTGGAAGCACCTCTCATTTCCCCTTTTCAATGTTAAATTCAATCGTTTTTCATCGCATTTTCAAGTTTCTCTTGAAATAGGAAGGAACTAGAAAAACGTAGAGGGAGTCTTATTCTGCATGTGTTGTGGTTTGGAAAACCATTTCGAAAATATAACATTTCTTGAATTCTCTCAACCCTTGTGTTATTCTGAGAGATTTCGTTTCTAATCAATTGTATATGTAAAATGCAATCATGTCAATTGGACACAAAGATGTGACCATTTTGGAACTTGCAGTATAATTACCCGGGTTTTGAGGGCTCTCCTTTTTCCTATTCATTACAGGTCATGAGTACATTTGCTGAATGAATTAATGTGAGTTGGAACTTTAGAGGATCAAGCACACCTGTGCTCTTCTATCCTGACACTTATTTGGAGAACAAATGATGCCAATGTCCCTCCTCTCTATTCCTTGAAGAAAGATAAGTCACACATCGTGGTATCAAATGTCAGCACATATTTAATGTTAGCATTAAATGTCAATCTTTCAATTTTATGTCAGCGACAAATAACAGAAGCAGATTTATGTCATCTTTGCCGATTGTATATCAAAATCTCTATTGTCCGCAAAACTCGAAGTTCGACTTTTGAAATGTTTGTGCATATCTGTCCAAATTGGTGTACGTTTCAGATAAGTTAGAGGAACCAATCAATTGAATGCATAATAAAATTTAATGCTTTCAGAGATTTCATGCAAATTTAATGAATAATAAAAGTGTTGAACATCATGAAATAACTCATAATGCAGTGAATGAAGATTGTATATTTAATTCCATTCTTATACACATCTTCCTGTTGAATTTCATTTCCTCACAGTAAACATACTGACGATTTTCATCTTATCTCGGAGGAAGTGTGGTCTCTCCAATATTATAACCCACTATCTCGTCGCCATGGCCGTGGCAGATCTGCTGGTTGTTATCTTCGACCTAATGTTAAGGCACATTCCTATTGTTCATAGGGAAGAGTTTATTTTTATGATGAATATCCCTGTGTGCAATATCCATGCAGTCATCCTTTATGCAGCCACTGACTGTTCCGTGTGGTTCACCGTCTGTTTCACATTTGATCGATTTGTGGTCATTTGTTGCCCAAAGTTGAAAAATAAATATTGTCGAGAGAACATGGTGGCAGTTCCAATTGGAACTGTGGCTGTGATTAGTTGCTTGAAGAATATATTTTGGTATTTTGTGTTGACAGATAAATATATTTTGGCTAATACTCCCTGGTTTTGTGCTGTAACTGACAGAGTTGCATTTTCGAAGATCTGGCTCACAGTCGAGTTCGTTCATCACATTCTCACACCAGGTGTACCTTTTCTACTGATTTTAATATTAAACATTGCCACCATCAGACATATTTTACTGGTTAGCAAAGCTCGTAAGAGACTGCGTGACCAGAGCAGTGGGGACAGACCCAGAGACACAGAAATGGAGAACAGAAAGAAATCTATTGTTCTACTGTTTCTTATTTCAGCGAACTTTGTGCTATTATGGTCCTTAATAATGGTGTTCTCTATTGAAAACAGAATGATGAATTTAGGGTATGTTTCTGTTCCACTACCATTTTTTGTAATACAAATTGGATTCATGCTGCAGCAGCTCAGTTGCTGCACTAACACGTGCATTTATGCCGTGACTCAAACGAAGTTCAGAGAGCAATTGAAACGAATTGTAAAACATCCCTTTGTTAAAATTGCAATTTTTTTTTGATTTGAGTAGAGTAGTTGAGTGGAGGATTTGTGGAAGAAAATGCCACAATAAATACTAATTCAGGTCCATGAAATAAAACTTTCTGTTAAAGTATGGAGACTAAATACTATCAAAGACTGGATCAGTTTTTCGTAAAGTGGCAATGCATCAACCTATTTAATGTGAAAAGTTCTGATATCACTGACCAAATCTCATTTTCCCCAAACGAACTGTGATGTTTTGGTGGACCACATGCACCTTGGAGTTTCTGAGAACAAGATCCAGTCACATTCAATGATGTGAATGAGTGTAGATCAGGGAGGCACATTTTACAAATAAGGTGTCATCCATTTAAGGCTGAGTGCTTGCATGTCCTTTATTGGAGCGTTGTCGTCAGGAAGTAGGTATTGGAAGAATGTCATTCATTCCAATATAATTCTCAGTCTTAGAACTACAGTTTCACGGAAGACAGTTAATGTTGCAGGTTTTACTAATTTCAAAGCTTAATTGAACTGAAGTTGCTGCAAATTGGCTTACAATTGAGCATTGTTATCGATAGGATTAGACTGGCACTAACCACAAGTCTTCAGGTATTAATTTACTCAAATATGACGTGTAGGCAGCTCGTGACTGCCCCTGTTTTTTTTTAAATGTTTTTTTCCAAATAACAATAAAAGGCTTTCAGACATTTTGTTAGTTTTCCGGATATGGGCTGTCTTATTGTGTTGCATGCAGTCACAAATAAATAAATTCCTCCTCATTTCAGTGTTCTTTTCACTGGCATTTTTGTTTCACTGAACCTGTTTGTGCACTCAGCATCATTGGGGAAATGTCCATTGCATACAAATATTCACGTTCTGTGCAAACATTGCAAGATTCAAGATGATCAATGCTGGTTATTGGAATTTCTATGGAACTAAATCTACAACAATTAAATGTACAACAATCCAATCTTCGCACTGAATAATCTGCAGAAAGTGAAGTCTAAAGATGCTTGAGATCAGCTTTGAGGAGTGTGGCGCTAGAAAATCATAGCCAGTCAGGCAGCATCCGATAAGCAGGAGAATCGACGTTTCAGGCATAAGCCCTTCATCATGAATGAGCTCATTAGTTTGTTCAATCTTTGTCATATTTCCACTATAACAAGCACGTGGTTTGTTCTGATAGGGTGACTGCGAGGCTTGACAGAAAACCATGACAGCGGTGGTATACATAATATAAGAGGCATCAACAACTACATTTTGTAGCTGGTTGACGGATTATGTTTTGGTCAAATAGGAATTTCATGAATCAGATCAAGTTGCTCAGAGATCTTGATGGATATGTGTTGAGTGTCAATAAAGATAAGTCATCAGAGTACACAATTGATCTCTCATACATCCGTGTGAGAAGAATTCCCTTACATTGAGACTGAATTACACACCAGAAAGAACTTTATGACACATCAGTAACGGTAACATTTGATTGCCGTGATGAAATTAAATACTACTCCTGCTATTGGAAGGATATTATGAAAATAGAGATGGTTTAGGAAAGGTTTATCAGGATTCTACCAGTTAATGAATTTCTTAGTTGTAACGAAGGTCTTTAGGCTGGAACTTTTATTTGTCACTTGAAGTTGAGAGATGACATTATTGATAGCATAATGGTGGGTACAGATAAATTAATGCAAGATGCCTTTTCCACAGAGTGGGGGATTTTTAGACTAGGCAGCATGTTCTTTTGATGGAAAGAGAAAAAATTTAAAAAGAAAACATGAGACGTTTTTTAACAGAGACGTTCATTTGCCTGTGGAATGAAATAGTGGAAGATGTGGGCACTGTTACAACAATGATAAAGCGCTCAGGCAACAGCATGATCAGGAAGTATTTGGAGGGATACGGGCTAGCAGCGGACAGATGGGACCAGTTTCGTTTGGGATTATGTTCGACATGGACGGGTTAGACGGATGTGCTGTATGATCTATTGACTATCATTAGCCGTGACTGATCAAACGTGCTCCTGAGCTTTGATTTGATTGGACATTAAACAGAATTCCCTGAATTATGAAGTTAATGTTCCACATTGTTTCATCACTTGAAATAAATTCCAGGAGATTGCAAGTGACAGGATTTCCTGGCACAGTTCAGGCATTTGAAGTCTTTGACTGTCACTGAGTACACAACTCCAAATCTGATGTCTTTCCACATGGCACAATCAATCATTTGCATGATTGTACATTTACTGAATGGAAATTGCCCCAGCTCTAAATAAAAATGTATTTTGCTGTGTATGATGGTCAACTGCAGCTCAATATCATTCCAGAAGCCTTGGCTGTCTCAGCTGTCCATTGGAAATGTTGCATGAGTCAAAGTTTTGCCGTGTTACTTGTAGGGCATGTTCATCTGACAAGAGAATGGAATACAGTATATGCCAAGACCAATCATGTGAAGGAGTGGATTCAGAACACTTAAAGTGGGGAAATTACAAAGGACACTGGCAGAGTGACCAGTGTTCTGACTTCATTTCCAAGTTAACGGACGATAGAATTGAATTGGATTGGATCCTAAACAGCACCGATGCAGAGATCAGGAAAGGAATAGAGAGCTTATTGGTGTGTTGGATGGACAACAATCTGTCACTCAATGTTACTACAACAAAGACACTGGTAATATTCAGCAAGCAGTGAAGAAAATATACCCATAATTTTATCAATGTGCTAATGTAGAAATGGTGAGCTACTTGAAATTCCAAACAATACAAATAGTCAACAAACTATTCTGCTTTAGGACATCGACACTTTAGGTAAGAAAACACACTGACGCATCTCAGTCATCAGAAAGCTGAAGCAACTCAGCATGTTCACAATGATGTCTATGTTTTCTCTTGCTGGAAAACATCCAGATGCATCACAGCTTCGTTTGGCCACAGAACTGCCCAAGACTGAAATAAATTACAGAGAATTGAGAACAGAGCCCAGCCCATCATGTCAACGACCCTTCCATCCACTGACTTCACATATACTTCCCACTACCAAACTAAAGCAAACATACAAAAGTGCCCTTCCACATTGCTTTCAACTCCCTTCTATCGCCGTCCATCTGGCAGAAGATGCAAATGTTTGAAAACACATTTCAATGGTCCAAGAACAACTTCTTTGTAGCCATTAACAAATTTTTGAACAGGCCTCTCATATATTGAATTGATTTTTCGTGGTATAATTTTAGTAGCAAAAGACTGTATCCTCCATTATGTTCTATTATCTGGTGAAAGTTATGATTTGCTTGGATAGGACGTCAAACAATACCTTTCACTGAATCGAGGTACATGTGACAACAATAAATCAAAGAAAATCAAAGGATCAAATTTGCAATAAATGACATAGAGAGAAAGGAGATCCAACAGCCATAATTTGGTGAGCTACGTAAGATTTGTTTTGGCAGAACGATCTGATGCCCATGTTAACCATCTTGCCACAGGCTTGTGGATGCAAAGAAACTAAAAGAGAGAGACAGAAAGAGGAAGCGACGGAATGAAGGAGAGAGAGTGGTAACAGCGTGATATAATTGTTAAAGGAAATAAGCAGATGACTTGGCCCATCATGCTCGCACTAGCTCGTCAAACAAGCATCATTCCTTTGTGCCAACCTCCCATGTTTTCTCCACACATTTATACTCTATTTCTCTTCCGATAGACATTCCATGCCCTCTTCAATATACCAACTTTTACTGCGTCCGCCAGACGTCCATACGCTGTTCCCGATGCCAAGACTTACTATTGAGTTCATGTGCATTTTGTCGCATCACTTTTGCTTATCCTGCAATCACTGTGAATTTGTGCTTCATCATTCCTTTCCCAATGTATGTAGCAACTGCTTTTCGCTGTCATTTCTATCGAGCGAAACCATGGGCTTCTAAAACATATATTGCACGACCTGTCGGCCCTTTTCCAGCCAAGGAGCACCGCCTCAGATGATTCCATTTACTTTCATAATGGTTGTTTTCCTTTTCTACAAAGGCACTTAGAAATTGCTTTCATGCATACATTAAAACCCTTCAGCACTGTGTACAATGGAATACCAATCTCTTGTGCTTTTCAAGCTCTTCATAAGACTTCACTTGTCTGGTAGCTTCATTCAGGTAATGGTATGTCTACATTTTTTGCTACTTTGATACATGAAACATGACCGCACGGACGGTATTTATGTGACACTTCATCAAGTGTGCAACATAATAGAATATTGTCCACAATATTCATAAAATCGCTTCTTTATTAATGCTCAGAAAATGGTCTTTCAACCATGCAGTTGCCCAAGGTTTCGACAATCGATCGGGATCGGGTGAGGCTTGGACGGCCGAGGACCGTAATTTTGAGCTGTAAAATTTCTTCGTTCTTTGTACACAAACAACAGAGTATACAGACTGTCACATTATCAGGAACAGTGGTGAGGCAATGCTTCACTGTCAGGTTGTCCACTTGCGAGATGTCAGCTAGGTTGTGTCTTTGAGTAAAGTGCACATTATCGCTGATCTTGTGAGCGAAGAATATGCTGCCAGTGGAGAGATCAATATAACAGTATTTCTTCAGAGGAAGTGGTTGTTCTGATAGTAAGTATTGTATGTGAAGCTATTTACTTCTTTAAGAAAACAGTAGAGTTTATTTTATTAAACACAGACATTGAATTGTTGGTTGCTGAATAAACTCTCCTTGAGGAGAGTTTGGAACCAGCCACCAGAGTATTGGCATCAAATTGGTTTGAAGCAAATGTACATGCAAATGGAGTCAATTGTTTTTACACTTTGCATTCTATCCCTGTTGACCGAAGAGATGGATGGACGTGCTGTGGTTTCTATCGCCAAGTTGATTGCTTTGTAAGATGTAAATGTCTGGCTGAATCAAAAGAAGGAGTGTCCCAACAGGGACAGTGGCATAAATTGAGGGCTCAAGGGCAGAGTCATTTACTGGTTCAGACAAGAGGTGGTTCAGTTTGGTGAATCTTTTTTATGCATCTCTTTGTCTGTTTCTCTTCATTTGATTCGATCGTTGTCTCTCTCTCTCCCTCGCTCACTCAGTGTCTCCCACTGTCCCTCTCTCTCGCTCTTTGTCTCAGTGCTTCTCTCCCTCTGTCTATTTCTCTCTCACTGATTCTCCCTCTTTCACACACTTGTCTCCCTCTTCCACTGTCTTTCTTCCTCTATGTCTCCCTCTGTCTCTCTCACTGTCACTGTCAAGACTCTTTTCTCTCTCACTGTCTTGTCTTCCTCAACGACTCTCTCTCTTTCTCTCTCTCACTGGCTCTGGCTCTGTTCCTTTAACTTGCTAATTTCCCCCACCCCCATTACCTTGTGTGTGTCTCTCTGTCGACTCTCTGTTTCTGAATTCCTCTGTCTCTCTACGTTTTCTTTCTCTGTCCTTCACAGTATCTCTGTCCCTTACCTCCCTCTATCTTAAACTGTCACGCTTACACACTCTCTCTCACTATCGATCTCTCTGTCGATCTTTCTCATTCTTTCCCTATGTCTCTCTCATTGTGTCTCTCTTGTTCTTTCTGTCTCTATCTCTCTCTGTCACTGACTCTGCCTCTCTCTGTCTTTCGCAGTACCTCTCCCTCTCTCTCGGTCTAACTGACTCTCATTCCCTCATTCTCTCTGTCCCTCTCTCTCCCACAATGTATTTCTCACTCCCACAGTCTCTCTCTCCATCTCTGTCACTGTCTCCCACTTTCTCTCTTTTTGTGTCTCTCACTATATCTGTCAATTCCCCTCTATCAGACTGTTCTCCCTCACAGTATTGCTCTTTCACACATATGTTCTCTCTCTTTCTCTCACTGATTCTTTCTGTTCCTCTTTCTTGCTTCCCCGTCCCCATGTCTCTCTCGCTATCTCTCTCTTCTTGTGTATCTCTGTTTCTACTCTGCCTCTGACTTGCTCTCTCTATCTCTCTCGATCTCTGTCCTTCACAGTATCCCTCGCTCACACTGTCTATCTCTCCCACACACAAACACACTCTATCTCACTTTTACTCTGTGCTTTTCTGTGTCTCTGTCTCTGTAACTCTCCCTTTCTCTCTCAGTGTCTCTCTCGCTGTATCTCTCCCTTTTTTCTTGTTTCCCACTTCTTACCTATGCCTGTCTAATTGTCTCTCTCCCTCAGTTTCCTTTCTTTGTGGATCTCTTTACTTTTCTCTCGCTGTCTCTCCCTCTCACATTTTCTGTCTCAGTACCTTTCTCTCTGTCTCTCTAACTCACTCCTTTACTCTCTCTATCTTTAACTCTCCCTTTCTCCCCTACTGTATCACACTCTAACCCCCACTGTAATACTCTCTTTCTGTCACTGTCTCCAACTCTCTCTCTTTCAGTGTCTCTCACTGTCTGTGTCACTCTCCCTCTCTCTCACTGTCACGCTCTCAGCCCTCACAATATCTCTTGTTCACACACACAGTAACTCTCGCTCTCATTGACTGCTTCTAATCCTCCTTTTGCTCTTCCCCATCCATGTCTCTCTCTCCATCTATCTCTCTCTTTGTGCATATCTCTGTTTCTACTGTCTCTCACTCGCTTCCTTTCCCTCACTGTCTGTCCGTGTCCTTCACAGTAACTCCTCTTGCATCAACTCTGTCACTTTCGATCTCTCACTGTCGCTCTATCTGTCCTTCCTTCTTGTTCTTTCCCATTTACGTCTCTCTCCCTGTTTCTCTCACGAATTCTCTCACTGTCTCTTGGACGCTCACTGACTCCGTCTCTCTCTCTCACACACACACACACTCACATTCTCTCTCCCTCTGTATGCTTCTCACTCTCTCTGTCTCTTTCTCATTCTTCCCCTCTCAGTCTCACTCGGTATCTGTCTTTTTCTCTCTGTTACTACCTCTCTCTCTTCGTCCTTGTTTCTGACTCTTTCCCAATCTGCATGTCTGATTGCCTTTTTCTCATTCATACACGCTATCTCTCTCTCTGTGTGTCACTTCTTGCCTCTGTCGCTCTCCATCTCTCTCTCTCACACACACAAACTTACCTATGTCTCTCACTCTGTGTGCCTCCTTCTTTCACTGTTTCTCCATGTGTCCGTCTGTTTTTCTCTTACTCTCTGTTCCTCTCTCAATCTCTCTCTCTCTCTCTATCTATCTATCTATCTATCTATCTATCTATCTATCTATCTATCTATCTATCTATCTATCTATCTATCTATCTATCTATCTATCTACCTACATATCTATCTACCTACATATCTATCTATCTATCTATCTGAAGCAGGTAGCTGAAGTCATAACAGTTTATTCACAAATACTGGGTTTCACAAGGTAATGTAAGTGAAATGGGGAAAAGGTCCTGTTTGTACCATCGAATGTTAATTCTTAAAGACACTATTATTTGGATAGATGGTAAATGATATTTTTCAGGCTGGACTGTGGGTAGGTTGATGTACACCTGTGTGATCTATAAGAACAGCACTCAAAACAAATACCTGCAGTACAAGCAACAGGAGTTCAGTGCTAATGTAATGGAGTCTGAACTTCGTTCATTCCAACGTCTCATTGAGGGGTGATTATCTGGACATTGTGTTCCAGGAGGATGTAATGGAGACCAGGCCAGGACAGAACAGAAGCTGAATATGTGACAATAAATGCATAGAATAGCTCAAGGTGGACAATGGGAGAAATGGTGACCTTCCCATCAGCTCTGTTCCATCTTTCAATATGATCCTGATTGATCATTTATCACGCAGTCACATACCTGTTCTTTTCCCATACCAATTGACACTTTGAGCTTCTGGAAATCGATATTTTTCTTTTTTAAAAAAAATCACAATGCCTTTGTTTCCAGAGCGTTTTGCAGTTAAGGTATCCAGATGGCCACCATTGTCTGAGTGAAGACATTTCTCATCACAGTTGGAAATGGTGTTCTGTGTGTCTGCTGAGACCCTGGCTCCCTTCTCTGGACTCCCCGACAAGGGGACACCTCATCATTGCATCCCGAGCCCTATCAGAATCCTGAACACGTCATTGAGAAACTTCACCATCAGATACCGTCCACTGAATGCAGGCCCACCTAACCCCCAACTCTTCTCATAGGACCTTCCTGGCACAGCAAGAATAATTCTGGTAAGCCTTACTGCTGTCTCCTCACAGCAGTTATCATTTTCCATTGGTACCTGGATAAACAATGTACATATACTCCAGCTGTGGTCTCACTGTACAAGCTTTCAAGCTGTACTGAAATCTTTGGGCAATGAAGGTCAACGTGCGCTTTGTCTTTCTAACATGTTACTACCCTGCTGCACTTTAATTTTTGATTTCAGTGATATCGGTACAGGGACATCCATAGAGTCATAGATTCATACCACACGGAAACAGACCCCTTGGTGCAGCCTGTTCCCCAAATGTTCCATCATGTTCCCCAAACTAAACTAGTTCCATTTCGCTGTCTTTGGTCCATATCCCCCGGACCTTTCCTATTCATGCATCTGTCCAAACGTCATTTCAATGTTGTAATAGTACCTGAAGCTCCCTCTTCCTCTGGTTGCTCAATCCACACATGGACCACCCTCTGCGTAAAAATGTAGCACTCAGCTCCCTTTTAAATCTCTCTCTTCTCACCTAACCACGTTGCCCTCTAGTTTTATACTCCCCTTCCCGATGGAAAAGGCCTTTGCTATTCACGTCATCTATGCTCTTCCTGATTTTATCATGTCACCACTCAACTTCCTGTTCTGCAATTGTAGGGGGTAGTGTAATTTTTAAACGGTTAGCTGCCTTTTAGTCTTTTCTACCTCATAGTGAACACAAGCATGTAGGGGGTAGACGGTTAGCTGCCTTTTAGTCTTTTCTACCTCATAGTAAGCACAAGCAGACACTCGAAACTGTTGCCGGACCTCCCCCACGTTTATATGAATGAAACAGTTGTAACAGCTTTCCTCGATAGTTGAGAGGCCGCCCTTAACCACAGTTGTACAACATCATCCATATAAGGGAAGAACGGGAAGCTCAAACACTGATTGGCCAAGTGAATAACAAAATAATCGCAGGCACCAGAACCCAAATAAGGAAAACAGTGGGGAATCCGAGCACTCGTTGGTCAAGACAGCAGTAGTAGACCCAGCCCACATATACATGTATATAATGTGTGGAGATTACTATGCTTGTGTGTGTGTACCTTTGGGAACAGCACCCGACTTTGCAAAGTTGAATGAAAAAGTTTTGGACAGACTCCTCCGTGTCTTTGTTCCTGGGAAGGAAAATAAAAAGTGCCGTAGATGGGGCTGGACAGCCACTTATCTCGCACAATTGGGGGCTCCTCCGGGATGAAATAATTATTGCCGGGGGGGGGCAGTCTCTTCGGCTCACGGATCAAGCCTGATTACAACAAAGACGCGTCTAGTATATATTTATACTTCTCACTGATCAGCTTGGTCCGTCGGCCGTCGGCCAAGAGAGGATGTGACCCGGCTCATTTAAAAATAATTTTGAATCCTGGAAAAGGAACACACGGACGAGTGCTGGGACGACCGGTTAGTGACTATACACGGGGGTACACACATTTAAAAAGGCCAGACAACTCCGTGCACAGATCAAGGTAAGAGATTCTTTTGTTCTTCCTTGTTGGCCGCGTGGTTTTGACGGTCATCTGTGAAAACGCTTTGGGCGTTTAAGACCAGGACTGAAGATAGACCACGGGAAATTGTGGTTTTGACGGTCATCTGTGAAAAGGCTTTGGGTGTTTAAGGCCAGGACTGAAGATAGACCACGGGAAATTGTGGTTTTGACGGTCATCTGTGAAAACGCTTTGGGCGTTTAAGACCAGGACCGAAGATAAGCCATGGGAAATCAGACTTCTAAGGAAAAGTCAGGGAAGACTGCAAATGGGAAAGAAATACCCCCCGATAGTCCATTAGGTCGGAAGTTAAGTCTATGGACGGACAGTAGTAGAACGAAGGACTTAAAGAAAGAGACCATGATAAAATATTGTTGTTTTATATGGACCAAAGAACCTATCCGCGCCCCCTCGGTAGTTTGGCCCGAGTATGGGTCTGATGAAGACTGGGTGTGTCAAATCCTAAATGTATATGTTAACAGAAAACAACCGTTTGACCCAGAGGAGAGCAAATATGCCGCCGCCTGGTTGGCGGGCGACGGCGAGAGTCCCACACGTCTCTATCCTCTGATTCCCCAAACAGACCCGAGGAAGCCCCAGAAGTCTTGGGACATCCTCACCGACGGTTTGCCACCGTCTTCCCCGCCCCCGTATATACCACCCGTGCACGACCAGGCGTCCAGCGCGGACCTCCCTTCTGCGACGGATAATTCCGAGTCCCAGCAGGCTACGACCAGTGAGGAAGGGACTGCTGGGGGGGGACACAGGAGGGGGCGCAGAACTCACCCCAGGCACTAGGAAATCAGTCCGACTCGAGATGCGGAAAGGTCGAGAAGAGGGATTGAGAGCTGGGAGGAGTGACAATATTGAACAGCTGAACCCCTTACGAGAGGTGCCGTTTGGGAATGAACGGACCGGGTTCGTAGTACAACCTTTAAATTCTGGGGATATCCGGCAACTCCGTTATGAACTACCCCGTCTACTGGACGACCCCGTCAGTGTGGGAATACAACTGGACCAATTTCTGGGGCCCAGTATATACACATGGGCTGAACTGCAGGCCATGATGAGAATACTATTTAATTACGATGAAATTGTCATGATCCGGAATAGTGCAATGGCCATTTGGGATAGGGAGCATCAGGACGGCCCTCAGCGTGGAGAGCAGAAGTACCCCTTAGAGGACCCCCGGTGGGATCATAACGATGCGGGGGGACGAGCCAATATGACAGACCTCAGAAGCCTTATAATCAGGGGGATCCAAACCTGCGTGCCCAAACAGCGGAATTTAGCAAAAGCATTTGAAGTTGGACAGGAAAAGGATGAATCCCCGAGTGAGTTTTTAGACCGTTTGCGGGAGTCCATGCAAAAGTATTCAGGTTTAGACCCCGATGGGGAAATAGGCAAGGGCATGCTTAAGGTGCACTTTGTGACTAAGTCATGGCCTGAAATTCAGAAGAAATTACAGAAAGTGGAGGATTGGGCTGAAAAGGATGTTGCAGAATTATTACGGGAAGCACAGAAGGTGTACGTTCAGAGGGATGTAATGAGGGAGAAACATAAGACAAAAATGATGGTGCAGCCATACGGGAAGCTTGTAAGTCCACCGGAATGGGGGAGGGAGGTTATGGGGTAGAAAGAGGAACGTCGAAGAAAAGTTGGAGAGGGAGAGAAGCGAGACGGGGCAGAAGTGAGAGAGGAGGATCTTATGGAATTGAGCGCCCTTAGAAGGCCGGATGTTACCATTGCGGGAAACTGGGACACTTCAAAAGGGATTGTCCCGAGTTTAAAAGGGAAAGAGAAGGGATGTATGAAATGGAGTGTGAACAAATGGATTAAGGAAGTCAGGGGAGGATCGGAACACGGGCCTACCAAGAACGCCTGGTAAATTTACGGATGGGCCCATTTAGACAAGATGTTACCTTCTTAGTTGACACAGGCGCTGGCAGGTCCTCAATTCCCCTCCATCCGAGGGGGGGTTGGCTTCCAAGCTAAAACATTAAACATTTCAGGAGTTAAGGGTGGGGTTTTTAATGCGAAAATATTCGAACCACAACCCTTGCGGCTGGAGGAGGAGGAGCTCCAGGTGGAACTCCTTCACCTCCCCCATCTTCCCTATGGGTTGTTGGGACGGGATTTGATAGTCCGTTTCGGATTGCGAATAGAAGTGGGAGAAGAGGAAGAATTAGCCGTTACCATGTCATACCTTCGTGAGTCCCGATTGACAGAGATAGACCCTAGGGTTTGGGTCGCCAAAGGGAACCGGGGGGGACTCGCAATTCGACCTGTGGAGGTAAAATTAAAGCCCCAGAGCCCCGACGTCAGAGTGCGCCAATACCCCATCTCTTGGGAAGGGAGGCAGGGCCTGAAGACAGTTATGGAAGACCTAATAAAAGATGGATTGGTAGAGCCCTGTATGTCACGATACAATTCCCCCATCCTGCCGGTCCGGAAATCGGATGGGAGCTACCGAATGGTCCAAGACCTAAGGGAAGTAAATAAAATTGTCCAAGTACGGCACCCTGTGGTACCGAACCCATACACTATTCTGGGGCGAATCCCCCCGGACCACGGCTGGTTTAGTGTTATAGACTTAAAGGATGCCTTCTGGGCATGTCCCCTGGACAAGGACAGTAGGGATCTTTTTGCTTTTGAATGGGAGGATCCTGATACTGGCAGAAAACAACAGTACAGGTGGACCGTACTCCCCCAAGGATTCACTGAGTCCCCGATTCTGTTCGGGCAGATTCTGGAACAATTATTGGAGGGACTAACCCTGTCCCCAGCCCTTAAGCTTATACAATACGTGGACGATCTCCTTTTATCCGGACCGGCGGAGGAGGACGTCCTACTTGGGACTAATGCCCTGTTAAATTACCTAGCTGAGAAGGGGTTAAGAGTGAGTCAGAAGAAGCTCCAATATGTCGAGAAAGAGATTAAGTACCTAGGACACTTGATAAGCCAGGGACAGAAACGAATAAGTCCGGAAAGAGTGCGGGCAATAATCGAACTAGGCCTCCCAACGACCAAGAGGGAGTTGCGGAAGTTCTTGGGACTCTTAGGCTATTGTCGGTTATGGATAGACGACTATGCCCCCCTTACTAAAGACTTGTACCTAAAACTCATTGAGGAGGCACCCAACAGAATAAAATGGGAGGAGGAGGAGAAAAAGTTAATTGAAATCCTAAAAGGAAAATTGATGGCCGCACCTGTTTTAAGCTTGCCGGATTTTAGTAAGACATTTCGCCTCTTTGTGAACTCCAGAAAGGGAACCGCTCTTGGAGTATTGACCCAGGACTGGGGGGGTAAAAGGAAGCCCGTGGCTTTCCTGTCAAAAATTCTGGATCCAGTCTCCCGAGGGTGGCCGGAGTGTGTCCAAGCGGTGGCAGCCACGGCAAAGCTGGTAGAGGAAAGCAGGAAGTTGACTTTCGGGGGCCCCCCTTGACAGTCACTACTCCCCACCAGGTTAGAACTATCCTGAATCAGAAGGCCGGGAGGTGGCTGACTGACTCGAGGATTCTGAAATATGAAGCCATATTGTTAGACTGAGAAGACCTCCGAATAGAAGTCGGGGGCTGCCAGAACCCGGCGGACTTTCTTTGGAAAGGGGAAGGGGAGGAGGAACTGGAACACTGCTGTTCAGACATAATAGAGTACCAGAGTAAAGTGAGGGAAGATCTGAGGGATACCCCCTTACATGCAGGAAGGCGGTGGTACATTGACGGGTCCTCTCGAGTGATAGATGGAAAGAGACACAACGGTTATGCAGTCATTATTTGAGACTGGTTGGGAATTAGTGGAAAGTGGACGGCTACCGAATGCCTGGTCCGCACAAACGTGCGAATTGTACGCCTTGCACCGGGCCCTGAGGAATTTAGAGGGAATAGCTAGGACAATCTACACTGACTCTAAGTATGCCTTTGGGGTAGTACACACCTTTGGGAAGATCTGGAAAGAAAGGGGAATGATAAATAGGAGAGGAAAGGAGTTGGTCCACGAGGAACTAGTAGCCATGATCTTGGAGGATTTGTTGCTGCCACAAGAGATTGCTGTAGTACATGTGAAAGGACACCAGAAAGACGATAAAATAGAGACCCTGGGGAATCAATTGGCAGATGAACAGGCAAAATTGGCTGGGATGGGGAAGGAAGTAATAAACTGCCTGGTAAGGATTCCACAGATATCCGAAATTACCGAAGTGCCCACGTTTACTGACAAAGAAGAAACTCTTCTCGCGTCTCTGGGGGGGACAAAGGATAGGGAAGGCAAGTGGACCTTACCTGATGGCCGCCAGCTACTAAATCGACCGTTGACGCGCGACATTATTGCCCGTCTACACCAAGGGGGTCACTGGGGCGCCCAGGCACTGTGTGATGCCTTCCTGCGCCGATATGCTCACCCTGGTCTGTACACGGTAGCCAAGCAGGTCACAGAAGATTGCATAACATGTCGAAAGATTAACAAAAGGGGGCTGCGGCAGCATGCAAGACAAGGGGGTAGGAGTCCGGCCTATGGGCCGTTTGAGTATATCCAGGTAGATTACACTGAGCTCCCCCCATAGGTCGCCTGAAGTATCTATTAGTAGTGGTAGATCACCTGACAGGATGGGTGGAAGCTTTCCCCACTACCACGGCAACGGCAACTCAGGTTAGCAAGATTCTACTCGAGCAAATCATCCCACGATTTGGGCTACCCCGCACTATTGACTCTGACCAGGGGAGCCACTTCACCTCGACCGTCCTCCAGAATGTAGTGCAAGCAAGGGGGATTGACTGGGATTTGCACACCCCCTGGCATCCCCCCTCCTCGGGCAAGGTCGAAAGAATGAACCAGACCATCAAAAAGCAGCTAACCAAGCTCACTAGTGAAATCGGCCTGCCTTGGACCAAATGCCTACCCCTTGCCCTGTTGCAAATTCGCACCCAGCCAAGGCGGGATTTGGGCGTCTCCCCTTTCGAAATGTTATTTGGCCTCCCGTTCCATGGGCCGAAGGGGGAACCTCCTGTATTTGAGTCTCGGGATATGTTTGTGCAAAAATATGTGGTGGCTCTGGGGTCTGCTCTATCTCGTTTACGCCAACAGGGACTTTTGGCACAGACGCCGCCCCTCGAGTTTGCGGTGCACACCGTCAAGCCGGGTCAGTGGGTCCTGATTAAAAGCTGGAAGCAACGTACCCTCGAACCAACTTGGGACGGTCCCTTCCTGGTACTTTTGACGACCGAAACGGCTGTCCGTACGGCCGAAAAGGGCTGGACACATTACACTCGAGTCAAGGGACCAGTGCCACAACCGACGGAGGAAGAACGAACCTCTCTGACAAAGGCATCTAAGGAACAGAGACTCTGAGAACGAACTAATCAGACTTTGGCGAGTATAAAGGAACTGTGCCCTCTGGCTACGGGTGTCGCGACAAAATGCGGTCAAACGTATTGTTAACTTGCTATGCCATTATCCTTGGGCTGGGTCATAGTGTGCGTGTTACCCAATTTGGCCTCTGGAAAAAACAAGCAGAGGACCGTCAGTGGTTCTCCATCTCCGTGCTTGCCAACCAATCAACACAGACATTTAGCTTAGACCTATGTGAGTTGGTGCCCTGTAGGACTAAAAGTCAACTGAATCAAACTAAGCGGAACCTAGAGAGAGAAAGGGGATTCCAGGGTCAGACGTTAGTATTACAAGTGCATGGTAGGGAAGGCTTAAATAGGCCTCCAGCCCCCGGGGTCCAGGCTATGGTGTCAGTTGTCCGTGATCCCATCACCCCTGGACGAGATTGTGGGCAGAATCAGTGCAATCCGCTCTATCTGACTATAAAGAACTTGGAAAAGAACGGGGCGAGCCTTAATAGAACAATACTGGGTATTAGAGTTGGGGGCCAGGCAGGATGGGGGGGGGGGGGGGGGGATGCAGCTGTGCTGCACGTATATCACGGTCATTGAAGCTGAGTCTGGGGGTTCATCCACCACTGATTAGCAGGAAAAGATTAGAATAATTGAGGTGACGGATTTGGAAAAGACCTTTGAAATAGAAACGGGATACGGGGAGGCGAATGCCTGGATGGAATGGGTCAAATATACTGCGAGGAGCATGAAAAAGAGTGATTGCTACGCATGCACGAGTGCCCGCCCTAACCCTCAGGTGGTCCCATTCCCGCTGGGATGGGAGAAACACCCACGAGCCATGGACTGCATGATAAAGCTGTACCAGGACCGAGAGGCCTGGAACGACCCCACTTGTCGACCCTTGAGTTTGAAGTTTCCCCCCGTCAGGTCTGAGGGGGCGCCCCGCCCGCCATCATTCTCAGGGGTAACGGGTACGCACCAGGCCTGCGTCTCTCGGACGGGACTACAGTGGGACGACGATGTGGGGACATTTGACAAGTGCAGCGGATCAATTCGACTGGTCAATGAAACTACCGGGGGCGGGAATTACTCCCACATTCATGTGCCTAGGGCAGACCTCTGGTGGTACTGTGGTGGGAGGGTTCTGCGACCGACCCTGCCCCAAAAATGGACGGGCACTTGTGCGATCGTTCAATTGGCCATCCCATTCACCCTGGTATTCGAAAAACAAGAGCGACCCCGTTCTAGTGGAAGAACTGAGAGAGCTTTGGAGACCTCTTTCGATGATAACATATATTTAGATGCCATAGGGGTCCCCAGGAGTGTTCCTGAGGAATACAAGGCTAGGAACCAGATAGCGGCGGGTTTTGAGTCGTCACTGTTTTGGTGGGTGACCATCAATAAGAACGTGGATTGGATTAATTATAATTACTACAATCAGCAGAGGTTCAATAATTATACCCGGGATGCAGTGAAAGGAATAGCAGAACAACTGGACGCCACTCGTAGGATGGCGTGGGAAAATAGGTTGGCCTTCGACATGATGTTGGCAGAGAAGGGGGGTGTTTGTGTCATGATAGGCACTCAGTGCTGCACTTTCATCCCCAACAACACAGCCCCTGATGGGTCCATCACCCGCGCCCTGGATGGACTCACCACATTGGCGGACGAACTGGCCGAAAACTCGGGCATCGACTCTGGCCTCACGGACTGGTTGGAAGCTTGGTTCGGTAAATGGACGGGGGTGGTCGTTCCCTTTCTTGTCTCATGTATAGTGGTGGCAGGGGTACTCACTGCCCTTGGGTGTTGCGTTATTCCCTGTGTCCGGGGATTAACTCAACGACTGATCGAAACCGCCCTTACTACAAAGGATGTTCCCTATGGGCAGGTTGAACGAATAAATCTCGAGATGGAACAACGTGAATCCCTCTTGGGCGGGGGTAGTATTAGAGAAGGGCAGTTTGATGAACAAGCTCGGGAGTTATTAAATGCCCTGGAGAAGAAACTTACGGTTGAAAAATTACAGGCCGTAAGAAAAGACACGGGGGATTTGTAGGGGGTAGTGTAATTTTTAAACGGTTAGCTGCCTTTTAGTTTTTTCTACCTCATAGTGAACACAAGCAGACACTCGAAACTGTTGCCGGACCTCCCCCACGTTTATATGAATGAAACAGTTGTAACAGCTTTCCTCGATAGTTGAGAGGCCGCCCTTAACCACAGTTGTGCAACATCATCCATATAAAGGAAGAACGGGAAGCTCAAACACTGATTGGCCATGTGAATAACAAAATAATCGCAGGCACCAGAACCCAAATAAGGAAAACAGTGGGGAATCCGAGCACTCGTTGGTCAAGACAGCAGTAGTAGACCCAGCCCACATATACATGTATATAATGTGTGGAGATTACTATGCTTGTGTGTGTGTACCTTTGGGAACAGCACCCGACTTTGCAAAGTTGAATGAAAAAGTTTTGGACAGACTCCTCCGTGTCTTTGTTCCTGGGAAGGGAAATAAAAAGTGCCGTAGATGGGGCTGGACAGCCACTTATCTCGCACACAATGAATAAATATCCCAGCCTATCCCTCCTCTCCTTATTAAGGTTCGGGGGAAAGAGTGAGAACGATATAAAAGAGACCTCAAGGGCAACCCTTTCACGCAGAGTTGTTACGTATATGGAATGAGCTGCCTGAGGAAGTGGTGGAGGCTGGTAAAATTTCAACACTTAAAAAGCATCTGGATGGGTACACGAGTAGGAGGGACTTGGAGGGTTATGGGCCGGGTGCTGACAGGTGCGATGAGAATTGGGTTGGGATATCTGGTCGGCATGGATGGGTTGGACCGAAGGGTCTGTTTCCGTGCTATACATCTCTATGACTCTATTCCAATATTGCCCCATTCCAACACTGTTTGAATGATTCTCTGCAATTCTGTTCCTTACTCGCTATTGACATGGACAATTTCATATTTGTCCCTTCCATGGGTTTAACAATTTGCTTAACTTGTTTCTATCATTCCAAAGCCCCCTGACCTCCTCTAAGTCGGTCACAAATAATCATCAAACCTGGATATTTTACATTTGTTTCACCCATCCAAACTGCTGATATATGTTGTGAATAACTGGATCTACACCAGTGTCAGTTTGTGATCGGTGCGTAATACTGGGAACCTGTGCAATATCCTATGGGACGTGTCAATCCGTTAAAGATACTGTGTAAGTGCACATTGTTGTAAACATTTTCATGGTCCTGTTGTACTTGGATCTGAGTACACATCTCCACTAACAACTCCCAAGAAAGCTGTGGGCCTATTGCACCGATTCTGAAAGGTTTGCTAGACCGTATAACTCCTGGAGGAAACGCCAATCTTCACCTGAAACTCATGCCCATGCGAGATAACCAGAACCTCTGCTTAATTAATGGGCATACACCACCCAGGACGGTAGAGGGACATTTTCTGTTTACTGACATATGTGTCCTTGCACCTTTTTCACTGTCTCGCCAATGTAGTTATGATTTGAACAAGTTGTTTTTTTTCATCCTTTCCGGTTTTTCCTGTGTGTTCACTATGGTACGATTCAAGGATGCTGACAAATCTGAAAATGAGGTCACTCTGCCTGTTCCTGTTGGTGTTGCTCACAATCCCCATGTCAGATGCAGCGGTTCTGGATAACCATGCCATTCAGTAAGTGTCAGGGAAACAGATCTTACCTGACCAGCTCTGTAAGCTGGGGGCTGCGCTCAATCTTTGCTCAAATCGGATCCTAGTTGCCTTGAGCAGGCTGAAATAAATGGGGAGGACACGACAGGTATAAAGAGCGCTCTGTAGCTGTGGGAAATAAGTCTCAAACCAATACCCAAGACTTTTATTACTCCCTGAGGGAGGAACTCCCAGGAGAACAATTGCCAGATTTCCTGGGGTCACATCACGTAGAGTAAAATCTATAGCATCCACTGACCCCAAAATAAGGGAGAGAGCGAAATACATCAGGGTGAGTTTTGAAGAGAAAGTCCAAATCTCACACACGCAGGCAACATTGTACTATTTACTAAATCATCTCACTCACCTCTCAGGTTCTCTTTGTCTCCGTCTTGTACCAGATACCAAAGATTCAAAAAACACATTAAGGTATCTGGTACAAGAGAATATTCAGAATATCAGGAGAATATTCATAATTTATCAATGATATCCCTTCTGTTTATCACTCAATTAATCAGACAAAATGTCATTGCAGCAAGATAGTCCATCATCAACTCAATAACTTCAAGAATCCCTCACGGTCAAAATCAATCCCATTCACAAAATCGTTTTCCAATCTATCAACACTTCTGCAAATGCAAACCATCATTGCTCCCACGTTCACCTTATCATTCATGTTTCACTGTACACAGAGATGCCTGACAACAATAGCAAGCGTATACAATAACGTTCAAATGTCATTGGACACGTGTGTAAAATAACTACCCTGAGGCTGATCGCCAACTCGAAGTCATCCTTTATTCAGCTATCAGTATGTCAGATTTTCTGACACTCCTCTGTATTATTTGTCAGCCAGGGCTCCCTGATTGAATCACCTTCCTGATGGCTTTCCCTGCTTCCAAGTCTTAAGCAGGGAACTCATATTCTATGAGGTTCAGCTGGCTGATCTGGTCACAAACATAGGAGTATCCCCTGAAAAACAAGCACACACAAAAGAGAAACAGTTACATACCAGGGGAAAAGGAAGGCATGAGGCCGTATAGAGTATGGAAAGGAAGCTCAATGTTGGGGGTGACCCAGAGAGTGGAAACAATTTTGAATGGAAAGAAGACCAAAGAATGACGAAGTCATGTTTAATTGCTTGGATGAAGCATTCTATTTGTGAAATGGATTAAGAGTTTTGGTACGGAGCATGTTTTCAATTTCCCCCATCTTGATTTGTTATCATCTTTAAGCCATTGAACTCTGCGCAGTTTCTATATCATTTCCAAATGTCCTCCATCCAATGTAGTTTATTGGAATTGATTGAAGAACAGATATAATTTAATTGTATTGTTGTATTCAATGAAATGGACTGCATACAGAACTAAACATATGTTTTACTGCTTTTTAACTGACCCAGACATTTAAGCAGACAGAGGGACATAACAACAGTGATTCACTGGAGGCTCACTGATGACGGTACCTCGCATGGTGACAAAACGTATGAGAACCAAACTGCCAGCTCAGCAAGCAAACCTTCAATCTGAAACTCAACCTGAGTTATACATCTTATCAAACATCACATTTGCCTGCTTCTGTTCAATACATGTAAAATAAAGTTAATTCCACCATTGAACAACAATCTGCATTCAGATATACGATTTATCTCATTAACCAGCCACTTACTGCTGTTGACAAGTCGTCTTTCTGCTTTGTGAAGAAATATGAACAAGCTGGAGAAGTAATGGCAGTGTCCATGGTGGGGACTCTCCAACACTGCAGCTAGATTGTGGCGTCAGGGAGAGGGTTATGGCGTCAGAAGAAATTTTCAGGAGGGAAAGGGTGAGACACGCGCATACATGGGAGCACCCAGACAGTGAACAGGCCGAAATGCAGCCTGGAGGGGTATCTGGCTGCGTTCCCAAATACAAGGGCTAAATGGAAGAGGACACACAGGATTCACTCACAGGAATAGAGGATCAGGCCAGGCTGACTGTGAAACAGGCCACCGACATTGGGGAGTTACTGGTCGGAGTATGAATCAGCTCCAGCCCCACACCAGGTCCTAGCTCCCAGCCCTGCCGTGTTTTCACCATCCCTCCAGATCTACCCCACTCTGAGGAGGGAAGATCAGTCATCAGCAGAGGCCTCACCTTCATTCCCCTACGCTCTCGGATGAACGAGTTCAACATGCGGCGTGACATGGAACAATTCTTCCGCTGCCTTCGCCTCCGTGCTTACATCTCCAACCAAGATTCTCGCCCACCCTCTGACGACCCTTTCTCCCGCCTCCAACATACCCCATCCACCTGGACACACCGTGCTGGCCTCGTACCCGCCCTCGATCTCTTCATAGCCAACTGCCACTGCGACATTATCCTCCTCAACTTCTCCACCCCTCTCACCCTCTCCAACCTGTCACCCTCGGAATGTGCAGCCCTCCACTCCCTCCGTTTCAAACCCAACCTCACCATCAAACCAGCAGACAACGGAGGCACGGTAGTAGTTTGGCGCACCGACCTTTAAACTGCTGAGGCTAAACGCCAGCTCGCAGACACCTCCTCCTACTGGCTCTTGACCATGACCCCATCTCCCACCACCAAACCATCATCTCCCAGACCATCCATTACCTCATCACCTCAGGGGATCTCCCATCCACCGCCTCCAACCTCATAGTCCCACAACACCGCACCGCCCGTTTCTACCTCCTGCCCAAAATCCACAAACCTGACTTCCCCGGCCGACCCATTGTCTCAGCCTGCTCCTGCCCCACCGAACGCATCTCTGCATAACTCGACACGGTCCTGTCCCCCTTCGTCCAAGAACTTCCCACCTACTTTCGGGACATCACCCACGCCCTCCACCTCCTCCATGATTTTCGCTTCCCCGGTCCCCAGTGCACTATCTTCACCATGGATATCCAGTCCCTGTACACCTCCATCCCCCATCACGGAGGACTGAAAGCCTCGTTACTCCCTCGTCAGGTCCACACCACCCACCAACCCAACCTGCACTCCCGGCACCTTCCCCTGCAACCGCGAGAAATGCAAAACTTGCGCCCACACCTCCCCCCTTAGCTCCCTCCAAGGCCCCAAGGGAAACTTCCATATCCGCCACAAATTCACCTGCACCTTCACACACATCATCTATTGCATCCGCTTCACCCGATGTGGCCTCCTCTATATTGGGTAGACAGGCCTCCCACTTGTGGAACATTTCAGAGAACACCTCTGGAACACCCAGACCAACCAACCCAACCACCCCATAGCTCAACACTTCAACCCCCTCCCACTCCACCAAGGACATGCAGGTCCTTGGACTCCTCCACCGCCAGACCTTGGCAACACGACGGTTGGAGGAAGAGCGCCTCATCTTCCGCGTGGGACCCCTGCAACCACAAGGGATGAACTCAGATCTCCCCAGTTTCCTCATTTCCCCTCCCCCCACCTTGTCACAGTCAAATCCCTTGAACTCAGCACCGCCTTCCTGATCTGCAATCTTCTTCCTGACCTCTCCGCCCCCACCCCACTCCGACCTATCACCCTCACCTTGACCTCCGTCCACCTATCGCATTCCCAACGCCCCTCCCCCAAGTCCCTCCTCCCTACCTTATATCTTAGCCTGCTGGACACACTTTCCTCATTCCTGAAGAAGGGCTGATGGCCGACATGTCAATTCTCCTGTTCCTTGGATGCTGCCTGACCTGCTGCGCTTTTCCAGCAACACATTTTCAGCGGAGTATGAATCAATCAGGCTCACTGCGGCACTGTTTACTGCCATTATATAGTTACTGGATGGTGTGCAGATGCGGCCAGGCACATCGTGAGATTTGTGACAGTTGCCGTTTATATATTGGGCGGTATGCAGATGAGGCCAGGCTCACGTTGAGATTGTGTCAACTGAACTTACAGTTACTGGGAGGTGTTTAACTGAGGGCTGGCTGTTCACAGTTATTGCATAGTTACCGGCATGTGTGTACCAGAGAGTCACTGTGAGACTGTTCGCAGTCACCGTGTAGATGTAGTAGGTATATAAATGAGGCCAGAATCACTGCTCACAGTAAGTGCATAGTTAGTAGCAGGAGCATGGGTAAGGCTAGGCTCACTGTGAGACATTTTACACTCACGTATTGTTCCTGGGAGCGGTGCACATATTGCCAAGCTTATGCCTACACTCCAATGATAAACAGTGAATGGCTTGCGGTTTTTCAGCAGCTCCCACTGGGGAAACGTAGGGTTAGAGGAACAGAATGGGTCGCTCTGGACGAGATGCTCTTCAGACGGTCAGTGTGGACATGATGGGTCAATTGGCCTGGGTCTACATTGTAGGGATGCGATGATTTTGGTTCGAGACTTCAACTGTGTCATAGATGTGAATGGATGATCCGGAGGGGCTGACAGGGAACTGGATCCCCCAGCAAGTTCCTGATGGAAACGGTTAAAGTCACCAAGCTGCACGATATCTTCAGCAGCCCCTGCAGATGGAGCACAGCGTAGGTACACCTGGTCACAGCCAGATGGGTCTATCCACTCAAGGATAGATTTCCTGTTTGTGTCCCACACATTTTCGGTCAGATCCATTGATGTCAAACTGGTGTTCTTCCCTGAACAGTGACTCCTGCTGGCCGACTGTCACCTACAGGATAACCAGCCGGTTGTCAAGGGAATGTTGCAGCTGAATGCGAAACTGTTAAACCCAGAAAACATTGAGGAACTCAAAAGAAACTATACAGGTTAGAGTATCGTGAAACCCTCTACGAGTCTCCATCGCACATGAGGAAAACACTCAAAGGTGTTCAGACGGGGAGAGAGAGTGACAGTAGGGCAAAATTATCCAAATGCTACAGACCATGCAGAATCTATTCCTGCTGTGGACAATGGCGGTTGATGTCACAGACGATCTCCAGGAGGTGAAGATGCAGTAAGCCTCGCTGTCTGCCTCAGAGGCCAACAAGCTCTTCATCCAGTTCAGTGTCCACACCCTGCAGCAAGATGAGACGTGCTTTTTCCAGAAATTGCACAGGTAAAGCTCTGTGTTCAGCAGCCGGAAGGAAGATGATGTCTTGGTAACGCCATCTCATTCTGACATGCTAATGATCAGCATATCATCTTTACGTCAGTCTGCATGATATGAAACCCACAGAAAACAAGGCCTTCCGGTTGTTCCTGTCCTCTCCCATAGAACATAGATCATTACAGAACAGTACAGTACAGGGAGGAGTGAGCTGCAGGTTAGTATCACTGAGCAGACAGGGAGGAGTGAGCTGCAGGTGAGTGTCACTGAGCAGGTTGGGAGGAGTGTGCTGCAGGTAAGTATCACGAAGCAGGCTGGGAGGAGTGTGCAGCATGTCAGTATCACTGAACAGGCTGGGTGGAGTTTGCTACTCTTCAGTATCACTTTGAAGCAGACTGGGAGGAGTGTGCTGCAGATCAGCATCACTGAGCAGGCTCGGGAGAAGTGTGCTACAAGTCAGTATCACTGGGCAGGCTGGGAGGAGTGTGCTGCAGATCAGTATCACTGTGAAGCAGACTAGGAGGAGTGTGCTGCAGGCCAGCATCACTGAAACAAATGATCAAGGGTAACATGATCAAACGAGGGTAACATTGATTTCTGCTTAAAGCATTTTGAAAGAAGGGCAGTAAATGTTTTAAGATTGTACTGGTTATGTGCATCTTTAAAAGCTCTCCGTCAGAGAGCATTTTGAGGAAGGAGATGGGAGTACTTTTACGAATGAACCTGCTGCAGTCCACTCACTTAAACAAAATATGGTCCGTAATTTGTAGTGTAGTCGGAGTGCTTGGAGTGAGAAAAAGGCCCAGAGTGTAATTAGTGTTATTGAAAGTGAATAATTAACAAACTTAATTTCCGGGGATGTCATGGCAAGTCTAACAACAACCATGAAACAAATTATGAATTCTGCAGTAGCACTACGCCAGCTTTCGGCCTCCCATGTCTCCCAACCACAAGCAGCAAAGCATCATGGGGGCAATTGAACCTACCCATGAAAGTAGATTGATCTCCTCACATTGCAGCTGACTCCAGCTCCACAATAATAAATCAATTCGCTTGTAGATCCAAATTCTGTCAAATCAACCTTGATTCTCGATAACGACTCAGTATGTGCTGCTCTCTGTGGAAGAGAATTACAAAGAGTGGTTGTGCTCAATGAAGGTGAAGACTGCAGTCACTTTTCAGATTCTCAATCCCTTTCCTGGCTCTATCATTGGTGCCAATGTGTACCACGATTTCTGGCTGCTCACCCTCTCCCTTCAGAATCCTGTAAACCTGATCGACGACATCCCGGATCCTGGCACCTGAGAGGCATCAATCCTTCATCTAATTATCTATGGAATGTCCCAAAATAAATGTTGCAAATTACGAAATCTGCACGACCTGCTCAGGAAATCTTGCCTCGGAAGGTTGTTGTTAGCAGAGAAGGATTTACGTGAAACAAGTCCATCAAGAATAAGGCAAGCCCTTCCAAATTTAGGAGAGTAGTGGGAATTTTGAAAATGGGTATTTAGCATGAATACAAGACTGAGATACACAAACACAGGGACACATGCAAATTGTTAGCATGAATGTATGAAAGGAAACTAGAGAAGTGTTGGTAGAAGTAGATGTTGTCAACCTGGAAAAAAATAGATCCATTTATGCCTTTAGAATGTAATCATTGTGATGGAGAAGTCGACAGAAGAATAGAGATGCAGATACAGAATTTCTCCAGCATGAAAGCACGTTGTCAACTAAGGTACGAAACTGGGACAGAGAATCTGATATTTGCACAGAAGTTTAGGAGGCCCGTCAAACAGAAATTTATGGTATGACAGAAATATTACGGAAATGGGCGAGTTAGAGGTGACAGTTCTGGACGTGGTTGGAGAAATAGGTAATAACTAATGGAAATTCATTATTATACTAACGACATTCATTCCATTTAGAAGAAAAACAATTTCCCACCACGAAGAAAAACTTAACCCTTCGTCAATTATTATATTCACAAAACATGAAATAAACTGAGCGGCATGGAGTGAACAGTCCAATGATTTCGACGGAGACATGATTGTTTTTTCCCGAACACGTGAGTGACTGTGCCTCTGTGCAAATGTTCAGTGACAGAAACACCTCATAACATATGGTGGGTTGGCGTGGTATTGCTCCATGGCTGGTGACATATATTCAGGATTTTGCAAGAATCGGATCTTTGAAGGAACACATGATGAAGAGAGGCCATAATCGGTTTGCACTGAATAAACATCGCTGATGAACAGTATTCAAATTGATAGATTAGTCCTTCCAATTGTCGTTATGCATACCTAAAGGAATACCACGCAATATTGAACAAAATTCAGAAATTAGTAAAGAATAAAACATGAAATCTACAGACAAAAATGCACTTTATGGAAAGGGAATGAAATAAAAATTACTTTGAGCTGAGAAATGATAGTATTATTTAGATGCAAAATTAACGATTGTCAATAGGCTAAACATAGCCCAGTGATAAATTGAAAAGGAATAATTTTCTCAATTATCTCTTTCCAGGAACATCAACGATCATATTGACTATTTTAGAAATGATTGAAAATGACACATACGTTTTCTTTATGACATGATCAGTAATTTTGCGCTGTCGGTAAACTGTCTGAAGTAAATGATTGAAGTGAAAATTCTCCAGACATCAATGTGTAACTGACAGGTTTCCCAGAAGGACCACACTGCTGCATCACACATCACTGATTCACATATTTTGGACAAATCGAATGCAGTGTAATCCATTTACAAGTATATATTTTTAGTTGTGAAGCAGAAGTGGAAACCCCCTCAAGATTTGCAGACCATATCATGTTATTGTCCAGTGTAACCTGATGCGTTTCAGAGGTGGTCGACGGAGTATCAACAAGTTTGTAGAGTCATCTACACATAGAGGTATATAATCAGAGAGATTTACATCAGGGAAAGCAATAACCTTTGAACTTATTGCATCCATGCTGGTCAAAAAACAGGCGCTTACGTAATCTAGTCCTCTTTTGCAGCTCTTGAACTTGTACGCATTAGCGTCTCAAATGCACATTTAAATAAGTCCTCAATGTTTTAGGATTTCTGCTTCTGCCACCGTTAAACGCATTGAGCTCCGGACCCTTCGAACTTTGCTGTTCAGAAACGTTTTTCTTCACACCAACTCGAAACCTTGTGCCCAATCTCTGAAGTTTATGTACCCTTTCATTTATCGCGTCATCAAGTAGCAAAGTGTTTTCCATGTTTCTGCCCCTCATAATTTTATCTATGTTAATCATATCATCTTTCAATCCCATCTGCTTTCAGGCAAACTAGCGAAATCCATCCAATCTCTCTTAGTTACTGAAACTCTTCCTCCCGGGCAATATCCTTGTAAATATACTCTGCACTAAGTCCAACTTGTCCTAAAATCTCCCTTCTTTGATTAAGTATTTCAATAAACTTTGATAATACATAGATTTAATGGTGAATAAACGGGAGTTCTTAGATGGAGTATTGAGTACAGTTATGACCACCATATTAAAGGAAACGTGTGAATACATTGAAGGGATTGCAGAAATGATGTACTTGAATGCATCAGCTTTCAGAAATTTCAGCGATGATGATAGATGGAAGAAGGTGGGACCGTAATCCCCAGGGAAAAGATGATTGAGAGGAAATTTAACAGAGATGTTCAAAATCACTTGCTTTCTGGTCATAGACATTTTGAGCAATTTATGTATCAAACACACTTTACCCAAGAGCACTTTTTGGTAAGGTGGACAAAGAGATTCGGAATTTTGATTGTGGTCAGCTCGATCACTTGACGAAATAAATACTGTGAGAATTCTCTTTGTCTCATGGTCTCTGCCTGTCTGTCTGTCTGTCTGTCTGTCTCTCTCTCTCTCTCTCTGGCACTCTACAGAGTCTTCGCTAAGGGGTTGTCTGTTTCTGCCCCTTGTCTTAACCTTCCAGAATGTTCTGTGGTGTTTGATCAATGCAATCATCAGTTGATTTCAAATCATCCAATGTGGTCACACCAACAAGATTCGCTGTTGCCATGTTGGACGGTGTAAAATGTGCATACTCAGACAGTAAAGATACAGAATGTCTGGTCAACACTTCTCCAATGCACAACCCTCAGCCTGGTTGTAACTGGTTCCTCTTTGATCTTAGTTTGTACTGTTATTTTTAGCTGATATCTGGTATTTCATTGAGCTCACCCAATTTTCTATCAGGCATGATTTCTCTGGCGGTTCATTGATTTAGAACGTCGAATGCTGGCTCAGTGTTTGCCTGAACAGGCCCTCAATATATAAATTTCCTCATGTAGATTTCTGATATTCTTATCATCTCATGAACCCTGTTAGTTTTTCACCAACTCACCCACTATCCTGAATTGAATATGTATTAGCCGTCCTTCAGTGTCGTTCCATCAACATCCTGGAATTTTCTCCCTTAAATCATTGTGAGTCTATGCACAGGATATGACCTGCCACGGTTCAAGGAGGCAGTTCAACATTAAGTTCTCAAAAACACTTCGTGACAGGAAGCATATGCTGATTTCGTCCAGTTTACGAGTGAACGGTTAAAAAAATGCTGTCAGAGCTGTTCTTACTATACTAAGTAGATGTGGAAACATTCTACTTCCTCCTTGCATATGACTCACATTGTGAACAACTGAGGCGGTGCTCCAGCAATTATAAGATCCAAATAATAACGATTCATTAATATCGACTCTCTGTCATTTGTCTGTTAACCAGTTCTAGATTCATACCCTTAGCAAATGCCTTTTGGAAACTCAGTGCGGGACAGCATCAGTACCGTTTTGTCATTTTCACTCGTTATTCCACCGAAGAACTCCTGAAATGTTGTCAAACTTTTTTGAGAAGGGGAAAGGTGCATGGGCGAAGCCAGACATGATCTTGGAGTGGTCCCAATGTAGAATGTAGGGCATTCATGAAGAATTTGCAGTGGAGGAGCTAAGGACAGTGTGGTGACAGGACAGGGACTCAGTCGAAAATTTGCAGAGGAGAAAGTTACGGTTCACGGGATTAGTAGAATACAGATGAAAGTTAGGGACAAGCTTGGTGTTGAGCTAGTGTACGGTGTCACATGAGGGCATGCAGTATGGTAATCTAGGAGGAGGAGTGATAGTGCTCATAGAACGTGGCATTTAAGATTTCTTCACATTTGGGTAAACATGAACTTATTAGCGATAGGCTGCATGACTTTGAATGGGGATGCATATAAACATTTGATTGATATGTTTTGAGAAAGCGGCAAATTTAATTGATGAGGGCATGGTGACAGACATTGTCTCCATGGCCTTTCACAAGGCTTTCGACAAGGTGGCCTATGTCAAGCCGATAAAAAAGCTGAAATCGTATGGAATCAGTGACAATGTGTTAACATGATACCAAAGTATTAAATATCCCCAAAGGTGCCCAGACATCTCCACTCATGTAACATGCCATCCACAACAGCAGATAGGAGGATTTCTAAACTTTTATGTCTACTGCCTCTTCCTCATTAATCTTATCATTATCTCGAACCTGACCATTCGTTTCACATTTTAAGCTGCAAAGTCTTCCTCCATTTTGAATTTAGATGCGATTCATTCATTGAAGACCTCACCCACATCCTCTGGTTACCAGCACTGATTCCTTATTTATCTCTAATAAGCCCCATTTGCTTCCTGGCAATCCCTACGAATTTATAAATGCTGTTGTGTTTTGCATAATCTTACCTGCCAATGATATCTCACAGCCTTTTTTTGACCTCCTGGTGCCATTATTTAGCATCTCTGTCGCTTCTCTGTACTCCTGAAGGATCTCCCGTGCTTTTGATTAATTGTATCGAACTGGTACTTCCACCGTTTTCTTTATCAAACTCTTAGAATCGCTAATGGCGAAACTGAGGGCTGCAGATGCTGGAGGTCAGATTCGAGAGAGTGGTGCTGGAAAATGCAGCATCTGGGGAGTAGGGCAATCTACGTTTCGGCCATCAGCCCTTCATCAGTAAAAGGACTTGTGGGTGGGGGAAGGGGTTGAGAGAGAAATTGAAGGGGATGGGTGACGTGCTGTAAGGTCGTGGGGATTGCAGTAGGAAGGTAATGATGGTGAGAAGGTGACAGGTGAGAAAGGAGAGTGGAGCAGATCGATGGGAAAGATGATGAACAGGTCACAAGAGAAATGCTGAGTTGGAGCCCTGGGATCTCGATCAGGTGGGGGAAGGGAAATGAAGAATTTGTTCAATGAAGATCAATCACTCATGGTCGCAAGGTCTCAAGGCGGAATATGAAATGTTCTTCCTCCAGGTATTGGATGATCAGGGTTTGGTGATAGAGGAGGCCCAGGATCTGCATGTCCTTGGTGGAGTGGGAAGGGGTGTCAAATTATTCAGTCACGTGGCTGTGGCTCTGGTTGGTGTCGATGTCCCAGAGATATTCTCTGAAATCTTTCGCAAGTTCATGTCCTGTATCCCTGATTTAGAAGAGACTATATCGGATGCAACGGTAGATAGGATTGGTGGAAATATAAGGAAAATTGTTTCAGATGCCGGGTTCCTTTGGGGCCTTGGTAATGAACGTGAGGGGAGAGGTGTGGGCGCAGATTTTTCCCTTTTTTTGGTGGCAGGGAAAGATCCTAGGAGTGATGTGTGGGCTGGTAAGGGACGTGGATCTGACAAGGGAGTCATGGAGGGTATGGTCTCTCCAGATCTGATAGGTGTAGAGAGAGAAATATGTCCATCAAGGTGTGGTCTGTTTTAGGTGGTATAATCCGCAGAGGAACATCGCATCTTCTGCCTTGGGACCCTGCAACGACATGGAATTAATGTGGATATCAACAGTTTCCTCATTTCCCCTACCCCCTCATCTTATCCCAGTCCCAAACTTTCATTTCGGCATCATCCTATTGACCTGTTCATCGTTATTCCCATCTATCCAGTCCACTCTCCGCTCTCACCACACACCTCCTCCCCCACCTTCGTCTGTCCGTTGCAGTCGAAGCGACCTTCTCCTCAATCCCACCCCTTCAGCTTCCATGTAACATTCAGCCACCTAGCCCAGAATCTTCATTCCAGATTAAGGGCATTTGCGTGAATCCTTGATTCTCCTGCTTCTCGTCTGCTGCGTGACCTGTAGTGCGTTCCCAGCACCACACTCTCGTCTCAGAATTTCTTGACCCACAGGACAACGTGTGTTTATCGACCTTGCTCTTAAATCACAGGAAAACATATGCCCTGATTTGTCCCAATAGTACTTTTAAGAGATCGTATTGATGGAAAAGCACAGCTGCTCAGGCATCATCTGAGGAGCAGGAAAATCGAGGTTTGGAGTATTATCAGGAAGACCTGAAGCTCAAAAAATCGATTCTCCTGTTACTAGGATACTGTCTCACTGTCTGTGCTTTTCCAGCGCCGCAATCTTATACTCTGATCTCCAGTTTATGCAGTGCGCACTTTCTCCTACTTTTGAATGATTAAGACTTTGCAAAAGTAGTCTGACTGCAAGCCTGCTGCTGCCAGTCTGTTTGTCAGATCCTCGAATGATATTGAAATTTGCCTTCCCCCAGTTTATGCACTTCTAAATTAATCAGCACCCGACACTCTGTAGAAACTGAAAGAAAGGAAGCGGTTGAAAGAGACATTTGCAGGTTTACACAGCAAATGGGTGCAGTATATTACGGGGACGGGGCAATGGCGATGTATGAGAAGAGGGTCGGCCCTATGGATAAAAAAATAACTCTAACATGGATGGTTACTTGTCGCCCTGCTTCATGAATGTGCAGATTGGGTACAGCGGACTGCAGAGGAGTCTCAGTCTCTCAACAAATCTGTTAATATTACTGTTTTCAATAACACCAAAATTGAAGGAGCAAACAAACTAAGCCAGAAATGTTGAAAATGGTTGTAAAAAGCAATCAATCACAATAACATATTTGTGAACAGACTAAAAGAACTCCGAGTTGGAGAAGAAGGGACAGAGCATGCAAAAGTACATGAGGTAACATTGGAAATAAATGGTAAGAAGGCCACATTAATAGTTCTTTCCTCGAATATGTGCAGTATTCAGAGCAAAATTAATGATTCAACGACACAGGTTAACGGATTGACTTTATCGCCTTAATAACAGGGACAAGAAGATCAAACCAGGCAAATTAATTTTCTTCTTTGACTTCTTGTAACGGACAAGTACGAAGAAAGGTTTGGTGGGGTAGTATTGAAACATCGGATGTATAAAGTAGAAAGCACGAAGGAATCTTGGATGGGACGGTACAGAAGCCATAAGGTAGCGATAAGGAAAAACAAGGGGATGATGACGCTGCCAGTACTGATATGAAGTTCCCTTTAATGTAGTTATATTGTCGAGGAGAGTTAAGTCGGTAGATACTGCAGGCACGGAACAAACGTCTTGGTAACTTTAATATTCATGTGGGTAAGTAAGTACAGATTGCCTGACATTGTCTGAAGGGAAAATACATAGAATATATTTTCAACAGTTTCTGACAATAGCATGTTATGATTCCAAACAGAGATCAAACTGTGTTGGGTCTGGTGATATGTAATAAGGAATGTTTAAAAATGATCAAAATCTGAAACATTCCCCGTGATAACAATGAACATAACGTTGTAAATTTTAGGATCATGTTGAAAAGGCAGGAAAATAAAGTTGAGAATGATTAGAAACCATCATCTAATTAAATGTCAAAGCATTAAACAATGGATTGAATGGCCTGATTCTGCACCTGTGTCTTCCACTGACAACTTTCTTCCTCACTCTTCGGTGGTCCAGTGTCATCATCTGCCAGATATGGTTCTCTATCCTCGCCAACAATATCCACTAGTTCCTCCTCAGCGTTTAAGACGTGCCTAAATTCACGAATGTCTTCTTGCCCTGGCACTGTTTATCTATTTGTCCTCTGTCGTCAAGTGTGTTGTTAATGGCCTCCGAAATTGTACGTTGCTAACTTTGCAGGGATCCCCATGACACATGTAAGCCTCTTATTCACACGTTTCATCCAGGCATACATGCAATACAAAATTATTGGTGTTTTGGCTGTCTGTTGGTAATGCTAATTGTGTGTTTACTTTTCGGGGATAGCTGCTAACTTACCAAATGTGCATGATCACCTCATGAGACACTGACACACAAACTGACAGGGTATTGATCCACATCCGACACGGGATCGAGACAAGACTTATGAACATTAGTGAGCTCATTTTTGTCTCCTTCTTGTCAAACTTGATCCTGTTGATTTTACCTGCAAGAAGGAACACATTCCTGATGGTTTGCAGCCTGTGGAGAGGCATTGCTCAATCCGGGCGCTGGATTGCTTGGACAGTTTCTTCAAATAACAAGGCTGTCGCAAACAGTGGGCAATGTTGTTTAACTGGGAGGTTCTTTCGCTGATGCTGTATTGTCAGCTGATGCGGGGTTTCCACTGTACACCACTACCAGTTAGTATTTCAGGATATGCAAGTGAGAAAGTGCAAAAAACAAGAAAGCCCAATAGTGTACATATCTGGTTATGACATCGGGATTGATGCACATGATAAGTTCAGGTCAGTTTGCTTCGATATATCTTTGAATGTTTCAGTCAGTGTCAGTGTGTTCAGTGTGTTCATGTGAGCTTGTTAATGTTTACATATTTAATATTATTGTGTTTTGTTTCCACGTGTTACCGCCAGGCTGCTTTCTGTTTGTATTATCATTCATTGTGTGTTACTATGAGGTTGTTCATAATGTGCTCCTATTCATGTTTGATGTGCGAATTGGGTGATGGCAGGAGGTTTATTTTACTCATCTAATAAAGTTTTTATTGCACTTCTTTAAGTCTGATGATGTTTAACCAGAGTCGGGAATGAAGGGCTTTTGCCCGAAACGCCGATGTTCTGCTGCCTGACCTGCTGGGCTTTTTCAGCACCACCCAATCTGGACTCTGATGTCCAACATCTGCAGTCATCACTTTTGCCTGATGTTGAACAAGACTTTGCATGACTTTGTGTAAAGGGTAACACAATATCCATTGAAATGTGAGCACATTCAAAGTAGTCATTGATCATTTTATTTCAAATTTTAATTGATAATTTCTGAAGAAAATGCAAGCATTTTTGCTGGGTGGGACATTTGCACAATACTCCCAAAGGAGCTTCACTGAATGTCCCACATCCACACGAATGCCCATTCCTTCATTCGAATAGGTAATCTCCATTTAGGGTTTTGGTTGCTTCATTGTTATAACAAATGAACATTTATTCATATTAGACAACTTTTCGAGAGTTCTTTGATGATATAGTATTCATAAAGGGGGTATGGTGATTGTCCAGTAGACTTTTGATAACGCATGGCATAAAGAGTCAGTGTATAAGATTGAAGCGCATCTTATTTGGGATAATATATGTGCTGGGATTAAGGAAAAGTAAAATAGATCTTGGAAAACTGAAATGAAAACGGAAACCTCTGGGGAAACTCGGCTGGGCTGTTTGCATCTGTGTAGAGAGAGCAATATCTCTTCACCTCATGCTGAATTTGGATGCAAGGAGGAGAGTCAAAGTGGACTCAAGATGTTAAATCTGTTTCTCTCCCCCGATATGTTGCCAGACCTTCCGAGATTCTCCAGCAAATTCAATTTCTAGCATGGAATGCTGGTTACACTGAAGACAGAAAACCTTCACCAGTGCCTCCGCTGGAGTATTGTACACAGTTGCCAATACCACTTCACACAAAAGATACAAATATAGAGGGGAGAATGCAATAGCAACTTTATACATTGATTCCAGCTGTAAGAAACTTCAGTTATACGAATCGACTGAACAAGTTGGGACTGTTCACCTGAGAGAAGACAACTGCGAGGAGATTTGATTGAAGTTTCAAAATCCTAAGTATTTTGAATGGAGCCGATAGGGACAACCTGTTTATGCTTGATATTCAGTCATGCAAGGTGATGGTGTCGTAATACTTTCGCTGAACTACAACTCCAAAATTTCAAGGGCGTTCTGCTGATCTAGGTTTGAATTCCATCACAACAAATAGTGAAATTTGACCTCAATAAAAATATACGAAATTACGAATCAATTGATGACTATGAAACCGTTGTTGATTGCAGAAAAACATCCACTAATATCCTTCTAAGGAAGGAAATGTGCCATCCTTACCAGGTCGGGCCTACATGTGATTGAATTTAGTTTGGCATGATGTGTCAAATGGTGATGCACTTTGCTTTTTTGATCAGATCTAAGCTCAGCCAACTTACCACACCAACCATGAATAACTATGAACATTTCATAAATTCACTGGAAGAGGAGGCTTCTCAAATCTCCCCATCGAGAAGAAGAATTTACGTTTTGTGCATAAGCCCTTCATCAGACATTATGAAAAGACATTCCTTGAAACGTTGCCTCTCTTGTTCATCGGATGCTGCCTGACAGGCTGCGTTTTTCCAGCACCACACCAGTCTATGTTCTGAGAATTAAAATCCCCAAAGATGACAACTGTATTGCTCCTGCAAGTCTCCCCAATCTCGCTGCATATTTCTTCCTTGAATGATGAAAACAAACAGTAACTGGACCTTTTAGAAACAATGGGAGACGTATGATTTTACAAAAGACAATACTTTTTTTTAAAGGACTTTTTGGAAAGCCTGTTGGATTTTATGTCTTGGTGTGGATATAAGTTTCGAAATAGATAGAGTGGGGAAGGTAGATATGGCTTTTCTGAATCTTCAGAAGGCTTTGGACAAGTTTTGACATGGGCGAAAGTATAAGTCAGAAGAGCAAATGGCCCCTTAAAGAACCGGGAGGCCGTAAAAATGTGGTACTATCGGAGATACGTGAGATCCTGAAGAAATGTTTTGCTTCAGTATTTGCTGTGAGAAAAGACATGGAATCTGAGGAACTTGGGCAAATATGCAGTGATGTGCTGAAAAGATTCCGCAATAAATGAATTGTTGATCATTTGGGAAAAAAAAACTCAACTGATTCTCTTGTGCCCTTTAGGGAATTACATCTGACAGCCTTGCCGGGTTTAGATCACAAGTGACTCCAGACCCACAGCAATATTGTTGACTCTAAGCTGCCTGCGAGCAATTAGCGGTGAGCAATGTTTGCTGGTCTATCGATTAATCACCTCACCTGAAGCATATATATGTACAATTGCATACTTCCATCCTGACCACTGCAAACACATCCAGCTGCAGTAATTCGTTCTGGCTTTATAATATCACTTAAGCCTTTTCCACTCTCTGTAATATTCTCACAACCTCCAGTAACTTCAACTCCCCTGTTGCTATTATGTCATTAAATCCTGACAATGTTTCCTCTTCCGACTGAATCCTCCGCAAGTAGACCCCTTTGCACTCCTTTTAACAAATACTTCCATGTTTTGTCTGTTAATAAAACAGACTCTCTTTAAAATTATTACATGATTTTTCAGAGGTCTTCTGAGCGTCTCTGAATCGAATCAGATGCTTTCTGTCCTGAGTGAGGGGCAGATGGGAATTTCTTGCTGAGGTTTGGGCTGTTTCAATAGAATTTCCTTTTGTTGAATGTTTCACGCTGTTCCTTCAAACGTGTTCCACTGTTCACTTAGAGACACTTATATCAGGCTGCATACATTGTTAACCTTGGTCAGTTCCCCTCTCAAAATCATATAATTGGATTTGTTTCTGTTTTCACATGTAACGTGTCCTTTCTGTAGTCACCTTAAAACTTCATAATTCCTTTGAATCTCACTTCATCACAATTTCCCGGAGGAACTCTCAACATGACATCACTCATTCACTCAGCTTCATCAGCCGACGATCGAGCTGAGATAGTTAATTCCCGAGACAGTTGCACAACACCGACATAGAAATTATCCGAACATCTCTTCGAATATCACTCTTGCCAGTTGATTGTCCAAGACTGTACGTAGATTGAAGTCCCATGAAATTATCAGAGTGCCTTTGTTACATTTTCCAATTAATTCCTTTTAGGGAATGATGAACAATGAAATGCTGATAGGCCGTCAAAAGACTGTTCTCCTCCTTGTATTGTTAACGTATATTGCACAGAATTTGCATTTAGATTAATTCAGCTGCACCATCTGTGGCCAAACGCTTTCTCTGTAATGGATTTGTTCCCCATTTCTGTCAGAGTCACCCAACCTGCCTAAGTCTCCATGAGGTTGTGCACCATTACATATTAATGAATACCTTTGAACCTTGTGTTCCCCCTGCAAACACGTCACTCTGGTGCTTAAATTTCATTAATCTTTTTGTCACAACTCCATATATCTTATTGTAGATAGTTTCTTCATTCC
The DNA here is from genome assembly GCF_047496795.1 of Chiloscyllium punctatum. Lineage (NCBI taxonomy): Eukaryota > Metazoa > Chordata > Chondrichthyes > Orectolobiformes > Hemiscylliidae > Chiloscyllium > Chiloscyllium punctatum. The sequence goes on along the minus strand of NC_092781.1, from coordinate 18,986,143 downwards.
AGAAATGAACAGTAAAATCTAAGATTTGACCAGAATTCCCTATTCCAAATCTATTCACTGACGTACAGCTTTATTTACACGTTGTCCCTTTTTGTTCCATTCTTATTGACTGCAACCACAACTTCATGCTATTCCGATGCTTTCCCTTTTCTCTTTGGATTTGGAAAACTCCTTTCACCAAAACACTGTCGCTGGATCTTCTCTGGTGTGTACGTCCCTACCCATATACCTACCGACATGATTGGCCAAGACACTGGTCCCAGCACGGTTCCAATGGTGCCCAGTGAAATAGAACTTTTACATTCACTCGTGGAATGAGGAGGTCTCTGGCTGGCCAGCACTTCTTGCACATCTATAGTTGTTGTTGAAGTGAATGTCTTGCTGAGGCATTTTAGAGATCAATTGAAAGACCACCGATTTACTTTGTCTGTGGAGACACACTATAACGTCCATGACAAGTGAGGATGGCGGATTCCATTCTGCACAGGGCATAAGGGCATCAGATAGCATTTTTTTCTTAACTTCAACAATTTTTTAATGCTCATTTGCAGATTGTAAATTCCAATGTTTTAGAAAAATTTATTTAATATTCAACGATATTTGGCTGTTGGTATTCGAATCTATGTCCCAAAAACATTAGCCGAGATTCTGGATAATACCACTAGGTGATCACATCGCCTGCTGACAGGTTGCTCAGTCCAGTACAACGTAAGTCAAACGACTTATTCCTATACAATTGGTTGATCCGTGCACCATATTACATGTTGGTGATTTTACTCAGTGTCAACCCATGTGGTATCCCTCATTGTGTGGATCTAATTGCTTCCTCTGTTATCGCCTCTCGCTCTTGCAGCTACTCCCGATCCTGAGTAAACTGAATTCTCCACTCCAGAGAGACGAGGCAGCACAGTCCAAGAATGGATACTGGGAGTTATCAGATTTCTGTGGTACTCAATGTCATTCTACACGTGCAATTCACACTGCATCAGTCGAATTTCAATCGTTTCTATTTTCTCTCTCTGACAAAGAATCAGGAAGTTCCTGACTCATTCGACTCCCTAACTACTGGGTAGCTCGTCCATCACCTCATTGAAGATGGTTGGTGAGCCAGTGAGACAAAACCGAAAGAGGTCTGGAGCCTTCGATAAATCATGGAGTGAGGTAAGATCGCACACAGTGCACAGTTCACAGAGCAATTAGAGGGCTCCAAACATCGGCGAATGAGACATACATTGATAAAATGCAGAAGGGGGAGAAAAGTACAGATGCACCCGAGGCTCAATCACCAGTCCGACTTTCAGATTTGAGTGCGAAAATAGCATAGGGAGTTCCAAGTTATGAATCCAGGCCTGTGTTACCTTAGTTAGCATCAGTACAACAGGGGTGAAAGCAGGCCTCCCACGAAAGGGTCGTAAAGATACCTGGAATCTTTCTGTTCTGTGTTCCCTGCCCAACATTTTACTCATGGCATGACTTACGGACTCGTGTCTTCAACCATTCTAACTCCAAGAACAGTTCCAATCTCTGTTACATCCTGCCCTCCCTACAATCCCTGCATGTAGTTCAAGTGTACTCTAAGCCAGACTGTCATCCCTAATTCTGCAACTTACTTCAGTTTCTACAAGCTGCCTCATCTGGATTTTCGTCTCTTCCAGTTACTGAAGACATAGGGTCACGCAGCACAGAAACAGACCTTTCAGCCTAACTGAACAATGCTGACAGATTTGCCAGATGCAACGGGTTGCAATTTCCAGCGTTTGGACCCTGCCTCTTATAATCGTCGTCTCTCCATGTACCTGCCCAATTGTCTCTTACATGTGGTCATTGTATTTCTTTCTACGATTTCTTCTCAAATCATTCCTTACAGGTGCAATCGTCTAATAACGTTGTCCCTTAATTACCTCCTTAAATCTTTGCTCTCTCACTCACGTTTCTGCCTTCTCGTTTAAAACTCACCTACTCTTGACTATTCACCTTACTTATGCCCCCATATTCCAAATAACGCTTATAATGTCACCCTGTCGCGTCCTATATCCAAGAGAAACAAAGACGACAAACATCTCCAACATAGGGACTCAACGCTCTGGCCAATGCAGACATGTGTGCCAAATGCTGCTTTCTTCTCCCTGCCCCACGATAATGTCACTTCCAAGAAAAAATGTAACTGCACCCCTTGTCGTCCCACCGTTCAACAACACTGCTCAGGGCTCAGCCATTAACTGTGTTGGGCCTCCCCAGGTATTTCTAAACACAACCCAACACCTGAATTAAATTCCATCGTTCGTTTCTTGGCCCATTGACCGAGTTGAACAAGATTTTATTTCGTAACCGCATTCACTGCCAACTCTACAATTAAGCTTGTTATCCACAAACTTACGAAGAATTATTCCTACATTTTCACCAAATCACTTGTGTAAATGATGCAATCAACAGACACAGCACCGAGACTTGTGTCACACCACTGGTCACAGACCTCCAGTTTCAACAAAAACCTTCGACCACCACCCTCTGTCTTCTGCTGTCAAGCCAATTTAGTATCGTGTTCGCTATCCCTCCCTGATTCCATGTGGCCTTACGTTACTAACCAAGATGCTATGAGCAACCCTGTTTTAGGTCATGCTAAAGTCAGTACTGACACGATTTTCAACAGACGCAGTTAAATTTGTGACACCTGACATTGTACGGAAAAAGCCGTGCCGACTAACTTTAATCAATCCTTGGCCTTTCCAAATACATTTAACTCATGTCTGGCAGAATCGCTTTTACAATTTTCCCACAACTGACATCTGACTATTTGATCTTTCTTTCCTTGGGATTAACTCTCACCCTTTGTTGAATAGTGGAACAGCACAATATTCGTACTCATAGATTGAACAGCATGGAAAGTGACCCATAGGTTGATACCAACCATAATCTAAAATTAAACTCCTACCACCTGCCATCTCCTGGTTCATATCCCTCCAAGCCCTCCCTATTCAAGTACCTCTCCAAATGTCTTTTACACATTGTAATTGAACCCACATCCACACCTCCCTCGGGAGGTTCATTCCCCACATAAAGCATCCACTATTTAAAAGTTGAATCTTTCTTAATAAACGTATCTATCCTCTCATCTAAAATAAATGTGGCCCTCCTGTTCAAATACCCCATTCTGATAAAGGACAGCGACTATTAACTCTATCTATATTCCTCATTATTTTAAAACTTGGATAATGTTGCTGCTCAACGTCCTGGTTCCAGTGAAAAGAGACTCAACCTACACAGCCTTCCTTCATAACTCAAACTTTCCATAGCGAGCTACATCCTGGTTAATTTCTTCTGAACCTCGAAAGAATATCGAAAGAATATCTTTGCAACGTTTTCGAGAAAAACGGGTAGACAATAAAAACAATCCGATGATTCCTCAGACACAAACTAAAAGCAAGCAGACACAACGCAAACAAAAACTACAGCCACATTAACTTACATCAAAGGCATATCAGAAATGACTTCCACACTATTCTGAACCCTTGGCATCATGATAGTCCACAAACCGAACAATACACTTAAACAACGACGAATGAAACTAAATATCCATTAGATATTACGAGCAAAACCGACGTAATTTCCAAGTTACCATGCAAGAACTGTAGAAAATACATCAGAAGAACTAGCAGGAAACTATCCACCAGCGGACATGAACACCAATTGTCCACCAAATGACACGACGTATTGTCACTAGTTTCCATGCACACACACTAAGGAAGAGACCACTTTGACTGTGACAACAGCAAACAGCCTAAGACAGGCGAAACAGAACCACACACGAGAATTATGAGAGCCATAACATTCTAACCAGAACTCAAACAATATACACAGCGATTTATAGACAACCTGCCTTCCCTTCAGAAAAAGAAACACAAATAAAATCACCCACCTAAAGAGACCAAGTCTTTGAAGGAGAGAAGCAGGACTTACCACCAGCACTTCACCGGAGACTCTCACTGATGATATTACCAAGTATGGTGACGAAACGTTTAAAAACGAATATTCATGCTCAGCGAGTTAACTTTAGACTTATCATCAACCTGAGCTACAAATCTTCGAAATAATCACTAATATCGTTCATTTAATTGGTCGACCAGACGTGGACACAGTATTACAGAAAAGGCCTCATCAATGACATGTACAATCTGAATATGACTTCACAAACCCTGTACGCAATGGACGAAGCATGTAAAACACTGTCCCTTCCATTCTGTGATGAAAAATTCTAGAATTATGTTCCTGAACCCGCAGGTCCCGCTGCTCTGCAACACTGACAAAGGTCCTGGCATTAATTGCATTTGTTTTACCTTTGCTTCTTGCACCAAATGCATTACCTCATATTTATTCAAATTGAATTCCATCTACAGCTTTTCAGCCCATTCCCTCATATCAGCAAGCTCCCTTTGTCATCTTAGAAAACCTCTCCCACTGTCCTCTTTGCCGCCCTCCTGTCTTCCAGAACATCATACATGATAATGGTTGCAATATCTCTGCAAGGAGTTCAATAATTTATTACCTAGCTTCCTACAATGTCCTGAAATACACTTCATCAGTTCCTGAAATTGATCTACCTTGGTGTTTTACAACTTTTCCGCATTGCCTCTTCTCCAATTTGAACTCTTTATTCTCTCATATTAAACGTTTGCCACATAGTTTTGGGCTCCACAACGACGTGGAAAAGACCTTGAATATTCACCCTATCCATGGCCGTCATGTTTGTATAAACGTCTGTAAGGTCACCCCTCAGTCTCCGATGCTCCAAGGAACGCACCCCCAGCTCACTCAGCCACAACCGTGGCAACATCTTGAAAACATTTCTCTGAGCTTTTTCAAGATTCATAACGTTTTTGCGTTCCTGATTTCCATTCAAAGTGTATTTCTCCAACCTGTACGCTGCCCAAGATATTCACCTGATCGACCCGACTATACCTGACATGTCTCCCTTTTCCATGATCAGAGTCTGAGTAGTCATCCAGTGTTTCCTAACTCTGTCAGCATTGACCATTCCACTAAAAGGAACACTGGATTAGTGGTGCTGGAAGAGCACAGCAGTTCAGGCAGCATCCAACGAGCAGCGAAATCAATGTTTCCGTCAAAAGGCCTTAATCAGGGCTTTTGCCCGAAACGGTGATTTCGCTGCTCGTTGGATGCTGCCTGAACTGCTGTGCTCCTCTAGCACCACTAATCCAATATTTGGTTTTCAGCATCTGCAGTCATTGTTTTTACCTCACTAAAAGGAACATGCTGGCTCTGGATGCTCGTTTTGTGCACTTTGAAAATATTCCCACTTCCTTCGACATCCCTGATCCCTACAAAGAGATTCCTCCAATCACAGTTTGAAAGTTCATGCCTCATACTATCAAGATTGGTCTTTCCCCATTTTATCAAATTAACCTGGTGAGAAAAGCCTGTCTTTTCTCTTAACTATTTTCAAAAGAATTGAATTCTGATCACTTTGTCTCTTACTGACACCCCAGTCCATTTCCCCACCTCCTTTCCCTCAGGAAGGTAATATTCTTTCCCCTTCCTCCAGTCGGGCCATTTATTTATTGATTGGCCGTTTACTGGAACGCAATGAACAAATTCCTCCCTGTCAAATGCTGAACACTGGCAGTCCCAAACTAGATTTGGGAAGTTTAAACGCCCCTACCATTACAACCCTATTGTTATCATTGATATTTGAGATCGCCCAACATACTTGTTCATTAATCTTCCAATGATTATTAGGGATCAGTAGCACAATCATATCAAACTTCTTATTCTGATACTATTCTCGCTCCTCAGTTCCACTAACACAGCTTCACTCGGTGATCCCACAGGAGTATTTTCTGTATGTACTGCTGTGATGATTAATGCTGTTAAAACCCACCACCACCTCTCCTTTCTTTCCTCCCCATATACCTTTCCTGTAGAGTCTGTACCTTGAAACAATGAGCTGTCAGTCCTTCACTGCCCCAAATGTGTTTCTGTAATATGTCTAATGCCGCAGTCCCATGTTCCCATCCATGACCTAATTTCATCTCCCTTAACTGAGAGGAATCTTGCGTTAAAATAAATGTTGTTAATCATCAGTTTTCCCTTATTGCCTGCTGCATTCTTGCCTGCCTTGCCAATTGTAATTCCGCTTTTAATTGTGTACCAGCCTCAAACGTCTAGCTGTCCTTACAGCTGTTTCAAGTCCAAGATCCAGCTAGACTACCTTAAATCCCCTCGAGTAGCCCTAACGTTTCTCCCCATTTGGATGTGGATCCCCCTCCCACCCCAATTCAGGTATCTTTTCATCCTGTCGACACGTGATGCCACCTTCGGGGACCTATGGACTTGACTATCAACGTCACTTCGTTCCTCTGTACTCCACTAGGGCCTACATATCATTATGTATATCCTTCACTTATCATACTTACTACAGGGTATGACCTCACACCGATCAGAAGTAAACCCCATCTGCCATTACTCTGCACTTTTTATCATCTGATCGCTCAGTTTCGGAACATTTACCACATTTATTGGATGTGTTCGATCAACTTTGAAAATACCGTTTGATGATAAACATAACTGAAAATGAATTTGCCAAAACCCAAGTAACGTTCCGGGTCCATGGTATTGGACACGGGCAGGTGGCTATTCTAGATGCGAACACAAAGATAATTGGGGAATCCCCATGCCATCGACAAAGTAGGACTCCATTTACTCGGATTGAACGGATTTTAGCGAAAGTTTGTTCAGAATTTTAGCAGTTTGGCTGGTCGAGTGACGATTTGCTAAAGAAAGGCATGAAGTTTCATTCGACGTCGAATTGTTAGAAGGCATTTGACTTCCTGAAAACGATGTTAACCACTGTCCCGATCTTAGCTTCATCTGATTGCGCAAACGCATTCAATTTGGCTATCAATTCCAGTGATGTGGCTATCGTTGCTGTGCTCCTGCTAAAGATGACGAGAAGATAGAAAAACCTATTAGGTAATTCCTCAAAACGTTGAACGTTCTTCAGAAGAAATAGTCCACATTTGAGAAAGAGACTTCGATCTTGGTGTTGGTATGACTAAATTGACCATTCTATGCCGTAATCATCACCCATTGAAGTTTGTAGCATAACTGAAGGTCAAAACTGTCAGACTGTTTCGGTGAAGCCTGTTGCTGCATTCATTCAATTTGGAAGTTGTGGATGTGGAAGTTCTTAAAAACGTGCTTGCCGATGCATTATTAAGACTTCAATGAGAGATGGTGACAAAGTGGTTAGCATTGCCGTCTCACAGCACCAAGTACTTGGTTCAATTCCAGTCTCAGGTAACTGTCCGTATGAAGTTTGCACGTTCTCCCTTGTGTGGGCGTGGGTTCTCCCCGGGTGCTCCAGTTTCCTCCCACAATTCAAATATGTGCTGGTCAGGTTAATCAGCCATGCTAAAGTGCCCATAATGTTATGTGCATTAGTCAGGGGCAAATTATTGAGTCTTATGTAAAATCGAAATGACCTAAAAGAGTTATTACAATCAAATGGGGAACATATCTGGAAATAAACGGGGTAAATATGGAGGAGGGGAATGGGTCTGATTGGTGTACTCTTCAGAGATTAGATTAGATTAGATTACAGCGTGGAAACAGGCCCTTCGGCCCAACAAGTCCACACTGACCTGCCGAAGCGCAACCCACCCATACCCCTACACTTACCTCTTATCTAACACTACGGGAAATTTAGCATGGTCAATTCACCTAACCTGCACATCTTTGAACTGTGGAAGGAAACCCACGCAGACACGGGGAGAACGTGCATACTCCACACAGTCCGTTGCCTGAGGCGGGAATTGAAGCCGGGTCTCAGGCGCTGTGAGGCAGCAGTGCTAACCACTGTGCCACCGTGCCAAGGGGCAGTGTGGACTTGTTTGGACAAAGGGCCTGTTTCCTTCCATCGACAATCTAATTGGCCGGTTTGGTCGTGGAAGAGCAACAGACGAAATCCTCACACACTTTTATGTTTGCATGTTTATAATCAGTGGATATATGTTAGTACTGGAGTACTAACCAACTTTATTCAGGTTTTCAAAAACGAAACCATCATTGGAAATTAATTTTTTAAAGTCGAGGTGTCAGAAAGCTGGTTAGGTGTCCTCGATGTTTTAAGAGGGATTCCAAATCATACAAGGTTCCAAAATGTCTGAAATTTGAACGGTTTATTGGGTCTCTTTGTGTCTTCACCTATCAGCAAATGACTCAGGTAGAGAGCTTCCCTGTCTTTAAAATAACAATGTGTAATAAAGTGGGAGTGGCTATTTCTCGAGCTGCGCGGGTCAGTTAAGTTCTAGGGTTAGTTGAGTCTGGGTGACAGTTGAAAGTGGATGGCATCCCCTACTTTCTTCATTTCTGACTTTGTAACCTATAATGTTTGTGTCATTTCACTCTTTGTGCTAAGTGATTTACTTATTAGGATTGTCATACATATTTTGGAACAGCATCATTAAGTCGGGATCGCTTGTCCACCTCGGATCGGATACATTATTTCGTTATTCTATTTTTGGACCTTTCTGTTTCATTCCGTAATTTTCAAAATAGTTATATGTGTTGATAACTAGGCAGTCTGGCCAGCTAACTCACTCCGGGAATAACCACTATGCACTTTGCTTCAAGAAATAGAATGCCGACAGTGTGGTCAAGGCCATTCGGCCGAACACGTCCACTGTGAACCACAGAGGACTACCACACGCAGACCCATGCCCTTACTTTTCCACATTTAATCCAGACTAATGCACCGAATCTACGCATCCGTAACGACTATGGGCAATTAAGCATGGCAATTCAACTAATCTGCATTTTTCGCATTGCATGAGGAAACATGAGCAAACGCATGTTGGCAATGGGAGAATATACAAACTCCACAGAGACAGCTGGCTGGGAGGTTGGGGGTGGCGGTGATCGAACTCGTTTCCCTGGTACTGGGGCACAGCAGTTCCCACCACTTAACCACTATGCCACTCCAGTGACATGGTACGGTCTGGGCGACTTTCTGAGAAATGTTTTGAGGAATCAGCCCTTGTCCAGAACAATGTACAATTCTCATGTTCATTAAAACCCATGGATTAACGAGTCAGGGATGGAATGAATATGATATAAAATAGGAGACAGAGAGGACCGGGTTTCATGGCTGAAGAGACTCGAGGGGATGACCGTGATACCTCCCTGTCACGAGTATCCAACCATCAATCTTTCTGACAAATGGAATGAAATGCATTGCAGACCAAGTCAGCAGACAATATTTGGGAGGCGGAATGCTGAACGACAATGTGAACAGAATGTTTGATCACATGTAATGCAGGTTGATAAGTTTGTTTACATCTCGACTGGATATTCAGAAATAATACAGAAACAAATAACAAAATATGTAATGTGACAGTGAGTAACAGTGGGGACAGAGCTCATTCCGAGCTGCTGTAGAGACAATGGGCTGCGTAACCACCATTTTCCTTTAATTACTCTGAGAAACGTATTGACCGCTACGAGATCCTCAGGAGATAAGTTATTCATAAAGGGCACAGACAACCTCATAATTACTAAGCTATTCATTTTTGTTTTAGAAAGTGGCATGTCTCTGAAACGCGGTTTAAATCAAAATCAGCTTTCTGAGATTTGTGTATTTAAGAGGATATTGGCAAAAGTCTTTTTTTGCAAGTTAAAGAAGAAACAGAGTCCCGCGTGATGCAAGAGTCTCCAGCACAAGTAGTTGCACCAGGAATGGTGCATGTGGTCAAAATATAACTCGGTTCCACGCCTGGACCCATCAAGGAAAGCAAAATATTAAAGATAATGCAAATCTGAAATGCAAGCACAAAATCGTGGAGGAATGCAACAGATGAGTCAGCATCTGAAGAGAGAAACTGAGTTAACATATCGAGTCTCATCTGAAGCTTTTGTGCAAATCAGATTAGACTCAAAATTTTAATTCTTTTCTTCTCTGCTCTAATGCTGCTGAGTTTCTCTCCAGCATTTTCAATTGGCGCAATGGTACGAGTCAGACATTTATGGTGAATGTTTGCTTTATGAAATGGTAGCCGGTTACCAGCATTGTTCCACCGAGATTGGTTTTAAATAGTCATTGTTTGTGATTTCTTATAAGTGAATTGGATGGGAATACAGAAGGCAGAGTTAGTAAGTTTGTGGATGACAACAAATTGGTTGGTACAGTGGACAGGAAAGAAGCTTTTCTGATATTTAAAAAAAGACCTTGATCAAATTGGCTAATATGGTGGCATATACCAGATCGAGTTGAATCTAGATAAAAGCCCGGTGCAGACAATTCCCCATCTTCTGGTGTTCAACACAAATATGTTCTCCTTGATCTTTAAGATGTTTTATCCTCTCCCGAGTTACTCTCTTGTTCTTTAAGTCGCTGTAAAGTCCCTTTAGATTATACTTAACATTTTCTGCCAATAGTAACTCATATTCCCTTTTTGGCTTCCTAATTTCTCACTAATGTCCCACATTATTTATTTTGATGAACAAATTCTGTTAGAACAAGTTGTTTATATTGAAAGTACCATACTTTTCTTATTGCTGAGTTGAAACTCGCTAAAATTATTCATCCATTGTACCTTACTCTAACCAGCCTTACGCTTCATTCTGAGAGGAACATAATGCCTGTAAACTCGCTTGTCACACTGTTGAACCCGACCCAATTCTCAGGCTGCTAGCAATCAACACCAAACTTATTTCATGCCAAAACAAATGTGGTATTTCAATTAAAAGCATCATATTTATAGAAAGCCTATTCTTGTCCAATACAATTTTGAAACTAATGGAGTTACTGTTGCCATAACCAAAGTGTTCGCCCAATTCTACTTCAGTCACCTGCCCTGCCTTATTGCCAGAAGAATGTCTAGAATTGATCCTTCTTTCGTAAGAGCATCCACATTTGATAAAGAAAATTTTGTTGGACACGTGACAATTTCTTCATCATCCAAACGTTTAGCAAGTTGGTAATACCTGTCAATGTTTGGAAAATTTAGCCCTCCTCCTGCAAACCCCCATTATTCCAATCTTTTTCTGCTTACATTTATCTGAGATTATTTGTTTCTCATTTCCTTTCCAACCGTTGGAGTGCATGTTGTAGAATTCGTTTCTATCATTTCTTATTTGTAATTTTTCCCATGTATTTACACAGGATGCTTTTTTCAGAAATAGTTGCCTTGATTGAAGCAATAATTTATTTCGTCAACAAAAACTACTGGCCAATCCACATCTTCTTTTCTATCCTTTGTATACACTTAATACATGGAACTTTGAACTACCACTCTTAAACATCTCTCTGCCATGTTTTTGCAACAGCCATCATTTCAAATCTCATGTTTTTAAAAATGCCGCCAGTGGATCAGGATTCCTTCTAAGACCCTTATCATTGAAAAAAAAATACAAGTTGATTTTACAGAATAATCATATACTCTAAATTTCCAATCTTTTTTTTTGAATTGATGAGCTCTCATCACATTCAGAATCTTCTCCTCCGTCCTACTAATTACACTGCTGCTTAGGATACTTCCACTATGAATATCAATATGCATCCTCCCTATCTGAGTGCGGCAGCAAGGTGGCTGAGTGGTTAGTACTGCTGCCGAACAGCAATGGGGACCCGGTTTCACTTTTAGCCTCTGGTGACTGTGTGTGTGGAGTTTGTACAATCTCCAACCGTCTGCATGGGATTCTTCAGTAAACTGCTGTTTCCTCCCACACTCCAAAGATGTGCACTTTAGCTGACTTTGCCACGCTAAATTGGACATTTCTTTCAGGAATGAGTGGGTTGGTGCATTAGCCAAGAGTAAATAGAGGCCACGAGGGAAATGGGTCCGGGTGCGTGACTCTCCAAAGTGTCTGTGTGAATATGTTGGGTCGAAAAGCCTCTTTCCACGCAGTAGGGATTCTATGATATTCTACTCTCTCTCTTTTGAAGATGTTGTTCCAATCCTGTTTGAAAAGACCTTTTCCATTTCAAAAGACATTCCAATGTCCCAAGAGCTTGAATTCTTGAATAACACATCATCACTTCAAGCATTCATTTTCCTCCTTTCACCTTTGTTCCTTCATCAGTTGAGTTTAGAATTGCGTGTAAACCAGTAATTGCGACTTTTAAGGTTGTCTGTTTTAATCTTCTACCTCAGCTCTTAAATTCACTTTGTACTGCTGTAATCGTTTCGCAAAAAAAAATCATTGTTTCGAATAAGTACAATAATTTTTGACTTCTCAATCTCACCATTAGCTATATCTTTCGAACGGTTAAAGGCATTCTTAATCCTAGCACCGGGAAAGCAGCAAACCATTAAAAATTGAAAGTCACTGCCGCAGACTCTCCTGTTTAAGCCCATGACAGCAGAGTCCCCAGTAGCAATAATTATACTAAATCTTGTCAAACGCTGTCTAACATAAGAACATTTCGAAGTGTCCAATACGAGACGGCTCCTCCACATTCCTCGGAGAGACTATCCCCATTTACAGTTCAGAACAACCTGTTTGATCGATTCATAGTGACTGGATAATAACTTTTCTAAATATTCTAACTATCACTCTCTGCACCATTTATGACATTCATAACATTATGCAGAAAAGCAACTTGTTTCATAATGCCTTGTATATTTGTTACTTATCATCACTTACAGAAAATAATGTTAAATTGAATACTTTACAAACACACACGTACACACCACACACACACAAACACACATTTTATATATACACACACCAAATATATGAAAAATAAATAAAACCAAGCATTTTGCTAATTAACTCAATTAAAAAAATGCAGTTCATTAAATTCCACGAAGAACAATGTCTTCAACAGAGCTGAACTTGCACAGGACTCTCCAAAATTAAGGCGCAACCTCTTTTTGTTTATAAAAACAACTGCCTAATCTTTCGAAAACGAAAAGACATTACAGTCTTAAAAAATAAACATTTTAGAACATGTGAGCACCTTTCTAGTTTCCTCGCAGACTACCTTTAAAATTTACGTTTGTTTTTTTTCCAAAAAAAATGTTTGTTTGAAGAGAGAATCGCGATTTTTTGTTTTCTTTTTGTTTGGTTTCAAATTCTAATAAAATCAAATGGAAAAGACCCTATGTTAATGAACACACATTACGACAGTTACTGCAGAAAAAGTATATTAATCTTTAAATATGTCTGCAATCCCAGAAGAAGCTGTAAGATGCATACTGTTCTAACAATACTTTTTGAAATTCTTTTCTGACAATACGAAAAACAGTGGGCGTATGCTCTAATATTTTTTTTCCCAGTTCAAGGTAGACGTGACGATGTGACTTGACCTCTTGTCGTGGGCCGAAAAGTAGATTTAATTGAAACTTTATCCTAATCACTCCAGCTTTTTCAAATAAAATTCTGAGTCTGTGTCCATTCTACAGACCAAATAATCCTTCAGCTCTGACTATTTCAGGCAATGTTACAAAGAACATTATGCAAGTCCATGTAATACACATACGTTGGAAGGAATGTCACCGAAATCTAGTTCAATATTAAAAATGTGCAAACCAAACTGCGTTTCTCTCAACCACATGCCTCGACTACTGCAACTCCAACTGTCAGCGTTGAAAAAGTTCCAAGAACCGCAATTGGAACAATAACAGAACACAGGAATTAGGAGTGGGCGTATGAACAAAGCAAGTTGGAGTGGCAGTAGGAAAGTCAACCTCGCAGTTATCTTCATTAAACACTAGCTATCAGGTGTAGTCCCATTCTCCAAGCCTATCAATATTCATCTGTAGACTCCTTACCTCCACATCACAGCTATTTTACCGTCTATTTTAGTACCATCGGTGGATTTAGTCGCCAGACTCTGTCTCTCCTTCCAGGTCATTTGGATAGAGAGTAAACAGTTGAAGTATGACAGCTGAAACTGGCAACACCTCAATCGTTTAGGTTCTCCTGAGAATGGCCATTTTTCTGTATACTGTGTTTTCTGTTAGTCAGCCAAACTACTATCCAATTCCATACTGTCGCCTTAACCCCCTGGCAGATATGTGTCCTTTATTGGAACCTTTTCAAATGGCATCTGAAATTTTGATGTACGGCATTTGTTGGATCCCCATTATCCACCGAGCTGGTTACATTCTCAAAGAGCTCCAGCAGGTTTGTCCAAGCACAATATGTCCATCACGAAACCGTGCTGGCACTGGTGAATTGATCTTTTTTTCCAAAGTGTTTAGGTATTTCCTAATTGACTGCAGCAACTTTCCAACTGCAGAAGTGAAACTTGCGCTGGTCTATATTTTCCGACTTTTTACTTATCTCCTGTATTGCCTAAGACTGTCACATTAATAATTTTCCAATATTTTGGCACGTTCAAGAATGCAAGGAGTTTTTTTGAATATCTTAACTATAACGCATCCACTACCTTCGCTGTTCACTCCTTTAATAACATTGAGTGCAGACTATCAGGCCCAAGGGCCTTAATTTATTTAGTACCTTCTTCCTCGTCATCGTACTTCCATCGAGGTCATTTGCAGATTGTCGTGAAAATTAAATCCAATCGAATCAACTGCTAGCAACATCAAAGCAAACCTTCATTTTTAACCTCTGCATTTAGGGAACTAATACACTTGGCATGAACGCCCTGTGTCAGGGCCCCGAACAAATTTCGCATATTCTGTTTCAATTATTCTTATCACACGCTCAAGGACAAGACCAGGGAAACATTCGAGCTTCTTGTTTTCTCAGTCCATTGCCGTGGAAATAATTGCTTACTGTTTTGGGGTTTCCCTTCGCTTATTTTCTGAATTCAACTGCTCGCAAGGACAGGTTCAATTTTTACTGGATTAGTGGTGCTGGAAGAGCACAGCAGTTCAGGCAGCATCCAACGAGCAGCGAAATCAACGTTTCGGGCAAAAGCCCTTCATCCAGAATTAAGGCAGTGAGCCTGAAGCATGGAGAGATAAGCTAGAGGAGGGTGGGGGTGGGGAGAGAGTAGCATAGAGTACAATGGGTGAGTCGGGGAGGAGATGAAGGTGATAGGTCAAGGAGGAGAGGGTGGAGTGGATAGGTGGAAAAGAAGATAGGCAGGTAGGACAAGTCAAGGAGACAGTAACTGAGCTGGAAGTTTGAAACTACGATGAGGTGGGGGAAGGGGAAATGAGGAAGCTGTTGAAGTCCATATTGATGCCCTGGGGTTGAAGTGTTCCGAGGCGGAAGATGAGGCGTTCTTCCTCCAGGCGTCTGGTGGTGAGGGAGCGGCGGTGAAGGAGGCCAAGGACTCCATGTCCTCGGCAGAGTGGGAGGGGGAGTTGAAATGTTGGGCCACGGGGCGGTTTGGTTGATTGGTGCGGGTGTCTCGGAAATGTTCCCTAAAGCGCTCTGCTAGGAGGCGCCCAGTCTCCCCAATGTAGAGGAGACCACATCGGGAGCAACGGATACAATAAATGATATTGGTGGTTGTGCAGGTGAAACTTTGATGGATGTGGAAGGCTCCTTTAGGGCCTTGGATAAAGGTGAGGGAGGAGGTGTGGGCACAGGTTTTACAGTTCCTGCGGTGGCAGGGGAAAGTGCCTGAATGGGAGGGTGGGTCGTAAGGGGGTGTGGACCTGACCAGGTACTCACGGAGGGAACGGTCTTTGCGGAAGGCAGAAAGGGGTGGGGAGGGAAATATATCCCTGGTAGTGGAGTCTTTTTGGAGGTGGTGGAAATGTCGGTGGATGATTTGGTTGATGCAAAGGTTTCTAGGGTGAAGGTGAGCACCAGGGGCGTTCTGTCCTTGTTACGGTTGGAGGGGTGGGGTCTGAGGGCGGAGGTGCGGGATGTGGACGAGATGCGTTGGAGGGCATCTTTAACCACGTGGGAAGGGAAATTGCGGTCTCGAAAGAAGGAGGCCATCTGGTGTGTCCTATGGTGGAACTGGTCCTCCTGGGAGCAGATACGGCGGAGGCAGAGAAATTGGGAATACGGGATGGAATTTTTGCAAGAGATCGGGTGGGAAGAGGTGTAATCCAGGTAGCTGTGGGAGTCAGCGGATTGGAAAAAATGTCAGTGTCAAGTCGGTCGTCACTAATGGAGATGGAGAGGTCCAGGAAGGGGAGCGAGGTGTCAGAGATAGTCCAGGTAAATTTAAGGTCAGCGTGGAATGTGTTGGTGAAGTTGATGAATTGCTCAACCTCCTTGCGGGAGCACGAGGTGGCGCCAATGCAGTCATCAATGTAGCGGAGGAAGAGGTGGGGTGTGGTGCCGGTGTAATTACGGAAGATCAACTGTTCTACATAGCCAACAAAGAGACAGGCATAGCTGGGGCCCATACGTGTGCCCATGGCTACGCCTTTGGTCTGGAGGTAGTGGGAGGATTCAAAGGAGAAATTGTTAAGGGTGAGGACCAGTTCGGCCGAACGAATGAGAGTGTCAGTGGAAGGGTACTGTTGGGGACGTCTGGAGAGGAACAAACGGAGGGCTTGGAGGCCCTGGTCATGGCGAATGGAGGTGTAGAGGGATTGGATATACATGGTGAAGATAAGGCGTTGGGGGCCGGGGAAACGGAAGTCTTGGAGGAGGTGGAGGGCGTGGGTGGTGTCTCGAACGTATGTGGGGAGTTCCCAGACTAGGGGGGATAGGAGAGTGTCAAGGTAGGTAGAGATGAGTTCAGTGGGGCAGGAGCATGCTGAGACAATGGGTCGGCCAGGGTGGTCATGCTTGTGGATCTTGGGAAGGAAGTAGAACCGGGCAGTGCGGGGTTCCCGGACTATGAGGTTGGAAGCTGTGGGTGGGAGATCTCCTGAGGTGATGAGGTTCTTTATGGTCTGGGAGATGATGTTTTGGTGATGGGGGGTGGGGTCATGGTCGAGGGAGCAGTAGGAAGAGGTGTCCTCGTGTTGGCGTTTGGCTTCAGCGGTGTAGAGGTCAGTGCGCCAGACTACCACTGCGCCCCCTTTATCCGCTGGCTTGATGGTGAGGTTGGGATTGGAGCAGAGGGATTAGAGGGCTGCGCGTTGTGAGGGTGAGAGGTTGGAGTGGGGACGACAGGTTGAGGCGGTTAATGTCCCGGCGGCAGTTGGAAATGAAGAGGTCGAGGGCAGGTAATAGGCCAGCGCGGGGTGTCCAGGTGGATGCAGTGTGTTGGAGGTGGGCGAAGGGGTCCTCGGAAGGTGGGCGGGAGTCCTGATTGTGAAAGTAAGCTCGGAGGCGGAGGCGACGGAACAATTGTTCGATGTCACATCGTGTATTAAATTCATTGATGCGTGGACGGAGGGGGATGAAGGTGAGTCCTTTGCTGAGGACTGATCGTTTGTCCTCAGTGAGTGGGAGGTCTGGAGGGATGGTGAAAACTCGGCAGGGCCGGGATCTGGGATCTGGTGTGGGTGTGGAGCCGGGAGTGGGGTCGGAGCCAGTACCTGGAGTGGGTGTGATGGTGGGGTGAATGGGGATGGAGGCATGAGCTGGGGTAATGTTGCCCTCGGGATTCTGGGGTGTGGGGATAGTGACAGTGGGGTCTGTGGGGGGTGTGTCAGCAGAATGCAGGTGAGCGGCGCTGGTGGAGGTGGAAGTGGTGGTGATCATGGCAGTAGGGGAAGTCACTGAGCGTGTGGTATCAGCGATGATGTGTGAGCCGGAAGTGGCTGTGGGAGTGGTCATGATGTGGGCGGAAGTGACATCATCACTCAGCGTGGGGGTGGTAGCTGCGTCAGCCGCATGGCTAATGGCGTTTCTGAGGCCAGGGGAATCTTCTGGAATGTTTGAGGAGCGCTGGTTATGGAGGTGGGTGGATAAACGTTTGTTGTACTTACAGTTTTTGATGTTTGAGATGGAATTGAAATACTGTTTGTTGAGAGTATGAATTCTCCTGAGGATGTAGTACAGAGTGGGTCCTTTGCAATTCTGAGAGAGTGTGGCTCTCAGCTGAGGCAGGGCTGACTGTAGAGAGGTTAGGTAACGGCGCATTGCTGCAAGCGTGGAGTGGAGGATCCTGAAGGAGAACTGTTGCTGGTGTTTCTGAATCTGTAATCTGTACTGTTTGTCCTGTTCGGGTCCGAACTCTGCTGGTTTAAAGGTGGTCCGGAGTCCGTGTGGGATGAGTTGGTTACGGAGGCATGCACTGAGGAAGCAAATGTGGCTGTGGTACCGAGTTTGTTTCAGAACATGGTTGAAGAGCTTCAGAGCAGAGGAAATGACCTGGGAGTTGCAGTGGGAGAGGGACTCCCTGAGATTCTTGTAGAGAGAGGAGGAAAACTTCTTCAAGGCAGGCATCCTTGCAAGAGGATTCGCAGTAGGGTTAAAATCAACAAGGTAAAAACAATGACTGCAGATGCTGAAAACCAAATACTGGATTAGTGGTGCTGGAAGAGCACAGCAGTTCAGGCAGCATCCAACGAGCAGCGAAATCGAAGTTTCGGGCAAAAGCCCTTCATGAGGAATAAAGGCAGTGAGCCTGAAGCATGGAGGAGGGTGGGGGTGGGGAGAGAGTATTACCAGGTTGAATGTTTGCAAAGTTCAGCAAGCCAAGCTGTCTCTACTGCAGAATTCAGCGAATTCTTTACACAGTTCAGAAAAGTACTAAATCCAGCAACGTATTCCCCTTCAGATGTCACAGCAAATGTCAACTTTCTTAATATTCCTCCTTGGTCATTTTAGGATAACAAGGAAAACACACAAATAAACTGCCAGATTAAATAAAATATATGCAGAGCCAGACAGCTGAAACACCGCGATCTTAACAGTTGTCTGTGTTGCAAGGAACATTTGAAAATGGTCCCAGACACCCTTCGCCTTCCAGTTTTTCCTCCTCAAGTCTTTCAGCAAATATTCAGTCTCCAGTTTCTAGATCATGCAACTTCCCTTCTGCTGGTTGGGGTAGTGCTGCTTTAATTTGATTCTGTATTTGAGGCAAAAGTGTAGAGTAGTTTATATAGTAACACAACATCTCATCCTCCCAGTGGCCTGTTATCTGTCTTACCATAGATCTTTGTCAATTCCTGTGTTGGGCGGCCTACCAAACAAAAGCACAAACGGGCTAAGATTAGCTCTTCCTCCCCACAAAAACCAATATACATTAGCACATTCAGAACTGCATTTGTCCATGTCACCCCGAATTCCTCAGCACGTTTTGTCAATTTTCATTTAGTGTAGCATTTTCTCTTTCAACTGCAACACCTCTCGCTGGATGGTAGGCACGGTGTTGTCTCAGCTTTATTCTCAAATAATTACTGAACTATTGTATGGTATTATTGACAAATGGTGCCCCATTGCCACTCATAAGCATTTCAGGTTTGCCCATCTCCGACTTATTTCAGTTCCCAAAGACTTGGCTCCTGCATTGACTATCTGTGTAAACGTGCGGACCGCTCCCACCTGTTTGGAAAATGAAACAACTATTACCAGACAATCCCATTTCTCTTCACTGGGTTTTAGTTCGATAAAATCCATCTTGAATGTTCAAAGTGTCTTTGGGGTTGGGGGGTGCAGCCTTCCTCATCTGTATATCCCTCCCCACATTATTATTGCACAGATAACACATCGTTCACAATATATCTGGGAGTAATGAGTATACGCCTGTGGTACCCAGTGTGCCCAAATAATGTCATATATCCCCACTTTTGACACAAGAACATTACCGTGTATCAGTTTGGCATAGAGTGGAAATAACGATCACGCTAAACAGTGTTTACCAATGAGGCCACACCATACCATTTCCCTCACACTGCACTTTGCATTCGTCCATCCACGCTTTTCTTCTGGTGTGGCCTGACTATAACTCATTACGTCTGCGGTTGAGGTACGTATGTCAATCTGATCACTTGGTGGTTGCTGGGCTGCCGTTCTTGTCACTGAGTCTGCCCTCACATTGCCTTGAGAAATAGAATCGTTATTTTTCTTGTGGGCATCACATTTACACACAAGGATTGATTTGCGCAGTAGGACCACTTCCAGGAGGTCAGAAATCATGCCACGGTGTGTGACGGGCTTTCCCGTTGAGGTCAAGAAGCCCCTGTTTCTACAGGGTTCTAAAATCAGGTGCAACCCGGAATGCATATCTGCTGTCTGTGCAAATATTCACTGTCTTTCCATTGGCCAATTTACATGCCTTAGTCAAGGAAATCAGCTCCGCTGCTTGCGCTGACAGATGAGAAGGGAGTGACCACCCTTTGACTATCTCGGGGGCAGTCACTACAGCATACCCAATACAATTCTGGCCTGTTTCCTTGCTGTGTTCCCTTTTCTGACCCATTCAGAAAATTCTCCATACCTGAATTCTGAAATGGTGGAGACTGCAACTCTGATCTGAGGCTGCAAATTTCATTTGTTCCAGCGATGCAATCATATGGGACTCCGTCTCCTTCTGTCGGGAGAACGTTCGCAGGATGAAGGGTGTTACATCGCTATATTTGTAATGTTAGGCATCTTCTTTAAAGCAGTATTGTATCTGAGCCAACGTGCAGCCGACATGTGTGCAGACCTTTTCTCAGACATCAGTAAGGGTACTGCATGTGCGACCATTAGGGTTAATTCACCATAGCCGATTATATGCCTGGAAGGTACAACAGCCTTCTCAGGCGCCGCCGCGTCTCACAGGCATTTAAACAATCCAGATACTACGGGGTCTTCTTTCGCCAAAAAATACGCGACGGTCCTCAATTTCCCACCATGATCCTATAACAGCACAGAGGTTATGCAGCCATGCTTCTCATCTACTGTTTGTTAAAAAGGCTTGTTTGGATTCAGAATCCCCAGTGTAGGTGATGTTTGGCGTACCTTTTCCATTCAACAAAGGAACTCTTGGCCTCTGGGGTCCATTGCAATGGACTATGGTTCTGCAGCCCCTTTCCATGGGCTATGTCACTGAGGGGTGCCTCAAGGGTTGCGTATTGTGGGAGAAACATTCTATAGTAGGAGCACGTGCCTAAACAGGAAATAATTGTCTCTTTGTGTGAGGCTTTGCAATTTGCTGGATTGCTTGATCTCTATCTTGACCAATGGTCTTCCCTTGTTCAGATATTATTTGACATAAGAACTTCATCTGTTTTTGCAAAAATTGTAGCTTTGCAAGACTGGCTTTGTGTCCTTCCCTTTCTCAATGGCAGAGTAACGCAATGGTATCCTTCTCACATTGTTCTTCTGTCAGTGCTACTAAGAGGCAATCGTCTACACACTGAAGAAGCGTTGATCCCGGGGTGAGAACAAGTCTCAAGACTCCTGCGTAGAGCCTCATTATATATGTTGGAGGAGACACAGTAACCTTGACAAAGTGAATGTATATCATTTCCCTTTGAATGAAAAAGTGAACTAGAATTGACAATCTGAGTGTCCCGGTATACCAAAGAATGCACTTGCTCAATCCACAACAGAGAACCATTTGCTCTTCAGGGGAATTTAGCTAATATAGCAAAGGGGTTGGGAACATACGGGCGCGCAGGAGAACAGTGTTATTGAGTACGTGCAGGTCTTGAAGAAACCTCCATTCCTCCGGTTCACCTGGGATGTTTGCCTTTTTGAGTGGAAAAATGGGGTTTCACCCCTGTGAGTTTTCAAGGACATAATTCCAATAACAGAAATGTGAATTGGCTTGTTTCCCCATTACTGGTTTCACACAATTGGGTTGCGGGAATTCCCTTTCGTGTCAAGACTCCTGATGCACCCATTGAGATCAGGAACCATACTCTCAGCTTTATTGGCGTTGACTGTCTGAACTGGCTAGATTTAAGGTTGATTATGCTGTCTCTGTATCTACCAAGAAGGTAACTGTTGTACCATTCACATGTAACATAGAGATAGGCATCAACTTATACGCATCACTATCATATTGAGCACATTATCCACGCTTCGCAATCTCAGCGCTCAGTATGGAGGTGGAGCATGTCTCAGTGCTAGTCAGGTTTGTAGAAGAGATTTTCATAAGCGAGTATTCATTACCAAGCCTCAGGAAAAGAGGCTCACCTGTACCTTATGAGCTGCCCACCTCCACCTCAGCCTTCCCCTCTTAATCATCCTGCTGACCAGTCTCCAGGGCCGATTGAAGCTGTCTTCAAGAGCATTGTCTTGCCCAGTGGTCCATTGTTCCACAAGCAAAGCACCTGCCACATCTACCTCTGCCAGCACCTATTCTGCGACCTCTTCCTCTTCTGCGACGTCCACCACTGCCTCTCTCTTTTTCTGCAGCCCCTCCCTCAAACGACTGTGTGACCATTTTCATCACTGTCAGCTGAGGTTCATGTGCTTGCTGTTACATCTTTAGTTTCCGCTCACCGTTCTCTTGGGTCAGCAATTTTTGAGCATATCTCACATGCTGTTCCATCAAATTTTGCTTACCTGTGTTCCAGGTAATATATGTTTCTTTAATTTTTTTTGTGATGTCAGCAATAATGTGCTCAATCAGCCCTAACCTGCTCAGTGATGTTCAGTTAGTGTCCAGTGAGGCTCACTCAGATCCTAAACCAATTGCAAGCTTCGTTCAAAATAGAGGAAATTCGAAGGGACAGTGGGGCTAATTAATCTTAACAACAAGGCACCATTGTACAGTGTGTGAGAATAGGAAACAATCTGCTGGTTGGAGTAATCACGAGTAAATAACAAGGTTGTTGTTAGTGTCAGTGAATTGAACTCCACGGCATCGCCAGCCATTCAGCAACAAAGACGCTCAAACATGTTCAGATGCTGCATTGATCCTCTCTCCATCATATGGTCAGACGTGGGAATGCTAACTGATTATACCATTCCCCAGATACTGAAAACGTTCATGTTCAAATGCAACACGACCAGGAAAAATTCAGAGTTAGTCTCAAAAATAGCAAATAATATTCATGCCAAACAAATTCTGGACAAATACAATAATGAAGAATTAAACTATCCTTTGTTGATTTTTAATAATACGATCACCACTGAGTCCCCAACACGGTGTTTGTCAGCAATTTATGTGTTATCACTGAAAAGAAATTTCCCTCTAGTAGCCACATAAATACAACTGTGTTCAAGAACAGAACAAACGCTACGGATTCTGCAGTGAGTAACTCACCTACTGACACCCGAAAACGATTCCCCAAAGACGATGAAGGATTATGTACCTAAATAACATGGGATAAACCCAGTATATTTGAATGCTATCACTTTCACAAGCTTCTATCTCCTCCTCCACTGAAGCTGAATCGTTGCAGTGCATACTACACACAAAATGAATTGCATCAGTTCTTACTTGTCAGGACATTCCAAACCCACGGCAATCGACAAGGACAAAGAAAACAGATACATGGGAAAATCATATCACCAAGCTCCGTCTCTCTTCAGTTCAGATGTGATGACGTTCGCTCATGATTTTACAATCCCAGCTCATAAGATCACAAAGTCTGTCCATGCCCAAATGTAGCAAGACTTGGGCAACAGCCATGCATGGGCAGACAAATGGCAGGAGCTCTGCGAGCTTACAGGCACAAATGGTACATCAATGTCAGATAGTGGGAAATCCGTATGACAGAGGAGTGTCGAATGTGAAGGGGCGAGATCAGAAAGGATGTGAGAAAGCAAACAATGAATGAGCAACTATGCTGCCAAGAAGTATCAAGCAATGTTTCGCAGATTATTTTTCAATAAAGTGCACGAAAATAAGTTAAGTAGGGAAAACCAAAGGCAAAAGCAGAAACAACAAGTAAATGTAAAAGGTTTGGATATGATTCTGAACTTGTATTGAAGATTAAAGGAGACTCAACAATTAGGGCTATCGTTATGAATCTGGAAGAATTGTCTGAGAAGCCCACCCGACCCTTCTCGATGATACTACATTGAGCAGTATATGATCTGGTCATCGTGCCAGCTTGGTAAAGGATGGCAAACTTTGGGAATCTTTGCTGACAATTGTGAGCTCAGTCAAAAAGGAAAAGGAGGCATATTTAAGATTTTGGAACCTGATGACTGACAGAAATCTTCAAAAAGATAAAAACAAACAGAATAAAAACGTGTGCAAAGAGTTAGGAGAGCGAAACGGCTTCGTGAAATGTCTTTGGTCAACAAGATTAAGTACAATCCCAAATCAGTATATCAGGATTATGCGAGTTGGTAGGGAAATAGTGGGTCGACTCAAGACCAAACGGGAGAATTAATGCATAGAGCTGGAGGAAGCGGGTGAGACCCTTAAAGTTTAAGGGATGCCTGCAGAAGCTGCTGGTGTTTAAGGGCGCTCAGTGCAGGAAAAGTACAATATAAGGGAAAATTGGCAGCACTGGATGAGATCACAGACACACGGTGAGTTATAGTGGTTTGAAGATGTGACACAGACGAGGAATGTAGTACGTCTCTGAAATATTTTACTCGCCATTGAACTCGTCGAGCCACTGCAATCCTTTAGGTTTTAGTGAGGGGAAAATATGCTGTAATTCGCTATGGGGACGAAGAGGGACAGAGAAACTGTAGAAGTTTACAGAGCTCGGAAGGTTTGGAGGGATCGGAACAATTACAGAGAAAGGGAAATTTTAGACACAGTAACAGGGAGCACGGATGGAAAGTTTCAGAGTTACAGAGAGATATGGTTTGTGCTACTGGGGGAGTTGTATGGGGTGGAGGAGCAAACAGACATTATGGTCGTCCTGCTGTTGCAACTGGAGAGGTTTACAGATTGTAGGAAAACCTGATGGTGGCTGAGAGTCAGTGGACAACAGAGTTTGTAGGGATTGCAGTAGTCCTGACAGAAGTGGAGTTATATGCGGGTTGGAAGTATGGACAGACACAGCAAGTGTTGCAAGGATCGGAGGAGTTTACAGATTGAAGGAGGGCGACAGCGACTGGTGTAGCTTGCAAAGACAGGAAGAGCAGAAAATCTAAAAATGGTCAATCAGACAACGAAGTGTGAAGAGCACGAAAAGTAAAGAGAGATAGAGAAGATTAGGAAGATTTGTCAGTGTGTGGGATAAGGTTACAAAGACGTTGGGTTTTCGGGATTGGAGAAGCACGAAAAGGCAGTGACGCTGTTGGATATGATGCTACAGAGATAGAGAGTGTTCCAGCTACTGAAGGAAGTTACAAAGATAGGGAGTGTTTTGGGCTGATGTTCGAAACAGAATGGCAGGGTTGTTGGGACTGGAGGACTGATCAGGAGTAATCTGTGTCTGTAAAAGTTCCATTGTGAGGAGATTTTGTTGGTTAAACAGATAGGGAGGGTGGGAAATACTGAAGCAATTCATGGAGACAGAGTGTTACATAAAAATGCATGTGTACGCCATTCAGTTACACTAGCCTGCCCACTCTCCAATATAATCACGAAAGATCATCTAACTCGTTACACTGTTCCTGCATTCACCACATTCCTTTTGACATTGTCATGACCGGACAAAGTTCAATAAGAAGCAGTGTTCGAATGATTGGAAGAAAGGATAGTGATAGGGAGGGTTGGAGTGATTGGAGAAGATTATCAAGATTGGCAAGGTGGTGTTTGCAGGTGACATCGATAGGGAGGGTTGGAGTATCTGAAGGATTTGACAACGACAAGGAGGTTCGCGTGACTGGAGGAGGTGACAGCCATAGGGAGGTTTGGAGTGTCTACAGGAGGTGAAAGTGATCGTGAGGTTTGGAGTGACTGGACGAGGTTACATAGATAGGGAGGGCTGTGGAGTTCAGTCAAGGTGAAAGATATAGGTAGGGTTGCTCACACAGAAGAGTATGAAGATGTGAGGGGCAAGACTTTTCCACAGAGCATGGAAGGAGTCTGAGGAATGTTCTCAGGGATGGTGGTGGACACTGACACGACGCGGAATTCTAGATGGCTTTTAGACGTGCACGTGACTACACGAAGTATGGCGGGATTGGAACATGGGCACGCAGAAGGGATGAGTTAAGTTTGGCGTCATACTCAGCAAACATCGTGGGCCAGTCCCTGTGTTGTTGTTTTTTTCATGTTCTACGTACTTCTTTTACAATTATCTATTAAGGAAGGGCCTGGACCTGCAAAAGCGTCTGGCCACTCAGTGATGAAAGAGAAAAAACGAACTGGGTGCGAGCACGTAAGAACATGGAAAAAAGTAGTGCATGTAAGAGGGAGCACGACTAGTAAAAGCAATCAGGACCATAGCAGAGTCCGAGTGATGAATGTGAAGAAGACCCACGTAAATTAGTGGAATAGGTTAGCAGCATATAAATTAGGGAGCTGCCGTGATGACACTATCAATTGAACAAGACTGACGAAATAACGAAACACTAACACATCAGGCTAAAATATTCATTATTAGAGGAAGCACTGGTTGGACAGTGGCAAAGAGATGATCGTGGAGGACAGTGATGAAACAGAGCAATGGATGTACATGGATTCAGATCCACAGGAAAAGGATCACATCAGAGCGTGACCCATGAACCACAGCAATGCAAGTTGGGTATTGAATTATAGATGAATGATAAATAATATTCACTGCTGAAACAGTTCCATCATACTTCAATGTAAACTCTCCTGCTGGACTTTGTAGCTCAAAGGATAGCACAGAACTGGAATCAGAGAAACACTTCAGTTTACTATCTCGCGATTCTTTGTAAAATGAGTTGACAAAATAAGTGTGTTCAGAGATACTCAGAAGAAACTGACATATCTCGTGGCTTTCGTGCTCAACATCCACCTGCTGAAGGTGTTTCCAAAATACATCACAATCAGTTCAGGATTTAAATTTACACAATGATTTGAGTGATCAAGTATTTTAATGACAAGGTTATATTGCAGAGAGGGTTTGAGAGATTTGATGGATGCATCGAATTGTAAGGTGTCTTTACATATGCCAATTTTGATCTTTCAAATTTAATTTGCATCGCAGAAGCTTGCAATGGAGGAAAGAGAAAAGTATTAATGAATAGAAATAATTGCCTGTAAAAATTGAATTAAATGGCGGGTAACTACACAGCATTCCCGCGGTGTCCACTGTACTCATCGTGGAGAGGGATGTGAATTCACAGTTTTGGTTTCATCTCCGTGGTGAATGGGGAGAGACATGCTTTTCGTGACGCTAAGGCTTCTGGACCTCGAGGGAGGAATAGAGTCAATATCCTTTATAAACCCTTTCAGTGACATTAGTGCACTTGAAAAATAGATTGTGGAAATATATTTTGCAACTCCAAGTTAAAGTGCGACCATCTTGCCCAGGAATCTGGACGCATGCGTGTGCGGAACGGTGACGACATATTACTG